>NC_135303.1:26742126-27352751 GCF_051311805.1 Agelaius phoeniceus | reverse complement strand
CCTGTTAGTATACAGGCTGTCAAAGTATCTAAGAATATGTTTTTGAAGCTATTTGAATTTAAAATCAAATTTAAAATGATTCTTTAATCCAGTGGAGAGACATACTGTCTGAAAAGCTTGAGAAAAAAGCTGATAAAAGGAATGCGTATGTTAAAATCCTTGACAAGCCACACTTTGAGTAAACATTAACTCTGCTTTGAAAGCAAAATTCAACAAGTAATCCAGAAAGACAGTGACTGCAAACACACTAACTATTAGAAATAAAATCTGAAATATCCAAGAGCTGCTCCTCCTGTAGTTCTGTATATTATCTTAATCATAAATTGTTCTGTAAAGTAAACTACTATAAATATGCAGTTAATGTGATATTAAAATATATGAAAATGGAAGAAGGAAACTGAAGTGAGATAAGCAATCTTGAGGAAAAACTCCTGTTTTCCAGTACTTTTTAATCTTATTTTAAAAGATATGCCTGGATATTTATTTACACCCATATTTTTCACAAAGTCTAATCACTAAAATTTGTCAATACAATGAGAAGGAATTTAATTTTTAAAGTTTGCTTTGCTTTAATTTTTTGAGGTCCGCAAAAGTGCTGGCTAAAGCTGTGTTATGATAAAATATGAATCATTCAAAATCAAAGAGTTTCTTAATGAGCTCTACTGCGAATCATTATATTCACTGGCAACTAATTCTAACTCTTCTAAAATTTTCCCTTATCTTGCATTTTGCACTTCCTCTGGAGATACTCTGTTACTATTTTATACCTGAACCTCTCTCAGAAGGAGGAAAGATTTTTTTTTTTTAATTGAGATTATCAGAATCAACTGATATCTAAAAATTCTGAATTAGTTTTCTGAAGAAAAACCTTAAAACAAAGTTTTAGAAAGTACAAATAGAATTCATCACAACAGACTTTAAATGAAACATACCTTTTTTTTTCTGACATAAAACAGCAGAACAAGGTAAAAGTTAGCCTTTTATGGACGGAGAAAACAGGAGGAGGTGAAATTATATAGCAAAGATTAAGCTGAGTTCTTCAAAATGATTTTCTGACAAACAGAGAATTCTGAATGCATTTTTCTCTAATGGAACTGATTTACCATCACAAAATTTATTAGTTCTGTAGCTGATGTATTACCTTCTAAAAAAAGAATTGAAGCACAAGCTCATGGTCATTAAAGCCTGCTGGTTTGGGGTTTTTTGTCCAAAGTTCATTAGGATATCAACAATTTTACCAACATATGCAAGTTCTCTAATGTAATGGACATTGGAAACAGATGACTAAAATAAAATAAAATAAAATAAATAATATGCCAACTCCCTTTCCTTTAGAATTGAAAACAGAACACTGGATTCATCAAAATGTATGTTCTGGATAAATTGGAGAATAAAACTGGTTTAAATAGGACAGCAATTTACAAATAAACATTTAAAAAAATCTAGACAGAATTTATTTTTATTTTTTATTTTAGATCAGAGCAGAAGCCTGCAGTCAGTGCAAGTTTCATTGAGTTACTCAGAACTGGGGACCAGTTTACCACTCTGTATCAGGAACACTGCTGCAGCTATGTGCTTAACTTAAATCAGCCAAATTGATCTTACTGTTGATTAGATTTTAATTTATTTTATAAAAAGGAATGACTGTATTTACACTTTAGCTTCTGTAAGTCATTGCTTGAAACTAAACAGATTTTACTGAATATTTCTAAAGACAATTCCAAACCCAATGTCTATATACTTTTGAGAGTCAGCTGAAAGTTGTACCAGATCTCACAAACAGTTCATTAGTAAAGTATTGGGGACTACACCTTTAATGTTCTGAAGCATAAAGTATAAAAAAATAACTATGGATTGCTGAATGGGAAAAGAAACAAAGAAAGCACTTGTAACAAGTTTTCCCACTTACTTTTTACGTATGAAATTTCAGCATAAGATTGTAAATATTTAAGGAAAAAACCCCAGGGTTCTCCCTTTTGAAATTTTGTTCTCTTTGTCAAACCAATCAGAAGGCTAGGAAAATACTTTGGAGTTAATTTTTGTGATTAACATAGAGATGTTCATTTAGAGGGATTGAGAAAGGTTATCTACATAGAAGACATTCCTGTGACTCTTTTCACCATGTCTTACAGCAGACTCAGCTCACATGGACCAGCTGCCACAAGGTCCTCAAGGGAAATGCAAGTTGAGAGAATAGCATAATTTCAGATAGGCTAGAAATAATGCAATAGGGCAACATGTAGTACTTTACTCTGGCGTGGTAATAAAGGAACATCATCCTCATTTGCTTATACAGACCTCTGCAGTGTCACATTTGAAGACAGATGTGTTGCCCACCTAAATGTAACCAAAAAGAAAAGGCTTAAGAGACCTTCATAATATGTTATATATGCTAGATGCAATTACAGTTTTCTTTGCTCTGTTTTAGGCCTTGACATGTTGTCACCAAATTCTGTCATACTGTCAGTATAAGATTATATGTAGTCTGAACCTTGCACTTTTCTCCCCCCCTTAGTCATTAAAAAAGAGTAAAATTTGATGTTTTCCTTGTCAGACAAAAAAAAAACTTGCATTTTCAATTTGTTTTCCATTTGCTTTCAGTACAGAATAACTTTTGTAGTGATCATCTTCATTTTAATGACATTTACCAAAAATAAAGGAAGATCTTGTACTATTTTCTCTGAAGATTATGAACATGACAGAACACTTTCTAATGATATATATTTTTTTACCAAAACCACTTTGTTCCCTGATATCTTGGCCTTCATTCAAGACTTTCTGACCGCATTTTAACTGCTTTCAATGAAGCACTGAAGAAAGAATGAAATTCTGTGCTCCGAAGGAACTTAAGCAGATGACATTTTCAAAAAAAAAAAATCCACATATTTTCACTCTGTTTTTAATGGAGGGGAGTACTCTGGTTGGTGTGGCAGCAGAACTTACCTTTTGCGCTATCTACACTTGAAGCATGTGTCTTAGAGTCTACATGTAAAACATCTTGGAAGAGTCCACTAATAAGCCAGAAATTATTTAATGCCTATTGTTTACACCACTGGCAAATTCTATGGAAATCATACAGCAGATATGTGTGTTATCTATGTGACTTTCATGCTTCAACTCAGTTCCTTGGTCAAGATTTAAACAGGCAAGCACATAATCAGGGGCTATGCTTAACTAAGAATGTACACAGTGGGAACATTCAACTTTGGGACTGCTGTCTGTAACTACACTGGCTTGTTAGGAAAACTCAATTTAATTTTAACTCTTACTAATTATTTGTTTCTCAGAGTGTTTAATGCTTCATAAAGGCTGCCAACATAATTAGCATTAAATTACAACAACATGTTGGAAGATGAAATGTTAAACAAACTTGAAACTTAATTTACAGTGCTCTCTTAGCCCTAGAGATGAGATGAGTTCACTGATGGGACAAATACCGAGAAAATGTAATATGCACAAGCAGATCTTTTTCTAGCAAGAATGGTGCTCTTTGGGAGCTATTAAGCCTCCTCTATTCACTTGTTTGAATTGCAAGATTTACAAATACAAGAAAAACTCAATCCAGTTGAAAAAAAAGAATCCCAAGCATTTTTAAGAACTCCAAATGTGACTGGAGAGCTACAACTTTTATGGTATTTTAACTGTTTCAGTTGCCCTGCTTCATAAAAAGTATCTGAAATTATAACTTGAAAGCAATGCAAAAAGTAACAAAAAGAGATATTTATTTGGGGCTTTCTTCCCTCTTCATTTTAAATGAGAAATGAAAAATTTCTTGCAGGTCAAAGACACTTTATTCCATTACTGAAAGTCCATGACATTAAAGAATAAACAAGTCTGAGATCTCAGCATATTTGTTTTGGAAAAGAAAAACTAGACACTGAGCTGTAGATGTTTGTCTCATTTGAGTAGAGTACAGGCCATGTTATAACTAAACTGTATATCTGAAGCTACAAAACTTTCACTTTAAAAAGGTATAAACAAGGATATGTTGTAGACAGACAGATAGATAGATAGATAGATAGATAGATAGATGTATACACAGAAAAATTTTCCTGTAAGAATTCAACTACATTTGAGTGTTACCTTTTAAAGAACTCAACACCATAATGTGACTAAAAGAAAAATTATCTTTCACGTTTAAAATAAAAATTCCTTGGTTTTCTCTGGATGCATCCTTTGAGTTCCAAAAATTCAGTTGTGACTCCCTTAAAGGGGGAGAGGAAAAAAAATTCCAACTATATGGATTAAAGATCCCTGGAAAATACATGAAATCTAGTCTTTCTTTTCCATAATGTACAGCTTCAGTCAATTTGTCTGCCAGATTCTGGAGTCCTGACTAGAGAAGTACATATGGGGCAGTGGTACAGCCACAAGGACTTCAGCAGGGAATGGCTTACTTATTCTGAATATCCTATCCAAAACCATGAGAAAGAAAAATGTAAGCATGCAGAATTTACAACATTTCCTCTATTTTCATACTTCTCACCTGGTTTCTCAGAGTGAGTATATCTAGATTGCATCACTACCTGCACAATAATTTGAAACAATATAAAACATCAGCACTGCAATCACACTTTAGTAGAATCCTTTGCTCACAAAGTTCAAATAAATTTTGTTATTCAGAACAGGGACATCAGACCAAGCAACAGCAGTAAACATGATTCTATGCATGATGTAATCACAAAGAGCTTAAATGGCTTTGGTCAAGGTCACAACAGAACTGTAGGTTGGATTCTCTAGCTCATGCTATTTCAACAAACAGAACACCTTTTTTGTCAGTAAATAATGCAGTTTGTCACAAAAAATATGCACTGTTTATTGCTTTTGTGACTTTACACATTATTTGTATAATATACAAATTTACCATACAAATTTACCATACAAATTTACCATACAAATAATATACAAATTTACCATACTTTTGTTGGTATAATAAAACCTTAACTCCAGTGTTCTATACTACCAAAAATGCTACTACCACTCTTACCTCAATAATGGAAGAGTGCTAGGGTTGATCCTACTAAAACCAAGCTAACATTATTGCAGTCTACATTTTTGTTTTCCTTTGAAAAAAAAAAAGAAAATAAACCAATAGAATGTGTAATTCCTGGTACAGATGGTTGTGTCTCCTGCAGATACTAGCTCAGGACATAGCATCTGCTTCTTTGCCTATTATCTGTGATATACGTGATTTTCTAAAAATCAAGAGAAATCACAGCCCACATCAGAAATACGACCACTGAAGGACAACAGTATCCTGCTGAGGTTCACTGACTGCATCAGCAGGTTTTCTGCCTCCCAGCACACAAGGAACAAGGAAGGCAACTGATGTGATCTGCTTGCAAGGAGAAAATACCACTCTAAAAGCAGTATTATTAAGAACTATCATGCACATTTTTTTGTTAAATCCTTGTAGGCTTGAGAAAGCATGAAAATTAATGCAGAAGGTATTACTGAGAGCTGACAAGTATCAAGGTGTTCAATTAACTAAATGTAACATATAATTTGCCTTTAAACGCCTTGGAAAGAATCTACTGCGAAAGACTGCAATTTAACATCAAAGTTTAAACAGTCAGGGTTACAATTTTAGAAGCTCATTAGTCTGAAGGTGCATCGTGATTTTCTGAAAAGATGAATGATTAAAAACAGAGTTAAAAAGAAGAGACATTTGGGCATGAATACTTGATCTGAAATCTCTGTTCGATTTTAGGGAATGCTGTATCTCTGATTTCAGATTCTGAGAAGCTTTGCCAATTACATCCACTGCATTCTTTTTAGTACAAAATAATAAGAGGTCACCTTTAACTCAAGGAATTAGAACATCAAGTATCTTCTTTCTGAAATGCAGTGAAAAGATACATTGTTTTTATTAGAAGGCAATTATTTTCTGTAAATATTTTGCAAGGTCGTTTTCCACATGTACAACTGCATGCCCAAAAAATGCATAGTCTAGCTCCTGAACTGACACTAAGGTCCGTGTATATATTTCGGACAATTCTGGACAAGTCAGGCCAATTAATCTAGAGTGTCTACAAACACTGGTAAATTCAGGTTGTTCAATAAAAACAAAGAATGCAGTGACTGAAGAACGTGGAACAAAGGTTAATGTCATCCTTCTGTAGCTACCAAAAGCAAGCCTGAAGCTTGCACTTCCAAAGAGCACCTGCAGCAGAGTACACTCCACACCCTCCCACGCCACTGCAAGCCCAGCAGCTGGTGAGGCAGGTGTCACAAACCGACAGGCAGGTGTCACAAACCCACGGCCAGGTTCCTCCCTCAGGCATACTGCAGACAACTACTGAATTCAACACAAAACAACTGACCCCGCTGGCACAACTGATTATAACCAAAATACCTTCCATGCTCTGCTGTACTTTTTGCCAGAGCTGACCAAGACAGCAGCTTCTCTTCTCTAGAACTCATGTCCTACAACCCCTCTGTATGTACTAGAAAGGTTGACAGCCAAAAAAAGGAAAACATGCTCAGGCAAAATCATCTTCTCTCCTCAAGCAGCATTAAGTTGCAATAAGACTAAACTACTTTTTCTTGCTTCTACATAAAATTTTTCAATTTAACTTTTATACAGCAGCTGAGGAAACAATGCATTTTGACTATTAGATGCTTTGTTTCATTAAAAAAATATCCAGACCTTATTGGACAGCCAAAACACAGAGTGGCTCACAGTTCTTTCTGTAAACTAAGACAAGGTACTCCTTCTAGGTGTCTCTTGTGTTTATTAAAAAGATAAGAGATTTTACAAATAATAATTAGGCACTGGTTAAAGTCTTATTTAAAAAAAATGACACTTCCATATCACAGAACTGTTAACTCCTAAATAATTTATCAAGAGTTATTCAATCAGCACCCCTTCCTGAACATGGATTTTTCATGGTAGAAGCTAACTTATGAGATCACCAGGTTACAGGTTGAACCATATAGTTTTGACAGCTGAGTCCCAAACTTTTAAAGTTTTTTAGTCACATTTCTGTTTAACTGTTTGCTCTACTGTGCAATGACCAGAAGCTCACTACATTAAAACCATGTCCTTTGTATCCTTCCTAGTCTGCTGTTGGATATTTCCTATGAAAGAAAAACCCAACCAAATAGAAAAGGATTTAAAGATAACAAAAACAAAAATAAAATCCAAGTTCAGCTGCTGTGCTCAAGCAGCAAGATACAAGTGTTCCATCACGTTATAAAATGGGTATGCATGTGTTAGCAATGCCTTGGGTAATAGTCACTCATTTTTGCTTTAACTAAAAGGAACTGTATCAGCTCTTCTTGAAAGGTATGGTCTATAGCTCAAGGTTTCAAGGTCATTCCCAATGTGGAAAGGTAAAGTCCTAAAGAAAAAGAAAAAAAAAAAAAAAACAAAATAAAGAGGGCCAGCCAAGCAGGTTGGTCTCACTGGAAGCTGAAAGATCCTCCATCCATATCTGGAGAAAATATATCTGGACAAAAATACCACAGCAGCATGGCATGGGTATGCAGCAGCACAAAGGAAGCTGTGGAGAACAGACCTTTACTGCCTATCTCACTCCTGCATGGCCAGCAAAACCTCTTTTGGCATCTTACTGGGCTAGTGAGTGTCCTAATGTTTAGTCTAGTAGTCCACTAAATTCCATCTTAAGCTTTTGGATATTTTACTTCTAGTAAGTAAAAATTGCTTTGCAGTTTCAAGCTGTGTATACCTTGCTTGTAAGGTCTCTTTGCACCTGTTGAAGGTTCACAAATAACCTGCTGCAAAAGAGGAATGACAGCACTACAGGGAAGGGAAGTGAAGCACAGGTATGGTGTAGTAAGTGAAAGACCTTGGATTGCAGAACTACTTGTGGAAAAGCTGAGTTTTAGTATTCCAGCCTTATAGAAAATCCTGATCTTTGAAAAATTACGTTCATTTATCCAGTCCTACACATAACTTTCAAGTCCCAGGTTTTTAAAGTTCTTCTGCCTTGTACTCCAAAACTGCCTACAGCTCAAGATATTTTTAATGCAGCCAGTCTAATAAACAAAACAAACATTATGGAACTGCATTTATAGCTACTCAAGTTTAAAAGTATTAAGATATTCTTTAACATGACCAATGGCCTACTTTATAATATCATCAAACAAAATAAGCACTGGTGAACAATGTATCATTGTACTCCTAGCCTGGGACACACAATCTTGAAGTCTGGCATACCTGAAATATAAATCTCATTCACTTCATATTAAGTGAATACTTTTTTATACTTTCGGCTGAACATGTTTGTCATAGAAGACTACATTAACACTAATATTAATAAAAATCTTATGTTCTGCAGTTACATATTTAATAATTCTTGTTTATGTATTAGAATAGATTTTATTGTTTTAAAGACAGCATAAACTGGTTTTTATTGCTATTTTCACATTTTAGGTAGTTTTTTGCAAGTCAAATTTATTCGTAAATATTTACTTAATTCATGGAATAAATAAAATTTTTAAAAACAACCGCCCCCACAAGCAAAAAACCCCAAAACATTGCAAAACCAATTTGCAGGCCTATATACAATTCCTGATACTGATACTTAAGTTTGTACCCAAGGCTCATGCCAACAATTTGGCATGATTCGCGTGATTAACCAGGCAGATGCAATCATTTTAGCCCCACCATCAAAGGACTTTAAGCTAATGCAAGCTCACTGGTTTCCACAGAGTCTGCAACCAGGTTTCAAAGCAGGCTGTAGCCCCACGGCACTGACACCCTCTATTTCTGTGTGTTCTTAACCTATTCAGGTACCTGCTGCTCTGGAACATTTGGAGTACTTTTTACCTTCACTGTACCTTCCCAGTGATTAGGGACTGATCTCTTTTGCTGTCAGTCTTGGCAAGAGAAGATACCCTTAAGCCCCGAGTCACAAGCACCGCATACGAAGTACAGTACAGAGACTTCTCCTTAGAGCCCAGCTGTCCCAATGCAGCCTGAAGAGAGACCGCAGCGCTGAGCACGGAGCCTGCACACGCCTGGCAGGAGCACAGCTTCACTGACCAGACAGGGCACTTGGAGGTCCCACCACCAAACCAACATGAACATACTCCCCTCTGCAAGTGAGAACACGGAGGCTCTTGCCTTAGGCTTCTCCACTTGAGGCAGGGAGTACAACAGGGAAAAGAAGCCAGCTAGCAGGGTGTAAATTCCTGCCTGGGCAGTGTTCTCAGCACAAGCTGTCAGCACAGTCAGCATCCATCAAAACCAGACAGTTCAGCTTAAACTGCTCTATCAACACATGAAGGTATCATCTTCATCAGAACACCACCAGCCTTCAAAGTGTTTAGCTTCCCTTTTTCCTCACTAGAAATTATGACATTTATTAGTACTGCAGTATCATATATGTAAGTGTTATTCTTGGACACCACTGTGCTGAGCAGTGTGCAAACATAGTTCAAAGACAACCCCCGACCCAGAAACTTGCAACCTAAATAATCCAAGACACTTCTCCAATTCACATTGCAATGATGTCTTCAATACCCAATTAATTCCTGGTTTTCCACTGAGTGTAGCTTAACTTTAAATGTTAGGTTACTGTTTTATAAAACTGAATACTTCAATTCAGTTAACCACTCTTGTGGAAAGCCACAGGAATTTTGTCAGTAGATTTCATTTATCACAGAAAAAGGCTTAAAAAGAAATATTGGATATCAATCTGGGTTAGAGGAAAAACAACTGCAAGTAGAGTCATGTTCTATTGTCTCAGTAAGAAATGTTCTAGATTGATCAGCCTGAGATCTGAACTAGTATAATATCACTGTTTTGGGGAGCACAAGTGTAAATGAGGACACACACAATACTTACTACTTCTAAGTGATGGTGCAAATCACTTACTATCTCAAGATCAGCTATAGTAAAAACTATAGCTGATTTTGAACTTTTAAAGAAAAAAAACTACCCAAGCAAGAAAAATCTGCTGTTGAGACAACAAATTAAAAGGATAAAATCACAGAAAAGGAAAATAAAGAACATACAAAATATTGAAAAAGCACCTCCTCATGTTTCCTGCCATTAAACCACTAATTTCCTTGAATTGCACAATTTCACAACACTATCTATATCCTTGTATGGGCCTCATAAATTTGAATTTTTAGGGCTGAGTCGTAAATTCCCAATAGAACCCACTCTTCAATATCTAAGGCTAGAGTCAGCATATTGGAAGCTTATTCGCAGTGAAGTGATAACCATGGCCTATACTTCTCACTTTGCTCAAGAAGCAAAAGAGAACCAGTAGAAAACCTTAAATTCACACTTCAGGGTGCACTTTTCAAAGATGTTAAACTGTTGGAGCAACAAATTCTATTTTGAAGTGACAAGACACTGCTTTTTGCTTCAGTATGACCCTATTTTATAAGGATTGCTTTTGGGGTACTATGTCAAATAGCTTTTACTCATTTTGAAGCAAAATATTCTGAATAGTTTAAAAGGCTGGCCAAAAGATGGAGGAAAAATTCAATTATCACATCTAAAAATATGAGGATCAGAATATATAACTTTGGACCCAGTAATGAAATAATGATAAAAAAATTTCCATAAATTGCTTTCTTATCCAAAAGAATTTGGAGCACATACAACCATTTTTACTGACCAGAACAAAGACTGTTCTCTTAATAATTTTTTATAGATTCAAGATTAATTAAAAAAAAATCTTTTCATCCTTGAAAGCACCTAAGTACTGCCCTGTATTTTCACTCTTTTCAGACTTTTCTGCTTAGAAAAATAGTTTTCACTTTGCTTACTGTTTTTGAACTGTACATGAGCTCTTCTACTTCATTCTATTCTACAACTGATATACATATAAGTCCTTTGTAAATAATAGGGAATTTAACCTAAGAAAAGTTTTCTTGCTCTAGTTAATCTGAAAGAAAGATATTTTTTTCTTTAATTAAGCAAGTAGATTTTTTTTTGCTTGTTTTTTAACTTTTTGTCTTTTGTCTTCCTCAAAGCTGGATCTGCTATTTTTGGACTACAGAAACACTGATCTTCTTTGGCTTGATATGTTTTTGTGAAGGCATGACTATATCCAGTGACACTTCATCAGTTATTGCTACTTTCCATATTTATAAGGAAAATTCTAATAACCTAAACCAACTGAAGAGTATTCTTACTTATATCCCAAAGTTATTTTGCTGAGAATACACAAACAGCATTTTCAAAGGGAAGGAAAATATTAATTTAAAAAAATAGCAAACTCTACATGCATCAGAACAGGTGCATCTGTTTTTCCCCTTAAGTATACATAACTGTTTTGTTTTCAAGCAAAAGAACACATTATTTAGATATTAATCCCTCTGCATACACCTAGAAAAGGAATATTTTATTTAGATCGATTGCTCTTTTTTGGATCTGGGTTATGCATATCAGACATTTATCAATGTACTTCTATGAATAGATTCCCTTGTTGCCTTCATTGTATGATAAAATAATGGATCTGATGGTCTATTTGTAACTTTTGCAGCAAAAATACAATTGGTTACATGTGGTTTTAATTATTAATTGCTTTGAGATGTAAATATTATAAAACAATAACCTAACATTTAAAGTTAAGCTACCCTCAGTATGGAAAACCAGGAATTAAGACTAGTAGGCAGAGAATCATTCATTCACAGCACAGCTGCAAGTCAGGATGATGACAGGACATCATTGCTTATTGTTGTTTTGAATATTTAACTTTTAATGTTTTCCACCACTGAAGAAACCTGGCTGCCAGTAGGACATTCTAGTTTCAGTGAGCTGTGAGCCAAGGGAAGGTAAAGAATCATGATAAACAGCCAGCACCATCCACACACAAACACTATTTGATCTGTTGACAGTCATGAGACTGAAAAAAATGAAAATCATGTGTCATTGCTTCTGACCTTCTGAGCCTAAAAATAGCCTTAAAATAAATATCCAGGCTTGGTTTGTTGTTGGTGGGTTTTATATGCTTGTTTGTTGGGGTTTTTCTGGGTTTTTTTGGTTGCTTTTTTTAAACTAAGAACAAGAATCTTCACACTGGCACTGCAGAGAATGCAAAAAGCAATTTCCATTAGAAGGTGGCCTTGTGAATATGCATGCAACATACAACGTCAGATAAGGTCCTCAATACAAGTAAAGAACTGAAATACATACTGAGAGGAAATTAGATAGCTAAGAAACATTTTTTCCTTCATGAATTACAACTGAAGTGTCAGTGTATCCACTAGCTTGTATCAAATGAATCCTTAACATTTGCCTCCCAGTTGTCATGTGTGAGCTGCTTACTGGAAACTTTGTAATGGTATCATATTTCCAAGAAATAAGACAGACATTTATTTGTAGAAAACAAGAATGAGCAGAAAGCAGAAAAATATTTCGCCATCACACACAGATGGGATTTTGCATATGTGTGTGTTTTTTGAGTTTGTTTTTGTTAAAACAAGGAGAGAATACAGAGCAGAAACTGACAAGAGGGAGAAATGCTGACTAAAACAAACTGCTCAAACTGAACTGATTTCATTGCCAAAAGTCAAAGAGATGAACAAATAGAACAACAAATGGTGCCAAAAGTGTGGTCTCTGCAGAAGAAAATCCAGTTCTGTTCTCAGTTCTCCTCTGCAAATCCACAGAAATGCCAGGCATGTGATATGATATGCTCTGTACATACAACAGTGTAATGTGGGCATTTCTGGTTCATACTGCTTGGTACACAAGAAACAGGCACATTATACCCATGTGTGTATTCAGAAGACAATATTTTTTCTTCCTTCCATAAAAAACCCAGATCATAAAGAGTGGCGACCTTTCACACAACCTAGAAAAGTGGCCGACTTCTCACAGAAGAGACAAGAGACACCCATTCTACAGAAGAGTAGAATTCTTCTACTCAGATTCTTCTTCTAGTCAGATTCTTCCATGACTTAATGCTAAACATACTGACTTTCTTTTTCTTGAGAAACCAAACTTTTCTAACTGAAATAAACAACTGATGCCCATGCACAAATCCATTTTGAGTAACAACATATGTATGGGAAACTGCAAAAACTAATCCGCTTGTAGGGCTCATAATTCAAATGTGAAAGTAATATACTCATAAGTGTTCTAGATCATGTGCCTCAGAGATGTTATAAATACAAACATCTTTTGAGTTCGACCCAATAAAAAATTTAGTTTTTCATTATGAAGCCTAGACATGAAAACCAGCAATATACTACTACTGGCAATGAGAAGGCAAGATGAAACCTATGCAATGCAATCTTCCTCTCAAAATAGACATTATGTATACAGCAACACTTGATGCTTTCCCCACCTTTACCTTCCAAATTCCCTCATCTAGATTACTGTGCAGCCCTAGCAACCCATTTATACTCAGCTGGCTGTCCACCACCATTATCTGTACCACTTTCTGCCCTCATACATGACCTTACACTCCAATCATGGAAAATACCTTGCTCACCAACCCAAAATGTCACTTGCTATAATTAGCATTCTGGGAGCTAACTATACAGTCATTAAGGCACTGAGAAAGACACATGCCCTGTCTTAGTTCAGTGTATATCAAGTGATCAGTCAGATGACCATTAATGAAGTGAAGTCTTTATTCAGACAGCCAACTTGCCTGGCTCATCCCATGACCTGTCTCCACAGGTTATCTTTCAAGAGACGGATAATGATGCTCTTTCATGTTATCTTCCTATGAAATGTGGGGCTTTCAATCTCCCTTCCTATTCCCAGGACTGTCTGCAATATAAAAACTTAACTTTGAATAGAACAATCTGAACACCAGGCTTTCATTCAGCAGCAACAGCTTTTTCTGAGCACACACAACTCCACAATAAAGGACACTGCCTACTGTGACTTCCCTCCTCACTGAGAACATGGAACAGAATGAGAATCTTTCCTCTCCATTCCGAAATCTTAATATTTTAATCTATTATGACTTATCACCATCATCTTGTTCCAATTTGGATGGTCAGTTAAATGATTTAATACACCAAAGAAATATTGCTAATGCAAAATCATGTAATGCTACTATATAAGAGAAACTAGAGCATGGTGCTGGAGTGATGCAAAGAAAAAGTTAACACCATCAAATTTTATTAATATAAATCACCCCTTTTCAAACCAAAGATACCAGGTTGCTGCCTAATTCCTAATTTCTGTTAGATGTATTAAAATTTGTTATGTTTTCATATATAGCAGCAAATGGAAAAGACTCTTAATGATAGAATTTATTTTCAGGATCTGTGTACAAAAATTTATTTTTTGTGTACAAAAAATAGTCTACTTAAAATAAAAAAAGGTTCCCTTGAGTTAAAACTAAGAAAAAAGTCAAGAGTAGTTGGGAAAAAATGTACCTCATTTGTGTAAACTACACTTTTAACATCTAAGCAATTCAAAGCCATAAGGACCTTGGGACACATCTGAGGACTGTGATTTCTACACAGAACAGAAATTATTCAGTGGCCATATTTGTCCTTTCTCATGATAAATGGCTATTGTATGGGGTTTTGAGGTTTTCTTCTGAGAACTTTTATCTTACCTCATACCTCTATAAGGGCTAAAGATTTAAATGGTTTTGATGGGCTGACTAGTAACTGGAATCCAGGGTCAGTATCATCTGTTTGGCAAAATACTTACATATTCCCTCAAGCAAAAACTGGAAGCAAAACACAAAAAACTGGCTGTGCAACTAGCATGAATGACATAAGTATCTAATTCCAAAAACCAAAATATATTCTTTTTAATGTTTCTGAAACATAAAATTAACTTTTTTCCCTTTTTAAATATGAATCTTGGACTGGGATCCAGTGACAGAAGGCAATTATGCTAGAGATATATTAACCTAGTACTAATTTTTATATTTAACTTGCTTTTAGTTGTGTTGTGTTTCAGTTTTAGAGGAGTCTGTAGCTACTCAGCCTACTGTCCAAACTATTACAGTCAATTCAAGGACAGCAACTGCAAATTAAAATGTGGAAAATACATTACTAACTTAGCAGAGAGTTGAAGAAAATTCAGCTTTTTGCAACCCTGACTTCAGTGTACCTAACCAAATAAATAATCTTATTCCCAGAACAACAGTGATGCAGAAGTGTGTCACTTTCTAAATATAAATAAGCAAACTAAAAAACTCAAAACTTTACAAGAGTGCTGTCATCATTCCCCTTGATTGAAAAATCAGTGAGGTGGTCTTTGTTTCTTTTATTTTTAGTGTTACTTATATACTATACATTCTTGTCCTCCAGTCTGTATGCTAGCAAATAAATATGTTTTACAGACATGTATCAGACAGTAGCAAATATTTTTCAGTAATTTTCACTGAGTTGTACTAGCTTATTTTGAAAGCACATGTATAAAAAAGTTAATAAAAATTATTATTTCATCACCATCATTATCAAGCAGTTATATGTAATGATAGCAATGGATGCTGAAGTTATTCAGAGCCACTTCAAACCAACAGTTTGGGAAATGCCTGAGTAGACACTCAAGAATTCCTGAGCAGCGATTGTGTTGAAAGAAAACTGGTGGGAAGAGAAGTGGAGAATATGAGATAAAGAGGAGAGACTTTGCAGAATTCAGTTATATATGAAACAAGAACACACTTATGAAAACACAGCTGCTACAGATTGAGTAAAAATCTAGGGTACTCCTTCGCTGCCACTATGGGGAATATTCTGAAACTGTAATATGTCATTGTGTCTTAACATCGTATTTTCAGAATATTCTTAAACTATTAGTCAAGCTGTAATATGAGGA
This sequence comes from Agelaius phoeniceus, assembly GCF_051311805.1. Taxonomy (NCBI): domain Eukaryota; kingdom Metazoa; phylum Chordata; class Aves; order Passeriformes; family Icteridae; genus Agelaius; species Agelaius phoeniceus. The sequence goes on along the minus strand of NC_135303.1, from coordinate 27,337,024 downwards.
AACAATATTGATACAAAGAAATTTTAGCAATAAAACTACAAAATCATGATTCCTACAGTTATTTTTAAGATCAGGTATTTTTCCTTTTAACAAGTTGAAAATGAATGAAAGCAGTAACTTGAAAATGCAGAACGGTGTTTGATTTTACTGCTGACTTGAATCATTTAGCTGTCACAAGTAACTTCCCTAAACTGATTCTAAAATGGACAGACATGGAATAGAATAGAAAAAACAAAATGGTCAACAAACAGAAGAAGTAGAAATGCCTTAAATATGTTGATGATTTTTCAGCTTAAGGAGGAGAAATCAATTCCAAGATCTAAGAGCCTTCCAAGGCATTAAATCTTTTATAAAGAATCATTCTAATTGTCTTCTTAGAGTTAACCTATCTCATATTCCTAAGCAATCCTATCCAATCAGAAGCCCTTTTTTTTTCTTAAAGCCATATTTGAAAAATTCAATTTCAAGTTGTCAGCACTAGCCATTTATTCGGCACCTACATTGAAGTCTGTGGTAAAGGGAGGTTGGAAAACTAGCTGAAATTGAAAGTCACACTCTCAAATGCACTTTCTGATTTTCATTGGAAGAAGGAGTTATATTACTGTGAGTGTTCTGCCTGTTCCCCTTTACTGATCTTGCCAAGTACTCAACTGCATTTTGCACTCTCTTTCTTTTTTCAGCACAACACTCAAATTACACATCCCCCCAAGCATTTTCCCTGGCTATTTTTTCTGTATTATCCTCACTACATTTATGTCACAAAGAAAATAAATGAAAATTGGTATAAATGCAGAATATTAACAACTACTCTTAAAGGCATTTTGTGGTATCTGTCCAGTGTGTTAAATATGTCAACACACTGAAATGAAATTGTAGTGCTACAAGTAAACAGTGGGGCACAGATCTCTTTGCAGAAGTCCATCAGATTAAGAGGCAAATCACTCCTGACAATGTCTGTCACAGAATTCAACGCTACCAACACTCAAATTATCAAGGACTAGGGACCTGCATTCTAACAATGTTTAAGTCCCCTGAATTCAAAATTTAAGAGACAAAGCAGGAGTAAAAAATAGAAAAACAAACAGAAAGAAATGAAAAAAAAATCAACCTTACCTTTCACAAGCTCGGACAGTCCATGCAGCAATTATCCATAATGAGATACTAAAAACCAACAGTACAGTTCCTGGACATATTGTCATTAGAGTCTTCATAACAAAACGGGTATTGAAGTTTATCTTATTTAATGCTCCAATGCTTCTAGATGAGGCATCAGTGAAAAGTTTGCTATGCAAAAGCATAACTCTGGCAATAAGATAAAGTCTTAAGAACATTGGTATAGATAAAATAATATCCACATCAGCTGTTGTTGTGGATGGAGCGTAAGAAAAGGCGAGCCGGGCTGTCCATGTGAATGTGTAATTCCCAGGTATGGGATGTATAGCACACACCAGTATTTCCAAGCAGATAAAGAAAATACGCTCATAAGTCATGGCTATTCTCCAGTCATCTGCTCCATTGTCCACCATGAACAACTGAAATTATAAAATATAAGGTTAACTTTAGTACATTGTTCAAAAAACTGTTATAATTCCATTTTAAATTATCACAGTTTTCTATGCTGCCAAAGACCACTAAAAATTTTTTTAAAAATGCCATCTTAGAAAATGACATCACTATGAAAGGAAATGCAACTCTGGTTAAGACAAAAAGAATTTCTAATACACTATTTTTAAAACTGCACATGAAATTGAATTTTCATTCATTCATTATTAATTCAGAATTCCTCATATATTTTAAATTTTAATATTTTATTTAAAAAAAAGTCTGGACCCCTTGTCCATTCAAAATCAGTTGTTTACTCTAAATTCATAAAATTGAGAAGCATTTAGCTGTTTTTGAATAGATAACTAAATTACAAAGTAAAAATATTTCTTAAGATTCCTGTTAAGCTTCAGCCAAGGTGATATTATAGCTTCTGTAGAAGTACTCAAGCTTTCTTCACCAAGGCACCAATAATAATCAATAATAATAATAATAAATATAAAATATAAAACTACATGAGAAAGTGCACAAAGACTCAAGAAGATATCTCATGGTGAAAATATGAAAAATAATAGCCAGCAAATATCAGAGTGGCCCAAGGATATCCAGTAGCTGAAAATTAAATGCACATGTTGGCTGTTGCACAATCAAGGCTTTCAACTTGGCACTCAGGACAAAGGTACTAAAACATTTCACACTGTTTAGCAAATTATGTGCCTGATGATTTAAGAAATAAATAGCCAATCAAGCAGTACTTGCCACTAGGTGAGAGTGGAGATTTGCAAGACCTTGCAAACAGACTTTTAGAGAGGAACATAACCCATATGTACCAAGAAGATACAATTTCAGAGAGAAGACCTTCCCATCACTTCAACTGTACTTTGAATCCTACCAAGGCTGTTCAGTAAACAGGTAAGAGGGGAAAAATACTTTTGCAGAATTTTTAAAATTAGATTATTCAAAAATAATGGGGGAGAAGACAAAGTACATTATGTGTTCCCTAATGTAAGAAAGGTATTTTTGGCAGCCTGAACTCTATATACACACACTGAAAACCCATTCATCTGCACTGCTCTTTGCCCCCTTCCTTCTTTCAAAAGTTTAAAAATATAAGCTTGATTTCACTGTATATGTTTTTTAGTGATCAAAAAGCCACTCTACATCCTCCTCACAATACCTTCAGTTTATGTTTCATAAAAGTGCTCTACTGAAACTGTTTAGAAAAGTGATAGTCACAAATTAGTTTCATTGTAGCTGATCTGATACTAAAAGAAATAAAGAAGTTAACCACACTAAGGAACACAATAAACCAAAATAGTTTTCTGTCTTTATGGATGTGGTTTTTATCCCTTATTTTCTTTCTCTCTATCCTATTACACTGGGTGTTGATGACAAGGTTTTGGCTCTGGGGATAACTGCAGGGCTGATGTCAGCAAGAAGTGGTCAGGGTTGCTCTTCAATATACTCACTGCAGGGCACAGCTGAATTCACCAGTAAAGCAGGTGGTGCTTCTGTGAAAGCTTAGTTAAGAAAGGGCAAAACATGGCCCAGGCAGGTGAGAAAGAACACTAGAAATTCTAAGGTCAGAAAAGAAGAAGAGGGAGTAGGTGCTCCAGGCACCAGGAACAGAGAGGAACCCATGGAAAAAAAAAGACCATGATAAAAGAGAGGCAATTTCCTGAAGCCCACTTGGAGAAGACGACTCCAGGGCAAGCTGGATATTTGTTGAAGAAACGCTCACTTGCAGAGAGCTCATACTGCAGCAGATTCTCCTTAGAAGAACTAATGCTCACATAAGTCCCATGCTGGAGCAGATTTATCCTGAAGGGCTGCAGACCATGGAGACCCACACATCTGCACAAAAAAAGTGTGACAAAAAATGTGTGGCAGAGAGGAACTGTCATGGACACACTGTCCTTCCTCATGCCATCTGTACCACTCATGGAGGAGAAGATACCGGAGTTCGTAATGAAGATGTTGAACCTGAGGAAAGAGGGGTGGGACAGCATATTTTTTGCCATCCTAGTCTGCTTTTAAATATCAATAAAATTAATTAATTTCCCCCCAGTTTTGCCTCTTTTGCCAGTGCCAGTAACTGGCAAGGGATCTCCCCATCTTCATTTGAACTTGCAACCTTTTTCATCTTATTATCTCTTCTTGTGCTGTTGAAGAGGGAGAGCAAAAGCATAGCTGGGTGCAGGTCTCACAGCTGGCCAAGGTGAATTCACTACATTTACAGACAGTTCTTATCTGCTCTGCAATACTATTGAAGACAAAGTCATACACTATTGAATTAAGCTAAAAAATTCAATGTATGCACCATGAGCACATACCATTTCTTTTACCTGTGGTCACTCTGCAAGCTACAGATTTGTGAATTGATACTGGAAGGCCAATTTATGTCTGTCTGTACGTCTGTCTTACCACAACAATGCAGGTTTGCACTTAGCAAATGCACTATTTGGTATGAAGGGACAAACTTTCAAAGTACTGTACAGCTCCAGTGCATTTGATTCTTGTGATTAGCCTGCAAATGCAGTGAGATCTTAGACGTGTTACATCAGTCATGAAGAAATCTAGATATTTAGAAAACTCAGAATAAAGATTAATAGTAACCAGTGTGACTGAAATAAAAAATATGATAATATCAGATTTCTCTAATGCTGTGTGGGTTTACAAAAAAAAGAATAAATTTACAATGGATTTAAATATTTCAATTGTAAGATACATATCAAATACATGTCAAAGTTTCAAAATCTGCTGAAAAAAGCAATGGTCTTTTCTCCTCCATTTTTATGTACGCTTTTCATAGATTTCAAAAAGAATTCTATATGCAGAAAGGCAATTCATGAAAAATTATACCTTCAGTACTGATTCAATTTAAAAGGTGAGAATAGAAAACCGTTGAGCTAAACACAGGCATTAAAATCTGATTTTTCCATTTTAGAGGAGGTAATGTTATTTTATGACTGAATTTTTTAAAAACATTGAGACGTCATTATGGAATACATACTTGATAACATTGTCACCTGTCAGCAGAAGAAATCCTAAAGTGAAACATAGAGAAAAATTTCTCTGCAGATCTCAGTGGAATGGTTATGCTTATGGACACAGAAGATCCTTATCGACCTCCTGTGACCTTAGCTGTGAGAATTTATTCCATGAAAATTAATATATATGTTTTAAAGTTATAATACCTTTACCTGTCATATAATGAGATTTAGGAGGTAAAAACAGGAAAGGCAGAAAACACCGCTAGTCACAAAGACACAGATACAGTAAAACATTTCTATTTCATAACAATATTGACAGTTCAAAATTGCATTTATGAGGATGACATTGTTACAGTTCTTTGCCTAGGTTCAAACTATGATGGATATCAAACACTGCAGAACATGAAAAGGCCTCAACCACATGCTGTGAATAACAATTAAGGTCAGACATAATAAAATGACACAGAAACTAGTACAGGATTCCATGTACATTTTATATGCTTGCAATATTGAAATCTATTTAATGCAAGCTTCACTTCTAATTTGGAAGATACAGTGGTATTTGTCCATGCCTCTGTGCTTGGCTATGTATACTTCCACTCCAGAAAGTGAGGAACATAAATGAAGGGAGAAGAGAAAGGACAGCTGAACAGCACAATTCAAAGGGTATGTACGCACACTCTTGGCTGATTTCAGACAATCTGGCTGTAATAATCATGCATTGATTTCAAGATACTACTCCTCATCTGAATGGAGAATGATGCTAGCAATAAAAAGAGAATTTAATAAAAGAGTGATCAAACCTTTCTGTAGATTTGAGTCCTGCACTTCACAGAGAAGGACAAACTTCAGTCAAGGTCACATATGTTATGCCTATTCATAGTTTTAAAATTTTTTGTAATTATTCAGAGTTAAAATCTAATGCAAGTACTTCATCAGTGTTCTGCAAGGTTCTCCAAATATAGAACTCTCATATACTTTTACTATGTCTCCACTTCATGTGAACAATTCTGAAGGTATTTTCACCTGGAATTATGTGATGTATTTCTAGCATCTTCTATGTGAATGTAAGACACAGAATTAATGTTCCACTTTAAAAACATAAAAATTACAGATATTTAGGTATGTGTATATTTACATAACACTTGTGAGTTATACAGTTACATTCATATAACACCAGACTGAAAAAACCAGAAAGGCATTCTAAACAGACAGATTGCACACAATGACAAATTGGATCAGAGACTCCCTAAAGGAGAGAAACAAAAGGAGAGAAGTTAATTTTCTAAATGTTGCTGAATGCAAAGAAAAAGGAAACTAGTCATGTTTTAAAAATGCCTTTGCAGGCAAAAGAAGAAACCTGAGAACTACATCGCTACCCTGCTGTAATACTGTGGGGATACAATAATGCAGGAGTAATAGGGAAGCAATAATCAGTGATAAGGCAGCATCAGCTGTAGTGCTGGAAGCATTCCTTGGAGAAAGGAAATCAACTTTGCTTACAGGTAAATTGTTGCAATTGTTTAATTTAAGAACCCAAATTAAAAATAGTTAAATACTGGAGTCACTTAAATCTTACAAAAGAACTGATAAGACTATGATTAAGAGTAGCAAAATATAGCCTCTGGGATTGATGACTTACAGAATTTTTGATCCAGTATTTTTCTATAGTGTGTATTACACAAAGTATCATTCACACAATCAAAAAAATAAAAACATTATGGTAGACAAAGAAGATACTCTTTGTCTCACAAGTCCAAAAGCCAAGTTAGTGTCCCAGAGCACCTCATTAAGTAAAAATTATTTAAAGCCATTTTCAAGTCATGACAGGAGATTGCCGTCTTAAGCCTTTAGCAGAGTCGCCTCTAACTAGGAGATGGAAATTACTTTCTTACATCATCAGAAGGCATGTAATCAAATGGTTTGTAAGTCACCCAAATGCCTGTTGACCTTGAAGAGCCTTCCAGGAGTTTCTGGAAGCTGCTGTACTCCTTATCTTAAGTACAATGCCCTAGATGAAACATCTTAGTGGGTTTAATACATATGTAAAGTCATGAGGCATCAAACTCCTGCACATACAAAGCACAGAAGGCAAATAATACATTTTTTCACAAATGACATGGGGGACTGCCTATCTTGTATTTGCCAGAATGTTTTCCATATCCAGAATAAAAAACAAACTTTCTAGGAGGTCACTAGAAACTAATCCACAAGGTCTAGTTATCTACAAAATGAAACATGCTTAGTTCATTCAAATGAGGAAGCCAGACTGCTCTTTACTTATATATGTACACATGCATGAACACACATATTCCCCTCCCAACTATAAACATCCCAGTTTAAACAGAAGATCTTAAAAGTCTGGTACTTAGTTTCAGCCCAAAAATTATTATTTGTGTAGTACATTTAAATTTGACATCTCTGTGCAAAATTTTTACAGTGATTAATATTTTGCTATAAAGAAAGCATGTATGTAAAGCAAACTTCATTAATGATTCGTTAATGATTCCTGATGGCTAAACATGCCCCCTTCTTAAATACCGCATTTAAATGTTATCATCTTGAGAAGAGATGGGGAAAAGAGGCTCAGAGAATTTATAGTCTTTGTGAATTATATTTTCAGAAATGCAGTACCAAAAATTTCACACTAAAATACATCTGAACAGTACATCTTGGTTACTCTGACAGGTCACTAATAACCACAATCATTCAAAAAAAAACAGGTGTGTGTTAAACAATGCTCTTAACCAGGTTTGTCTGTGTCTTTTTTTAATATCTATCCCTCAGATCATTATTAAAAAAAAGGGAGAGATTTTAGAAAGAAAAGAATTTAGAACCAATGAATAACATAGGGTTAAACTCTGCATAAGCACACAAAGTTAAATTCCACCTACCCATATTTCCCTTCTGGTTTAATCCACATGCTAACAGTATTCTTTTTAGCTTTTTCTCTCTAAAGATATTCAGAAGCATTCCTCAATATTCTTAAATGGTACTGTGCAGATTTTCAGCTGTACTCTTCATCCCAAACTATGAAATAGCTTAACACCCCCTCCTCCCCCCACCAGCCTACAATGCCAAAAGACCATTATAGCACAAGCAATTGCTGGGACGTACATAATTTCTTTCTATATAGGTCTCTCCATATACATATATGTGCTCTAGGCACTCAAAGAAGGTGAGACACTCCTGATAATGTCCTTATTTTCTATGCAGAATTAAGAATCTAAATCCAAGGACTACAAAAAGAAATAGAAAAGACATTCCAAAATATCAGGATTCTTTCCCAATGATACAGAGAACCCCCTAAGAAAAGCATAATTATGGACTGAGCTAAGAAATCATCAAAAGCTCATAAATATATTAAAAAATCAAAGTAATTAGATAATGAGCTTACTATTAATAATAGATTGTAAACAAAATTAAAACAAAACCAGGGGTTTTTCACTTTCATTATTAAACAGATATTTTACACGACAATTTCCTAGTGTAATTCTGTTTGGAGTCTTGCTTGAACAATCACAGCTGAGCCTCCTCAGATCTGTAATCAACAGAGAGATATTTAGTTACATGAATTTTTACAAACTTTGAACAAATCAGAGCTCCATAAATAAAAGTCTACCACTCAGGGTGAGTATATTCATTTGAGATATTCAGCAAAATTAGCACTATGTGACTCAATTTAATTGACTGAAACAGGAGTTTCTACTTGTCAATGTCTATGAAAAGTATTCCTTCACTTTAACAATATTAATTTAACAGCTATTTCATTATGCCACCATTTCAGATCCTACCCCCTGTGCTATATAAAACAATGAAAATAAGTCCCTAAATTACCACATGAAGAAGACTTCCATCCAGCATCAGAAATTTCCAAAAACTGTTGTGCCTGACTTTGAGAATCAATAATGTCCTCCAGGCAGATACAGAAGCAGCATGGTTTATCAAAGCTCTGAACATCACTGAAGTGCAAGAACAATAAGACAGAAAGGAAAAAACTGGGAGAGTGGCTGATACACCTGAAGGCTGTGCTGCCATTCAGTGAGACCTTGACAGGCTGGAGAGTTGGCCAGGGAAACTTCATGAGGCAAGTGTGGAGTGTGTTGCACCTGGGGAGGAATAACCCCAAGTACCAGCACAGGCTGGGGGCTGACCTAGTGGGGAGCAGCTCTGTGGAGAAGCACCTGGGAATCTTTGTGGATGACAAGCTGGCCATGAGCTCGCAGTGCCCTTGTGGACAGGAGGGCCTATGGTGTCCTGGGGTGCATTGGGAAGAGCGTGACCAGCAGGGTAGGGAGGTTATAAATGGTTAAATCCTGGAGTATCCTCCGCTACTGGGTCCTAGGGAGACCACACCTGAATGTTGTGTACAGTTCCAGGCTCCTCAGTACAACAGAGACAAGCAGCTGCTGGAGAAGGTCCAGAGGAGGCCCAAAGAGCTGAAGGGTCTGGAGCATCTTAAAGGCCTGAGCAAGGTTATTTGGATGTAGCCAGCCCTTAAGAAACCTACCAGTAGCCTAAGCTAGCCAGACCACACCTTGTTCTGAGTTCAGCTTCCATCAGCTCCCAACCTGCACTGCCCTGTGCTTTTGCTGGCCCACTCTGGCACACTCTCTCCCTACTAAAAGAGTGCACAAAAATTGTGCCAGTTTTGTTACATCTAAAAAGGAAATTTGCAAAGTAAATGGATTGCTTAGGTCTACTTTCACAAATTTAAAAAAAAAATCACACTGAACAAACAACCATGCTAATGAAATAATCTCTAATAACAATAACAAAAAAAAACTCTTCAAAAATTTCTTCTGGTGTGTTAGGTCTGCTTCAACTACTACAGTGAACTTGGTATGAACAAGGATGGAAACATTGATATCAAAGTAAGGGATTGTATTAGCTTTGCACTGGAGCAACAGTTAAAAAACTTTGTACATGAAGAACACAGCACATCTTTGTACAAAGTAACTGTGCTATTTTGCAGAACTAACTTTAAAAATATATATCAAGAAACATAGTAGTTTGTGATATGTTTTTCTCCATTTCGAGTACCTGAGAAATAAAGTAATTCTAATTCTACATTCTTCTTGCAGATGCAAAAGTCACTGGAAGAAATCTACATTTCAATATATTTATGTTATTAATTTTAAATAATTATTTTACAATTCTTCATTTAGGATTTGTTTTTCTTCATTCAGAACTAAAATAGTTTGTTCTATGGATCACTGCTTGAAGAAATCATCATCTCCCAAAACGACTGCCATCTGCCACTGTGAGAGAAGCCTCACTCTCTTCAGGGATGATCAGCTTCATTACTACTAGGAAAACTGGAATCAATTTTAAAAAAGGACTTATTTTCTGAAGAAACCAGCAATATTTTTGCAGGGGAGACAGGAGTTAAAGGAAGAAACACTGAATCTGAGGCTAAATAAGTTGAGCTAACTCATTCATTCTGCCAAAGGAGCACAACACTGACTCTAAAATAGGAAATTGTTTTTAGGAAATGATGAGTACCAACACATCATATACACAAGAATCTGTCTTCTCAGTTCCTCCTCTAGTGTTTACTTATACCATAAATACTTCATGTATGTGAGAAAGTTTGAATGTCGAGGTCATTTTATACTAATTACATTTTTATTTACATGACAGTGGGCGAGTACACATCAGCACCACAGGAATCATGAGGTCTCTGTGTTTTTACTATCTTGGAAATAGAGTTTAACCCAGAATTTCATTCAAGCGTATGTTAAAAACAACTACAAATATAGAAATATAAAATCCAAGTATTGTCCTAAAGCATGACCACTAAAATAAGGAAAAGTATGTTGTGCAGAAGGAAAAGCAGAATGGAGTTAAAAGTACTTGTGTATTTAAAAATCCTAATAAGCATAATTATGCTCTAACTCCAAGTGTTTAGAGGCATTTGGTCTTATTTAAATGTCTCTGTAATACATCCTGACAAATAAAATTTTGAGAGGGCAGCAATAAAGAAGGTATGTACTTAATATCTTTTCCTCTAGAAAGCCTAAAGTGGGCTTCTGGCTAAACTGTATAGCAGATGAAGTATTCAAACTGCTTCAAAGATCAACCTAAAATATCTTTAAGTAGGGCAGTTTTCAACACTAGGTTAAATAAACATAGGCTCAAGTTTCTTTACAGGCATTTATTTGCATTTCTTAATAGGTAAAATACCATTTTACTTGGTCACTATTAATTATCAGTGCACCTGCTTCCTCAGGGAAAAGAATTGTCTCAGCCTATGTCTTAGTACACAAAGTTCTTTTTGCTACCCAAAAATTATTTGAATGTTACAGCTTCATCGAATCTGGTTTACAGCAGCTCTCAGGTAAATGATGCTCTGTTCTCAAAGAAACTTACTTCTTTTATATCTCTGAAGACCAAAACCATCAAACATGCTTGCACTGATTGCAGCCAAACCCCTTATCATCCACAATTTAAAAATAAAATTGCTGTTCAAAATGTTTCAGAAAGCTTTATTTTCACAACCCTTATGCTCAATGGGACACACTAGAGCAGCAAAAATTCTGATGTCCAGCAGTTGACATAGGATGTTCCCAGCCACAACATACATACAAAAGCCACCGGTGAAATGCAAGGACTATTAATTTTGAATTTGCTGACACAAGCTGTATACAAAAAAAACCCCTGTCCCCTCTTTTCCTTTCCAGTGCCAAATGGTGGGGGAGAAGAATGGCCTGCCAGCTGACAGCCACACTGTTAAATTTCTCATCTGACTCCATTGCATCCTATTCTATTGCTGGGAGGTAGACAAATGTCTAGTCATGTACAGCTCCCCATAAAGAGAACCATTTTCTTTTCTGACAACTGAATATGAAAACCAGACTGGCCATGGGTAGTCTTATATCAATACCTTTTCAAAACATTGTGCCATTAAACTGTCTTAAAACTACACTGAAACTGATCTGGCAATTCATCAGGTCTAGCACTCGTCTATCATACCACATGAAGTTTAAATTATTCTAAACTATCATACTGCAAAAATTACAACAGAGTGCAAATTACTGGCTTTTACTATAAAGCTTAATCCTGAATATGGGCAAAAGAATGGAGTGGTCCTAGTGTGAACCCACTTTACCTATGACACCATTCAGATAAGGATTATATTCCATAGCAGCTGCCATAAGTACCTTTTCAGTTATACTTGAATTTGAATGGACATGAATTTCTGCTCTAGCAGTCCACTTCTTATGTAGTGCCCAGGAAAACAATCATGGGTAGTAAACTATGAAGAAATTTACAAAAAAAGAACCCACTACAATCTCGCTATAGTAGCTGCATGGTTAAAACTGAATTTTATTGCTACTGCAGAGAAATGGCTAAGGCAAAGTCAGTTAAGAGAACTTTAGCATATTCATAAATCAGTGTGTGTTCAAGAGTTTTCAAATCCCCCTGAAAAAATATTTTAATGATAACAAAGGTGTTGAGGATCAAATCATTAACATATAATAAGGCTGCTCTCAACTGAAATGCTTTAAAGCATTTAGATACTCCAAAATATCTAAATTTAGATACTCCAAAATGCAGATGCACTTCTGAAGTCAATTGTTCATGACTGGTGTAAAAGCAATAACTAGTACTTGTATCAGAAACACAGTGTAAATAATTTTGGTGAAAATGTCATTAAACTTAGATGCTATCAGTGAATGCTCAGGATTATTTCTAATTATTTCTAATATTTTTTTTAATATGTCTAGGTAGAAGGTAATTTATTTTATGCTGTCAAGCCACACCTGGACATTAAGTCTTTCTCCAGGTTCCCAGACTGAATTCAAATTTCTTATGCATGTGGAGTTTATTTTGTATTTATTTATTTATATTGTGGATATGATGGTGCAGCCTGAATCAAAGTTACTGCGCCATTTTTGTTTTTAATTAAAGACGTGCCTTATTCTCTGGCTGCAAGAGACCATATTCTTAAAAGCTATTGACAGCTATTAACAACTGTCACAAAACAAGAAATACCATTCACCAACTAGAACAAATCTTTGTTTTGCTAAGTGACTGAAAATGAAGCATTGCTTCGTAATGCATTACTCTACTGAAAGACACTACCATAAGAGGTCAGTTATAGGGCAGGTGAAAATGACTGTGTAGATCTGTAGTAATGCTACAGAACTTGCAGAGCTATGAAAGATGGAATAAAACTTTTAATAGGAATAAAATGCTTCATAAAGAATAGTATCTCATTAGAACATATTGTGGAACACTGCATTCATTTTATATTGCAGGTTTTGGGACATCTGCTAAAGTAGGCATATAATTCTTGAAAATAGATGGATGGCAATTACAATGTCTTATTTACATGACAAATGACTGATCTGATCATAAAAGTACAAGATAGACAAGCCTAAGCTTCAAGTTTAGCAATGAAGCCATCCCCAGATTTTAACCACAGCACTTGAACTCTTAATCTCTGCACTCCCTTTCATGAAAACATCTTTTATGTGACAAAAAAAAAAAAAAAAAAAGGTGAGGAATTGTCCAGATAATTGCCTTTTACAATGAAATACTTTAACCATATAAATACTTGCTGGAAAAGTTTTTCCTTCTTTTCAGACTATCTTACACCTTCTCATCAAACCACAGAACTGAGGTATAACTGTTTATGGAAGACACACAGTTGCATAATTTTTTGCAGAATACAGATAAAGGTCACAAAGCTCTTCATACAAAGGTGAAAATAAAATCTGTACTTACGAGCCCACATATATTTACTTCTCAATTATTTTTTATTTCAAATATACTCTTTCACAAGCAGGGGTTTTGAAGATGACCTATATTTAAGAAAATACACTATATAGCCTCTTAAAACATACAGCCATTGCTCTTCAGAACCCAATGCTCTCAATCCTTCATGGAATATATAATACTCATGCCCTTCTATAAAGTGTCAGTATAAAACTATGCTTATTAACAATTGTTTTCACATAGATGAAGGGCACAATTACAGGGACTGTTCAAGAAGAAGTGAATGAATCAGTTAGTTACAAATGTGCGATACTCTGCAACTATGAAAATATTTAGGCATGACATTAAATGAGCAATTTTGTTTGCAAAAGTCTGGGTTCAGACACACCAGTTTAAAATATAAGATGTTCATATTTGACTACTGCCTTTACAAAATATTTATTTCTAAGCTGTAAAGAGTGTCCTCATGACAGGTTCTTCTGATCATCTGAGAGACACAGGAAGGAATCTCTTAATATGGCTTTCATTAAAACAGTGGGACAAAGTCAATTTACACAACTGAATCAAGAATACATCATAATATTTCTCTAAGAAGAATAATCACACTAAGGGAACGATATCTGCAAATATCTAAATTAACTGGATCTTTAGAGCATTTCAATTTAAAGCACTCATTATGTGTTAAGGATTTGATCTGGATTTCTCATATCACTTTTACTGAACAAGTTTTCCCATTCATATTTTTCAATGTAATGTTATTAAATTTAAAAAAAGGCATGAGAAAAATTCAATTCTATTTGTGTGTGTTATCATGATATGCAACTTTTCTTTTTTCCATAGGAAAAAGCTGTGAAAACTTCCTCACAAAATTCCTGAACACTTTATAAATTTTTTAATTAAATTTTTACAGTGATCAATATTTCCAGCTTACCTGAATGCTAGTTACAAGATCAGTTACAGCCTCTTCTCTAAGTGGTAATTTACATCTTAAAAGGAGCTTTATAGTCTCAGAGCAATATTCTGTCCTCTCCTAAGGGAAGGTGACAACTTTCATCATCAATGGTGAAAACAGCTGATTGAAAGAGAACCTTTTAATTCTCCAGAGTCCTAAACAGCAGCCATTCCTGCTCTGATCTTCACTCAAAACAGATGTCAACTACATCTCAAATCAAACTCAAAGCCCAAGATACAACATTTAATAGATCACTCACAAACCAGAACCAAAACCAAAAAGGCATTTATGTATACTCGTCAGTTCTGGCACACTTTCACTTAAAGTCAGGCAAAAAAGAGCTGTAGTCAAGTACCCAATAGAATTTCCTAATCTGAAGGTCCCACAGCTGAAAGATTGGACATGTTTCACATTAAGATGGGCATGCAGAATGCCTCTAACACTGCAGACAAGAGCATCTGTTCATTTCATCTAAGCTACACAATTTATACAAATCCAGAATCTGATTCCTGGTTACAAAAGTTCTCAATGCTCTCTCTCCTCCAACAGTGACAATGACATACCTTCTCACACCTCATAACGCTGTTGAAAAACTTCTAACAGCTTCACTAAAAAATGGTTGGAACAACACCAGATATAAATAAATAACTCTAGGTATGGCTGGACCAACCACTCAGTGTACTGACCACCACGTACCACCTCCTTCTATGATTTAATGAAGCCTGTTGGAAATAGAGACATAATATATGTTTAACCTTATTGCTCCTTCCAAGGCTGATCACCATTAAAGGATTTTCAAGCCTGCCTTCCATGCCATATGCATTCCACTGCTGCTTCTCCGAGACAACAGGCACATGCAGCGTTTCCTACCTCAACAGGATCTGCACATAAAGCTATAAAAAATGTACTGAACAGAATTGAAACTTAGCGTTTTCACAAAAATACTCTACAGTGTTAACTTGACAGATATGCTGTTAATTTGTCAAATATGGTGACACTGGATTCCTGTGTGATTCCTTGGATTCCTGTGTGATTTTCTGCTGTTCATTACAGAAGTGAAATGTGTATTACATTTAATTGGTAAAGGGGAATTTTTGAATCTGCACATGAAGTTATCGTATCCTTGATCAACTGCCACATAATGAGTTTGTTGTTGCTTGACTCAAAATCTATTAGAATAATTAGAAAAAAAAAAAATCACTAATTTCCAAGAGACCTCAGATCAGGCTAAGTAACACTCTAAGTTTATTTCTTGATAAAGCAGTTTTTCATTAGACTTGCTCTCTGTGCTCTTAGTCTAACTCATTCATTTCTTAAGCTGAAGATTTACAGTCTCTGTGAGCAATCCCTGATGCTTCAATATACCGAAGCAAAGACTAGTTCAACTTCACATGAAGTCAAAAGATTGCCAGCAAGACAATGAAATACACATGTACCACTCCAGTGAAGGTGAAACAATTACATGGATAGAAACAAATAAATAATAGATAACTAAAAATAAATAAGTTTGTCTGTAGAAGAAGCATTACTTCTTATGACAAGAAACTGTAAGGGATTTAACTGTTCACAAATGCATAGTTTTTACCGTAAAACTTTCCACTGATGCCAGCAAAATAATGAAACTCCCATAAACTGTGCTTATTATCATCATGCATGATAGGATGTATTTGCATAATGAACAGGTATTATGTTGTTATTTCCATATTTTCTGTTACCTGATACTGCCTGTTCCATTTTTTCAAGTTTTCAGGCACAGGGAAAAGAAGATTCTTGATTCATCAGGAAGACATTTGGGGTCTCAGCTGTGGTAATTTTATAGAAAGGTAGTGACAACTGAAAATGTTTCACTCCAAATCTATCAGTAGCACATTATTATCCCACCACTTCAGAACCATTGGGATTGATGTTGCTTTCTCCCTGCAGCTCTGTGACGCTCGGCTGTGCAAGCAATAACTTAAGGTTAACCTTGGAGTTTGCAAGCCTTTCCATGGGTGTTCTATCAAAGTATGAACTAGCAATACATTTCAAATGTGGTTAGAAACTTTAGCGGATAACACACACACATACATACAAGACTTCTATTAGCTTTAATAAATACCAACAACTTTCATGTTTTTGCATGAGTGACAGCATCTGTATCAGGGAAAAGAAAAAGAAGCCCAGATGCTGTCTGAGACAGCACAGGTTAGCAATACTCAGGTTACTATTATTCAGGAGAGGCAGTATGTTTATTTACAGAAAGGGTACACTAAGCAGTCCAGCATTAAAGAAGTGTTCCAGTGGATATATTCTTCCACTGACCACCATCTCTCAAGAGATACTCAGCTGTGGTGGAATGCCTAACAAAAGACATTAAAGACCTCAATGGCAGTCTCACAGACTTTTGATTTAATCCTTTTGCTCTTCGTAATACAAGAAAGTGTCAGTACTGGTTCAGGGGTGCATAGTTAAAAAGCATTTCTATCTCTAACCATACTAGAGATAGGCAGAAAGGTCCATTTTTAAATAAAATTAGAAAAACCACAGATTTACCTTGTAAACTGCCACTCAAAACTTTCTTAAATTCCATTTTATTTATGAATTGAATTCCACTAGAGAAATGTGGAATGGAACAGTAAGTTCTAAAGAATACAATTTTAATTACTTTACATACTGCCTCTGCTTTAATTATGTAAAATAGTATTAAGTAACAAACTGTTTATGCATGAAGTGGATAATTAATCAAAAAATATTATGATAATTGGGTAATGTTGTCTTTTTAGCTCTTCCCTCTTTCACCTCTTCAAACTCTCAACTGGAGTAACAGTCAGAGAAATACCTGTTCTAGGCTGGGATAATGATGAATTACATTTTTCCTGTTGATCTTTCAAACACAAAGCACTTGTTCTGAAGAACTGAATCAATAACCACACAGGCCTGGAGAGGGAGTGATGCATATTTCATTATCTCCCAAGTGTAATGTTTTTAACAGCATTATAGGCAAAACAAAAAATGGAGCAAAAAGTGAACACACATTTTGGGGTTATCACTAGCCTCAACTCCAACTCTGTTACTGTTGCTCATTAGGACTTTTTCTAGAAGGGGGAAGGATGTGAAGCAAACTTGCTCACAATTTTTATCCCCTTTTTGGGAAATGATAAATTAAGCTACGAATTAACTATTGAACCCAACTGTTTTCAACTGACTTTGGCTATATTCTTAACAGTAATTCACATTTATTAAAATTCATAACAGCTCATATTTTTACTCCTGGAGTCTGGCTAGTACAGTGCCATCCCTGAAAATGTATTTGTGGAGAATGTTTAAACAGTTCCAGTATTTCACAAAGATTACTCAGCATCCCTACAGTTAGCCTTGTCTAAACACTGCAGTTACCACCCTTCTGGAGGCTTTGGTCTGCCAGATGCAGAGCGATGTGTAAGTTCTGGGGAAGCCCTGGGCACGGCCGCGCATGTCCCGGTTCCGATGGCCGGGCGGGATGCGCCGCCCGAGCCGGGCGCTGCGCGCGGAGCTGTCTGCGGTGCTGAACCGGCGGCGGCCACACCGCCCCAGCCGCCCCCGGGGTGCTCAGCACCCCACCGCACACACAACGCGGTCTGACTGCGGGAAGGGACGGAAACTCAGTTGTCTTACGCTGCTGTATCACTTCTCGCCTTGGGAAGAATCTTGGCAAACCTTTATTAACTTCCCTACCAACTCCCTTAAAAAAAGAGGAGCAAGTGTGGGGCAGACAAACTTCAGAGACTGGTTTAACTGGCTGACTTTTCAAAACAAAATATACGAGCAATGTCACTTCAAGAGAAGACTAAAGCCACCTGCTGTGCTTCTAGGCACTGTCCCATGGACATCCTTGCAGCATGGCTGTTTGATCTTCCTACCAATAAATCAAGGTCAAAGACTACTGAAAAGAATGAAAAAGATTACTTCCACTTGCTAGCATTCTAGGTCAACAGTAGTTTTTCAGTCAGTATTCATCCTGCACTCAGTAATAATCACTAAACTGTCAGCTCTGTATTTCCCAACATTTTTCTTTGCCTCATGCTTTGTAAAAAAATCCACTTACGCAAAGGTTAGTTTGCTCCCGTATGAAAGACACTACCATTCAGCTGCAAGCTGAATACAGCCACCTTCTTCTCTTCTATGGAACAAATTTTCCTCTCTCAATGAATTCCTGCTTATTTACACTATAACAAATACTTAAGTATGTTTCAGACAATAATCAGAAAAGAATGTTTCAACGGGAACAGGACTGACTAATAGCTGGTGCAAAAATCCTCCAGGACACAACCAGCCAGCTGTGGGCCCTGTTCTACAGACCTTATTCATTCTTCTGCACAGAGCAGAACGCTTGCTTGAATTAATGACACATCTGCCTTCAGAAAACAGTCTGCTTTAAAGACTGTTTAAAACATTAAAAAACATTACATTATCAGGGTTACACAGTATCTTCTTTTGCCTGGAGAACATTATGTACTTAGCCAAGGAATTTTAAAGATACCCTTTCTCCCCAGGTGTCTAGTGCAACATAGATTTTACTACCATAGAATTGACATAGCCTTCGTCCTGCACTCTCATCATCATATTTTTTAAAAGTCAAGTGTGTGCAGAAAAACACACTATGCTTAAATTCAAAAGAGAGCAGAAATCTAACAGCTACAGAAGGTACTACATCCTTTCCTTCCAAACTCCTTAAAACAGAGAAGTTCTCTTCATTTTTGATGTGAATGACAGAACCTCTTGAAGCCGCAGCTCCCCCAGGCACTGTCATGACTACTCTCATTCTGAAACACGGGGTATTTCAGTTTTACAGGCAGGTATACTTGTCCTCTGTCCGGCAGCACTGGAAACTACATTAACCAAGATTAAGCCATATGATTGCACAACTCCTGCCATGAAGTTGCATACATGAGGAAGTTCTTTAAAATGATCAGTTAAAAAACCAATGAAAATGGAATGACAATTTAAAAAAAATATTTCTTTTCTGATCCATAAGGGATCTGATTACTAAGACAGTGAAAATTTTTAAATCCTTACCTGAAAAACCCAACAAACTACTGAATCTTGGAGTAACTATTCAGTATAAGCTGAGGTACCTGCACAGACCTACAACTATTTCATTTTCATTCAACTATTTCGTTCAACTATTTATCTTCCATAAAATTCTTCATTTAAAGTTTCTGAAAAATGCATAGAATATTTTAAACATTTAGAGAGGGCTTGTTTTAAGCTTTGCTGTTCATGCCTGAAGAAACATTTGTGGGAAGATACACCAGATAAGGCTCCCACACTGCAGGAGTGCTACTTATTTATTTTTATACTGATAAAGAAACCTGTTCATCAGTAGTCCTGTAGTTTATAAATTTGCTCTCTCTCCAGAACACTTTTTTATTCAATATAATATAATTAAACAGCTTTTAATATCTTTGACATTAATGCAGAAAAACTGGGTTCTGAGCCAGGAAGAGAAGTTTTGCATGTGCAAAGACTGTATAACACGATTCAATTTGGCAAAAAGTCTTCAGTGATACAATACTTTTCAAACACTACCCTTAGTAGACCATGTACCATTTCATGTTGAAACTACATGCTTTCATTTGCACAGAAGAAGAATTGTACTATACAATGCTTAATTTTTTATTTTTTAATTTAACTGAATGGTACCAGTGGAAAAGTCTTCATTGCCCTTGAAACCTGACATTTCAGTCTTCAGCTCAAGGAGTCTCTGAAAAAGCAAACGCACTATATCTATGAGTAAGGTATTTTTCCCTTCAAAACTATGAATTCTGTCTGTTGTACCGTTTGGTTGAGCTGAAATGCTACATTTTAATTTCTTGGTCGAAAAAAATGCAACTGAAACTAGGACTAAGTCGCCTGGACAGAACCTGCAACAGTATCTGTGAGATTTATTCTATAGTTTTGACCATTATGTTCCTCTTACCTTTAGCCCTATCCTTCCTAACACTTTTCTCTGGTCACATTCCTAGACACTACAGCATTAAATAAAACAAGTCAAATATCAATCATCCCCCTCCTTTTAAACACTCTCCTAGAGTATACTCCTATTTCAGACGGCTCACTGAGGATTACATACCTTGCACAGTGAAGACCATTAACCTTACTGTCAAGAGAAAACACACAACATGAAATTTAGTCACTGAAAAATAAAAGACTATTGCTCCACATCTGCTGCAGGAGATGAGAGGCACATCACCTAGAAAGCAGGTTATAACCTTAAGGCTAGGCAACCCTATAGCACAACTGCAGACAACAGTCCCTAGCAGGCAGAATTCCTTAGCAGGCAAAGCTTCCTGGCTGCTCTCTGCCCGTCGTCTGGTGCCCGTCTCCGGGGCTGAAGTCCATTCACCAACTTCGGCAGCCTTGCAGAGACCACGCTTGCTTTCTGAAGCGGCAGGACGTGCCCAGTACTTACCAGCACAGCTCCCCTGGACAAACCGTGTCGCACCCCCACCTAAGCCAGCCACGCTCCCTGACCCACAGAAGGAAACGTTACCTGGATTTCTCTTGCGTGGTACACGATGATGAGCCCGAGCAGGATAATCGTGGAGAGGCTAATAAGGCATTTCAGAGCGAGGGAATACAGAGACTCCTGCAAGAAAAAGACACCGCCGTTCCTCAGAGAACCCACGCGCGGGGCCGCTCCGCCCCACCGCCACCCCGGCCCGAGGAGGCGGCCGGCGGCACCGCGCCACCGGACAGCGGGGACACCACGGGACGGGGACGGGGCGGGGGCCGCGGGCGGTGGGACCGGCTGCCGCCTGAGCTGATACCTTGGTGTAGGCGCCCCAGGAGAGTTCGGTCTCGATGACCATGACGACGATGCCGAACATGCCGAAGATGAGCGCGTAGTCGCTCAGGCGCTTACGCTTCTCGAAGAGAGCCCGGCGGTGTCCGAGCTTGTAGCCGATGTTCTGGTTCTTCTTCTTGCTGGACTTGCCCCCGCCGTTGTTGGAGCTTCCCGTGCCGGGGCCGGGACCGGGGCCGGCGGAGCTGTACAGCGCCAGGTTGTTGGAGTTGTTGTGTTCGGGCTTGGAGACCACGATCTCCGGGGCGGCGGGGCTGCCGGCGGCGGGGGCAGAGCCGGCGGCAGCGGCGGCGGGGCTGGCGAGTGGCGCCTGGAGCGGCTGTGACTCGGAGTCCAGATCGTGCAGGTTCCTGCGGGACGAGCTCAGGTTGCTGAGCGGCCGCATGACGCCGCCGTTGTACCTGCAGCTGCTCATGGCTATTTCGGTGAAGGGGTTGCTCTCCCGGCGCTGCTGCTGCTGGTGATGGTGGTGGTGATGGTGATGGTGATGATGATGGTGAGTGCTGCTGCTGCTGACACTGCTGCTGGGGCTGGCTGCCTGCTGCTGCTGCAGGCTATGGCACTGGTGGTACTGGGAATATTGGTGAGGCTGTCTGGACGCGCCAGCATGGCTGGACGGGGTGAACTCGCTGACGTTCAGCTGGCTGCCTTGCCGGGAGGAGGCGGCGGAAGACAGCGGCGAGGAGTGCGTCCGAAAGGCGCCCGAAAGCGGCGAGGAGGCGCGGAGCAGCAGGGGCAGGTTATCCCCCGCGGCTGCCGCAGCAGCCCCGTAGTAGGCGCAGTTGTTGCACTGGAGGCACGGGCTCTGCTGCTGCTGCTGCTGCTGCTGTTGCTGCTGCTGCTGCTGCTGCTGCTGCTGCTGCTGGAGGAGGCTCTGCTTGTCCTGGCCGTGCTGTTGGCAGTGCGGCGGCGCCGGCGGGCGCTGCTGCTGCTGCTGCTGCTGCTGCTGCTGCTGCTGCTGCTGCTGTTGCTGGTGCTGCTGCTGCTGCTGCTGCTCGGGGCCGAAGCCCGCCGGGAAGTGGCGCGGCGGGTCCATGCCGGGGCCGTTAAAGCCGCAGGAGGACCGGGCGGTGGTGCACCCTGCGCAATGCGTGACGGTCGGCAGGGGAGCGTCCTGCTGCCGCCACGACGGGCCCATCCCGGCTCCCGTAGAATCCAGCCGCCGCGTCCGATTGGTCGGGCGCACCAAAACAACGGGCATCACGTCACCTGGCGGAGGCGGAGCGGCCGCGCCGTCAGCGGGGGGCGCGGGGCCCCCGCCCGCGGGGATCCCGCCTCCCGCCCCCCGCAGGTGAGGGCTGCCCTCGCCCCCCGCCCGCCCCGCCCGCGCCGCGGAAACCCGGGGCTTCCCGGGGGCGGGGAGCGCGCTCCCTCCCGGGATCTCCCCCGCCTGTCGGCGAAGGGGCTCCGCCGCGGCTCTCCCCGGCGTCTCTCCCCGGCTCCCCACTCACATCTGCGCCGTCTCCGGAACATGGGCGCCGCGTCGCGCTCCGGAGCTGTCCAGCAGCGCCGCCGCCGCCGCCGCCCTGCAAAACACAGCGTCGGGCTCGCTCCGCGCCCGCCGCTCCGGGCCGCGGAGGGCTGAAAGGGGCCGCGGCCGCGGCGCGGGGTGGGGAGCCCTTCCCGGCACATCCCGGGCCTGTCACGAAGGACGGGTGGGGGGGACGCGCGGCTTCTGCCGGCTGCTCCCTCTTCCCTCAGCCGGAGGAGGGAGAGGCGCAGCCGGGGCGTGAGGCCAGCGGCAGCCGGGGGTGGTTCGAGGGCTGGAGACCTGCTCCGCCGGGTCGGCAGGAGCTGTACCGTGAAACGGGACCGGTGTCACTAAGTAGGTCCTCTCCGTCTCCGGCTCCCTGCCATGCACTGCCTGCACAGTCTTGAAGTTGTTTGTCCGCTGCCATTTTGCCTTTTCCCCTTTCTTTGCCTCCCAAGCCCCCACTGAGTAATCTGCTCTGGCAGCTCCGTTAGGCAGAGACATGTCTGCATCAGGTAAAGTCTGCTTTCTGCATTTATTTAAGGAAAGATTATTTAAGGAAAGAATTATGAAAATGAGAAGTAGTTTACCTTGTTACAGATGTGTCATTCTTGTCAACTGTCAACTAGGCAAGACTATAAGAGAGGGGTTTTTTGTTGGTTTTTTTTTTTTAATTTTTTTCCCAGTCAATATTTGATACCATGGAAGACTTCCTTACGTCTTTAATTTCTTGGCAATGTTAAAGACAAAATCCACCAAGCCTTTCTAGGATAAAAGCCTGCATCCTTATAATTTCTGTGTCTCCTGTGACATTCAATTTCCTTTGAAATCCTTAGATGTAGGTTAGAAAAATGAGTGAGGCAGTGTCATTAGCAACGTTTTTAAATATGCTCTGTTATAAAATTTAAAGTTAATTCCGAATCAAGATGTAGTTTTTAAAGCAAGCACATGTATCACCCACACAATGAAACAACCCTCACTAATGTAGTAAATATCATGCGTTACAGTATAGATAAATTATTTACAGACAGACCAAAATTTAATTATGTTTACATCGCATGGTATTTTGAAAAAGAAGTCATAAGTGGGAATATATATGATACCAAAAATCATAATGTCTTGTGATAAAAAAAAAATTTGTCATACAACCAAGTTTTGAATAGAAATCTACACACACTTCATTACACAAATGATAAAATACTTTCCGTTTTTAAGTTACACAGAAGTATATCTGGATGCTCAATATTGCACTAATTTCCCTGAACACCAACAGCCAGATAAAAGGTGCTTTTTTTCTTAAGAATGAACAGGCTGTTTAGCGCAGCTTCAGATATTCCATGTTCTTTAAAAAAACATGGTGCTGTAATTCTGTCCTACTTGTCCCAATTTTGCCTGTTTTTTGAAACACATGAATCTCAGGAATCTTTGGAAATTAAAATCCCAGGGAACCTGGGCTTCTACTGTTCTGCTTCAGTCTTGCTGAACCATGCTTTCAAAATACATGTTTTGTGAGCTAGTTAAAAATTAGATAGGCAAGGTTCCATCTTTCCTTTTCTGTTCATGCTATGTCCTTAATTTTTCTTAAAGGCACTTTCTTTTAAGCTTTCATTTTACCAGGATATAAATGCTCATGACCTAGTTTACCTTGAAAAGCCTTTTAAGAAATTTGTAAATCTCCATATTTTATCTAGAAGTCACCAAAGCTCTATCCTGTAACTTCATCTACTCTGATCATGGAAGCTTATATTAGAATTGTGAAGAAGAAGAAAAAAAATCTTTCTAAGGTCTTGTTATACTAAAATATCTGATATCTTTATGCTGTGTGGGGAAATGATTGCATTTATTTTTCTAATTCATATATAGAAGTCACAAGTCCCAAATGTTATACCTCTCCTTCTGCTATCCTGTTTATTTGTTGAAATGCAAGGACAGTGCTGCTACAAGCTTTTAGATATTTAGTCAACTGTCTTGGTTGTTTCATTGTGTGAATAAAAAAAATGAATATTCCCATGTCTAACACAAGAGGTCATACTCATCACACAGCTTGCTAGAAAATGATAAGCCAGGTTTTCACTTTAGTCTCATTGAGCAGTCTGGGATATTTTATCACAATTTCAAGGTATAAACTAAGAATTGTGGAGAGTTTGCATTTTCAGAGCTAAATAAACCTTCCCTCCTGTGGCATGATTAATGAGAAAGAACAGAAATTAGCTATTTGTTCTATCTTCCATTGCTAAATAATTTTGAAGTTCATTTTAAAGAATGAATGCGTTTGTTTTCTGAAAAAAAATCTATTCTTCATGCGAACTTAATTGTTACATTCTTTCATATACCACACATTAATTAGTGTGGCAGCTCCGAACTGCTCAATCACGCTAACATGGCAACGGTGAACACCTACGACAGAAACATTTTCTGTTTGGGATAAAACTATAGGGTTTTTTCTACCTTTTCATTATATACTGGTGGAACTGCTCTTACTGATTGTCATAAGGCCTGTATCTGCTGTGCCAAAAAGGTTGATTTTACATGGGTATGTCTACATGCATGTGCATGCACACCTTAATATAAAGAGAGAAGCAGTTACTGCAGATCTCACTTGATAATTATG
Source organism: Agelaius phoeniceus (assembly GCF_051311805.1). NCBI lineage: Eukaryota > Metazoa > Chordata > Aves > Passeriformes > Icteridae > Agelaius > Agelaius phoeniceus. Next base: position 27,311,908 of record NC_135303.1, on the reverse strand, counting down.
ATTAATGGAGATATTCGGAAAACAGATTTTCTTTTCCTAACCTCTCTAATTGCAAGAACAAGATAAATACTGCCAAGCGGTATTGAGCTAAACTGTATTAACAACAGGACTGGAAACACAACAGACACAAGAAAAATTAGATTTTTGGGAGGATAAAAACCACTGAAATATTTGAAGTGACGTGGATCGGCCGGTCATTTGAAAAGCTCACATAGCAACATACAACGGAGATACAACACTTACAGACAGCAATAAAAGATATTAGAAAGCTATGTTGGCCGTTACCCTATTGCCCCTACTAATGCCAAGCTCCTGTAAAAATAACTGAGAACTCTGAACTCATAATATGGTCAAAAATATAGAAATACAGTAAATAAAAGGAAGTGAAACAAAGAAAAAAAAAGCCAAGGAAACTCCATTCTCAAAGCATATTCTGCACAACACCCAGAGTTTTTAAGAAAGTAGCAAAGGAAAAAGCCTTGTTGTCCAATGACAAAAAAAAAAAAAACAAAACAAAAACAAACAAACAAACCAACAAAAAAAACCAGGCATTGCAGAACTCAATATTAGACTGAAAGGTGTCATTCAGTAAAGGCAGAGTCACATTAATAAAAACAGAGATAACACCAGGGTAATATAGGGTAATACAAGATCAAGGGTATCTATACAGCAATAAAAATGCTCTTGAGACCATACCAAATGACTGCAGTATAGCTGCTGAGATGATGGGCATGGAAACTAACTGCATGAACCACGTGTGTAAATTACCTTTTCTATACCATCTGGCAGGGCTTTTACCCACCAGACCCTAACTTTCACCTCAGCAACGATGGTGTCATGTAATTATATACCCTAACTGGAATACCACCTCTCCTGTACTTATGCTTATTTCCTAGACCTTTTGATAATGTTCCACATTAAAGGGACAAGGAAAATACTATGACTCCATGCAGATAATAAAATTGCATATTAGGAGGATGGGTGCTTTGCTGTTTCTACTTTTGATTTTATACAATTTGACTATTTCTGCACTTTTTCTTCTCCAGCAACACCACCAATGGAGCAAGTCTGCTCCAGTTTAAAACCTTTTGTAATCTGGGATGTGTAGGATATGGCACATAAGGGCACTGGATTGACAACAGCTCTAAAACAGTAACGAAAGTTTTCAAGGCTGGGGATGTCTTCATTCATAGGGATGTAGCTTAAGAGATATCTAGAATTGCTTCATGTCCTTCCTCCAATTAAGGGGCAGTAAGGGATGGGGGTTTATTTTTTTTGTTACTAAAAGCAATTTTTTTTTATTATACATATTGAAAATATTGACTGTGGTCCAAAAAATACCTGGTAAAAATAGCTCTTCACTTAATTCACTTTCCATCTTTTCTGGATATTTTTATAGTACTTGAAGGTCACACACCTAATGACTTCTTTTCTTTCCTTTGTTTTTTTTCATTATCAAGGGATACTGCCACCTTTAAAGAATTTCATAGCTAGCTAAATGCATCAACATTAATACTTTTTTAGCCAGCTGATTCAGGTGCTCAGCAGGTGACTCTTAAATTATGTTTAATCAGACTGCCTTTTATTATTCTCACAAATTGTTGCAGTTTTGTAACGGAACTCAGATAACTCAGTACAATTACTGAAATGCTAATTTAATGCATTTAAATAGTTTTTCCTATTTCAGCCTGTGCAAGAGCACAGAGTGACTTTTAGCTTGTATTGGATTATCAGGTGTAAGAATTTACTTTTAACTGTGCAGAATGTTTTTTTTTGCAGCATTTTGATCTGTTAAATCCAGTGAGACAGCACTTACATCTAAATATAGGATTATACCTTGCAGAGGTGGAGGTTAGCCATGCTTTTTCTCTCTGTAAAATATGTCATCTGTGATTTGTGTAGCAATTGGTTCTAAATAATTAAATTTGCCCATGTTTTAAAAATAAGGTTGTTGGGGTTTTTTTCCCCCATAGGTACTTAATCATTAGTGCTCTGTTTAGCTTTAAGAACAGAATTGCTATAGATTTGTATTTTCTTTGTTCTATTAGTTCCTTCAAGGTTACTTAATAAGAGGTTCCCTTATTAGGCTGTAAAATATGAAAGATGGACATTGCTTCTATCAGGTGTGTATGAATGCTTTCAAATCTGTAATGGTAGGTTCTTCCAGCCAGTAACCCTCACAATTCAAAACATATAAAATGTAATCTTGCTTCTTTGTGTTTATTGGAAGATTTTTTATTTGTTTCTGCATTCCTGATACCCTGAAAGTCTGCAATTTCTGCAGCATATTCAAATCTCTTGTCACAGAAGTCTGTTTGTTTAGTGCTGTCATCATCACACCTAAAATTTTATGGATGTGCTCATAGTACACACAAATATCAATGTATACTGTGGTCCTGCTTACAGAAATTCTCTCTTTAACAAGTCTGGAAAGTTTATGCACTTGCAGAACAAATGGAAGCAGAGAAAAGATGAAAGCAAATGTTCAATTTTATGTTACCTGCAGTTACACTTCCTACTCAATATACCGTCGATTGTATTTATGTGCTTGTTTTTCTAATTTATTAAATGGCTGGTTTGAGAAATGACTTTGGGAAGAGCATCTCCTTCCTTCCTATGTCTGCCGTACTTTATTTTCTTCCCTTCTCTACCTTTCACATTACCCCTCCTTCTCACCCTTCCCTGCTGCCAAGGAAACAGTACACTTATGTTACTTGAAGGCACTTCTGAGGTGGTAGAAGACAGGGAAGCATTTATTAAAATACAGAGTTACTCAAACACCCTCTGCCTCAAGCTGCCCTGGCCGGGTAAGCTGTACAGCTCAACAACTATTTGAAGTGATATTCCAGAACTTGATGGGAAATTTTATAAAATTTGCATTCCCTGAAGTATAATTCTTCTCACTTCTCTACTTTATCTCTTATTTCAATATTATTCAACCAAAAGTTTGCTGTGTTTTTGAGGAAAAGACTAGACAGTATTAGTTATCAAAACTAATTTTAAAGTGAAAGGGCTTAATACATTTGTGCTGTTTTCAGCTGGGGAAGAGTTAATTTTCTTCACAGCGGCTGTGTTTTGGATTTGTGCTGAACACAGATTTTTTTGTTGTTGATAACACAGATTTTTTTGTTGTTGCTCAGCAGGGCTTACACAGAGCCAAGGCCTTTTCTGCTTCTTGTACTTCCACACTGGTGAGGAAGTTGGGAGTGCATGGGAGACTGGGAGAAGACACAGCTGGGACAGGTGACCCAAACTGACCAAAGGGATTTCCAGACCATGTGACATCATGCTCAGGACATAAAACTGAGGGGAAGAAAGAGGAAGGGGGAAAGTTTGAAGTGATGGCATTTGTCTATCCAAGTAAGCACTGCGAATGATGGGGCCCTGCTCTCCTGGAGATGGCTGAACACCTGCCTCCCCATGGGAAGCAGTGAAATAATTTCTTATCTTGTTTCACTTGAGTGCATGGCTTTTGTTTTTACTAATAAACTGTCTTTATCTCAACTCATGAGTACTCTGGCTTTTACCCTTCCCATTCTCTTCCTAGTCTCTCTGGTGGGGGACTGAGCAAGGAGCTGCCTGGGGCTTGTTGGCTGGCTGGGGTTAAAACACAACAACTTTTACATAAAAATCCTCCCCTGTTCAGAAAATAGAATTTCTACAGAATTACAATTAATTCCTTCCAGATGGGTAAAAAATATCTTTGCAACCCAGTATATGAGATTAGTAGCTATTGTATTAGCAAAGTGATATTTAAAATACGTGTAACACGGTAGACTGCTTTAAGGAGTTTGGATAACCAGACAATTTCTCAACAGAAAAACTACTTTTTAAAAATTATTGTTGTTAAATTAAAAAATTATTATTCTTCACACATTCAAAATATATTCTACATTAGAGTAGTCTGATGCAAACATGCAAAATATATAGATAGTGTGGTTTCTTCACCCTGACTAGTATGTTAGATTATTTATCTTTTCAGAAAATCAAAACCAAGTTCAATGTGGAAAAAATCTTCCTATTTAAATTATGAAATCTCTGCTGTTACTGTTACAAAGTATGACCTGAATGTTCTTTCTCAGAAAATTTTACTAGTATCGAAAATTTATCAGTGTTGAAGCTGGTCTAAATAAAACTAGCTTTTTCTATCTCAAAGAAGCCTGTCTTGTGGAGTAGAAAGCCTTTCATAATAGGAATCCATTTTCCCATTTGTGATCATTAGATAAAAGGTCTTCCTGTACTGTCTCAGGAAACAGCAGTGCAAGTGACAGTGTTGAAAGCAACAAGTCATCAAAGTGTTACACACTACTTGACCATGAAAAGTCTTTTCAAGAACAGAATTCCAGTATTCAGCAAGTCCTGTTCTCTGAAGGGTGGAGTGGCAACATCTACATGCACCTCCATGTACCTTCTTTCTAGGCCCTTGATCCCCACTCTGGAGTTCAGGGATGTGGATTACAGCATGCAGCAACCCCAGTGTGCAGAGCTTCAGCTAGTGAGAAGTGTGAACAGAGGACAGGGACACGATCACAAATCCAACACTTAACGAATGGTTCTATTCAGAACTCTCTCCATATGGGGTGGGAGCATAATATTTTCCTTTAAATACCATCAGCTATTGTGTTTGCCTCTTAAATCTAAGGCATATGTATCTGGGTATTCTTCGCTTAAACACAGTAGGGAAGAAAAAGTTATTTTCTTTTCTGCCAGCCTGGATGAATTCCATCTTAGAAAGCAGGTCCTAAAAATCAAGCTGTATTGTAACTGAGGGAAGAAACAACCAGTCTCCTCCCTTTACAATTGTCAGCTTATGAAATTTGAGATGATTCATCGGGTCACTGAGCAAGAAAGTACCCAAGTCACATGTCTAAAAAATCAGTCACTCTCATCAGAACAGGAACAGGATCTCACCTCCACTCCCACAGAGAGGTACAGAGAGGCCCTTTAACAGGCACCTTTCCAAAAGCAGTGTGCATATACTCACCAAACAGCAGGAACATCCAGTGCTGTCCCTTTTGGATGAGCCAAAGGAACCAGTTGGTCATTTCCAGACTTTCTCATGATCGGGCTTCTGTGTCTGCTTCAGTGCAGTATCAGCATTTGAGTGCTCAGGGAAGCACACTTTGAGCCCCAGATCCTAAAGCTACTTTCAGAATTGCCCTGAAATTTTGAGGCTTGTATAGTATTTGCTAGAAATTTCTGACCATCTCTGGGAGTTTAATCTGACATTCAAGAATTGCTTATACTTTAAAACATGCCAATCTTTAGTCACCTGTAGTGACCTATAGTCACTGTTATTCTTGCATGTTAAATTCAGCATGTAATCTCTCCTATGTATGTTAGGTATGTGGGAAAAGGAGGATTCACTACAAGCTAAATGCCATCAAATTCTTTTGTCATCCAGCTAATATACATGTGTCAGTTTGGATGAGTTTTTTGCCCTGCTGCCCTTCTCATGCACATGCTACATAACTGACAGGACAGTTTTTCCAAGAGGTGGAGCTGCTATATTTCTGCTAGTTTAAAAGAATTAATTTTAAGTCTCTGTATGCACTCTTTACTTACTCTGAAGACCCACTTCAAAAAAATTGTTTTGGCAATTTTTTTTTCAACTTCAGCAGGATTTTTAGGAATTGTGCTTTATGAGCACATTTTGCATAACAGAAAAAGGAAAAAATACTTTCTCTTTGACTCAAATATCCACAAATTTTATTTAGAAAGTGAAATGTGGCATTAATGAAAAAAACCCATATTATAAAAACTTCGTCTATGCTTATTCACAAAAATAAATCAATAAAGCCCATCTCTGCTTTCTCAAATAATCAACTGTAAGCAGTGCTTCTATGTTCCCTTTTCATGTTCCCTTTTGTGCATGAGGGCCTTTGAGGTCTGGCAGCTAAGACTTGCAGGTGAACACTGTTGTTTCTGCTTCTGCACTCATGAACAGCTATCTATCCAATGCACAAAAATACCAAAAGGGTGGCACAAAAATGTCTCTGCTCAGACCACTTTGTGCTGCCCTGTAGGGCTGGATCTCCCAAACAAATGCAGAAGTTTGCAAGGTCCTTGCTGGCTTAGTCTAGCAGTAAGATTATGGAAGAAGGAAGAGAATAATGACATCCATGAAAATATGTGTTTATCTATTTTCTTTTATTTGCAACCACAAAACCTCTTTCAGTTTCCAGTTTCATTAGGGATTAAAAAGAATTCCTAAATCTATTTTGATGTAAACCTAAATTACCTAATTACTCTGTAATAAACTAATTACTAGTAATAAACTATTGAGTTTTACTCCTTCTACTCTAGCTCAACTGCTTTTTAGTATAATGCTTTCATTTCTGCAGGCAAGTATTTACACAGATCAAATGTATATGACAGATAATATTTGCTCATGTCTTTCTACAGAAGTATCTCTTTGCACAAGTAAACATGTATTTTGTAGACAAAGTCCAAAGGCTTACTTTTGAAATCTGTCCTAGAAGACAGTGGCAAATGTAATTGCAGATTCTAGATGAGGATGATAGATCTACATCAAGCGAAATACGGGAGGCACTAAGAGGCATTAATAAAGAGACATACAATTATAGGTGTCATTTTCTAATGGAATGTAGTGATTTACATTTGCAGAAGGGCGGCTGCTTTTGGCAGGCACAAACTCTGCCAATACACATGTTTATTTCTACATATGTACTTATGTAATAACAGGGCTGTGGGCAGGCTGGGAAGGTCAGCACTAAAGCATTGAAAGTGATTGCACAGTCACACACTGGAGGGAAGAGGGTAATTTCTGTTTATTATGATGCAAAGTGTGAACTTGCATGAAAATGCCCCCTAATATGCTCATAAACAATTTCCTTGTAAGCAGGTAAAAGCCTTTTAAGGCTTTTAAGGCTTTTAAGTAGAACAGTATTGCTTACTGGTCTCTAGTCTGTAGTATGAAACTGACTCATGGCAGCAGAGCTAGAAATGAAAACAAGACAGCAGTCACTGTGAAGGAATAGTGGAACTATAGAGATGAATTATGTGAGGTGGAAAGAATGGCAATGAGGGATAAAAAAAACTGTAATTCCTAAATGGATGTGACAGCAGATGTTTAAAAAAATATCTGAGACACAGTGTTTGGAAAGTGTGCTTAAAAGGAGAGGTGATGTTTTGGCCAGAAATACAATACATGAACAAAAAAATTGTCTCAATTTGAGTGTCACCATGTCTGAATTTCTTAAATGCAAGAATGCCTGTAATTAAATGCCAGTTTTAAATTTTGGGAACACATTTTATCTCTGTAGAATACAAATACCGTTTTAGCCTAACTCCTGAGCAGGGAAAACTGGCTAATCAGTGTAAAGTACTTGCTCTTTTAAGAATAGTCATACTAGTGAAAATTTCTTGTCATTTTTACGAGCTTGATCTAGGTCCTCAGCAGATGATAGAGATGGCTGACATGTCCTTCCTCTCAGCTGCAGAAAGCAGATAAGACCTGTGAGCACCAGGGCTGCCCCTCTTTGTAATCTGTGAGGAGAAGGCAGTGTCTAGACCCCAAGTTTAGGAGAGTATCCTATCTTTGATGGAAGTTGATCAGACATTTGGTATATAGATGGTGCTCAGGACTTGGCAGTAAATAAGGGGACAATCCATTTGCCTTGCTAGGGCATGTGTTCAGCATGACTTTAAATGCTGTGGGTGACAGAAGCCTGGTGATTGATGTGGCTGGATCAGTGGATATGGAGCAAGGAAGCAGCTCTGCTTGTGGCAGGAAGAGCATCTCCAGAATGCAGCAGGCTGACAGGGTCTGCAGACCTGTCTGGTCTCAGATGTGCCCTGTAACAGTTCTGGCAGTGATTGCTATCAGATAATAGGTTGGATCCCTCTTCCAAGGTCTCTTATTTGAAACACTAGTTATAAATCTAAATTGATGCCCTATACACATTCTAATCTTTCTGACATTAGAGATCAGACTCCCCAAGATAATAATTTGTAAAGGTTCAGGAAAAATTTTAGAAAAAAAAAACCAGTTCCATTATAAATTTTGAATAATTCTGTTTCTAATATTTCATTCACTTGCTGCTAACTTTTCTGATAAGAGAAAGGAGACACAGGTCTTGTTCCTTTTGTTCTTATTACATTTTATTTTTAGGCTCTTTTATTTTAAAAAAACCTATTTTAATAACATTGTGTTATTAACACAGAAGGCCATTTTAAAAAGTTAAGAAGTGAGAAGTCCATGTAGTTTTTTCTTTCAAAAGTGTTTTCTATACCTGGCCTATGTATATTATCCATTTCTTAGTCACACTTAGGACTGAAACACCTCCTTGAGAAGGAATGGCCAGGGCAGCATTTCAGAGCAGAATGCTTACTGATGTGTCTTCAAAGTTATTAAGCTATTCTTGTTATTCTTCACCCTATTATTTTTAAATGCATCTTTATCTGTGACAGCATACTGAAGCTGTTCACTGAGTTACCCACAGCGATGTCTAATATTCCTACCTCAGGTGATTTTGTAAAAGAACATTAAAAATTCTTCATTTATTGCTACATTAAAGCAGTCGTTTCCTAAGGTTCCTAGTTTTATGTCATTTGTTGAAACCAAGCTTATCTCCAAACTCCAAGCAATGAACACAGGATTAGTAATGATGAGCTCATTCTTAACATCCTCTATCCTGTTAAGGCATGAGCAAGGATTAACCCAGTTTACTTTTCAAGAGGCTTGTGAATGTTCATGTTTTTTAAAAATACTTGTGACAGAGCACTGTAGTCAAGGGGACAGATTTGGTTCTATTATACCTGTGAAGGATATGACTCAGGTACTCTGCAAATTATGTCAAACTCTTGGAGGTGGTGTGACAGATCTTTTGGAACTTCTTGACTGATATATTTTGCCAAACTGACAATTATATCAGGTGCTTAGGAATTCTGAAAATGAAGCCAATTACTATTGTGCTACCAGATTTGGTATTCTTTCCTATTTCTAGTACAAGACTTTATTTTTCAGTACAAGGCAGAAAAGAGTATTCCAGCCTGAGTTCAGGTGTTCCCCTGAGTGTAAAGACTTTTTTTCTAAAATTATATCAATAAGATACATTAAAGGTAAACTATTGGAATTAGGCTAATTCGGGAAGAAAAAAAATATATGAAAACAGGCATTTCATAATTAAATGAGATGCCCTGAAAAATTGGAGAGTACTTTCTCAGTAACAATATCACAGTGGACAAAAATATGCCATGTAGATGAGAAGAACTTTCTAGGAGAAATAGGAAGAACTCTGCACAGTATTACTGAGTTTGTCCAGCTGCTGTAGTACTCTTGTATTTCTGTGTAAAGAGATTGCATAAATGTATTTATTGTGTGAACATGTTCATGAATGAAACAGGCAAGGAGATTCAAAGCATAAGATTATGTCTACTTCTTACAGGAAGCAAATCCTTCTTTTGGCTTGCATAGTTGCCTGACACAATATAGCTTTCTTGTAATGTTCAGGAACAGAATTACCTGATAACAATTTTGTGTAATTCTAGAAATTTCTTATGCTAAAGTTATCCCTTTAAATCTATTTTACTAAAGAGAGTCCTGTTCATTTTGACAAACTAAAGAATATGAAGGAATGAGATCACAAGATGAAGAACAACAATAGGCATTTAAATCTAAATGAGCAGTTAATAAATAAACATGAATTATCTATTTGTATTTTTTCCCCCAGCTCCTGCATGTAGGAATGATATTTATTGCAATACCATTTCCAGGTGGTCATGGAGTTAAAGATTCATATTTTACAGTAATATAAATAAAACTTTCTTATTTGGCTAGGAGAATATTAGCAGTTTTATAACTTGATTAAAAATCCTTTTATGTTGTCTTAGTTTTCTCTGAATCCCTGCATGCCTGGAATACCGTGAGAGTGAAGTGTTTAAGGGGTGATTTTAGCCACTACATTGCCTTTTTCCTCTTAGTTTTTTTCAGTAAGCCAGTGGAGAATTAATGTATGACCAAACTGGGATAAAGAGGTAATAATAATCCAGATACTTGAGAAATTATAAAAGATCAGTGAAGCAGACAAGACCACTGGCAAAAGAAGGAACTGTTAGTAGAGAATCCAAATTAGAGTTAGTATGCAATCTTATCTTTGTATTTTCTCAATTTTAGAATTTAATTTGAAAAGGTGCTCATTTAAGGTAGGCAATTATTACATATCCTAGAACACCTCTCTCATTTCAGTCTTTGCCTGTTTTGAATAACTGCTCAGTAGCTTGCATACTGTAAGTTTCTGCTTCCAGAAAATTTCCTAGTAGATGGGTTTCTTAATCATGGTTCATACTGTCTCTCACCTGAGTATATCTTGACAATAATTTCATTAAATTATGAAATCTATTATTCTAGGACATAAGTGATACTTAAAATTGTTAACCAGTGAAACTCCTCATTTATGAATACAGACCTTGCTCCACAGAGCATCACTTGACCTCTGTGACCTGAATTAAAGTTTCAAAAGCTGTGCATCACATCAGCAGTGGTTGTAAATGCTGTATTTCTCAGCACTATAACTGTTCTTGAGTATCTAGCTACTAATATAATAGGAACCCTTTGCTTGCTGATTACAGCTTGAAACTTTACCTACCTAATATACTTCAAGAGTTAATCACCTAACTGCAAAATAGGAATGCAGCACCTGAGCCTAAGCTAGCCAGCAGGCAACTGCTTTGTGAAGGGTGATGGCACTTCAGGGAAATGAGATGAGATCTATCCATGCCAGGATAGATCCCACATCCAAACTGTTTCCTGGGGCACAGAATTCATCACTGCTCCTTTCAAAAATGGAGAGAAGATGAAGAAAGGACAAACAAGATGCAGGAATGCCCATGCAATGTTTCACCTGCTCAGCACATGCCCAAGTTGCAGAACAAATAGCATCAATATCTCCTTCTGCTTGATGAGTTTTATTGTGTGTCTCCTAGCTCTATGCTTTAGCCACTAACTTAAGGAGTTTTCTGAAATAAAACACTTAATAGAATGAACTTTAAACACTCATTAGTACAGGGATTGGAATCCAGGTTTCCAAGTCCCAAATTACTTCCTCTGCCATTAGTCTGACGAGCATTGCAGTGGCTATTTAATTATTCTGTTCTACAGTAAGAGTAATTGAAAAAACCTTACCTTATATTCTGGCAATTAGCGATCCTGCTCAGTGGGATTTAAAATTTTATCACACAGAAGGGATCTACAGCATTGTCTCTCACATGCTAGGGGACACTTCTATCTCATGAGATTATTAAATAAGTGAGTTTGTAGAGTGAGTTTGTGGAAACAGGTAGCAACACCTCTGTTTGGAAGAGAGCAGTAAGGGAAGAAGAGAAATTATATAACAAGTTGCACAAATGTCCAATGGAGTTGGCCATGATGGTGAGACCGAGGTACAAAAAATACTTAAAATCACTTTTAGGCAGATGCAGACATGAGCTGGGTATTTAGCTGATCATTACATGTGAGATTTTAATCCTGGGCATTGCCAAAAACAAATGACATGAGAATTTAGCTACTAGAAGGGAAAACATCTATATAGTCAAGTAGTAGATATGATAAAGACCTCAAAGCCTTGAGTCCTTGATGTTACATATTTCACCTAGTACTCCCCAAAGAAGAAAAAGATGGATAGTTTGAATACCTATCCTATATTGTTTTTGCAGTAAGAGGATATAGTAAAAAGAAATAAAGGGGAAAAATATCAGTGAGTGTTTATAAGTGGATTTGAAGATGAAGTAGCTGAATTGCTAACTGCAGAACATATAACCTCTTGCTAAAGACTATGTCAACACCAGACAGCTGGAAAATGGCTAATACAGTGCAAAGGTTCTTGGGATGATGAGTGACACTATACACCAGTAAATCTGATGTTAGAACTACAAAAATTAGTAAGAACTATATTAAAAGATAATAGTAAAACATACTTGGACTGGTATGAGTTTGGGAAAGATTCAAATCCTTTTTTCTTCCCCACAGCAGATGTCCTGCCTAAAAATTCAGTGGATTTCCTTGATGAAGTCATCACAATGGTGTTAACAAGGGACAATCATTTAATGCATTTGGATTTTCAAAATCTGTAAAGGACTCTGAAGCAAAGTTGTCTTTTCAGTAATGTCTTGGGATGATTGCCAATTTTTACCCAATTTTTCTTTAATGTTAAAGTAGACTTCCATCTGGCAAGAGCACAAGACTAAAACTTACTTAATAATTTAGTGAAGCAGAATACTAAGTAATTTCTTCAAAGAATTTCAAACCCATTGATTTCAACAGTTGCGGGTTTTTTTCTCTGTATAAACACTTTCAGATTTTATCTGTAAGTACTAAGAGGATGCATAGCGCTCCAGAAAATTTTACAGCTGTTCCTTCAAGGCCCTACCGTAAATAAATAAAACAAAATGGCAGCTGAATATGAAAAAAATTGCAGTAAAATACCGCATATTTTTTCTTTTTCCTGTTTTGAAGGTGTGAGTCATGTGGCAGGAAAACCCCTGCTAAGGTGACTAGTTCACTAGTCAGTGGGCAAATTGACAGACTCCTCCAGCAAACCATCCAGGTAAATGAATGCTGAAAAAGCTTTTTTTGCTTGAATTTCAAGGAAGACTTTTCACATGACTGAATTAGCTGGATAATGGAACAATTCTATTATAAAGTGAAATGTATATAGCTTTTTATCAAAAATTATATTTTCATCAAGGGTAAGACCCATAAAAGTTTCTCCTCCTCTTTATATAGCTTTATTCAAGCTTTATTGTGGCTTGAGTTTTACACCTAACTATATACAATTGCAGACTGATTTAATTAAGAAAAAACCCAAGGCAATGGAGATCAGAGGGACTAGGGTCCTTGAATCACCTTTTTACTGACAGCTGGTCAATAAGTTTTATGCAACATTTTTCTTCACCTTTCCAGAAGGAATATAATGCCTAACAATTTTTTTGTCATGAGGAGGAAAAAAAATTCAAATTTTAGAATTTAATTACTATTCTGTTGCAGTCTATCACTCATCTTCATTGAACAGAATTTAGGAAGCAATTTTAGCTAACAATATTGATTTCAGTTATATGAAAGGGAAAGATACAGAAGGATTATTGAAAGACAAAGAACAGCATTGAGAAATGTTGATCTTACATAAAGAGATGCTCCTCTGTAGAGAAGATATTAAGTTAATGGAAGAATTCAAATCTTCTTTGTATATTAATTTCTCCTTTGAATTATCTGTCTTCCATCTAACAGGAGTAGCATTAGCAATCTAATCATTAGCATTAGCAATAAAAATAATGTTACTTTTCTCATAGCCTTCAAAATGTAATAGAACTAAAGAAGAACTGTAGAAACTGAACTTCAGCATTTGCAGATGGTCTATATATAGCCTATCTATAAATATACAGGACATTGTTTTTTACTTGCTTTTTTTTTTGTACTTCCTCACATGGTTAAGCCAAAGAGAAAAAAAGTCTATTTTAGACTTAGTTACAGATTTTGCAGCATACAGTATTGTGAAAAAGTTGTCTTTCTGCTTCAAAATTGCTTCACACAGTATTTGTACTTTGCAGATGAGTTACAAAGGACTTTATTTTAACTTAGGGGAAAGTAGTTGAAAAATATTGAGGCACCAAAGAGCTGAATAATTCTTCTAGCTCTCTTCTGCATAAATTAAACTGGGATCTGGACAACACAGTATTGGGGATGCGGGGGCGGGGGGGTTATCCCATTTTATCTATATGGATACCTTATATTCATTTGCTTAATTCTTCAGTGTGCTTCCTCATAAGTGCTTCGCTAAAGAACCCAATTTTTCTATATCTTCTGAAATAATTAATTTATTTCTTTCAGATGTGAGTATAAAAGCTGGCTCTATTAATTCTTGACATATATACTTGGCACTTTAAGCAGTGTCTTGGTCTTCAGAAGTTGCTGAAAATCCAGTCTCAAGTATCACACCTTGAAAATATTTGAAATCACCAAAAGCAGTGTTTCCAAAATCATTGCAGGCCTGTGACAGTCTTGGACTTTTACCTGTTCTATGCAACTGCTGCTGATGCAAGGAGAAATAACCTGTATAAATACCTGTATAGAATTCCTATCAGAACTGTGTTTGAGCCTTCTTTTTAGTTCTCTGTTTTCTGAAGTATAAAAGACAAATTCCTCACATGAAAATCAAATATTCAGTATGATCAAATGCCTCTAAGAGTAAGTAAAAGGGTATTAATTTCAACAGATGATGAAACAAACCTCTGTGTAGAGTGGTATCAGGTGCCACATCTATCTGCCACATCAGAGTGTACCACTCTGTCACATTTAGCATGCAACATCAATAAAGCCACTCTAGTGTCACAGTTCTGAGCACCGCAAAAACTTTGCTTTGAGGTAGGGGAATTAATCTTAAGCACTTAGGCTTCCTGCACAGATACTGTTTCCCAAAGAGGAACTACAAGAGCTAGCTAATAGGCAAACACAAGTGTAAAAAAGATAAAAATAAAAAATTAATTAAAAAATAAAAGATAAAAATAAAAAAAAAAAAAAGATACCATAAATATGTCCTGTTCCCCAGGTCTCTAAGCAGAGGCAAATAGCTCTCTCCACCTAAGAACCCAAAACCCCTCCTGAACATGTCAGTATAGAAGACAGCCAGAAACAGAAACAGCATCTTTCCTCCTGCATCATAGTCTTGGAATTAGAAATTCATCTCCTACCTTTTGGAAACCCTCCCAGAATAATATTTTACTGTCTGCATGTCTCTCCTGCCAAAGCATTAAATAAAGTCTTTGAGAAAGAAAAAGGTAAGGAGCATGACTATACAGCCTATTCAGTATTCAGTGGGACAGGGATTCCTGCTGTCCAAGACTCTGATATTTGTCCAGTCCAGAGCATCACCTCCATTACCTCTTCCCAAGCCATGCTTGGAAGACAGCAATGCCTATGGTTATTACATTTCATGAAAACTGCAGTCCTCTAGATTTTGTACAATGTGTGCTGTACAAAACCCTACCAGATCACTGCCTCAAAGAGGCTGATGTGTTAACATCTAATTTCTGTGTCAAAGGGAGATTATGTGTTAACTGTACAATAAAGGTACGACAGTGTTTTCTGGTACAGAAAATTAGTTTTAGAGGAAGAAGCTAAAGTAATCATGGATTAGGTCGTGTAGATCAGAATTGAATGGACCCCCCCCCCCCCCCCGAAGGCCTCCCAGATGAAAGTGAATGTTTACAAATATTTATCATACTTTCATTATTGCTTTCAGGTGGACAAGAAGAGGGAATATAAAAAATCCCCTCATCTTGTGTGCCTATGTATCCTGTGTATCAACACAGCAGCAAAGCACAGCTGCAATCTTGAGCTCCCTTGTGTTACCATTCTTTGGCATGCCCACGTTGTTCTAGTGATTCAGAGTCTGCCTACATTTCCCTTGTGATTGGTCCCTAATAAGAAAGAAAACACAAAATATCCATAGTTCATTTGAGGTCTCTTATCTGTAATTCATTAACAAAAGCTTTGCGGTTTTGTAAAACGTGTTTATTGGACTCAAGTGAGATGGCTAGCAGCAAAAATGATTCTGTCTTTGTTTATGTAATATTCTCTGGGTTGAATTTTAATTATTTATATGTATTTGAGAATAGTCAGCCTTTTTTTTTTTTCTCACTAGAGTTTTGTATCTGTTAATGTGATAGATACAAATTGAATAAGTGAAATTGTTGAGAGCACATTACTTTGACCTAGGGAAAACAAATTTTTTATCCAGTCAGTTCAGGAATATCCCATGGTCTTGTTTCTTGTACTTATGGTATAAAGTGAGTGGCAGAAAAAACCAAACCCAATGCTGTCTTACCCCATTAATGCTAAAATGCCCAGAGTGTCTCTTCTCTCCAAGGCTTCTGTCTCAGTCAAGCATTGTTTTCCAGTCATGATAATTAGGCCACAATTTGTAAAGAAAACAAAATTCACTGGACCCAAAATAAATTGAGAATCTGGGGAGGAAAGGGGCGGGGGGTGGGGGGGGTGGGGTGGGTGGTGTTGTTGGTATTTCTTTTTTCTTTCTTTTAATAGACAATTGCAAAAAATACATTTGAAATTTTCAGTAAATAAATAATACCAGCTTGAATACATATATTAGCAATTATTGAAATTGACTATATATATATATATATATATATATTATATTATTAGTTCTAGAAATTACTTTTTCATTTTGGTAAAATAATTGAACCCTTTTATCATAACCAAATTGATAAACTATGTTTTCTGTTTTCTTTTCTATAAAGCTGTGGTGTCTTCTGATGTTTAGCCACAAATATGCCACTGCTACAGGCAGATATGAATAACTATAAATATGTAAAGGCCAAAGAAAATGTTTACTTAATGAAACTTTATGAACAGAGAAAAGTACTTAAAAAGTTACAGCATCATTCATCTGAACAATTTGTTTGTGTGATGCTTTGGAAGAAACAAATTTCAGTACCTGTTAATAGAGCTGCATAACAAAGGCTATAAATGTAGACATTTTCAATGCATGGAAATGGTTGCTACAACAGAGGCTTGCACAACACTGAAGTGATTCAGCTAGAGAAATTTGGTAGACTCTGGGACAGACACTGATGAGGTGAATTTATGCATCTTTATTCAGTGATATTTCAGCACTTCTCTGTGACATGTCTCTCAGAGAAGCCCTTGCCTCATCACACAGCCAGAGCAAAGGTTGGTGTGTGGTGGGTGTGCCCTAACCAGTAACCCTCACCTGGTATTTCACATAGAACTTTCTTCTCAGCCATGTTGCCCCTCAATTCATGGAAATAGAAGGGGTTTTACATCATCTGCAAGGATGTTGTAATTTCTGTTTTTCCTTTAGCTGCATTAGTGCAGCCAGACATTTTTCTGCCTGTGAGCCAGTCCCACCTCACCTTCCTGTAACATTTTTGTTTACAGTCTGTAAACTGCAAAAGCAATGTAGCTACATTGTTGTTGTCTCAAGACCTGGGTAGCCTGTCCCGAGTGCAGCATTCAGTCTTCCCACAGGAGAAAACAGAGCTTTGCTATGCCAGTATGTGAACAGTCCACTCCCTCTTCTTCGTCTACAGTAAGATAGAACAACAAACTGGTTTGAGGTCTGGAAGACACTTTTCAGCCTGAAAAGATCCTGGGCTTTTTTTTTCATTGCCATGAGTGCATATTTTGCTATTTTAGCAAGGATGCTGTTTCAAATCCTGCCTGTCATTCCTATGTGATTAATCACATTATGAGCTAAACTTTGAGGTGGGCTGAACACTTGAAAGTATGACTCATTACATCTTGTTAAAATCAGTGTGTTTAGTATTCATTGATGTAAATGATAGAATTCAGCACCTTTCATGAATAAAGCTGAATTTGACACAAGATATTTGCTCCTAAAAATAAAGTCAAATGTAAACAGATTAAACTAAGTATCATCCAAGCTGTAGAGCCCAAGATAGATAAATATTTAAAGATTGCAATTGTGTTCAACCATTTCCCCAAGCCATTACAATTTGATAAAAATGAAACATTTTTGCCCCTCAGTTAGTTCTTCTAAACTGAAAATAAACTAAAACAGTTTGAAATTTAATTTGATAACATAGTGTAAAGAATAAATATTTGTATAAACAAATATAAACAGAGCTCAACAACCATCATCCCAACATAATCAGACTGTTTCTGCTCAGAAGCAAAGTGTCAGAACTTCCTTATATAGGAAGCTCTCTTCTGCAAATAGATGTACTCATACAAAGCTTTCATACCATCCCTGAGTTATTTGGTGCATTTTTTGCAATTAAACACTTCATTTTTTTAGCCATAGCATTTTTTTGTCTCAGATGTCTGTTACTTCTGCATTTATACCACACAGGTCTCGGATTTCATTATTTATTACTCTACAGTCATTAGCCTGCTATTCCTGCATATAAAGTATTACATGCAAGTACACATGAAGGAAGCTAAGAAAGTCTTTGCGTTATCCATTGATAAATAAATTAGAGAAGTATTTACCCTGGAATGGAACTATGAACAAAATCAACAGCCTTATTATATGACTGTATGTAGCCACCCTAGAAGGAGGATTCAAATCATTTTACATGCACTGCCCTTCAATGATATTTTGAGAATTTTTTTTCAAGTAGGCACACTTTTTAAAATATAGTAGGTAATATATCTGGAAAGAAAAAGAAAGAAAGAAAGAAAGAAAGAAAGAAAGAAAGAAAGAAAGAAAGAAAGAAAGAAAGAAAGAAAGAAAGAAAGAAAGAAAGAAAGAAAGAAAGAAAGAAAGAAAGAAAGAAAGAAAGAAAGAAAGAAAGAAAGAAAGAAAGAAAGAAAGAAAGAAAGAAAGAAAGAAAGAAAGAAAGAAAGAAAGAAAGAAAGAAAGAAAGAAAGAAAGAAAGAAAGAAAGAAAGAAAGAAAGAAAGAAAGAAAGAAAGAAAGAAAGAAAGAAAGAAAGAAAGAAAGAAAGAAAGAAAGAAAGAAAGAAAGAAAGAAAGAAAGAAAGAAAGAAAGAAAGAAAGAAAGAAAGAAAGAAGCCTAAACAAAACAAGCAAATAAAGAAAACCAAAGAAGCCCCCCAAAACACAGCTATTAGATGCTAATTTTGTCTTAGTGCATCATACTGGAAACCCTCATCTAGACAGGGCAACCCAGTACACATTTGTTACTGTAAGATTCTGGAGGAATCTTGTCACATCTCCCACCTTACGACTACAGAAGTGGATTGGATTTTTCATTTAATATTGATCCAGACTGAACATTTATGTCTACATACACACCTCTTACTCACACACTCCTTTTTAACAAGATAATTCTAGTTGACACTAGGCTTGAGAGAGATTAATACATGAAGCTTGTTCTGATATCCTTAGGCTTGCATTATTTTCTAGAATGGATCTGATGTAGTCCTGGATTGATTTCAAATTCAGAAAACTGTAAGCTAAAGAGTCTGCTATGATGTATTTAGTCTCAAATGTTTCATCATCTTCTATGAAACTGCCTATTCTATATAAGTTAAATGACAGACAAATGTTTTCATGTCACACAAGATTCCTGGAGATGGTTGTTCGGTTTTAAGAATTTTGCAGTATCTGACAAAAGTTTTAGAAACCAAGTGAAGCCCTGGGACATTTTGTCCATAGTTACAGATGTAGTTTTATGCAGATAATGCAGTCTTTTCAGAGGTGATAACTCACAGCAGATCCTAGCTTTCACAATGACTTGACACAGTGAACAAAAGGTGTGTGGCATTCTCTAATACCCTGAGCAAAAGACTGGAAAAAAGTCTGTGTCTCTAGCTCAAGTCTGGAACACAGCCAAAACATTTCAGTGAGCAAGAGTTTCAGTTAGCTGGATATAGGCATTTCATATTATATTATGATTTGATTAAGCCCATAAATGAGAATAGATTCAGGCCTGGGTATAACCCTGAATATTTTTGCAGGTTTGGGTATACCCCTTTGTATTTTTAACGTGTTATGTTATTCCTTGTGTACAGGTCAAACTAGAAGCATAACAGCCTACATCTCTCAGTAGTAGCAAAAGAGGCATCACTCACTTTTGGAGTAAACTGCCTTATATCTTCCCAGCAGTGAAACAAACCTATGTGGCTCCTGATTAAATTACTGTCTGCACAAGACTGGTGAAAAGCCTAATACATTTATTAAAAAAATAATAATAAGATCATGTTGTCCCTTACCTTATAAACAAACATTTTCATTAAGTTAAAAAAGAATTTAATACATTTCTATATTTGGGAAGAGTGTGTTTGCTTACTCTTTTGTTTGAGAAGAAAAAAAAAAGGAGAAATATGCAACTTTTTATAAAAAATCAGTATAAGGTTATCCACAATGAGTTAACTTATTTGCTAGTACTTGTGCTGACAATCCCAAGTATTCAAATGCTCACATCTCTAGCCTAAATATTTTCTGTACATGATTTTGCATGTACAGAAGAAAGGATGAGAACTTACAAATTGTTTTGCAAATCAAATTTCCACCTATTTTAGTATAACACACAGCCTTTTTCTTAAGACCAGTCATTGAGGTAGTTAGCAAACTTAACAGATCATTTTGATCATTAAAAAAATATTGGCAACAACAGAAAAAACCTAGGTTCTTAAGATAGTCCAGAATAACCACTAAGTCAAAACAAAATGGCTCACTGTGTTATTTGTTAGTTACAACAGGAAATAACATATTCTACAATTCACATTTACTGAGGCATAAAAATTGCCATTTTGCCCCCAGAAGAAACAGACAAATTATATTTCTTACCGAGAGAAGAAACCAGGGCTGACAAGTACATGATTTAGAAAATACTCAGCTTTCAGAAGTGGTATACCCTGCACTAGTTTCTTCCTGCCTATCTTTTGTGCAATCCAGTCTTTCTGTCTAAGCCTCCTGGGAGTATTAAGGTAACAGTCATGTAGTTTCTATGTGCACTTGTTCAAAGTGTTTGTGCAGTGGAAAACATGGAAACAAGGTGTCAAACTTCACTACCTGTACAATGCAAGAGCTGGACTAAAACAAAAAGTGCATTGTTATATCACTACTACATGATCAAAAAATGAATTTTGGTAAAGACAAAAGTCTAGGTTCGAAACTGTGTGCATTAAACAGTACGAAGCTCTTGCACTGCCAGAGTAGTAATGACAAGAAGGCTAGGTGGCTACAAACCATTACTGGAGCTGGAAACAACTCTGACATAAACAAAAAGTAATCCTATGCAGTTAAAATGGAAAACAAAACATTTTTTCCCCTCTATACTCATTACCCTGAAAGTCACAGAGAAAAGCAGTTACTATGTCTCTTTTCAATGTGTCTTGAAGCATTTATCTTTAAAGTATGGTTCACAATTCTCCCCTTTCTCCCATTGTTCCTTCTGAATTGGTGGTGCAGAGTTATATCACAGCACTGCTCTGCAAAGAGACAGGTGGACACAAGCTTGGGTCTGAGTCATGGATGTGCCAATGGTTCCTGCAACTCCATGGACTCAGCTTTAAACTGCACTGGTTTCAAAAGTTCAGACTCAAAGTGCTTGAAACTTCTTGGTGGCTTTGCAAGTAGGAAATGACAGCAGAGCAGAGAGGAGTCCAGTGCAAACTGGCAAGTTATTTTTATTGGTGAAGCACAAAATATACAACTACCAAGAAGATATGTAACAGAGACTCCACTGAGATTTTACTGTGGGCTCAACCCTTAATTAAGGATGAGATGTATACCTGAATAACGTCTCCACTTCCCAAAATATATTTTTGCCTAACAACCCGTTATATCTTTGTTCCAGATCTTTCTTGGAGAACATATAATTGAGTTTTATGTGATAAGTCTCTGGAGGCTGCATTCATCAGGCTTATATAAAGCTAGCAGAGTGCCAAAGAACAATCTAGCCAGCAATGTCTTTCTATCACAGGAAATTGGGATGAAATAGACCTCAAGATATCATATACTCAATTCTCTTAGGCAATTCCCTTATGGCATTCCTGACACCAGTTTCTCTAACCTAAAAGCTACAAGTAGAGGGAAAATACATTGCCCTCTAAGATAATCTCCTCAAGGGCAAAAAAAGTCTTTGAAAGCTTTGTAGATAGGCAAAAGAGAGTAGATGCAATATCTCTTACTTTAGGGAAGGTTTTCTCTGTCTCTGATGACCTTTCCAGAATTTTACTGCAGCAATACAGTTCAGGTGGGAGCTACCATGAACCAAATATAGAATTGATTAAAAAATAATAGTCAGAGTAGTCCTTATTGGTTCACCATCAAACTGTAAAAATTTATCAAATGGGCTTTTACATTAATCATTTTGAACCCTTGAGTAGACTGCACTAAATATATTTGTGTGTGTGTGAAAAGATTGCACACACTTTGGCAGAAAGAAGTAATGCAAAATTATCTCAGCAAGTCAAGGAGATAATCTGTGCACAATGCTATGTTTCTGTGAGAATAATGAACTGCAAAAGTTCAACTGGAAAAACATCTGTGAAGCAGCTTTGCAGGAAAGGAGATGGGAATAGAATGACTCATAGATCAAAGAGGCTTTAACCACTCATACTTTTCCAATATGGCATCATTGGAGTTATTAGCAGGACTACCAGCAGTGAAACTGACTAAAAACCAACATGAGTAAAAACCTTACTAATGGGAATGCTCTGCTCTAAGCATCACAGTTTAAGAAATATTATACTAAGGGAAAGCTTTCAGAGAAGACCAACAACAAGTGGTAACAAAATTTCAGGGTGTGGAGTCATCAGGAATGACTGGATATTTATTTCATCATTTCAATGAAAGAATTAGTAAGTATTTCCATATGTCTCCTGGATGTAGAACAAGAGCAATAATCTTCAATTGCATGTAGATAGGATGTCTATGATGGTATGGACAGTTAACAGAGAGAACATATTATGCAAGAAAGAATATAGAATCTTCTAGAAAAAAACCCTTTTGCCAGGAAAATTTCTGGAAGAGTTCCTGTGGTTGGGAATGAACTAGATAATCTAAAGAGGTCCTTTCTAGCTGTATTCTTTGTTGCTGGGTCTAGGAGAGCCAAGTATTCATCTCCTGTACTGAACTAGTTTTAGAAACGTTCATGACATATTCTCGGCCCAATGTGCATAGTGGCTCACAAGTTTAGATCATTAATTTTCTGTTGTGGGCCTAATCTACACAATGCATGTCATTCTTACCACCATCAGTACTGCAGTCTCTCACTTGCCTCTCCAGCACAGTGCAGATTTTTTAGAAAAACCAGTGTTTCCTGACCTACCTTGTGTTTTTCCCCTGACACGTTACTGGAGGGAAGACTCCTTTTCCATACTCATAGTTGTTTCACTTTTAATTAAGAATTATTAAAAAAAAAGTCTAGTACTGTTCTGCTTTAGTCTTTTTTTATCAGCTGTTCTGTGGGGGTGACATAATTGAAAGTTCCATTTAATGGCACATGTGACACAATTTTTAATTCCACTTACAGGTGCACAAGGACAGATAGTTCTCCATAGTCAGTGTTTCAGGACTATGGTGTTTTACCAATGGCATATGATGCAAAGTGAACAACATTGTGTTTGCATGGCTATTGGAGCACAACGTGCAGTGCAGCACAATGCAGCATGTGTCAGCTTTTGTCTGCTGATGGCAATGACCCCTTGAGCCAAATTCATCAATGTCTCAGAACAATGGATTTCTTTCTCTTTGATGTTTCTAATTTGGAGTAACAAATTGTTTTATTTATTTCAACTATAGTCAGTTCTGGTAATAGACTTGGACTGATACCCACGGTAAACAAAGCTGTGTGTTCACCCTTTCATCTCTATTCCTACTGAAAAGCTTTAAGCTGAAAATACTTCAAATATGGTATAGGTAATCTATCTGATTAAAATCCACTAAAATTCTCCTCCCTCCCTGCTATCATCACAAAATTATCTTAGTTTATATTTTTCCCCCACTCCTCCATTGTATGGCATAACCCTGTTGGAAACAATAACATTTACAGAAATGATCCATAGTTTGGCTGAGGAAATGACACTCCTTACTTCTGGCAAACTTCTTTCAAATTTCCAGCTTGTGATTCTCTCTGACTTTTTTATCAATAGTCACTAACAGAAGTTTGTCTAGTTACTGCTGAATCTAAAATCTTACATGCTCAAAAAAGCATTAAAAAAATAAAGGAAAATGAGTTGAGATATCTGAGCCTTCAGCATGGAGAGGCCAGGAAAGTCTGAAATAATAGAAATCAGAGGATGGTTACCTAAAAACGTAGTGAATCATGATCTTATACGCACCTCAAATTGTCTTAATTACCAAAAATGAATGAACAGATCACTAAATCAAGACAACTTCTCATTTCTATCTCCAGCTCCCTTAGACACTGCAACTACCCAAAGAGCAACTTGTCTGCAGCAATCTTGCTACATATTTTCTTCATCCAGGACTGTGGTAAATTTTCTATGTGAAAAGCATACACATCTCTGAATGAATAAAAATTTACAAATAGTTTAGTTACCATGTGACATGTCAAAACCTGTTTCAGTTTGTCTTTGTGAGGCTCTAGTTTGTTTTCACTGCAGGTTTTCATGCTCCAGAGGCACATCTGTCTCCAGGAGTCCTCTAAGACTGTTCCCAGATGAAGAACAGTTTGCACAGTTGGTGGGTTAACACAATGCTTATTCTTCTAAAACCACCAGCCCATGGAACCACACAATGCTTATTCTGTAGGAGCAGGTTAAACACTAACCAAGAAGAAGAATGGGAGAGTAACCAGCCTACTTATGCCAACTTTTCTCCTAACTTTGAAAGAAGCAGTTAATCAGGTTGTCAGGTATGGCTTTGGGGTCACCAGGCACCAGGGACTACCAAATAGATGCACAGGATAGAAGAACATGTGCACGAAGGGGAATGAAGACAGAGGTTTTGAAGAAATTATTATTATATGCATGTTCATTCCAGGAAAACAAATGAAAATATATGTGAAATATAGTATTTAAACAGGAGCCTTTTCTGTACTCAGTGTGTACAGAATTTCAGTGCCTTTATCTCCTTGTGAATCTAGCTGAGTAAAGAATGTCTTCTTCTTAATGTTACATTGATGTTAATGAGTTTTACTTCACCAATTTTTGGTATCAAGACCCCTGCATTCTTCTGGAGTGAGGCAAAGCCCACAAGTGAAGCAAGTGAGAAGCAGAGAGAAAAGTACATCTCTTTGAGGCCCTCATGGGTTGCATTTCTAAGAGATGTCATTTCATTCTTGCCATCCTGCAGAATTTTCCCTGTAGAAAGTCTCCTGTCCATAACAACATAAGGGGGAAAGAAATAGTTGTATGCTATGCACTCTCTCCCTCGCATAGGTTTCTGTACAAGCATGGAAGAAAACATTTACATTTCTTGCAATCCACCAGATATACTTGACCTGTCATTCCAGTTTGCTAGGGTATTGCCTAGGAGAGAATTGTTGGTATTGCCTAGGAGAGAATTGTTTTGAAAGTTTCTAGAGCAGATTAACACTCTGGGCCACCATTTATTCAGTAATTCAAAACCAAATCTTGAACAGATACCATTGTTCCGGACCCATTGTTACTCTCTTGCAAGCTGCATAATCTATGAATATATTGGCGTGCAAAAGTGTGTGCTAATTAATAGATGCTTATCGCAATGTGATACACATCATCAAATTTTTTCATTGTCTTTGATCCAAGAGTCGCTGGCAGTATTACAATGCAGAGTAACTATTCTATCATATTATTATCCTCCTATGCATGTTAAAAATTTGCATAGCTGTAAAGCATTAATTTTGTTCACAGTTGGGGTTTCAATTCTTGCTTCAGACTGCTCAAATCAGATGTCTCATTTGAGCAGTCTGAAGCAAGAATTGAAATCTTTCTGCCAAAACTTTTTTTCATTAATTTTCTACAGCCTTGAGTCACAATTTAGCTGCCTTGGAAATAATTCATCTTTGTAAATAGCAGTAGCTTCTTTTGGAACATAATTCCTCACAGTACCTGAAGGAAGCTGACAAGAAATATGGATAGAGACTTTTTATACGAGCATGTAGTGACAGAAAAAGGGGACTAGTTTCCAACTACTAGTTGACAGTAGTTTGGGTTAGGTATTAGGAAGAAATTCTTTACTATGAGGGACTGGAACCGGTAGCCCAGAGAAGTTGCAGATGGCCCATCTCTGGAAGTGCTCAAGACTAGGCTGGTTGGAGCTTTGAGAAAGTGCCTAGAGAAAGGTTTCTCTGTCCACAACAGAATCATTTCAACAAGATGTTCTTTGTGATCTCTTCCAACCCCAACTATTCTATAATTCTATCATTCCAGTAAATAGAATATTTTGATTAATTATTTGCCTGCATCAGTCTGCAAAGAAAGTAGAAATTAAAATGCCCATATATCTTCATACCTTATGAAAGGAATTGCATTTAAAAACAAATAGCATTTGCAGCTTTTCTGTATGAGAGCTAAGTGCTTGATCTTTTCCTTTAAATAGAATATTTTGATTAATTAGTTGCCTGCATCAGCCTGCAACAAAAGTAGAAAATAAAATGCCAATATATCTTCATATCTTATGAAATGAATTCCATAAAAAAACCAATAGCATTTGCAGATTTTCTATATGAGAGCTACATACAGAAATTTTCTGTATTTTCCTGCTGTTGGGGAAAAAGCATCTCCATCCAAAGCCCCTCTTGATAACAAAAATTAGAGGCAATGCCCGAGAAAACCCTGTGATCATTATGCACGTCACAGAGAGTTTCTGTTTTTCTCTTGACTTAGATGTATACATTCTTTAAAGAAGACTAAGGCAGACAGAGCTCCCTGGAGGTGGGAAAAGAAAAGGCTTGTTCTTCTACCTGGACCTTCTCAACCTCCTGTGTCATCTCAGGGGTAAGCTGTGCCAGCAACAGAAGCATTTGGCTGACAAGACAGAGGTGGCCTGCAAATCTTATAAAGACACTTTTTACTTCTGTTCTGCCCTAATTTGTTGGTTGGTGCTTTCTTTATTTCAAAAGAATGACCCTTCTGGTGTTTTGAATGAAAACAAGGATTTTTGGATTATAAAAATCTTTTGGTCTTTGAACAGGAGTTCACTGTAAGGAGAGTATTTGAGCAGATCCATGTCAGAGTTTGCACCAGCTTAGCCTTCTATCCAACTGTCTATAAAGCAATATCTCTTCAGTATTGGCAGCAGTCATATGATACTTCCCCATCATCTTGCAATTTAATATAAAACATGAACCCTGAACAATGTCATGGTCACATGTAATCTGAGCATGGTGAATTGCAGGTGCTCAAAAGAGAGCCAGTGCAAACTGAAGACAATAACAGCAATTAAAAAAAGATCCTTGTAAAAAAATAAATGAGATTAGGAATAAAGTCAAGGGACAGGTATTTGCTTCTAGGAGCTATAGAAAAAGGATTTATTTAGGCACTCTCTATTTTGTTTTTTCCTTCTGATAGCTTTTAAAAGAGGAAAATTTTCTTTTTCATCAAACCCAAATCTGAATCTTATGAGCAAGAATGTACTTCTATATCACACATATTTTTGTTTCAAATCTGGCCTGCATCTGCAACTGCATCTAATTCAAAAATGTTAAAAGAATGGAGAAGAAAACATCAGGGAAATTTTAGTTATTAGGAAGAAATCCTTTTATGTGAAGGTAGCAAAGCACTGGAACAGGTTTCTCAGAGAGGCCGTGGATGCCACATCCCAGAATGTACTCAAGGCCAGGCTGGATGAAGCTTTGAGCAACCTGGTCTAGTGATAGGTGTCCCTGCCCTTGGCAGGCGGATTGGAACTAGGTGCTCTTTAAAGTCCTTTCCAACCCAAACCATTCCATGATTTTATAATGAGCCTGGAATAAGCAGAAATAGGAAGAAATCACCCTCTTACTGAAGTTTTCAAATCAATGCCTGTACCAAATCAGATCACAAAATGCTCATGTTTCCTTCAAAGAGGAAATTCCCTCTAAAATTTCAGAGGTGAAATATGGGAAATGCACAAATTTTTAGATTGCTAGCACAGCCCAAATCCAAGAAAAATGAATTTAATTTTTTGTTTGTATGTTTGCTCTTATTGCATTCAGAGAAAAAATGAAGCTTCAAGCCATTTACCAGTTTATGAAAAAGGATATCTGAATAAAAAGTTGAAAATATCTTTCAGCTTTTTCTCATGTTTCTGTCAAGGCAAGATGATAAAGAGAGGCAGATGCTTACTGAGTCAATTGGTGCAATGGTAAAAATCGTATTGCCCAAAGAGGGTTCAGTTCCTAATCCAGAAGCACTGGGAATCATGCTCAGCCTCCTTTTCAGGGTGACCTCTACAGCATGGTAATGTCAATATGGTTTTCACTGTCCTAAGGGTAATAATGAACACTGGAAAGATCCTCTTCATCCCTTTGTTTTAAATTCTGGCAAAGAGCTGTAGCAAACAATCCAAGGAAAATAGCTTTTTAATCCACCACATTTCTGAAGTGAACATCTAAGTGAGACTTGATAAACTTTTTACTGTTTTAATCCTACCACATTAATTGTGAAAACACAACAACTTAGAGGGAGTTTAACACCATACTAGTGAAATATTGCAGACTAATCTTTTTGC
Organism: Agelaius phoeniceus; assembly: GCF_051311805.1. Taxonomy (NCBI): domain Eukaryota; kingdom Metazoa; phylum Chordata; class Aves; order Passeriformes; family Icteridae; genus Agelaius; species Agelaius phoeniceus. Next base: position 27,283,819 of record NC_135303.1, on the reverse strand, counting down.
TTTTCCTTTTGTCTCACAGACTGCTGCAAAGTAATGCAGGTGCACACAGCATTATGGGTTCCTTTTGTCTTTGGTAACTCAACCAGAGCTTAATTTAGCACAAATGCTGAAAGATGTTGCACTAACAACAAATGAGATTTACTGGTCCAAACTTTGCAGCATACAGACTCCTTTCTTTAGTGAACATGAAACAGGGGGTTTGAGATAGCCAGAGGTCTAGACTTGAACATCAATTGGACAAGTACCAGCAGTCCATGCCAGCCTGAACCTAATAAACCACACAGGGGTTGTTGCTCTCCTGCTTCTAAAGAGAAAGAGGATGTTTCAAATTTTCTAGGGGCATATGGCTATGAGCTGCACAGCTTGTATCCCATTATTTATTTTAGTCTAAGATAGTACCAGAAGCCCCGTGCTTCTTTACATTACAAAGAGGGAGAACCAGGCAGCCAAACCCACCTCTCAGATGCTGCTCTCTGTCAGTGTAACTGAGATTGGGAACAAGGAGATTTTATCCCCTTTACTCATGGTTCTTTTGTGATATCTCAGAACAGTGTAAAAACATCCAATTCCTTTAGTGCCCCAAGGAGCACCCTGTAGAGTGACAAAGGTTTATGGAGACTACACTGTATACAAGGAAGCCAAATCGTAAATCTTAATATGACACCAATGCTAAGATGTATATATTTATAGTTACTGCTAAGTATCTGACTTAATTGAACTGGGCTTGAATAAAAATCCTAACAGGACAGGACAAAAAATGGGGGAAAGGGAGCTGTATTGCTATGTATACATACCACAGTATTAGTGCCTGACTGTACATGGACCCTTCAAATAAGGTGTTTCCCAATGTCCTTCTAGAGCTGTGACCACTTGCTGGAACATTTTTGGGCATATCTTACACCTAAATGTCTAGCTAGAAGTGGAGGAACTTGACTCCTGCCACATTGTCACATCACAACTTAAACCATGGCTAATTTAACATAAGTGGTGGCCACTGAATGCCTGGTTTGTTTAACTGCAACCTTGGAAATAGAGAAATGCTGGTGTTTCATTGCATAAAGGTCATGAAAAAAATGCAGGCCATGAAAAAATATCTTGTGATCACTAGACAACTAAAAATAATGGCAGTATGTTTATTCAGCAGCTAGCAAAAGTCTGCTGAGTTTTCTTTGTTTTTTTTTCCTGTAAGCAGGTAAAAATCCAGGACAATGTAACACCTGGCAACAAATAATACATTAGTCTAGTCTATGCAAAAGGCCTGGTAGGTTTCCTATATATTCATTTTGTACAGGTTGGCTTCTGTTACCTTGAGTTTTATTTCCAGGATGGTAGGGCTGTGGTGCAGCCCAAAGCCTGCCACAGTTTGCCAGACAGCATGTCAGAAACCAAAGATAAGCACAAAGATACCTGAAGGCACCTGTAGAAATAAGCCTTTTCCCAAGACAATTGCAAGACAAATGTCTGGATTTTTGTTTATGTTTTAGAAGTCATCAAGTTTAGGTAGTCAAACAGATGAGAGGAAAAGAGATTAAATTTACAAGTAAATCCCTTGCAGTGACACAGTAGGAGCTAAAAGATATTCTAAGAGAGCACAGGGAGTTATGACTTGACAGAGAGGGGAAAAAAATCCCATTTAAATAAATCCTCATATTCCTTTCCTTTTTTCTATATTGATACATTAAATCAGGTTTCAGAATTTTCTGAAGAAAGTTGGATGCAATTGTAAGTCCAGCAGCCTTAAACAGTAGCAGAGCAATTACATTGGCAAATTGTGACAGCCCCTGCAAGGCTGCAGGAACTGTAGTGCTTAGGCTGGTGCCTTACAAGCCAACACATGGAAAATTTACAATGGCAATTATTTCCTATAGAAAGAACTTTCTCTCTTCTTACTGACCAAGAACTCTCAGTTTCCTTTCCAAAGTAAGTTAAATTAAAATCCGTCACAAATTGCATCAAACAACAGTGAATACTCCTGTAGATCCAGGATTATTTTTAAATCACATATACATTCATCTGAAGAAGTTCTTGCATTTTTCTGTAATGTTGGAAACTGTCCAGAACTCAATGGTAGTTGGTAGAGACTGTGCTTGAATCAGGGCTGTATTTAGTTATTGTCATTTCTTTCTCTCACATTACCTACCCTGTTGAGCTATGCTTGACAACTGTGGTGGAAGCAGGGGAGTGTGATCTAAAGGCTTTGATTTCTTCTCAGTCCAAGCGCACTTCTATGTACAAATAATTTTTTTGTCCAAAGAGCTCAGAGAGCAAATTGTCCCACATATTTTCAGGAGGAAAAAAGAAAGCCAGGACTCAAACATTTTTTTTTTCCTTGATTTTCCAATTCATTAAGAAAGATTGCAAAGAAGCCCTTCCCCTTCACAAACATTTTCTCCTCACTCATAAAATTAGCAAAAATAAATATATGCTAAATATATGTATATTTATATATATTTAACATAGTAGTAAAATATAATATTATATATATATATATATATATATATATATGTATAATTCAGTCTTCTAGACTCCCTGCAAGACAACCAAGAAAAAGTTTACACTTCACAGATGTCCTAGATTTTAGGAATCATAGAGGAAAAAAAATCACTGGAATTTTTTTTCACTTTTTATGGCCTCAAAATTTTTATAATATCTGCAATACCTTCCACATAAATGACCTTTTTTTTACGCCCCCTGAAAGTCTCAAATCACCATCTGAGGTATGCTGCAATAAAACGTGATAGTAAAGCGTGGGACTGTGGCCCTCCTGAGATATGGAAGTGTAAGAAAATATGTATTTGTTTTAACTGCATGCTCTACAATGAATGATGATCAGTTGTAACAGCAGTGTAAGGCTCTTGTGTCTCACTTGACCATATCAGAAACAATGATAATACAGGGTTCTTTGTGCCATAATAGCAGGTTGTCCAGATTACACCTGATAGCTACTAGGAAACTGATAAGCAGACTATCCCTCAAGACCTAATCCATCAGTAAAACCTACCAAAGAAGAAAAAAACCCACAAGAGATTACTGGATGCCCAAATATTTGTTCATACACTGCTAAAGCAGGTGGGGCAAATTGTGAACTGGTCCTTTGATGGTTATCAGCTGCAATATGTAGTATAATCTGGCCTGAAGATTTAGGGCTTGACAAAGCTTAAATAACATGCCTTGGCCTTCAGGGCTGAAATCCCTAACTCTTTAGCATCTCTGCATATTTCTGCTTCCCTGTGTTACAATGCTGACCATGGGATATATACTAGCTTTCAAGTATTTTGACTGTTACCATCTTACATTTCAAAAAACCTAGAAAATTAGAAAACAAGGTGAGGTTTTTCCCACATAACTGATGAAACACATAAAAGATGGTATGAGACAAGTGGTGGAGATGAAGAGCAGAATCACTTAATCTCAGAGGTACCTGTAGTGTCGGGAGGGAAACAGCAGGAAATCATACTTAATTTGGGTTCTAGTTTCTATTGTTTGTAACTTAGTGTAATAGATGAAAGAAAGAAGTTTACTAGTAATCAAAACCAATGTTATTTTAAAATATTAGACCAATACTATTGTTTTGTCCTTAGTGACAATAGCAACTTGGCAAGACTACTATTTTCTCATGTTCATGATGTAAAACTTCAAGGCAAGGTGGGGTTTGGGAGGAGGAATTGTATCTGTCACTAGGCACACAGTTCAGAGAGAATGGATTACATAAAACAGAAACTGTATGAAGTAGATTTTGGTATCCTTTTGATAATATGGCAGGTCTCAATATAGAGAGTGACAATTTCCCTAAAGTATGTGACATGGAACTAGAGAGTTGTATTTTGCATTGAAGTCCTAGGCCATTAGTATATTTGGGATGTGCTTCATTGTACCTCTTATATTATCTAATACCTTGCCATAGGAAAATAAGATAATATTTCTTTAGCAAAGGGGAGTACTGATTCTTTATGCAGTCCAAATTCTACTTTCAGTGAAGCTGCCAGAAGAAGCAGAGGCACATTATTCTTGTGGGGATAAATTTTGAAAGATGTGGCTCTCAGCAAACATTTTGATTTAATATACAACCACCTTTTTGAAGGTAGCAAATTTTCCAAGTGTTTTGAGAAAACACAGCAAAATCACAACTCACAGCAGTTTTGAGTTATGCTCCTTCAGAAAAGAATCAAATTGCCATTGCCTTATAGAAGATTTTCCAATACAGATGCTTTTCCTGGAGCTTTGACAGCAGAGCAGTGCCTCTGAATTGTAAACATAGCTGCTGCTTTGGCCATCAAAAATTTGGTTCAGAAATAGAAATAATTTTGAATTAGATAGTCTTGAATTGTAATACCCTGTGAATTATTGGAAAAGATGCAGATACAATTGGAATCCATTCTTTTACATATGCTCAGGAACCACAGCAACATAATTTTTTTTCCCTCAAATGCTTTTAAACTCACTCCAGCCATTGTTTAGTGATTTGTAGGCTCTGAAAAAAAAAAAAAAAAAAAGCAGATGGTGTGCTTTCACCATTGCTTATTTTACCAGCCAATTTTATTTCACTATTGATTTATATCCTTTCTCCTGCTTGTTGCATCTGCTCATTTCCTGAGGTTATTCTATAGCAATTTTCCAGCACAGGGTAAATGTCTGTGTTATGTGTGGCTGGTGCCAAACACTGGGTGGCTGCACCCCTGAGCCAGGCAGAAGTTAGACACTAAGCTATCTTTTGGTGCCATGTTTTCAGTCACTTGAGGTGTAGCTTCAAGTTTGTTAACCACTGTAATTTTTCCCAATTAAGACACCCAGTAGACAGACTTCATTTCATTTGATGAATTTCAGGAGAAGGTGCCTAAGGAGCAGCAGGAATAGACTGAAAGATGGTCCACATAGCTTTCCCCAGGGAAAGAAAAAGTGAAAGGACATGGGCAAAGCAATGAAAACTGTTGACCATCTGTAGAAGAAGTAAGAAGTGGCACTGAGGGGCCACATACATCTGCTTCAGCATCTGATTCTCTGTAAGGCAATAGATTTCAGAAGTCCTCTAGCCTCATTGTTCTCTAGCCTCTCTATTGTTCTAGTGAAAATGCTGTGACTTGCTCTGAAATAGATTCAAATGAACAGAGAAACTCATCCCAGCTACCTTCCTGGTACAATTCAAGCCTTTGACTAGAGACTGTTGTGATTTGAATTTGTTCACTCACAGAAAATAATAACACCACAGTTCAGCTTCCAAACTGTGGAAACAAGTACATATTTTCTGGTTTAAATAGTTTTTTCTGAGCAAATTTTTCCTGAGAAATCAAATAATGACTTTTTAAAATGTGCCTGTTTTATCATTCAGCTATCTTTTCCTGTTAGTTTCCAATACTATTTAAGAATTGGTACACAGACACAGAACAGCTGCTTCCTTTTGATTAGTCTTAATGCAAGTAATTTACTTATAAAACAAACAAACAAACAATCAAACAAATGAACCTGCCCAAATAGAAAGGTTCGAACAGCATCTGCACTGTACTCTCCCACTGGACACCTTAACCTGTAGGTCCTCATTTTCTGCTGTGTGATCTGTGTATCAACAACATCACACCATCATAATAATTGCTGTCATAGAGATCAGCTGTTCCATTTTTACATTCTAAATAAAGAAAACGAACACTTCTAAGTTGCTATTTAAAATGTAAATTTTTTTGAAATCGCTGAATGAAACGAGCTGAATCTGCAGATGGAATTGTCCTATGTCCGCTGAGGTACTTGCTGTGATATTACAACCCCATGAATGGACTATAAAATACTTCAGTTCCCTGGCCCTGCAGCCTGGAGATTGTCACATCCACATATCTGACCTGGTAGTGTGTTGCTACTTTGCTCCTTTATGAGGAACAAGGTCAAGGAGAAATGTGTATCATGTTTCACAGTAGCAGCACAGCAGTCTGGTAGGTGAGAAATGACAGAAGCAGCTAAAGCAGCAACAGCTGCCCCATGAGGAACAAAGTAAAGAGTCAGAGCTGTAAGCCAGAGAAAGTCACCACAGGTGTCCCACTCAGTCAGAGCCAAGATTAGATGGTGCCACCTGACGTAAGTGCACAAGAACCCACAGTGCTTCAGAGGATGAAAAAGGAGGGACAGGCCAGATGGTAAATCCAACCAAGAGAAACCACACAAAAGCTACCCAAGCTGTCAGCAGCCAACACAAAAACTCTACTTGTGATCTGTCTCTCTTTCCATGTCTTTTGGGACATTTGATTTTTACTCTTTAATGTTCAGAGCTAGCATAACAAAACCTCATCTTCAGTTTCTCAAAGACATGTCTGACAGCAACAAGAAGAGTGGCAAAGGGCCTTCTTACTGCTAAGTAACTCTGCTAAGTGAAAACTAGCAAAGACTATAATAGAAGAAGTCACTAGTGAAGCCTCAGAAAAGGAAGGCTGAATTAACTGTGATCTAAACAGAAGGAATATCAACTAGAGTACAAGCAGGAATATCAGCAATTAGTTGAAATTTGAGCACATCCTTTGGAAGGATCTCAGACACCTGTCCAAGCCCAATGAGTCTATGCCTGTGCACTCACATACACAAAAGTGCCGTCACAACAGTCACTCCAAGGTACTCTAAGGCAGATGGAGCGTCTGCTGTAAGATGGGGATTGAGGGGAACAACTTCATAGGAATGAACCACAACAGTCCTACCAGAGAGTACATTGTAATTTAGGAGACAAAGCAGCATGGTAGGAGGTCTGGGGTCAAACCACTTCGTGGGTAAACAAAAGAGTATTCACTCTGAGCTGCTTGGTGGGAGAAGGCTACTAGCTTCCTTTATGATTGCTTTTGAAGAGACTGATGTAAGAAGCATCCAAAGGTGTTTAACCAAAGGAGGGATACATGCTGCTGAATGCTGTCTGCAGAAAAGTTCAGCTGCTGAAGAAGAATGATAAAGGCTTTGGAGCTGGCAGACTAAGATGAAACTGAGCAGAAAACTTTTGAATATCTAATTTTGGGCCTAGAGACTTCTAAAGAAAGCTAAGAACATAAATCCTTTTTTAAACATAGCCCTCTTTGTGAAGAAAAGAGATCACTGAGGATATAATCAGATTTTGTGAAGGTTTTAGAGTTTACTTCTGGTATGTGGTACAGAATTTAAGCTGGAGAAAACTCCACAAAGATTAGAATGCACTAGTGTAAAAATAAATGAGATCAAAATCTGCCCCACAACCAGAAATACTTGTGGAGATTTAATATTCTTTGACACATTATGTAAAACACTGGAGCAAAAGATTCAGCTGATTCCAGGACTCTAAACAGTATGAAAATAGAGCTACTTTTTAAAAAGATTAAGAGATATTTTTTATTAACTTGTAAAGTAAATTTTTATCCATCTGACTACTTGTATGGAAGTGCCTTATTGAAAGTAGAACTGGGTCACATTATCTTTTGTTTCAAAATAAATGTCCTTTAATTTTTTTCTGTGAAGGATATAAGGGTGGGATGAGGGGAAGATGAAAAATTAACACCAACCCTTTGAAATGTAAATTGCCTAATAAAAGATTATGAGTGATAACTGTTGATTTGTAGTGGGTAATGGTGCATCATAGAGATGGTTTTTGAAATGCTGATGCACACAAGTCTCTAAAATAGGTTTTTATTTCTATAGCCTGTCCAACAGATTTTGTCTTCCCTTCACTTTTCAATTATTTCAGTGCATGCAAAAATTGGCAATTTATTCAGTATGAAAAATTAATTACTTTGAAAGAATATGTAGGTAATAGAGAGGAATGGCTTCTACAGTAAAGAGTAAAAAAACCTAACATAACCATACTTTGATTTTTAAGCATTCTAAGCAGTAAAACAAGCTTTCTAAAGTTCCTCTAAATTTTTGGGGATTTCAGATTATGCTAGCACTGCAGGGTTTCAGATATAAATTAAAGTGGTTTAAGTGGGAAATGAAGGAAGAAATGTCTTGCAAGAAACTGTTTTCTTTTCAGATGAATGTCGATCTTTGCAATAAACCACCGTTCATATCAAATGTTACCAGTATGACCTGTTTTTGTTATTAAAGTGTCTTACAATGATAGCAAGAGATGAAATCCTAATAGCAAAAAGTCAGTATTGATTTCCAGGTTATTGAAAATTTTAGATGTTTGTCATTTTATTTATATGCATTGTTTAGTCGCACAGTGTTACTTCTGTCTTTGGGATTGTGTGCATTTTTGGTGTTTGCCTAGACAATTTTTATACGTTCTTCCAACTACCCCCGTGCAATTCTCCAACTGTGTTACAACAAAATCAGATCTGGGTGAGACTGAGCAGTAACATCACAACTTGGTGTAGGCTGGAGGGTTGGTGGGAGCAGTTGGAGGTCCCGTGGACCACCCAGCACCATTCTGCTGTCCCAGCCAAGGTGCTCAGGTGTCCTGCTATGCAGGACAAGCCTTCTGTGCAGCGAGCTACTTGTCAAAAACCCTGTCACAATAACGCTGATGCAGAGCCCCAACTCATTTATGGTGAAGTCAAGACTCAGGTGATGTCCCTTTCTCTCATCTACTTCAGCCCTTGCAGTCAGCTTTGGAGGAGTTTTATCTCAGAAATATATACAAGCAGGAAAAGAGGAACCTTTCAATTACCTAAGGAGCAAGCGTTAACTGAGTTGTCCTCCAACCAAGCTTCTGGGATTGCACCCTTTAGGTGCCTTCAGAGTGGACAGTAAGTTTTGCAATACTGAGAGTCAGCATGCCTGGGCTTTTCAGAGGCACTGAAACTGACACTGTTTTCATATTTAACACCTTTGGAAAGAGAGGGAAGAGCCTACATATGATAAACAGACATCAGCTAGTTAATTTGTAAGGTTTGGTGGCAGTAATAGCAGACAGAGAAATAGCTTGGTTTGGGCAGGCTGTAACAGTGATAAAGTGGGAGAAGAGGTCACAGCAGAATCAGGTGCACAGCAGGCTCCCAGACCATGGTCTGGACAAGACACTGTGAAGTGCAGCACTCTCAGAGCTGGATCCCTGCCTTACAGAGAGATCCTACAGTATGGGAAGGGGACTAGTTAGGGTGATATGAAGACAGAGAAGGAAAAGAAAGTGGACAGAGAGAGAACTACCTTTTCCTATGAGAGTAGAGCTGATTTGGTCCACAACGGACATGGGGTTTTCAGTGACAGAAATAACTTCTTCAGCAATTTCTATTGATCTGCTAAAACAACCCCTCTAAAACCATATTATTGCAAAAATCTACAGCTTGGAAATTTCTCAATGAAATCTGCTGTGGTCTAGAAGCACAACAGATACAAGGGACATGGTGAACATTTACTGCAGTACCCTTCTAAAAATCCTTTTTTTCTTACCCAAACTACTGTATTGTGCATTTCTAGTGCTGAACTCTCTAGTTTGAATCTGCAGGAAGCAGATTAAACAGATTCATTTCCACCCTAAAATGAGGAAATTCTGGTACACTTCGTGCATTTACCTCAAGGTTCCTTCAATCAAAGGAATACGTAACCAAGTGCTTAACATGTAAGATAATCCTCTTCTGTCTCCTGCTTAGAGGAAGGTACTACTACTAGTCAGTGGCTACAGAAAACAAGATGGAAGTAGTACAGAAACTCCCCAGTCTTCCACATATCACCCACAGTAAGCAAAAAATGAAGAAAAAAGCAACAAAAATTAACACAAAAAAAAAATCTGCCAAAATTGAGACTTTTGGAATAGGTACTACATGTACCTGACACTTCAAATAATTTGAAATGACTGGGAAAAGTATTACACATTAAACAAACATTTCTAAGACAAATTCTGACTAAATGTCGATTCTATATTTTTAAAAAAGAGTGATGATTGCATCCATGCTGAGCTTCTGAGTCCATGAAAGTTTCAAGATGGAGAATTTAGTGTACACTCATTAAAAAAAGGAAGTATTTTTCATATCTGCATGTCAGTATGTCACTTTAATCACCTAAACCTCTCTTTTCATATTCTTATAACTGTCTTCCCATATATTTGAGTCATTTATGCACTATACCACAAAGATTTTGTTAATTAGAAAGAAAAGCCTAGAATTTCTATTATTCCTATGTAATCAATTATAGACGTTATTCTGCAACATAAAGAATAAATAAACCCATTTTGGATAAACAAATTTTACCTGATTTTTTCCTTGCTTTTTTCTACTGTGATATGACAGATACTTTCACAGAATTTCTGTTACAGAAATTTGGTTTTATTTTCTGTAAGTTCACCTAGCTTTGTTCCACTCACTCAGGCACAATATTGTTGTAACTGGAGGTTTTGGCAATCTCTTTCCCACAAGGCAAATCTTGCCTCACTCTTGATACCTAGAGGACATCCGTTTAGGAAACACAAAAAATAGGTAGACCTGTGTGTTCAGGTCCAGAGGAGGTCCATTAAAATGATCAAAGGGTGAAACCCCCTTACAAAGCTAAGAGTGTTGGAGTTGTTCACCCTAGACAAGAAAAGGCTCTGGGGAAACCTTCTGTGTCTGCCTTTCAGTATATAAAGAGGACTTAAATTACAGTGAAAATAAACCTTATACTGATGCCTGTAGAGACAGGAAAATGAGTAATGATGTTCAGCTGAAAGAGGGTAGATTGAGATTGGATATATGGATATATTTTTTATTATGAGAATGCTTAGGCACTGAAACAGGTTGCACAGAGAGCAATGTGTGAATGTCCATCCCTGGAAGTGTTCAAGACCAAGTTGGACAGGCCGTGGAGCAACCTGGTCTAGTGGTAGGTGTTCCTGCCCATGGCAGAATGTTTGGATGAGATGACCTTTAATGGTACCTTCCAAGCCAACCTGTCCTGTGATTCTATAACTTCCTGACAGACTTGAATCATACAATAGAATATTTTCCTACAGAGAGCAGTCTGCATGAGGAATCAGGGAGGTAAGAGCCAGATTTGTGTATCTCCTTTCACATTGTTTTTCTCTGTAGTGCATACCTTCTCTCCCCTGGTGCTTCCAGTCTTCTTGTGTCTCCTCCAATGATCTTTAATTCCAAGGCTGTCTTAGATGTTATTTCTTCTCTGCAATCCTGTCCTTTTATTGATCTTTCATTCCAGCCCTTAGTTCACTGCCTTTTCCTGGTAATCTTGACCATGTGCCATACTTCTCCCCTGATCCAATAAGTCTCTGTCCTACAAAGTTCTCAATCCAGATATCCAGCCTGGAGCATGATAAATACTGTGTAATTCAGCCTCTATGAATATATACACTGCTTATATGCTCAAAGTGAGCGTACATTTCTGGGTTTGGCAGACACAATCTGTCCCATAAAGACCTATACCCATCTTTCATGGAAACTACAATCAGCTCAGAGGAGTTTCTTCACTTTTAGTAAACCTAATCTGAAACTCTGAGATGGTTTTAAAGTTACTTCATCAACCATTCTGCTCATTACAGACTTATATCTAAGAGCAATGGTTTGAACCAGCTACCTAAGGAGGCTGGATATTACAACTTGTCATTCTCACGGAAAGGCTTTCAGGTGCCTTCAAATCTGCAGCCCAACATGAAGCCAAGAAAAACTCTTTTCTCCTTTTTTGTAAATACTCTGAATGAAGTAAGTCTGCATTAAACCTTCTCACCTCCCTGTTTTAAGTGATTTTTTTTTCATTTATTTAAAACAGTGTGCCAAATAACCAACCTGAAATAGGTATTAGACAGTTAATCTGCAGCAATAGTGGTTGTGGTATAAAGAAACACTCATGGCTTACAAACCCTTCACTTTTCTATTTCAGTAGCAAATGATGGCTTCTTAATTGATGGTTAAACTGCAGCAGTACTAATTGTGGTATCAAAAAGAGTTCAGAACTTATAAGCCTTTTATTTTGCTGCTTCCATGGCAGACAATGGCATCTTAGCCCACTTTTAAATGACACATTAGAAAATAAATGGCATCTTTATTCAGCATTTCTACAATAAATTGATGAATTCTCAAAAAGAAATGCAACCTTAATAGGTGTGTAAGTGATCATTATAGTGAAGCCAGCTTGTTAAGAATTTCCACCTAAAGGCATTTTCAACATCAGTTTTTCTCTATTAGCAAATGTTGACTTTTTAATGAGATCATTGCTGCACTCTCTGGTGGTGCTATTTCAGTTTGCCTCTAATTATAAACTCAGTAGGTCATAACACAGCCTGAGGGGAATGCCCCTCCCCCCCTAAAAAAAAAAACCCAAACAAAAAACCAACCAAAATCAAAATGAATAAGGAAAAATCTGCAGAGAACTCATTTTATCAATAGTCCCATTAAAAAAAATCAAATACAAACTCAAGGTTGAGAGAGAAACCAGCAGGCACAGCTTCACAGTTTCCATTTTATGCTGAAAGAAATTCTAATATGTCCCTAGACTTATTATATTAAAACCTTGCACCCCTGAGTGTTTCACTTGCAGAAATACTACGCCATCACCTCAAACCTGCAGCACAGGAGTTCCAGTCTTAGGAAAATCTCTATCAGTCTTCCACAGTGAGGAGGAATGAGAACAGATGTATTAGCATTGTAGGCCAGATGGAGACTGTGTTTCTGAAAAGAATTTACCAATTGCTTTCACATACATTGGTTGATGCCAAGGAGCAGGCTCAGACCAGAACAGCTTTATTCCTTCTGGATGATGCTGGGAAGTTAATGCTTTCCACAGAATGACCTGGTGCCTTCCAGTAGAGGGCCCCTAGTAGACATTCAGGTCAGAGGATGAGACTAGTGCTGCTTTGAGACAACTTCACCACCACCTCCAAAAAATGTCAGCGTGCCAACACCAGCACCATGGCAACAACCTTGTTAGCTTCTAAGACACTCTGCTTAGTGTCACACTTAGCTTAGGACCACAAACAACTGCAGCTCTGATAGCATAAATACAGCACTCGGAATGTTTCCCTTGACTTAAGCAGTTTTTCTATTCCTCTGGGAAGTACTCAAAACTTTTAAAACCAAATTCATTAACAGTTTCCTTACAGAAGGTATAGTTCTCCTCACAGTTACACGATTATCAGTAACAGTGAAAGATGGAAAGATTGCAGGAAATTATCAGTGAACAGCTCAAGAGCACTGTTTTGTCTGAACCACAAGGCAAGGGGAGAGGGAAGAAGAGCAGAATAAATTGACTGTGAATATATTTAGATTGTAAATATGAAAAAGATATGTAACTCAAAAAGGAGTCAGAAACTGAAAGCATCCCAGAAGTTGCTTTTATCACAATTTCTAGCCAGTTCAAATGTGGAGCTTGATCATGTTTTTAAAGGGATTATAGAAATAACTGTCTGCAAATGCAGCAAATTGGACTATATGTTCCAGTAAGACTTTTTAACTCTTATTTTCTCCTAAGCTCGTCTGAGAGACATGCACTGTGGGTTAGATGGATGCACTGTGAATATCATGAAGGAAAAAGCTTTGTTCCCACCTGGATCCTTTATTATCACTGCCTCAATAGGTGAGAATCAGCACAATTCCTGCTCATCAAAGACTCCTTTGAGGCCTGGGAAGGAAGGACAAGACAGTCTAAGCAAGCTTATGGGTCCCACTGTTTCTTATGTAGCTCTTTTCAACACCTGTCAATACAACAATAGATGCTTATGTTAAAAGCATTTCTAGTTTTTATGGAAGATTGGCAACCAAAATCATGGTATTTTAGAATACATGGTTATTAATCTTAATATAATAAGATACTAATTTTTACATAAAAACTCTTCTATTTAATATGGCAAACACCACTGCTGTGCAAGCAGCCAGAAATGTGCTAATCTGCTGATAGTGAGGGCTTACAATGATAGATGTAGCTGTTTGAAATTCAGAATTTCCGACTCTATTCAAAGGGCTGAGAAATGTTTCACAAAAGGGAAAGCCTACACTATTTTCTTATTTGAAATGTACAGACAAGTGAGAGAATCATGCTCCGTCACTCTTATTGCAGAATTAATAATGTCCTACTCTGGAGATGGGAGTATCATTTCCTTAGGGTATGGCCAGGCCCAACACTGTCCTGTCCAAAGTCACAGAACAAACTGATGACATCAGAAACCTCACTGTTATCCTCAAGTAGACAGCTTTCCACATACTTTACTTCCCTGCAGTTGATTCCTTTTTAGTTCATCTAAAACTCTCTCTGATTACTCACCACCAATCCTTTATCACAGGTCTTTCTTCAGCAATGTCAGGCATTCAACTTGGCTAGTGCTCCACAGGAAACAATTCCGGGTCATGTCAGACAGGAGAAGTGGGGCAGGTGGACCATCCTTAAATAACAAAAAACAGAAGGCTGCAAACTTATCATCACTGGGAAAAGGTTTGCACAGCAGGACAGAAGCTTCTGAACAAAATACATTTGAAATCATCTTGTACATTCTGTAATCTTTGTCCTGTAAACTCTGGTCATGAAAATTATTTGTACTTGGATTCATCCTGAAGTACAAGTTTGTTTTGTTTTAAATGCCTCAAATACATCTCTCTTCTATTTTCAAGAAGGGAAATATTCTTTAAAAAAAATTAAAAACTTGTTAGCACTATATGAATGTGATGAAAAGTAAAAAGTCATTTGTAGAAATGCTTTTCAGGCTTCATATTTAGACACAAGGCACTTTAACTGAAACTTTCTTACTGGCAAACATGCACACTCATTGCAAACAGAAACAAAATGAGAAATGGCTCAATGAGCCATTTGAGCCATCAAAATGAGAAGGGAGAAAAGATGTCTCTTGAGATTTAGCAAATCCAGCACAAACATCTGCTAATGACACCATCCATTTAATTGAAGCCAGGTCACAGACTGGGGCCATATTTATCATTTGCACCTGGAAATAAAGTGAGAAGATAAGATGCAAACAAAAAATCAGTGGAAATTTTATCTTATCTCTCAGTACAAATCCAGAAAAATACCAAGTGACTTTGGTTTCAAGATGCCCACAGATTCTATTATGAGAGGCTTGCACTGTTTAGAGTTGCCACAGAGGCAATCCTTTGTCTATCCAGAGAAAAAGCCTCAATACCCACAATAACAAAAAATTGTATTTATAAACACTTTATTTCATTTTTGACACCAGGTGTCTGAAGACCACAGTTTTATGAAGAGATAGACTTCCTAGTTATGCTAAGATTCATCACTATTAAGGAGACTATAAAAATAATTTCAGACTGACTTTTAATTTAACCATTCATAGTTACTGCTTAGATCTCCACTGACATTCTCTCAAAGAAAACTTTTCAAGTTTAAGGACAGAGAGAGAGATTTTTTCCTTCCTCCTTTTCTGCTAAAGAGACTTTTATGAAATAATCTCTGTTATCATTACAAATACTAGGCACAGGGTGCTGGAGTTATGGAAACTGCTGCAGAGGACTTACTGAAACCAATAGCCTGGTGATCTGATGAGTGTCTAAAACTGATATTAAAAATACTCCCTATGGAGAGGCAGAGAGAAATCAGAAAATTGCTGCAGATACTTCTTTCTGAAAAGCACTTGTCAGCTGCACTAATGGTTGCTTCATGCAATGTCCATTAGTGACAATACATATTTTTATCTAGGTTTCTTTCAAAGATGGCAGTATAAAATAATACAAATATTTAATCAGAGCTGTGATGCCCCCTATACATGTGGTGCCCCCTATACATGCCAAAACCTAAAGTCAAAAGGTCTGCCAAGTACCTCAGTCAAGGTACTGTTACTTTCTCCTACATTGTATTTTGCACTATTTCAGATTGTTTCCCTTCCAACTGCACCTCACCTACACCTCAACATTAAATGAAATTTTTCAACTTTTGTGCCAAAACTGATGCAACAATTTAGCCAACACACTAGATAAAATAACCCTCTGAACCTATGGGAAAGCTTTGTCAAGACTGAGCAAAATAAAAAGAGGAAATCATGGTTACAATAGAAGCAGAATTTTGTGTTTAAAGGAGATCTGGAAAATAATTAGCTGACTAAGACAGAGGAAAAGAAGGATATATAAGTGGTTTGAAATTCAGCTGCCAGATGTGAAAGGTGGGAAACAAGAAATAACCAGATCATGATGCTCACTCACTGGACAAGAAGCTCAGGGAATAATTCCTCCAAAGAGAGATTTGTAGTACATTCAATAAGTTCTAACAAGGGCACCTTGGAGTCCTTGATGTTAGTGCAAGTTTTGACACAGAGATCAGAAGGATCTGAAGTTTGATGCCTGTAGGCCTGGAGTTCCTCTCGAGAGTGCCTGTTTTTACAGTAATGAAATTACATTGTTGGAGCAGAGATCAGACTATTGCATTTTTCTGAACCAGCAGCAGCAAGAATATCTCTGGTGAAAGTGAAATGCTACTTCAGTGCCCTGCACTGGGGAAAAGAGGTAGAGGAGTGAAGCTGAGCCTGGTGAAGGGGTTGGGGAAAGAGGTTGTTTTAATTTTTGTCTTTGTATCCCACCATCTCACCCTAACTTTAATTGGCAATGAATTAAATTAATTTACTGCACGTCCAAAATATTTGGATCGAGCCAGTACTTGGTTCCTGACCTTTCCCACTCTCTATTCTCCCCATGCCATGGTGAGGCAGTGAGAGAGTGGTGTGGCTGCACTCACCATGGTGAGTGGCTAACCCACCACGGTGACTCACTGAAGGTCACACAACAATTCACAGAAGCAAAGCCAAGAACAAAAACTGTCTCTCTGGTTTCCCAGCCCAGTTTATGTTACTGTCAGCCAGGTCTCCAGCCTCCCTCATAGCTGCAGGAGAACAGCTCAGCTCATACAGAGTTCCACAGGAAATAGCGACAAGGTACATGGGGAGTAGCCAAGGAGAGCACTGAGGCTGTGACTAATCCCTGACTTCAAAGGAAGAATTGTATTGGCATAGTACCACTGGGGCTTAAGAGACCTCGCAGTTATTTCAGTAAGTATTTTGGCTCTGGCCACACCAGTAACACTTCATGCAAATAGCATCTGCAGTGTCAAGGCATGTCAGTATCATATTACATTATTTTTACACTCAGATTTGTTGTCTGCAGTTTGCTGTAAACACCCAGTTGTTGTAGAAAGCAAACCTTACACAACAGAGTAGGGAAAAATTCTTTTTTTCTATTAAAATTTTCACATGCCTTCTAAACCATTGCCATTCTCTGACTTAAGATACGGAAATTTTCAATTTTTATGACAAAAAGCTGAAAAGTATATTCAGTCTGAATCAGAAGAGACAGAAAACTAACCACAAAATATGTTCACAAACAAATTTATATAGAGATATTTAGATATATTTAGAGTTACTCTAATGGAATTTCACCAATATACCTACAGAAAGTATTTCTGTGGCAGAAACCCTCATATTTATACTGGATTTTGGAACAATTCCAATTTATATTGAAAATGTTGCAGTCATACTAGAAGAAAACACAGGGGGTTTTTTTCCTCCTCTCTAGCCATTAGTCACGATAGTTGTGTCTGCTCTGATTCAATACATTGTCAACAACCTCCACAAAATACCCTATCACCATCTGTCTATATGGATACACACAGGGCTTCCAAAGGAGCTTGTAAATATCACAATGGCATGGACAGGTCTTCCTGTCTAAGGTAATCTTTTGGCTTTTTTGATCTGTAAAAGTGACACACAAGGACAAAACAAGCATGAATCTACCATGGCACTCAGCTGCAAATGGTCAACAATCACATCAATTGTCTAATTTTTTTCACATTTCTCTGCAAGCAGAGACAAAACCACTTACTCTGCTAAGCAAGTTGTCAGTCACTTTTTATGATTGCCACATAATTTCAGGATCTGTTTGTTTTAGCATCTTATGCCCTACTCTTAGGGCACAAATGCTTAAACATCTTTCCATGCTGCACAGGTGGTACCAACTTATCCCACAGCAGACAATAATATTAAAAAAATACAATTTTCTATTAAAATTACACATTTATGTACAAAAAGCCAAAGTGATCAAGGGTTGCAATGAAAGTAACACGTAAGAAAAATAGAAATTTTGCACTTTCTTTTCCCCAAATAAAAACAACTACTTAATTTTTTAGACAAGTGTTTATGTAACAGGCACCTGCAGTGCAAGGTTATTACAAGCAATGATATGCTGTGGTCTCCCTCATACTGTGAGGAAACATCAGCAGAAACTTAAAAGATATTAGAGTATTTCTGTAGGTGTGTACTGGGATATGCAATCAGGACAAATGATCTCTCTCACAATTTAAATATTTTAAGATGCATTCTCAGCAGATTAATAACAAATGTAATCTTAAAGCTTTGATCTTGTTAGAATCCTCAGGCTATAGGCTTTGATTTTGTACCTCGATATAAGAGCTGTGAATTAGAAGAGGCCATAGAAAAGTGGAAACAAAATCAAAAGAAATTTGGCTATGATGAGCTTGTGCTGAGTTTACAAAAGAGAGTGCATAGCCAAGACTTAGATAAGAGAATAATGTTGGAGTACATGCTAATGTGTTGAAAAAGGTCTAAATTAAATAGTGATGAAGCTTTTACAGTAAAAACGTAAGGAGAGCCATCAAAACTGAACCTTGCAAGTAATCCAATTATGATAATGTCATCTGATCTTGAATTTAAACAAAACAATATAAATTGCCCAAACACCCCTAGCAAAAAAAAAAAAAAAAAAAAAAAGAAGAAGTTGCTCCTTTCTATTTCATTCATAGATTTCATAGAAGTTCCTACAAGGTGAGTTTTCACCTTCCTATTCACAGGTGAAAAAGAGGGGGAGGGGGTAAGCTTTCAAAATTTCTGGTTTTGTTCTTTTGAGTAAAATATAAATTGCATGGTGGAACAAGGACAAGTTTTTCAATCTGTCACTTCTGTTCTATCAAATTATACTGTGAATTCAGATGTAATTCTATCCCCAAATACAGCTATAATATAAAAACCCTCTGGTCATTATTTGAAAGCTAAGCAGTATCTAGGTTTGAGAGATGCTGGTGATCCAGTAAAGCTGTAGAGCAGTGGTCTTACTTGCATTGATAAGCACCCCACAACCCAGCTATCCCTGCTTACCTCAGTATGGAGTAGAAACACATATTTGGAAAAGGAAAGTTTTGTGTCCTCAGTGAAAGCATGCTCAAATGAAATAAACATCAGCTATCTGAGGATTTGGAAAAGCTTAAAGAAAAATCAATTGATCAATATTAAAAAGGGGTAAAGAAAGAGATTAAATAGTGTTGTATAATCTGGTCTCTCTTGTTTGAAGCTTTTGCCTCAAAAATTATTCCGGCTGTTGAATGCATCAAACTGCCAAAGCCTGTTTCCCTAAGCACAAAGTAATTTCACAGCTTACCTGTTGCATGATGCTTTATCAGGTCACAAAGTCCTTTTTTAGTAGCTTCTCTTTCAGCTGTTGGGATCAGCAAGGCTGCCCTCAAAGGGAACTTCTTGCTCCTGTGATGGTAGTGACTAACCACACACTGTGACCTTCTGTACCATTCACGATCTTCTTCCCTGTGCTTGTGTCACTGTGAGAGTGGGAGGGAGTGTGAGAGGCACAAGACCTGTGAGTCTATTTCACTCACTCACACTCACTCACTCACTCACTCACTCACTCATTCTCCATTTCCAGTTGAGTCACTGTCCTGTCCCTTCCAGTTGCGCGGATCTAAAGTCAGTAAAGCAGAAGATGAAGAAGAAAATAATCATTTGTGCGCAAGGCTGAGAGCATAAGAGGAAATATTCATACAATCTTCCAAGGCATAAAGCAACCACTTGTAGCGTCAGTCAACTCTTGCTACTAAGAGGAATTGGGAAAAAAACAGAGAGGAAATTTGGTGCTTACAGGAGGGATATCTGATAGGAAAACAGCTTATTGAAGAGATTGGCTATAGAAAAATTTGCATGACAGACAGCCTGGAGTGCCATTTTCATTTTGATTCCTTTTCTTTCTTCTGCACACCTGGATGGAAAAATAATGTACAGCTTGTTGCCTTTATGTCCCCAAGAGATGATGTCTATTTGTCTTTTAACCCAACTACAACAAAGAAGCGCTTCAGGAATAAATTTTTACATTCCCTTTTTCTGTATTTGCAGATTAATTTTGTATTTTAAATGTCAAAAGCATACAAAGTTTTTAATAATTTCAGATTTACAACAGAACAGATAATTTAATTACAAAACTTTTCCTTTTTCTTTGGAATAAAACTTTAACTTGCCTTTTGGTAATTCTGCATTTCTGTCCTTTCACTGAAGAAAGGTCAGTCAGAAAGGCGTTGTGACACTGAATATCAACACTATATTGTAAGAGGCAGTTTTTTTCCTTTTTAGCACCCTTCTTATGTCAAGTGTCCTCAATGATTTTAGTGGAGATTCTTAATGAATGGAAATTCATTTAGTGGGCAGGGAGTGTGAGCTATGCAGAACCTGGCAGTGAGCAGTTATTTAAAGCTAAGTGTTGGTTTGAGGTCCAGAGGCCAGTGTGCCATTCATCCCAAATTGAGCTAATCAAGCAGAAACAATCAGCTTTAGCAAAAAAGTAATTGAGATTGACAAGTGAAATAAATTAACTTTTTTGTCTCAAAAAAGTCAGTTAGTTCTTGACTATCTCAACAAGTAAACCTTTTGTTAATTTTATTCTGGATTTCACTGAGTTTTGTGATTTCTCTCTTCACTTAAACGTGCTTGGCATGAAGTCAAATCCTGTCAGTATTGAGCAAGGTGGAGCACCATTACCTTTCAAAGGAGACACAGACAACTTCGTGATGGAAAAACTGTTAACATAACAGTGCTTAAAGACATTATTTCAATAAGTCATGCAGGCTTGTTTTTCTACTTTTAATGATTATAGGT
Source organism: Agelaius phoeniceus (assembly GCF_051311805.1). Taxonomy (NCBI): domain Eukaryota; kingdom Metazoa; phylum Chordata; class Aves; order Passeriformes; family Icteridae; genus Agelaius; species Agelaius phoeniceus. Next base: position 27,263,067 of record NC_135303.1, on the reverse strand, counting down.
TTTACTTCTCACAGTAATTCACAAATGCATTTCTCCATGACTCCAGACAATTTTCTGTAATTTTTTAGAAAAACATATTTTTTTCATCACTGTGGATACAGTTTTTCCAGCATGAGAAAATAATTCTAACTTTTCATGTAGCTTTGCTTTTTTCTTAATTGCCTGGTGTTACTGTCATTTGAAAGAGTAGTGGATATTCAGAACACATCTCAGTTTCATGTCTCATCACACATCTTCATTATCAAGTGGGATGGTGGCCTGCCACTGTTATGCTGAACACAATTTGGAGATGAGCATCACAGATGGTCATGGAATCTGCACATGCAAATTAGGAATTAATATTGTGGTCTGTGCCTTAAAGTGTAGTTTAAAGTATTATGTATTATTTTGCAAAGATACTTTGGAAAAGACATCTGGAGCACAGAGTTCTTCAGGTACAAATATTAACAAATATTAACAAAAAACAGCTTGGTATTTTAGTCCAGGACCCTTACTTCTGCCAGGACTGAAGGTAATATAAAAATGTTAGTCAGAGCTGTGGTTTGACGTGGCAGGGTGATAAGCACCATACAAATGTTTGCTCATAGGGGGAGAATTGGGGGAGGTAAAGAAAGTAGGACTATCCAGCATTATGTCATATGGTGTGGAATATCCCTTTGGCCAGCTGGGGTCAGCTGTCACAGCTGTGTTTCTTTCACAGATTCTTGGGCACATCTAGGCTCCCTGCTGGCAGAGCAGGAGGAACTGAAAAGTCACTGATTTACTGTAAGCACTGCTCAGCAACCACTGAAACATCACTGTGTTAGCAATGTTATTCTCATACTAAATCCCAAACACTGAGCTATGCCAGCTACTAAGAAGGAAATTAACTCTATCCCAGCTGAAACCAGGACACCAACATAAGAATTATGATGTGCAAGCATCTACAGAAGAATTCCATATTATTTTAAAGAGAATGCAATACATGCAATACTCCCTTGAAATTATGTTGCCAAATAATATGCCACATTTCTTGTAAATGTGTCTCAGTTCACAATTTTTTAGGCAAAAAGCTTAATTTTGAAATAATTATTAATACCATTCTGCTTATTCTTTTTATATGGTGAGTGATGCATAGAAGAACTGAAAAGAAATTGAAAAAAGTGGTATGCTTGAAGGAATAACTACTGTAGTAAAGGGAATTTAATGAAGAGACTGAGAAATGGGCAGAGAAAGACAGCTTCAACAACTTGGTCCTCCATGCAAAATCCACACTAGCATACATTTTCAGAGAGCAGTTTGTCTAACCAGCCCCTGTACAGAGTCAAAAGCACCTAAAATTATAAAGTGTCTCCTGCTATAAAATATAATTGATTCTTTGCAGAATGTGTTGATCTCTTCCCATCCTTCTCTGTAGAGAACTTAAGAAATCATCACTGTTCCCTCATAAGATACATTTTGTGCTTGGGGCAGCATCATCCAAGTACATTCTCCTTGTTTCTCTCCTTGTGACTCTCTGCACTGTTCCTTCTTTCTTTCTTCAAAAAGGAGCACATCCTCCAGTAAAGTGGGGAGCTCCTCAAAAAACACCACTGTGTTTCCTCTATTCTTTATAACCTCACCAGTAAAATACCAGAAAAGAATGTTTGTCTTTTTAAGGCTGTAATTCATAGTATTTTTTGAATGCTTGACTGCCTTTTAAACATTTTCTGATCAGTGACTGAAATCACTAATGGCAATACCTGTTTACCCAATGTCTGGGAGAGACCACCAAAAGCACTTCAAAATGTGACAATCAGAGAATGACTGATTTCTAGGTCATTATGTTTTAAGTAACTGTAAAGAGTGTCTTGCAGAGTACTCTAAGTCTTGGTATGAAGTCAACACAAGCCAAATCTTGCTTCACCCTCTTCCTCAGTAAGCCAGCTTCTTTGACAAAGAAGAAAATAATATTAAACCGACTATCAGATCTTAAAAATATTCCTGCTGAATTATTCATTCTGTTAATTTTTTTAATTGGCTGATTGAATTTATTTATCACAAGATTTGCACTTCAGGTTTTAAAAAATTGCATTATCTTTATTACAGATCTTTCCAAGGATCAGAGTTAGGCTGATCAGCCAATACTTTTCTAGTTCATCTCTCCTAAAAGAAAAATACCATGTCATGGTTTTCATGAAACTGACTAGGTAACTAATCTTAGTTACATAATCAATGACATAAAAGAATAGATCTTCCACAGGTAGTGGCCTTCTTTTGCCATAATTGAGCAGCAAAAAAATGCTGGAGGATTGCAATTTTTGTTGATAGTAGGTATTTTACTGTTAATAGATAATATATTTATATGATTATACAATGGAATTGTTTGTTCATCTGAGTTATCATAGCCATTAAACCTTAGACAGTATATTAAAACCTTAAAAAGAGGAAATAAACTCATCATCATTTATGTTTAACTACACAAACATAGAGGACAGTAAACAGAAGAGACCACACTGATGAGCCATGAATTTTCTTCTTCAGCCTTCTGCTCAGCAAGTTACAGTGGACAAATCTCATGCCTTCTGCATAGGTGCTAGGGAAGGATCTTCACCTCTGATCCTGTGCTGCTCTGCTGCTTGCCTGCTTTGGCTTGCATGTGGATCCCATGCCTCCTATCCTCCTTTGCACTCTGTGAGGCAGCTGCTGCTCTGTTTGCCTCTGGCTTTACCAGCTGCAGCATCCAGCCAAGGACATGGAGAACACCATGGCTGTCAGTGTGTTACGTATCGGGGGGGTTTGTAAAGAAGCTCCTGGAAACTGTAAGCAAGTAGCAGCCTAGCTCAAAACCTTGTAATAAATCCAGGAAAGCAGATTATGACAATGCAGAAATATATTTATTTTAGATGAAGATAACAAGTTCTCAATATATTGCTGTGTTCTAAATTTACATATGAGGATAAACAGTGAAGGTTTATTGACAAACAAAAACACCTCTGTTTAGTGGTAAAAAGAAATAAAGTCAAGGAGAAAGCCTCTCATTCACTTAAAAAAAAAAAAAAAAAGGTACAATTCTGAAAATACAATCCTCTAAAGTCAGATAAGAAGCAATCTAATGTCCAAATCTCATAAATACCTCTGCAAGGGGACACAAAGAGACAAAAGCACAGTTAAGCTACAGGTCAAAGGAGGCCCAACTACCTTCATCTAACTGAGGGCAAAGACTTATTGAGAGACAGACATAGTGAGAATAATTGGAATAAATTTGGACCATTTAAATTAAGAAAGGAGCAAGAATGTATGTAATGGCAGTAAATGACTGGGACAAGACAAAGTCATGTGTATCACAAACCAGATAAAAATAAATTATTTCTTACAATTTGATAGACATCTGGGACAAGAAGCCACAAGACAGACACAAACATCAAACAAATTAAGAAAAAAATAAAAACAAAACCCCGTAGACTTGGTGAGACTCAGAAAGGCTTTACAATGTAGCTAATGAGAACATACATATGTTAACGAAAAAAAACCAAACAAATTTGAACTTGCTATTTTTCAAGGAAAATTATTACTCCAGTAATTACCCATTGAGTAATCTCTGGAAATTTTCCCTAAAACACTGATAGTAGCTACTATGATAGAAAGTAGATAGAAAGCTACCATGATAGAAAGTTTCCTTCAGGTGAATACCAACATTCAGTTTAGTTAATAAAGTTCAGTTGCAAGCCAAATGATTCCAGACATAATAAAACAGAATCATACAATTATTTGGGTTGTAAGGGACTTGAAAGACTTTAGTGCCAATCCCCCATGCCATAGGTGAGGATGCCAGTTAATGAAATTGCATGTCGGAGCTCAGGATTGAATGCACATTTTTTGTGTTGAGCGGTGAGGAGGTCTACATGCGTAAATATCCAGACTTCTTTTTAAGGAGGTCAACACTGCTCATGTTTCCTCCTTACAACTATACCTAACACAGATTGTGACCTTCTAAGCATCTCTAATAGTCTCCCCATTGGTGTCAGTCATTTCAGAATAGATGAGGGTACCTAAGAGTTTTCCTGCTCAGCCTGTGCCTGCTGTTTGCTTGATTCTCACTGGACTAGTTAAGCTGATCAGTGAGACTTTAATCCATTCATGAATGTGCTAGTTATATTTCTATTCCCATTAGGAAGGAGATGTACATTGGAGAAATTTTCGAAGTACAAAACAACCCTGAACCAGAGAAGTATAGTCCCTTATCAACTTAAAGCAAGCATAATAATTAAAAATTTCAAAATGGATAAAGGGCTTAGAACTGAATTTTAAATTAGTTCTGATAACATGAACACTTATTAAGATTTTAAATAGCTGTTTTTTTATTATTGTGTAACTTTTTGAAGGTCAATCAGCAATCTGCTTTCAGAGCATTTGAAAACTGTAAAAAATTACTTTTTCTCTAAAATAAGGATTTAATCAGTCAACAAAACAACTGTTATCATGAGTATCACAACAGTCCCAATCCGTTGCAGCTGACATCAGTTTTACTCAGATAGCGCTAGTATCTACTTCATAGCTTATTTTATTCAGAGAACATGAGAAAAGACCTTCTGGGTTTGTTCCCCAGTCACTCCAATAGCAGCCATCTCATGCAGGTGTGCTGTGGATCACAATCACAGGGTAAATCTCATTTTATCTCACAGAGTTCCGCTGAAGAAGATAAGAGTTGTACATAAGAAGTATGGTGTGACTACAGAATCAAATAAAGTAGATTCAGCTGAAAGGAGACTATGTGGAAAGGGGAAGAGGATCACTTGTTTTTAACAGATAATCTTTCCATATTGCTCTGCTGAAGATACGTGAACTACAGAAAACTTCAACGCTTCAGCTATGACACCCTCAGCTGTCACATGTAGTTCTTTACAACAGTGTCAGTACCCATCTCAGTACTTTGCCCCACTTTCTCAATTTGTTTCTCAAATCTAAACCAGATGCAAATTAGCATTAAAATCTAGAGCCACTGAGAATCAAGGAAAGAACTCCAAGTTTAGTGGACTATGTGCCTATAAGGCATACCTTATTTTGTTCACATGATTCTTATCCCTCATTTTGGAGTCCAGGAGGATACACTAAACACAATATTGTGTTGTGGTAAAGTGAAGTCTTATCCATGTGCAAAACAACCTAAGTTTCCTATGCCTTCACACTTGACACTTGTAGGCACCAATTTTTATCAGCAAACTCAAGATTTAGCACCTGTAGAATTCAAATGTCCTTATATTTTAAGAACATCTGAATTAGGAGTCAGGACAAATCTAGTCCCACTCTTTCCTTCAATGGTGTTTATGCTGTTTTCCTGTCTAAAAGCAGATGTTGTCAACAACAGTTGTATCAAAGACCTTTTTGAGTATAATATTTACAAGCTATTCCCTTTTTTGTTTTGTTAGCAGCTTCTCTTGTACATATTAATTACCTCAGGCCTCTGCCAACATATGTTAATATCCTAGCACAGCCTCTTTCATGGGAAATGTCAAAGATTAAATTCAAATGAAGGATGACATTTCCGTTGGCATATATCTTGTCTTTATCCTCTAGAAACTTCAGATGAGGAAAACCATAATATTTAAAGAAAAAAATGTTCACTTTTTTCATAAAATTCCTGGGTGACTGAATTATCTTTATGACGCAAAAACCTAAACAATTCTGATATGATGAAAAATATCAGAAGTGAAATTTAACTCTGGCTTTACTTGCCAGGTGCCAACAGAGCACAACCGGAAAAATAATAAAACACTTCTACCTTTTGTTTTCCTGATTATGTGCTTGGGCAGAGCACATCAGAAAGCACTTCTGCTTCTCCTAGAAAATGTTGACTGCTTTAGACTAAATTGCTCCTGTTGCCAATTTTCTACACATGTGCCAGGAAGCAGTAAGGGCAGGCTGTTCTGCCTTCAGGGAAGGAGAGCCATTGCTGACATCCCAGGGGTGGCAGAGGCAGCAGACCATGGAGGACAGCCCAAATCCAAAGGAGGACACCAGTGTGGGGCTGGGATAGTGACAGGGGTGAGTGAGGGACTTGTGTCTGCCTCACCAGTCCTGGCCATGAAGCAGGTCCAGGATAAATACAGGCAGCCAAGTCAGCCAGAGTCAAGGCAGTACGAGGATAGACACAGCATCCCTGTAATGGAACTCGGGCAGAGACCAAGGGCAAGGCAGAAGCAGATCCTGTTAGAAGAAAAGGTGAAGTGCCTGGACAGTGCTTCTCACAGCTGCACAATCGTTGTGTGAGATGGATCCTACGCCCGGTGCTGAACCTTCAGCAGCAGGAGAGGCTGCTGGTACATTCATGTCTGGCATGACAGTCAGGGAGAAGCCACGTGGACAACTTTTGGAGGGTAGGAGAAAGTTATGAAAAGAAAGATGATTGTTCACAGACTTGAGTTTGCTATATGAAGCAGTTCCATGGAAAACATTTTAGTGATCTTCAAGTTGAAGATCACTGATAAGCACTAATCTCATGAGGGTTTTCTATTGAATATTTTTTCTTGTGGTCTTCTCCATGGGCATGTTATAGCCATACAGACCTCTCTAAAATTTCTCTGATCTGAAAAAAGCTAAGCAAAAAAAAAAACCCCGAGCTCCAAAAAACCCAAAAAGCAAATTTCAAATTAAAATTATAAATAAGTTTGGTCTGCAAAAACTTAAATAGTCTTAGAAGAAATAATCTTGAGATTGATTCAAATGAATCAATTTCTTTGCCTGTTTTTCTCCTCTAGGAAGTCTTTGTGTTGCTAGTGTTTAACAGAAAAAGCACAAAAAATACAAAAGTTATTCAAAGTGTTAAAAATTATGAAAAAAACAGGAGCATGAAGTGACAAAGTAGGAGATATCATGAGAAAAGAGGAATAAAACACGTACTTTTACTGTAGTGCCTTAGACTTATGGAGTAGTCTAAGAACTAGAACTCTGATGAGCTGGAGGCAGCAGTGAGAGTTAATAATTCTATTGGATTTCTCAGAGCAGAAAAATGATTGGTCAGACATAACACCTGTATGTGAGCCCTACTAAAACTGAAGAATTACATAGCTATAAATTAATACCCTGAATATCATTGTCCTTTGACATACTCCATCAACAAGTTTTCTGGATTTAATAAGTCCCTGGATCATTAAGCATAACTTAAACATCACTTATTTTTATAACACAGACTGTATTTTTCTTTTGTATATTTTCTTAGTATTTTTAGCCTTGTCTTGCTACCTGCATAATACACAACAATAGAATTGACATTTAGTTTTCACTGGCTCTCAGCAGGACTCAGAACTCATCCCACAGATCATTTTGTAGTAAGTTTAATACTGACCAAACTCAAAATACAAAAGCTCAAAAGTTCTGCCTTACAACCCTTGGGCACTCTATAAATACAACTTAAGGAATAATTCTCAGTCATTTGTCTAGGATAATAATGAAATGCATTGCATATATGCAACTGAATATAGGTAGAAGAATCTGAATCTAAAAATAAATTTTAATAAAGAAACACATAATTGTTATAATGATATTCAAGAAGATTTTAAAATATGTACTTAAAATAATCAAAAAGCTCATATGTCTTACGATCCTGAGGTTTGCATGAAGTGGACTATTAATGACCAGCATCTATTTTTAAAGAAATTTTCTTGTCACTGTTATAAATATTTTATAATAAGAAATTATAAAATTTATAATATAAAATAATGAGAAATAACTTATTCACGTTTCTTTACTTGGTCTCAAGCATATATTCCCTAAATTAATTTTAACTGACATATATTTGACATAGCAGAATTTTGTAGATTAGCATTTGTATTTGTTTTCTATTGCCATTGATTTTTCCTTGTTCAGTGGATATTAATAAATTCCACTGCTAATTGATTTTGATGATTTCCTATTCTTGGAAGATAGTGATCAGTAGAGTGGAACTTCAGTGAGCAGCAACACCATGTTGTAGTCAGAATAGCAGTAAGTGATGTTATCGTCTGATTTTTAAGACCATTTGACTTTGATATTCCTTTCAGAGTTATATTAAACTATATTATCTGTGTAATGAATCATATTTGTTCATCCACCTTTCAGGATGTTTACGAGCCAAGCATCCAATATTACAAGCACTGAAACATACAAATGCATAGACTTTGCATAATACGTTAATAGGATTATATTTTAAAAATCCCTTTTATGCCTGAAATAAGAGAGCAGGATATAAATGGGCCTTAGGCCAAAAGCAGATGAGTAGTGCTGTGAAGCACTGCCCCCTTTGTGCCTGAACAGGCCTCCCCACAGCACAGTCCCCCATTGCAAGGGATAGGCAGAGCCCTCCTCCACCACCTGGCTCATGTCCTGCCATGCAGGCGAGTGGAAGTGGCTGATCCATGGCACCCGGTACACCATCACCTCTGGCAGCACAGCCTACAGCTCCCAAAAACAGCCTGCTGACTTGGTCCTCTCACAGCTCCTTGAAAACTACCAAAATGTTAGGAGGAATCTCCTGTGAAAGGTCCCGGAGAGAATTTGTGAGTCTGCAGGAGAGGAACTGCACACCTGAGGGGTTTTGTGAGCACGGTGTGCTGTCAGGCAGCTCTGGGACAGACTGTCCTGGGCTTTGCAGCTGGCTGATTCTCTTCAAGGCATGAAGCATTAGGCACGCATGCAACTGAGCACCCCACCCCACCCCAAAACCTCATTTATGTTTCTGATGTATTATTCCCAATATTTCACCCACAAATAGTATTTAGGATCTTAGATTTATTTTATCCTGCTGCTGGAGTATTATTTCTTCATGTAGACTTTCACTTTGACCAGCATTCATTTCCTACCTCTTTTCTCTCTTTCCTCCTTTGGTCTTTTGAGCTCCACCTCCATACATTTGCCTCAGGGAGTTTTGCAGCTGCAGCATATCAATAACCTTACAGAAGATGCTGCGTCACTGATTCACAGCTATTGCTGAAAATCAAGGACAAAGAACTGAACTGGCTGATAAAAGTAAATGCAATTTTCCATTCCGTCTTTACAAGCAAGACAACTAAATGGATCATTATTAAAAAAAAAAAGTATTTAAATTAACTGGCAACATCTAAAATATAAATAAATAGGAATATACTGAGCTGCTTAGAACAAAAATAGAAGAGAAAAGATTTGGTAGTTCATCATTATATGCACAATCTGCAGAGATGAACTTTTGAGCTTACTATTTTCATTCCTGAAATAAAACATACCTCAAATCCAAAATAGAAATGATTGACCAAATATTATGTTCTTGACATCAATAATATTTTTTCTACACAAAGATCTCTGAACACACTGAGCCCAAACTACAGCATCTATATTTAATCTAAATTTAATTTATAATCATTAATGCAGTGGGTATTGAAGAACTCTGATCAGAAGATCTTAAACTGTAATTAGTAAGACATCAAACAAACTTTTCAAAGAGGTTGTTTATGCTCCTTGTTTTAATTTGCCTTGTTTCAGACTATCAAAAGCCTTCTGTTTTTTCCCCCTCTTTCTATTTCACTTAAAACTAGTAAATTTTAAATTTTAACCTGTAAAGATAAATAACAAAAGCTGGAGATGTAAATTTCTGTACCAATGGATATTTTTTAAAAATGCTGTACTGGCAAACCGTTATGTACTACATTATCTTTCATAACAAAACATTCTCACAATCCTAAAAAATAGTCATTTCAGTTTTAGTACCGATCACCCCTACAAGCCTCAGACTACGAACTTACACTCTTAAAATTTGCAGTCTCAAAACTGTAAGTTCAAGCCTTTGTTCATTTACTGGTATGACTGGATAGGATCACAAATATTCTGCTGAAAGAGGATCCATGTTTGGAAAGCTTAAGACAGGAAATTTTGGAACTTCTCATGAGCTGTATTGGTGACATTTTGCTGTCTATGAACCCCTGAGGATGCTTTCTGAAATATTTTCACTTTCATGCAGAATAAAGGTGGCTGCTAAAGGAAGAGATACAGTCATTTTTATAACAAAATTAAAAAAAAAAAAAATCTATGCAATCCACTGCATATATCTCCTGGTGTATATAGGACATCTATGAACTTAACTCTAGTAGCACTATGAATTTGTCCTTGACTCTTGTATGTTTTGAATTAAATGTGTCAGGATACATATTTCTGTGTGCCTGTCCAGTAAATATTTCCTGTTATCAAGTAATTCCTAATGTCTTCACAAAATCACAAAATTACTAAAGAATTATGAGACTAGCATTTTACTAATTCTGGAAAGCTTTTAGAAAATTAAAAAGATTTAGGATTCAACATGCCATTCGCTATATTTCCATCTCTGTACAAAAATATGTCCTGAAAACACTTTTATTTTGTAGGACTGAGACCCATAATTTCTTGCAAATTGGTAGTAATACTAACAGTTTTATCCAGTGTTTGCAGTGTGTATTTTACTTGAAATACCTCACAGAGAATCAAGCTAATCAAAACTCAGGTCTCTCCCACCAACAAGAAAATTTTAATCATCAATTGCTTGGAATTTCGATGCAAGAGTGTAGATTAGTCTAATGGAACTAAAAATTAACTGTGGTGTATTTCTATAAGTTTCTTTTTTCTATGAAAACATTATAAAAACTGACATTGGCTTTGATTTTGTAGATAAATCTAAAAGTATCTTTCTCATATTCCAAGTGCTATGTTCATCCAAGTAAAAAAATAAGCTCTCTACTAGGTGGAATTCTGGCAAGGCACACACAGATGCACACAATGTTGTAAAAAATAAAACCAGTAAATTGACCAAGCTCAGAATATTTAAATAATTTCAAATAGAACATCATAAAATTAGGAAATCTTCTTCTTCTTCCTCTGCCAGAGAACTGTGGAAGGTCTTGAAGACTGAACCAATTGCTGTTCAAATAGTGTTTGTGAAATAAAAAAAGTATTGTCTCCACTTGTAAAATAAGTCTTATTTAAAGTGATATCTCTGTTCTGTTCAGCATACTGGTATGGCAGTTATAAATATCTTACAATTTTGTCCTCCCACTTTGCCATTATTAAAAACAAGTTCTAAAATGAAGCGATCTTTAACTTCTACAATTTAATTAAGCATGATTTTTTTGTATGCTCTGTGGTACCTTATGGTGTTACACAAATAGGGAGCACTATTTATAACCCATTCATTTACATTGTGTTTATAAATGTGCAGGAAAAAAAAGAGAGCAACAGGATGGTTTTATCACTTAGTTTTTAATGTGCTTTTTAAGGTATTTTCCCTAATTCATTCTTTATCAGAACTGCATGGAATTATATCAGTTTAATTTCAGCCTATCATTTGGTCAGTTCTATTTCTTGTTGATTTTTATTTGTTACAGATAAACTGTGCATTTACCTCAGTAAGAAATCTATGACAGTTGTTGTGTTTATCTTCTAGATGCCCCAAAGGAAGCACCAGTGACCACTGATTCTTATGGTACAGCTTCTTCCCTGAGATAAGACTCCAGAAGTTGCTTTTAGACCTATAAATTCTTTCTGAAATGCACATATGCTTTGTAAAAAAGCTGTTCAAATTCTCTGTATCTGTGCCTGAAGCAAACAAAACACATTTTCTTTAGAATTTGCTTCTGCCTGACTGCCCACACAATGAGCACAAGACTATTTTGTTAAAAGAATCAATGCTTCTAGGAACTTCCCTTTCAAAAGCCTATCACAGGAAAATAGAACTGACTTATTTATATATAAGAATATGTAAATAGATGAATATTTTTTCTGCCATCAGGAAGGGACTAGGCCAGGTTAGGGGTTGGTCACACAGATGTTTCAGGGGGTGATTAACACTCATGCAACTGAGCTAAACAATATTAGTGTGCATGTAAGACACTAATTATATCCAAAAGCTTGCAGTTTTCATTAATATAGTTAATGTTAATATAGTTAATTTTATCATTAATATAGTTAATGATAAAATTAATCCAGAACAGCATTATTTAGTGGAGAGAAAGTATAAGAAAGCTATTAATTAATTTGGTAGAGACGCAATATTTTTTTAATCCTTCTGTGGAGAGGAATTAAGTAAGAAGGTAAGTAGTATGGTTTATGGTTAATAGCCTTTTTCCCATCCCATAGTGCACCAGTTCAGCTATATTTGTGAACAAAACAAGACATAAAAAACACATTTAACTCTGCAATGACATGGACTGAATCAATACTACTCTCTTCAGAATTCCTTAGCATGAATAATAAACAGACAGGATCAAAGCAGCAGTTTCTGGAGTTTCCATCCTCCAAGTAGTTTGGTATTTATGACTTTTACCTAGGTAAAGTTTTTTCAGCCATGTATAATCAAAAAAAATCACAAAGAAATTATAATTTGTTGAGCGTGTATAAAGCCACTACACATGATCAAATTTGTTTTGATTTGCTTTGCTTGTGAAAAATAGTGAGTCTTTGGATTGAACAGCAGGAGACTATGTTGTAGGTTGTTTTAAGTCATCCCCTAGGTGATCAGAAATTTATAACCTACTGGGAAACCCTACTGAGTTTAGAAATTTATAATAATGCCAGTTAATAAAATCTACAGTTTTGTAGACTGTTTTAAAGGCTATTGGAGGCATTTCTGATTGTACAAGCACTGCTGGAAGAGGGAGAATACAGGTACTTGGAGGAGCTGTCTGCACTGCTATGAGTATTACGGTCCCTACAAACAAAATTACCTTAGAGTAACCTTTTGGGATTTTTTTTTCCCTAGACATCACTCTGCCCACTGCCATTATCAAACTTAAGACACCAGCATAGAACAGGACACTCACAGAATATTTTCCCAGGAAAAATTAAAGAAAATAAATATATGCATATTTGTATAGAGAAATCCAATGCTATTTAAAGACAACATCATTTTGGACTATTTGAGGAAACATAATTTCTATGTATTCAGAAGTAACTATTGACAGAAAGAAGGTGGTTTCTTGTTACTGATTCTCTTCAGGTTTTTTCCTTTTTTTCCTCTTTTTTATTCTTTTCACTGATATATGCAGCCAATTTAAGTGAAAATCATCCATCTTTTTGTGCAATTGTACTACAAAATACCACTGAAAAGCAAAGTAAGCATACAAGTGTAAGCAAAAGGTCTCTTTTGCACTGACACTGAATGAAAAACACTTGATCATTGGTTACGCATCCATTTATTGTGTCATTTTATGATCAGTTTTACACAAAAAGAGTAAGTGTTTTTCCCACTTATAAATAAGTCATTATTCAAGAACCTTCTTTGTTTCAGAAACCTCTGGATCTTCCTCTAACTACCCTTGAATTTTGTTAGATCCTGATTCTTTTCTAGTTTAAGCCTAAAAATTTCTGTCTTAAAAACCAGCATCTCAGAGACCAAAATCCGCATCAAAATAGGTGCAGCAATGGACAGAAAGGACTGTTGCTTTTGTTGCATTTCTTTTGCCAAACTTAGAGAAGTCCCCTTCAGGACAAAGCTAAGGTTAGGGAGCACCTGCAAAAATATTGTTGCCTGGGAGGCATTGGCAAAGATAGAAAAAAACCTGTACATGACACAGAGTTTTGCAGTTTTACCTCAGAACAAGACAGACATAATCTTTGTTCAAAATATCACACAGTAATGCTGCAGTTTAAATTAGTGATATTTATATTCATCCTCAGGAAATACCCATCCCAACCATATACTGGCTCACAACAGTAGTTCACTACATTTTTAATTTTTGAGGAAATGTGTGCAATTACCTTCGCGTTTCCTTCCACATGGTCCCAGTGAGCAAATATGTGACAGCATATATATTGCTAAGCTACAACCTTACTCTTAATCCCCTCTTATGCTTCCCTCATAGATCACAATTCATGTAGAAAACTACTAATGGGCATATTGTGGTAAATATACTTAGCAAGTGCATTGAGACTCTGGATCTGATAACAGCCATTGAAGGCTCCATATGTATCAAAGTTCCCAGAGGACCCAGAGTACAATTTAAGTGCAATTCTACAATTTCTTCTGCAAACTGGCACATAAGCTTTCCCCTTACAAACTCTTTCTCATTAGTCATAAGAGCAAGATACAACACAGAGATGACTGTACTAATTGGCATAGTGCCCTTAATGAAAACCAGGCTAAAGCCTGAACTCTATGAGTAGTAGCATAAATAATATTTATTCAGTGCTGCCATTAACTAAATTCACTTTTAAATTGCAGGAAAACGAGGACAATGTATCAATTGTTAGAATTTATATTTAATGCATAGGCAAATGTAACAAAACAAACACACTTGTATGGAACACACAGACTTATGAACTGAAGTCACATAACCTTTCTTAGCCAAATGACTTCCTACTCAACAAGCTGCCAAAATGATAAAAGTGCTCTGTTACTGAGTAAATTATTATTCACCATATCTAGAAGTAGTGCCAGCTGGTCCCCAAGTACTCATTCATGGCTTTATGGTAGTAAAAATTGCAGGTTCTCACACTGACTTTTAGCATCCATTACATATATTTAAGAACGCCTATGGTTATAAAATACAATATAATAGAGATAATTAGCCCTTTGCACATTTATTCAGTCTTTAGCCATCACTCTTGTAGAAGAAAAGTAGAAGTTTATGGTAAACTCTTACCTTGAGCAAAACAGAAAGAATCTGTTAAGTAAAAGTGCAACACATGAAAAAGTGTCCTAGGTTGCAATACAAGATGTAACCAGAAGTATGCATTCTATCACCACCTGTTGAAAACCAGGTGGAGCAGTGTTCTTTATCTCTTCCATGACTCATCCCTGATAACCCCAGAAAATATCTTCTGTCAATGGGCCACTGAGTCTCACTGCATGACTGATAAAATAACATCATCCCATTGGGAGATGCTTTGCCCAAGGGAAGGAGCCAAGCATTCCTACCTGGATATAATCTGAGATTTGGAACACCAGGGGACCCTTTTTCCACTGGATTCCCTGAGGATGACCAGGCCCATCTACACCACCACTGGACCTTCAAAGGAAAACTCCACCCTTCTACAGGATCACTGCTCCAACAGAACCACACCTGTCCCTGCAGGAGGGCTGCAGCCACCATCTAATTGGACTGCTATCAACACCCTGACCCACAGCATGTCAGGTCATATTCTGACTCTGTCAGTGGTTTTTTTGTATTACTGCCTTTTTATTTTTATTTTTATTTTTATTTTTATTTTTATTTTTATTTTTATTTTTATTTTTATTTTTATTTTCCTAGTAAAGAAGTGTCATTCCTATTCCTATATTTTTGCCTGAGAGCCCCGTAATTTCAAAATTATAATAATTTGGAAAAAATTTACATTTTCTATTTCAAGGGAGGCTCCTGCCTTAGGAGACACCTGTCTTTTCAAACCAAGACAACAAGGAATAATTTCATCCATAAAATAATTTCCTGTAAAAATATTGTCGTATTTCAAAACTATGAAATTCTTCTTTATAACTGCTAGGGATACTTACTACACTTAAAAAACCAGAAACCTAAATGAAACTGTTGCATCAGAGTGACCATTGCTAACCTCACCCAGCTTATTAACATGTAGCCAACACAGAGAATTCAGAAGTTTCTGTAAATTTTATTCCAAATGCTAGCAGTTGGAAAACAAAGTTGTAGTCAGTTGACCAGACAGTCAGGGAAATATTTAGAGCAAGAAGACAGCCTTTTTGCCACCAGCCAAAGCCATTTCTGATTAATTAGATCTTTGAAAATTTTGTCAGAACAAGATGAGGAGCTCAAGCAGAAGTTTCTACCACAACAACAGAGGTACAGACCTTTTCCCCTAGAGAAAACAGCTTGAGAAGCCATTGTGATTAAGAAAGAGTTACACTGGAAACACATGTTTACCTCTCATGTTGAACTAAAACATTAGAACCTCTGTCTTGTTTTGGTTACTCCTTGTTGCACAGAGAAATGCTTCATAACATCCATCCTCAGAAGATGAACACGGGAGGTGATGATGGGGAACATCACATGCCCTGTTGGCTTCCACTGCCTCTCCTTCAAACCCTCTATCATTAATGTCTAATTCCCACTCCTCTACTCCTATGACCAGCAAGTTTTAAACAACTCATTGTTTCACCATTGCCTAAGGGGTGATGGAAAATTTGATATCCCTCTGTATTATGCATGATGCTTTTCAATTTAGCTTAGAATAGGTCCGCAAGTAAATAGACAAAGCTTAAAAGGGGGAAATGCAAATAGAATGCAGCTGTCTTCCTAGTAATCTACAATAAACTATGTTAGGATATTTTCCTGTCAGAACCCAGGACATTCCTCTGACTGTCCTGAATGGCCAAGACCCTTGCTAGGGGGCTCAGAGACCCTGTCACAGAGCCCAAGAGGCCTGTGGTTTTGATTATGACCCGTGGAGCAAGTTTCCAACCTTTTATGAAGATCTGCAAGCCATGACAGTTTAAGTAGAATGACAGTGAATTTATCACACGGTGAAAAAGTAACTTTTGGGGTTTTTAGAATGGGGGTTCAGGGGGCAAGATGGAGCAATCTGGGTGTGTCAAACCTTTCTCCTTCTTCTTGGCCTCCATCTTCTGCTGTGATGTTGGCACTTTTAGATTGGTTTAGAGTAGAAGCTCATTGTCTAACGTAGGTGATAAGTATTGGGAAGTGATTGTAAACATTGTACATGTAGTTTTTAGTATAAAGACATAACACCACCCTGGGGGCTGGCAGAGTGCCTCTGACTGTCTTGCTGAGCAGACCTCGGCAGGACAGGAGAAAATATTTTATAGATAAGATACAATAAACAACCTTGAGACCGAGAACTGAAGAGCTCTGACTCCTTCTTCGACTGCCAGGCTGGGAAAAGAGACTTTCTAACTTTTCTCGGGGTCACTCTGACCACTGAGAAACCCCGAGATTTTCCAGCCTACACATCTCCTCTGTGTAGAATATCATTAGAAGAGAAGCCTTGTATCTGTCCAAATATTTTCTTTACAGGCCATGTCCAGAAAATTTTGTGGCCTTTACAGAGCAGCTAATAAAAAGACTTTGGCAGAGAGGCATTCACTGAGAGAGACTTTTTCTGATTTGGATGTCTGTCTTCAGAGAATTCATTTAGTGTCAAAGATATTGTTATGTGTTCTAACCTATCAAAAGCAGTGTTTTCAGTCAGCAATTACTTTAAGTTTTATGTCAGCAGGATAACATACTATCAGTAGCTATGGCTGAACAATACATAATGAATGGAATGAGCAATATCTGAGCCTCCAAGTCCTCTCTGCTTCAGTAATCTGTATACAAATGAAGAATTCTTCCACTATAATTTCAAATCAATTTAAAGAAATGCAGCTTTTAGTAGTGGTTGTAACAAACTTTCAAATTATGTATGTGTTTCTGCTATCTTATAACATTCTGGTAACCAACTCAATTTCTTTAAGCAGACCCATAGCAAGGTTTTTGGAGTTCTACCAGTTCTAAAAATTTTCAGCAGGTCATGAACAACACAGATACAACAAAATTAGGGCTGGGTCTTCAGCTGGGCACCTGCAGCAAAAATGTCAGAAATATGTTCAAGAAAATACTTAATGCAGTCTTGTAATCTGCACCACATTAGTCAGCTTTGAGGCCATAAAAAAACAAAGTGGAAAATTAGTTTCTCTAATGTAAAAATTAAAATTCTTTCTGAAATTCTTTTCATTAATACTTTCAAAATGCAACATTCCAAAAGGTAGACATAATTTCTTTCCTTCTGCTTCAAGGTCTTTTTGTCTTTCAGGTTATTAAAATATGTCAGTTGTTTACACTGCTCAACATATCCATTGTGCCAATCACAACAGCATATGTAATTTGTGCACACTTGCAAACATTCACTATAATAAACTATTGAATTCAGAATTCCTTTATTGTCAAATACCTACAAAGACACCTTATAAAAACAAATTAACAAACCTTGAAAGACAGTCTTTTTAGGGAAAGAAAGCTATTTTCAAACATTTTTAGATTTTGCTTTAACTTGTAGGAGAAATCTTGCTGCAGAACTAGGCACTAGGCCTAGGCCAAGTGGAACATAAGTCAGAAGTGGGGAGTCAGAATTTTAATCTTGAGAAGAAAGCTGCAGACACAGAGCAGGAAGACCACACAATGTAATGGAGATTGAACATGCAAAGGTTTTCATCCATCCACTCCTTCATTGGGCAGTGACAATGTGACTGGGAGGTGATACAGCCAAGGTATCCAACTTGCTAATTTTCTCAGCACCATGGATCTTCCATCAGCTACCAGAAGGAGCCAGGGCTTAGGATCAAGGAATATCTTCAATTTCTTCATCTATTTCTCCTCATCACCTTTGTCTGCCAAAATGGTCAAGCTTATTTTTGTGGCTTGGGTGTGACACCCAAGTTGTGACTGAGTCTGTCTGGAGTCTGACAGGATCAGCTACCTCCAACTCATACAATTAGACCTCAAAAGGTTGGAGGAGAGAAGTCAGTAAGAATTTCGGTTATATTAATCTGTAACTCTTTAAGATCCATATTCAATCCAATTTCAATTTCTGCTGCATTTGATCTTGAGTATGATGAAGTCCTAGATAGAATCAGAGTTTGTTATCATATGCCATTCAAAATTTGTAATCTGATAAATCTGCAAGCCATACAACACCACTAGCAGCTTTCTGAAAAATTAATCCCAAGAAACTGCTTTAGGCACATTTCCTCACAGCATCACAGAATCACAGAATGTGTCAAGTCAGAAGGGATCACAGTGGTCCAACTTCCCAGATCAAGCAGGTCATCCTAGAGCACATTGCACCTGGACAGCTCTTGAATACTTCAAAATATTTCAAAATCAGGGGAAAAACTGAGGATGGATACAAAATCATGAAAAACAATTATCAAACCAAAATATTTTGAGAAAAGTTAAACTCCACAAGAAATTCAGCATCACCAGTTGTATAAGTTGATTTCTATTCATAATGTTTATGTCTGTGTAGCATTGGATAGCCACTGTAAGAACCAGAAAACCACATCTTAGATTAGGATTAGATACTCCAAACCACTGGTATTAAAAGCATCCTACTATGCATAATGGACCCCTAGATAAATTGAACTTTTACAGTGTGCACCCTAACTGCTTCCTCCTAAAAGTGTCTGATTTATATCATTAAATATACCCAAGTACAGTTACGGTAATTTGTTCTTGAAAAAAACCTTTAATGGTAGCTGCAGCATCAGCCAATGTTATACAACCAATTACCATACACTTGGTACTTTGTGAACACACACAGGAAGTATTCAAAAAGTTTAAAACTTTTTATTTAAGTTTAATAAGTTTAAAACCTTGAAAACCTTGAGTCCTTGCAAGATCTTGTAATCAAGAGAATTATAATGGCATTGAACTTCAACCCAAAATATTGATTTATTTCTTGACAAAAAGTCAGTGTAGTAGGCAATAACCAGGCTGTAACAATTGGCTCCAAATCCATGCTTCCCATGTCCAGTGCACAAAAGAGTGTATTGCTGCTGATTAACCAACCCTATACTCATCAGAAGACAGGCATGTCTGTTCATGACAGTGAGAGAATGGAATATTAGTGGTTAATGACTACAAAAATTGGCCATTTGCAGTAGCCACCCAGGGGTGCAGAGTAGGTACACACACATCACCAGAGGCTACAGATGGGTGTTGAACAAAATAAGGGAAGAGACTGATAAGAGGGAAATCCTTCTAGGGGGGATAGAGCTTTTTATGATGCTGTCATCCTTATGCCAGTGGTTGACCTGTGAAACTCCCCTCTAGGGAAGTACCCAGACATCCACACACAGGCCTGAAGGTATTCATTCCCACTCCCAAAGTCTCCCCTGATCCACAGCACTACATCATTCAGTGTGAAACTTCCTGCCACAGGGGAGGCACCTGGGCATTACCACCAAGGCTGAGAAGCTGATAATTCCCTTTGGAGAGACTATCCTGCCAGGTATATTGCAAAAAGCAAAACAGAAGGCTTACTCCAGCTATTTTATATTGTATGCTTGTCATAAATTAGAATTGATCTAAATTTCTGGACTTTTCACCTCTCTTCCCACAATGGTCAGAATGGATTTAGTTTGTAATTTCATGATGGCAGAAAATGGAAATCTTTAGATGTTCAAGATAAACTATAGGAAAAAACACACAATGTTTCCAAAATATTTCCATTTTTATAAGACAGAACTGAAAAACAAACAAACAAACATAACTCCAAACCTACCAAACTTCACAAACCACTAAAAAGATGATAATCATATTAAGAGGACACTAAATAAAACCCATGAGACTGGACTACTAAATCATCTGACTCTTTTAATGGAAAGGTTTTTTCTCATTTTATGATGGCAGGGAGAGATTGTATTTCCTTTTTGTAAAAGACTAAGATTGCTTGATAAAAGACATTAGCAGTAAGAAAGCTGTATTTTTGCTCTTATTTAACACTTATGTACAAGGGGAAGTAACATAATAACACATTATGCCAGTTGGTGTTTAAATATGCATTGCACATAATCCTGCTTGAGGGTGTATCAAATTGCACTTTTAAGAATAATTGAAAATTACACAATACAGATTTGTGAGGAAATAGTATCATTATAACAGAGTAGGCAAGCATTTTAATACAGCTGCTGCCATTACTTCTGAAATGTTACAGTCATTATGGAGATCTATGTATGTCATTTCCTCAAGATCAAGAAAATGGCTGAAGTTTAGCAAAGTGTTGTTAATAGAAAGTTATTTATTCCAAAAGGGCAAAAATGTTGTTGGGTATGCATATTCCTACTCCACAGTAAAGGAAGAGTACATAGTGGAGAAGTTTATGCAAGAAGGAGGGGAAATCTATTTCAATTTTTATCTTAATTGAGAAAAAATGTGAATTTTGTTAGTCAGGGATTGCTTGAGGTTTTTTTCATCATTCGATTTTTTTTACTGAAAGAGAAAATTGTAACTGGATTCAATGCTAGAAATTATTATTAATAATAATATTTTTTCATCATTCAGAAGTTGTAGTTTAAAAGAAATAATTCTAATTAGGCATAACTTTCAGTATAAATGCTTTTCTTAATCATTATGCATTGCATCCTCTCTCATCTATTACATTCTTTCTCATCTAATAGTAAATTCATCATTTTTTAGAACATCTTTAAAAGATAAGAAACTAAAGCACAACATGGTTTGGTAATCCGGTTGGGAAAAATACCCATCACTAGCTGAAGTTAAAATCCTTTCATATGATACAGGTCATTATTACCAATCATTATTAGCAGCATTAGCTTCTTTATTTGTTAGAAGTACACAGCTCATAAAGTTTGCCTTTAAAAGGCTGCATTCACGATATCCTGATGTTTTGTATTGGTAATTTATCTTGTATTTTGTATAATAATATTATGCAAATAATTTTAAAGTTCTTTTTCTGTCAAAAAAGGCCTATAGCTTCCTGAGTTTATCTGCAAAATTGGTTCATAAGTGTATACATATATGTATGTATATACACATACACATATACACACTTATCTCTATATATGCATTCTATCTATATCTTTATAGATAGATTGATATGCACACATTATATATTTATATATATAATATTTTATATATATATAATATTTTATATATGTATATAAATATATATATATATACATATTTTATATATATATAAAAATATTGCTGACTCAATCTTTATCCATCAAAAGACATGTTAAGTTGAAAGAACAGAAGGCTAATGTCTCTGGCATTGCTCTGAAGTCAAAACAAAAGACAGAAAGAGTAGTCCAAAATAGGAAAATACTCTCACCTCAAACTAGACCAAAAAGACTTTTGGCACAGACTACACAGCAATTTGCTACATTTTCAAAGAAGGTGCTAAGAACTGGGACACTGACTGGAAAACATGTCACCAATCAATGTGACATGAAGCATTAGAGAGGAATTTCTCTTCAAATCTAATGATTTGTAGATGGACATTCTGTATGTTACATTCCCTGTCCTGAAATAAGCAACATCTGTGTGACTGATTAATTTCTAATTAAACCTGGGGAGCATGAGTGGGATCACAGAGGCACCACAGCCTAGAGCAAAGGGAATCCACCCAGGAATCTCCAAGGAGCATGTTGGTTCCCCAGATAGAGGAGGACTCAGTCTGTCTCTTCCTGAATTGTTGGTTAATCTGGACTGAATGAAAACATCACGCTGAGCCCTTTGTTCTCCTGTTCCTTCTACGTTCAAAACAGAGCAGGAACTGTAAGTGACTCAAGTTTTTTCAGATCAGAAAACATTTCCAACCCAGAACTAGATGAGTAATCTTGTTTAAAGTTAGTTTCTTCTAATTACAAGGCATTTGTACATCTCTGGCTTTATTTCTGAGGAACTCTAAAAATTATCTTTTCTACATTCCCACCTATCTCTGTATTGGGAGCAGTGTGTAATCTCTACCATGTATCATTTCGAAGCCATGTCTTTATCTCACAGAAAATGAAAGGACAATAACTTGAAGCAGTATTATTGTTTAGCAATGTTATTCCCCAATTTAGTGGTCCCACTGAAACACGTGCGCTGTTTACTCTCCTCTTCCTCCCTCCTCCTATCCCTGTTGGTGGCTGGAGAGGAGAATTGGAGGAACAAAAGGTAAAGATTATGGAATGAGATAAGAACAATTTATTTTAAACATCAAGGCAATAAGAATACCAATGACACTAATAACAAAATCTACCAGAGAAAGAACTATTCACAGGTTATTGCTCACCCTGCAGAGCTGGTAATACACAAAAAGCTGCCATGCTACCCAACCCCAAAGAGACCCTTTCCCCCATCCTCGGAAAATGGTATGAGGTGGATCCTAGCCATGGCCACTCCTGGCTACTGCAAAAATTAACCCTATCCTGGCAGGACCAGGACCAGCAGGCAGCTCTCTCATCCTGAAGAAACCTACCCTTCATGCAAACAGCAGGAGCACTTAAGTATTAAGTTAATAATGATTTCCCCTTTTTACAAAAACTGCAGTTAGCCTGATGACAAATATTAGAAGATTAGCATTGAAGTCTGCTTTATATAGTGTCTTTTCACTTCAGATTGCACATGCAGTTTAAACTGCTCTGCTCATTATTCCTGTCAAAGCAAATGAGAAACTACACAGTAAGTAAATTTGTTCTTTTTTTTCTTTAATTTTTTTGCATTGTCCCTAGCCAAAAGAGGCCTCTTTAATCTGTTTAATTATTATTGTATTTAATCACATATACATCTTGCTAAACAATAGCCACTGCAAATGTTAGTCTTAGGTTATTCACCTCAGGAGATTCCTCCTGCCCACAAAGGAGCCAAGGATTAGGGAAGAGAGATAAATGTTCTGCTTTCTGTGCAACTGTGTCACTATGACTTTCAGGAAAACATTAAGTATGTTTTTACACATTTCTCAGGAACAATTCCAGAAAATGAAATCATGCACACAACTCTAGAAGACAGCCATGTAGCCACTGACACAGAAGAACAGATGCTGCCCTTTGACACACAGATGGGACTCTCACTACACTCATTGAAGACAAAGAAATATAAGAAAACAGTAAAACTAAAGGACAATACTAATAAAGACAGACCTTGAGGGACTTACCCTAGGGTGTCTTTATGCAGCTGTAAGTCATCTTTCATAATACAAATTAATGCAGTGCTTAAAGGCTCCTTGACTTCACTTTGTCAGCCTCAGTTCCCTGTGGTTTTAGTCCTCTGTTTGCACTGATTTTTTTTCTCCTTCAAGCATGGAAGTCTTTCACAACTGCATGATTAAAGTGAAGTCTTAAGGATTTCATGGACCAGGACATTGGTCCATGCAATGGAAGTATGAAATCTAAAGATACCATGCCCTCTCTATTGATTTCCATCAGTTTTACAGTGAATAAAAGTGAATAGGGAGCATACCTGATGAGCCATTGTTTGCAACAAAAATAAGACTAGAAGAGTGGCACAAATTAGAAGCAGTTTGATGGTAATTTATGAGTGTTCCTAGCAAAATAGTGTCCAATCTATTTAAAACCCAGGACATCCAGCTTTTACCACTTGCTTTACCTCCTATACATACAACACTCTTTACAACTACTGCGTTGGGTCCTGACTGACATTGATGAATTTTTATTTCTTTAAACAAGAAGGACAGAAGGAGAAAAGGAAAGGCCAAATGAGTGCTATATACTCTATTGATCTCTCTGGGAAAGGAAGTGTGCAAACAAAATTTAAAGTAACATGTCCTGAAAACTTTGAGATTTTCATTCATTAAGAAGTAAATTCTTACTGAGAAACATGAGTTAAATTTAAAAATTCAGCACATAAAACTTGTTTTCCTATTCAAGCTATTTCTACAAGTAAGTTTAATTTAAAGACTGTAAGAGAAATAAATTTCAGTAGCAAAGCTTTAGAAACAAGAAGAAACCTTTAATATTCTAAATTTTTCTAAGTGATGCCTCTGAATCTGTATCTCAATAACACCAAGACCACTCGTTCCTTTAGTTTTTGCCTTTTGCAGGAGTTTTGCGGGTATACCTGTACTATTACTATGACTGTTGTGGCAGTGCTTTTCATTCAGTTCTTTTTCCATGGGTTCTGGCTCTCCAGCATTCCCAGGACAACTACCAGTGGTAATTGGTAAGCTTCACTTGTTAGTGCTTAACTGACAATGTTCACATTGACACATCAACACTTCTCTTTGTCAAGATTTGCAACTTCCTCTACCTGTGTCTAGAGCAGACATAAAAAGTGAAGGGGAAGCAATAGCTGATCAGAAGCAGAACACAAACTGAGGGTTTCCTGAGCAAGCAAGAAGCTTTTCCTGTGAGAAGAGCAAACCTATGCTGAAGAAGCATGTTCTCTAGATGGGTATATGTATTTTAAAGCTCTTCAGGGCTGTTGTATTCACATTATGATCCATTCTTATTTTGCAAACAGACAAAACTTCTGGTGTGCAAGGAGTGGTTTATATTTCATTGTGTACACAAGACTACATCGGAACTGCCAAAAATTTATCTAGCCTTGCCACAGAGAAATGTTCTGAGGTCTAGACACATGGAGAGAAACTCTGTTGCATTTTAAATCATAGCAGGCCCAAAACACCACAGTTAGTAAAGGGAATATCTCTAGCCAAGATGCAAGAAGGATCACCCTGGAATTTTACCCCAAAGACAAAAAAAGAAATCATAAAGTCCTTTAGTCAAAAGTGTATCTCTAAAGAAAGCTAAGGGAAAGGTGCATCTAGACCTTTAATTGGGAAATAGAGGAAAAGTAAAACATCAGGGGAAAAAAATGGCAAGTTGTTTTCCAAATGTTTTTTCAGTGCCTCAGTCTTGAAAGATAACTTGTATTTCTTCTGTGTGGTTTGGCACTCAGTTGGCAGGCACAGTGTCTTCAGGGGATTTTAAGAATGCCACGGAGGTGGCATCTATGTTTATTTTCTTGTGTGTACTGAGGAAAGCTCACAGATAGGAAGATGAAAGCTTTAAAACTCTGCAATGAAAATATGAAAATTCTGAAAGAGAATGAAACAAGGAAGAAAGGACACTTCAGAGCTGATTGGAACATATTTTAAGGAGTGTAACCAGAATGAAGAGCAATAAAAATAATAAAGAAACAAATAAAAGGAAACAGAAAAGATATTGCAGCAATATTTATAATCAGAACTGTTTGGAAATAGAACTTTCTCTATTTAATTTGCATATTTCTGACCAGAAAGAAAAAGCCCTGTCACACATTTTCTAATAAGATCCCTGTCACACATTTTGTAATAAGCTCTAGAGTACACTACAGTACAAAACTCGGGTTTCTACCTGAAGAAAAGTCAAAATCATAATCTTTCAAAGAAGCCAAAGCCAAGAAAAAATGTGAGCATTTACACATTTTTTTCCTGACTTTAATCTGTGCAGGATCTGTAGTGGACAGCTCCTTCATAAAGCTAAAGAAACCTCAAAACAAATAAAAACCATGTTAGTTTAAGATGTATTATAAAAATTAAATATATAACAATTCATAAGGACAGGCAGTGTTGATATAAAGCTTACTTGTGACCACAGTTACTGGAGATAACAGTCCAAAACAAGTACTTATGTGTGTGAACAGGTCAGAAAGCACAAGGTAATTTGTTATAAAAGCTTCTTGCTGACTTAAAGCTTTAACATTTACCTAAGCTCTTACAAGATATCTGATTGGTATTATAATCAGAAAGTGGAGGATGTAACAAAGATATTAAGAACAGATTTTCCTCTTGCATGAAGGGATTACAGTTCATGTGATTTCCAGGAATATAATTATCTTTCTACTATAAGCTCTGTTACTATCATTAATACATAAAGATATAAGGAAAGAGGTAGGAGTTGTATAAGTTAGACATATAGTTCATTAATAAAAATGTATATAGGCAGGAAGATGGAAAAGATGGAAGGAATATTCAGGTCTTCCTCAAATACTGTCAAATGATTGCAAAATAGAAAAACAAAATCTGCTGTGAAACTACCATATCTTCCAGAACTTCATCTCACACTTACAAGATTGCAGCTTCACAGGTAACATGCATGTAATTATAAGACTATAAAAAACCCCACTTGAATGCAGCCAAGAACCAAATCAAATGAAAAAATGTCCACTTACTTTTCTGTTTAGCTCCCTGCTCAACAGCCCCACTTCTATTATACCAATTTCAAACTGTTATTTACAGAAAAGTCAAGAGTTTTGAAATGCAAAGAGTTTAAGATACAAAAAACGAGCTAACTGAACAGACAGATAGGTAGATAGATAAACAATGAGTGGAAATACTTCCTGACATCATTTGCCATTTACACCCCAGAATTATCAAAGCCGGTTTCTGTAAGAATGTCAACACTGGGGCATTGCAGTCAGCTTAGCTGTTAGACCTGGTTAACATCAACTACCATAATACATTACTTCATGTATATTATTGGGCAGGCTGGTGCATGTGTTCCCTGCCCCACAATACACTAGCTGGAATATAAATCAGCATTGTGAAAAACAAAAGCTGTGTCTAAGCAGAGGAATAATACTCAGCGTCTGGTCCAAGGGTAGCAGTGCAGTTACAACCTGCCCCAGTGCCTGGGCTGTTTATAAAACTGCTCAGAGCCACAAAAGTGCTACTTCAAGACAGGGCAGTTACCTTCCAGTATGTGCTTAGCAAGCACACTTACCTTCCACTGCTTAGCAAGCACAAGCCTGTCCAAGGGAGAAAAGGCCTCTTAGCTCTTGTCTCTTCATCAATCCATGCTTGAACATCATAGAAATTCACACATATACAGGTTTTGCTGAGACTTGAGGCAAAATAGTTCAGAACATTAACTTCTTCACTCAGTCAGGGGCAGCGTAACCAGAACTTTACTGAATCTAACCCTCACTTATGTTTGCAAGTGCATAAAGAATAGCATCTTAAAATATTCTAGCAAAGACAAAGCTGTAGAATACATACAACAATACCATCCAGAAGACTCTATAATTGGGATAAATCCTAAGTAAGGGCAGCAAACAAGCAGCACTGCACTCAAAATGAAACAGCAGTAACACATCAAGCAATAGTTAAACTCGTAAGACACAGAAAGGTGCAAACACAGATGGAAAAGAAAGACATGGCTACCTTCCCTTCCAGTCTTAACAGTTGAAGTTGATTTCCCACAAAGCTCCTTAAAAGCTCATAAGCAGGAGCTTATATCAATAAGTAGAGTAGTGATTAATCATGCTATCTTGTGCTTCAACACAGACATGTTGAGTTCCACATACTGCATAACATAATCAGTCAAATAAATGGGATTGTACACAA
Source organism: Agelaius phoeniceus (assembly GCF_051311805.1). NCBI lineage: Eukaryota > Metazoa > Chordata > Aves > Passeriformes > Icteridae > Agelaius > Agelaius phoeniceus. The sequence goes on along the minus strand of NC_135303.1, from coordinate 27,235,332 downwards.
AACATGCTTTCACAGATATATACAATCAAGTAACAGCAATGAGAAAGAGATTATTGACTTCAAACAGAAGTAAAATCCCCCTCACTAAAGATAGCAGAATTAAGAAACAAATTAATGATCTTATAAAAGGAAGACTCTTGAAAGTGTAGCAGTTGAAAAAGAGCACAGCCTGTGTTTAATGCTTTTATGTTGAATGATATTCTCTTTCTATTTACTGCATGGAATTAGTCTCTTATTACTGTGAATGTTCTGTAATGGGCTAGTTAGAACTGCATAATTTATTTCCTAAAGCCTCAGAGACACATAGGATTTTCTGCCTTCTATGGGAAAAAGGAGAGGAAGATACAATACTATACAACAGCTAAGTAGGTGTAATAGATCTCCATCTGATGTAGGAAAAATTGAGTAGAAAAATGAGAAAAGCTGCTGTTTGAATTTAGAAACTCCACTCAGTCTAATCATTGTTACAAATGGTTCCATGATATGTTTGATTTTTTAAATCTTCTATTTCTAAAATAGATGCAAGTTTCCTTCCCAAACTCTAAGAATGATTAAATTATCAAGCATTAGATTGTTACTTGTATACTAATGACATTTGAAGAAAGATTCTGTGAATGTTCTTGGTTTTTGTCTTTATTGTTCTTAATAGCGTTTGCAGATATATAGTTTACCTCCCAGCAGACTTGGACAAACTATGCAATGAGACAACAAGCCTGAATGTTTCAAATTACAACCAAAAGCAGCAAGAAACACTAGTAAAATTACAACTTAATAAAAATCACTAGGAGAAACAATGATCAACAAAATCGATGGGCTTCAGATTAGAGAGCCAATCATTGCAATATTACACAGAGATAATAAGAGAATTTATGGAATAACTCTACATGAAGCACAATGAAAGGAACTCCTGTTCAGAGGAAAATGCACATAGACAAAAACATACTGATACAATGCTAAGAACTCAACTGTACTAATAAATTAAATACTCACAGATATTTAAGAATGGAAATCACCAAAATACCTTCATCCTGCAGGTTCCCATATTTCTGCTTATATGAAAAAGGAGTTTTCTGCCAAGGTAATGCATCAAATCCTACACCCCCTCTTTTTCTTAAAAGCCTCAAAAACTCACAGTAGTCAGGCATTCTCCACCCATTAAGTATTCTCTCCTTGTCTGTGTTGAGAACATTTAACAATCTGATAGTAATAAAACACTGCTTTCAAAGCCAGTCACAGTGTTTTTCCCCCATCAGGTGCACCCCACTATGGCAAGAAAGCCAAAATATGTATATACAGCAGTGTGCAGTACTTACAGCAATTTTCTATTCTCCCATTAAAACTGGAAAAAAAAAAAAACAACCAAAAAAAAACCAAAAAAAAAAACAACCAACCAAAAAGCACAGAAGACCTAGGGTATAAAAGGTTTTAAAGTTGAAATACAAATTTTTTTCCCCCTTATATTGTGCTATGGAAACACTTTTTCAAATATCATCTATCTTAACTCTTTGATTCTTCATTCAAACATGGCTAAAGGACTGTACCATAATACACAGTTTTCAAATCCTGAACTGTAAGAATATCTTCAGAGGTCCTGTCAAATTTAGATCAAAATAGGCTTTGGAGAATAACGCCTCCTTCTTCCTGCAGCAAATATTGGGTTCTCCACCACTGATAAACTTCACAGTAAAATAAGGAGGTTACATGCTTCACAGAGTAGGTAATTCGTCTATCTATAAGGACACACAGAGCCCAGATTTTCTGCCACTGGGTTCCTGACTAAAAAGCAAGTACACTAAAAACAGTCATAAGAAGATTCTGTCTGTAACTGGGGAGGAATCACATGTGTATTGTCCTGGTTTCAACTGGGACGGAGTTAATTTACTTCCTAGTAGCTGGCACAGTCCTGTGTTCTGGATTTAGCATGAGAATAATGTTGATAACACCCTGATGTTTTAGTTGTTGCTAAGCAGTGCTTGCCATAAGTCAAGGACCTTTCAGCCTCTCATGCCTCGCCAGCGAGAAAGCTGGAGTGGCACAAGAAGCTGGGAGGGGACACAGCCCAAACAGCTGACTCAGACTGGTCAGAGGGACATTCCATATCGTATGACATAATGCTCATTATATAAACTGGGGAGCAGGCTGGGCAGGGCTGCTGCTTCAGAACTGGCTGGGCATCAGTTGTTGAGTGACAAGTGGATGAGAGGGGCTTAGTTGCCAGTTGGCGTTACACCGTGACACTAAAAAAGCAGTACTGGTTAAATCTGAACTACAGTGATTTTGAAATAGAAAACAAAAGGAGAAATAAGCATAAGAAACGGCTACATACCATGTCAATTTTAGCAAATATGAATGGTCTCATTAAGTTCATAGTAGACAATAAAGGCATGAGTATTCACAGAGCAGACAATAAAACATATGAGTGTTTGCAGAATACAGATCTGGAGCTGGGACTCACTGAGTGAGAACACAGAATAAAGAAAAATGTAACAAAAGAGTGCATGAAAAGAAAAAAGCAACATGAAAGTTATTTGAATTCTAGCTCACCTGCTAATATCTGAATGTAAATGTATTTATACCTTCCATATTCCTGAAGATCTGAATTAGTGAATGAAAGCAGGCATACTGCATAGAAAAATTACAGCATAGAAAGAAGGCAGGCATATGGACCAAGAAAAATTAGAACATAGTGCAGACTCGGGGTCCCACAGCATAGAAATCCACTGATTCTATGTATTGATTGAATCCACTGATTCAATGTCACCGATTCTGGCTTTGATTTTTTTTTAAGAAACAATATTTATTTATCATATCAATACAAAATTTGATCTTATCCCTTTCCAGTGGAATTATTCACTCTTTAAAGCACTAAAGAGTCACCACAAAAACTTAGTGCTTAGATTATTCTTTATTAATCTCTTTTATGTTGATAATTTCTCTCATCCACAAATCTCAAATTGAATGTTTTCAACATCTAAGACATTTCTGAGGAACGCAGCAGAAGGCTGTTTTTTGTGAATGCTGCTCTAGCCCTCATCTCTGTGATTAAAATCTCTGCATGACTCACAAAATAATTTAGAAGAAAGAAAATAAGTACATCGTGGAAAGCAACTAAAATAAGATATACTAAAATCAATTCTAAACTTCCTTTTAGAGCTATAATTATTTTTGTCAGTCTTGGACATTTTACATCTGATAACCTTATCTCCAGGAACACCTGACACTCTTTCATATTTACTTTCCTGACAAGTAAACCAAAACCACTAGTTCTGAAAAAATGATTGGCAGACAGTCCAGAGACAGGTGGTTACTTTGAAAATTTAGAAGATAAGGAGATTAATTTATGAAGAATGTAGGAAATATAGTGGGGAAAATGATAAACAAATGAGGGAAAATTTATATTTTAAAAAATTAATTAAGTCAACAAAGAATGACAAGTATCTAAATATATATTTACTGTTCACATTGTTCTAATATAATTAGAAAAAAATCTGTGTATTGAAATTATGTGTTTAATGAACAATACTGTGTAAATTTGCTAGTATAGCAAATAATATATGAATAAAAATACAATTTTGCATTGCAGCTAACTTATATTCTCATTCACCTAAAGCTAATATAAGGAACAAGAGCCTTAGTAAAATAAATCCCTGATTCCAGCTATATTATCCAGAAGAAAACAAACTTCATATAGTTTAATCTGTTCAAACTTCACAGCTGTTTAATCTAAAGAAAAAAGACATGGAAACTTTTCACTCCATCAAAGCACTGCTTCAAAATTTCCTTTTGATCAATAGAAAACTGCAGTGAAGAAAATTAATTTATAAAGAGTTTCACTAGCAGTGCATGCAGATGAATAGAGCATTAGATCACTTCAGTTTCAGCTATAAAATATTTTTCTTGATACTGCTTAACTACATTTCTAACCAGATAAGATACAAATATTTACCTCTGAAATACAATCTGATGGACATTTTGTCTGAGACTTAGAAGTCTGTGGCCAATAAGATAATTTTTAAAGGGTAGAATGTTTCTAAGTAAAAAGAACTCGATGAGCAGAGCCACTCAATGACCACAACAAGCAAACGCCACCTCACCTTCTTATTCCTTCCTGATTGTTTGTAAATAATAGATAAGTTTGAAATGTCTTTCATTTCTAATGCTACAATTAAATTTATTAGGGCTCTTACATGAGAAAACTTATTTAATCTTTCTACTTTCACTTAGAATACTTTATACAGAGACATACCATATATATGTTTATGGTACCACAAACTCATTTTTTCCTTCCCTTAAATGCAATTCTGTTTTCAGTGGGCATAAGAATTATCAGATTCTCTTTGCTGTATGATTTAAGTTTTTGTAATGAGCATTGAATCTACGTAAGTCAAGCTATTTCCGCAAACAGCTCCACTGCTGTGCACAGAAGTGAATTTTTGTACCTGATGGATCATGAAACAAAAAGAAGACCAGTAAAACAAAGCTTGCCAAATGACAAAAAATGGACAAGGACAGTTTTTGGGTGCCCATGAGTTAGCAGAATAGAGAATCAGCCCTGTGGAGTAACCCTTCAAGGAGAGCAATGGCAGAAAGAAGCTGCGTAGATGCACATTAAGCTACGCACCTAAACCCACTCATGGTACTACTGCAGCTGCCCTGACAGCAGAGATGGCCTGAATGGCATCAGAAGGAAGGAAAATCTGGGTCCCAGCATTGATACTCACTGCTACCAAACCTCCCTTTCCCCACAAAATGCATAACCCACAATTCTGCTATGTCTTTCTCAATGCTCCATACACGCCAAATTTGCAGGGCTTTATATTATCTACCATGAGAGTAACCAATGTCACTTCTATCACCTATGGAACAACTCATAAAATACTTTTGGAACCAAAAAGACTGGATGCTTTTTACCCCTGTACAATTAATGTCAAATGTAGAACCATGCAGAAGAGTATTTGAAATGGATTTTGGAAGGAACTAAATAAACACCTGGACATTTGTGGGGAAGACAAGAAGAATAGAATCTGCTTCATCTGCAGTTTTGTAAAGATGGATGGAGCAAAGATGTCAAGAAAAAGACAATGAAAAAAGCTGAGAACAACTTCAGCAATATGCTTTGCAATATTTAAAAGCTAAGTACAATTTCAAGCTTTGTAATGACCAGCATTTGAAAAGGTTCTCTCTTGTCTAAGTCCTAAACACCCTATTCTACTGAACATACTGAAATTGACCCGTTTTCCATGATAGGAAAGTAAAGCAATGAGTAATTTTATTTTTGCCACTGTCTCCCAAGTCCTAGCAGATCCAATAATACTGTGAGTGATTTAGTAAGTGTGCATTTATTCAGGGCAACACTTCTTTTCTCATGCATACTCTTTAGGTGCATGTTTATAAGACAACTGTAAGACACTGAACACACAAGACTGTGAGAAGTGTTCCCCTCAGGACTGAGCAAGCATAAGTCAGAACCCGAAGTTTTGGAATCCTACTTTGACTAAATGAATACAGCTGATGGGTTTTCTTTATTATTAACTTAAATCCAAGCTGCCACATATTGCTAGTGCCATCATAATGCAGAATATTTGGGCATTACTAATTGTAATTGTTTACAGACAAAAGAAGCATCTGAATTTATTGGCTTAGCATACACAACACATACATGACCATTAAAACATTTTTCTCAGGATGATATTCAGATGTGCTCAGGAACTACCTGAGGTTCTCACAACATCATTACATGTGAATTAATAAAAACTCACACAAGCTAGAGCAGACTAGCAAATGCTGGAGAGAGGGGAAGACGTCAGCAAACTTTGCCTCAGCAAGTCTACACTCTGACTTGTGATACAGGAGCTTAATTCACCCAGAGAAATTTTCAGATTTCTGGTTTCTGTGAGCACTTGAAAAGAGATATTATACCTAAGAAAATAAATTGTACTTGATTTCTCCAGGAAATAAAGTTAAATTTGTGAATTTCTAAGCTTTACAAGAATTCAAGGTCAGGACTTCCACCAGTTGCTTGGTTTTGCTAATGAGATTTGCATGGGGATGGTGAAGTGGAGAAAGGGATGTAATACAGCCACTTCAAGCTGTTTGGAAACCAAAAAAATTAAAATTTATTTTCATGCAAGACTTCAAAAAGCATAATCTTGTAATACTATATCAAGTATACTTGGTGTTAACTTCAGACACCTCTTTGGTGAGTGCCATGATATTTTCTAATAATTCTAAGGAAAAAACATATGAAGTGACTGATTTTTCTTTCTCATGGTTTTAAAAGGATATTGACTCTGCAAACCTTTCAAACCATGTCCTGAATTCTCAAAATACCTAATCCCTACTCAGAATATAAACATGCTGCTTATAGGTTTCACTCCTTATGCTAATGACTTGAACAGCGATTCATAGCCTACCCCACTTTCAATTCACAGAACTGAGCATTTCTTCCTGTTTGTCTCTCATTATTTAAAACTGAGCATTTCTTCCTGTTTGTTCCTCTTTACTTTAAAAAAGATGGGTGATGAGTAAACTAGAGCCTGAAGCCAGACAAGGGTATTCCTACCATGAATGACAGAATCTTTACCAGTACTATCTAAAATGATTTTATCATTAAAATTTAAGACAGTTTGACTCTGTAATGACATTCATCATTTAAAGTTCTCAAGAATGCATATGTCAAGCTCATGGAATGAGAAGACTGTTGGTCTTGCCATTCTCGTATTTTGAAGGATGCACTCAGCTTATACTACCTAGAGATGCTCCTTAAAGGGAGAAGGGTTTTGGGAGGAGACTGACTCTGTATTCAGCCCAGAGCATTCTCAGGACCTGCAGGCAGAGACTGCAGTGGCCTGCTTATATGCTCTCCTCAAGCTCAAACTCATCCAGCATACTGTAAAACATGTTAAGGCCTTTTGTGGAGCTAGTGTGCTAATCTTTCCTCAATTACATTGTCTTAGTCCATGAATCAAAAAAAAGCACAACATACTATGCAGAAGTGCACAATTTCAGAAACTATTTAACTTCTGGTAGCGGACAATTTCTGGTCCTTTTTCATCTTCCTGGGGCATGTTTGCTGAAGAAAAATGAACTCATGTAGAGATCAGCAAAATCATTTCACTGCTTGAGCAAAGGCAATATGTGTTTTAAACAGTGTTTAGGAGAAGATAATTTATTACTGTAGAAATTTAAAAATTCATGAGACTCTTGGAACATAATTAAAAGAGCCTGTGATGGATTACTGTAACAATTTACCACCTCCTTTCATTATCCAGGCTTCTATTCCTTACCTGAAGGTTTACATTTATGCTACTGTTTAAACCGGCTAAATGTGCAACCTTGTCACTTGAATAAATTCACCCATTTAGAATTTCTGCCACAGAGGATTGCTTGTAGAGCTCTATTACTTGCATCCTTTGGTGTATTCAAATATTGCAGTCAACTGACATACCTGTTTAGAACTGAGGGGTTTTCTTCCTTGGTTAATTTATGCAGAAAACAGGAATGAGTCAGACTTATACATTTAAAATTTGGTGGGGCAGATTTACAACTGGAGTCAAAACTAGCACCTTGCAAAAAACTCTCTGCAAAGAGAACAGTGGGTGAGTTTCTCTTAAACAGGAGAGCCTTTCCAGAAATCCAAGGTTTTCTCACAGAAGCTACTAGGGAAGCTTTTCACAGTGAGGTATCAGAAAAATTCAAGTGCCTGAGTCATGTAGACTACATTGCTTACACAGCAGTGCAGGCTTTCCTCCCAGATGTCTGTGCAGGTGCTCTGACATTACTGCCAGAAGAAATATTATGCTGATCTTCCCTATATCTCTGAGTCTGAAGTTTCATACTAGGCAGGAAACACTGCCAAGATACTGAGAAAACATATATCCATTTGCAAACTTAAAGTACGTAGTCAATATTGGAAATGTATTAGCTTTACTTCTAACTAACAACTTCATAACAGCTGACTAATTTAAATAACTCTAAAACTTCACTGTGATATTCTTCTAGCTTATTTTCCCATCATTAAAATTAAGAGACTCTGCAAGTTCATTCTTCTGTAAGTCTTAGAATTTTATCCAGGTACTACTTTAGAAATTTTTCTAGACATTTTAGGCTAATGGGTAGGATGTTAAATGGGTACAAGAGTTCCTACTGTTCCTGTAACAATGACCCAAAAAGGATCAGAATATTTCCTCTTACTGTGTCACAATGGTCTATTTTGGTTTGAACTCAACATTTCCATAGTTTTGGTCTTTTTATTCTCTTTCTAGACTTTGACCTGAAATTTCCAAGCAATTTTTAAAAGTGCTATGGGGAATACAGGAAGGCAGCAGAAACAGAAAAGCTATAATTAAAGGCAGTGAAAGTCAATGCACCTAAAAACCAGCTTTTCAGGCACATTGTATTGTAATAATTAAAGAGTAATAATTTTTCAAGCATATCTTATATGCAGATATCAAACTGAAGAGTGAGATAACTGGTCACTTTTGAAAAGAAGAGTTTGAAAGACGAGTGCAGCTAGTAACCTCTTACATAGAGTTCTTAAAAGGGTATGAAGTAAAATTATATATGGAAAGAGGGTTAAATAATAAAAAAATTGTGACAATTATATATATTACGAAGAAACTCAATTAACAAGGAAGGATTAATGATTTATAAAAGACATTTAAGTGGGCCAGTCTTCAAAGGTTTTGAATGCAGACCTTCAGAATTGTATTAGTTTGCATTTTATAATCTTGCAGTATAGGGTTTTTTCACTGTGATGTCCAAGTAGTGAATCAGATATCTGAATAAAAAGTCAGCATATGAATAAAAATATCTTTGATGGGAAAAACTTAATCAAGATATGTTACATTATCTGTCTTCCCATTTATACTTTCCAAGTGTTGTGTAGTCACCATTAGTTATGCTAGCAAATAAATACAAATGTTTTGACATAATAATATTATGTGTACATGAAATAGCTGCCTGCTATTCATGTTGTTACTCATTCATACCTTTTTTCTAAAGAGGACCACCTCTGCCTGAGTTTAAACAAATGTCTGGTGCCAAAATCCACAGAAAATAAGAGGCTTTCAGGTTTCTAAGAAAGAAGAGTCCTTTAAAGGCAACTTTAAAAAAGTACAAGGTGCTGAAAAGATCTGGTATTGTTTTTTAGCATTTAATTGCCTCTTTATCAAATCACTGCATAATGCAAATAGGAAGGAGATTTTCAGCGATTGCCCTTTAACCTTAGAAGACAGATGAAGAAAAGATAGATATGGCAAAGAGATGCTGCCAGACATCCCAATCTCTTTGCACAGGATAGAATAAATGAGAGCTATAGGAAGCTCTCAAAATACCTCAGTAATTATGTAAAAGTGACCTTAGCTCTTAAGATATATTTAGAGTGGACATGGTATAGCATTTTAAACTTCATGTTAGCCAAGATAATTTCCCTATTTTTGATATCAAAACCGAAAATCTATGGCTTTCCCATATTCTTTACTCCATGCTCTGAAAAATACTTAGAAAAGGTAATCTTGCCAGCAGGTAGCAAAATTGCTATGAAAGATACTCATGGAGTTGTGTGTGTTAGAATATATTTGCAATCTATTTGAACACTGCTATCTGTCCTCTCTGCTAAGGGCTGGAATCTTAGAACTTTAGCAAACCCCTTCTGTACAGAGCACATAAAAACTTGCTGTTATAACCAGCACATATCCTAACAAATTACTGGAAAATAAAATATCATCCATTGAGGAGAAGTGATTTTAGAATTCCTGTTGAAATTTCACATGGATGAACTTGTGTTCTCATGTGGACAAAGTAAAAGTAGTAGTTTATTGCCAATATTAATCCTAATTTAGGATACTACAGGAAGGTCTTGGTACCCAATTGTTAAGAGCATTACAGTTCTTCCCTTCTTCCTGTTTCTGTCCTAGTGGCAAAAGTAAAAAAAAAAAATCTTTACAATTATTTACTTCAATCCTTTACATAAGCAGCATCAGCCTGGGAGACTTTTGTGAGTCTAAAGTATTCAGCATAGGTGTTTTTGGTATATCAACATAAATTATATAAACATACACATCACTTAGACTTTATTGTGGCCCTTTGTAAAGAAGAAAGTCTCAAAGAGCAAAGAGCAAAACCAACCCAAACTAGAACAGTGTTCATATCACAACATTTCAAGGAGTAAATGCCCTTGAAGTGAAAGTGAGATCAATCACAACTATAAACAGAGAATGTAGGTCATATTCATCACACAATTTGCTGTGAAGAGAGAATGTGTGAATATTTAAAAATCCAGTTTAATTTCTCTATGGTTTGGAAGGTTTCTATAGGTTTTTGCTGGGATAGTTCCCATATTTAACATAGTTATATTTACAGGGAGAGAGGGGAAAGTAACGTTATAGTTATCTCGGGTCCAGGCAAAATTCCTTTTGAGAAAAAAAGGAATGCTATGTGAAAATCTCAAGTTTGCATCATGAGATGGAGGCTTGAAGAGGTAATCTGCTGCTTCCTAGGATAATGAATGGTATCTTAGCTTCCTAGGGTTAGATTCTGATTCAGAAGATAGCAGCTAACTTTCTGAAAATAAATAATGCTACTGCTATTAAACAGTGCCTCAATGGTCTGACAAATAAGCACTAATACATCAGCTAACTGTGAAAATAGATAATGATGAGCAAGAAAAAAAAACATAGGAGTAAAGTTCTTAAAATTTTAAAAGGTGGACAAGAAGGCCTAGAGAAGACTTTGGACCCACACAGTGTGATTTCTACTGAGACCTGAGTGCCTCAAATCTATGAGCGAGGGACACAACAAAATGCAGAACCTGAACTCCCTGAAGGACAAGTTGTCACCCTGTGTAGCTGATTTTCTCTTCCCTGCAAGCTCTCACCTTAACTTTGCTGCCTTAGAGCTGTTAAGCCTTCTGGAATAATTCAAAATAATTATTACAGGAAACTTAAGGGTTTATTGCAACATCTATTATGTTATTAGGTTCCACCATAGGAAAGTGTGGCCCAGGTCTGTATATTTTCACATGTGTTGTGTGTTGTGCTGCTTTATTAGTAGAATTTCAAGTGTTAAAACAGTTTTTAAGCTGCTTGGATTTACAATACTGAGAAATTATATACTTAAGTAACAGAGACTAGTCTGGATGCTGATCATGGTCGGATTTGCACGGACATTTCCAAAAGTGACACCTTTAACACCCTTACATCCCGCTGTTGTTATCATTCTGCTAGTTTCTTAAGATCAGATGCTGCACACAACTGCATTTTTCAGTCTCTGAGTGGCTGATCTTGGCTGCTTCAATAGGACTCAGTAGAAATTAGCAGGTTTTCATAAAAATATTCAGTGATCATTGGTCCAGCCACTAAGATGACCTTAGTAAAGTCCTCAGTTACATAATGGAAGTAACTGTTTAATTTTCTGTTTCTCAGGAACTGGCTTCATGATTCAACCACTGTGTAACAGTTGAAACCAAGCCATTCAAACAAATAAAATGAAATAACTTATTCTTTGCTAAACTGAAGGGGCATCACAATAATGCTGCTTAAGTATTTCCACTTTCAGAACCTCCCACAAATTAAAAATTTGTGTTGAAGCCAATGGCAACATCTTAGATCACAGGTATCAGTATGTTCAGAGTTAAATAACAGATGCTTTTGATCTAGAAATTACATTCCATCTAAAATACTGGGAACTTCTTAAAATGGAATAAGAATAAAATTTGAAAAAAAAAATCTCCTGCAGCAGCAAGGATTAAGAGTAAGTAGCCAAAGCACAGCAAATAAATTATGGCAATGGAGAATGGTGCTAATAATAGAAGTCTAATAATACTGTACATGTTTAGAGAAAGATAAACTGATGACATTGATTTTGTCATATTCTCAGTTGACAGTTCTAGGACTGTCTCATTCACTAGAGAGAGACTTAACAGAATGTGATGTTTCTGTTTGTCTTACCCCTTTTTATTTCCTAGTATGATAGACTTCAAATGTGCAGCTTACAAGTCACCTATAGCAGAGAGTCTCAAATAAAAATGAAATGAAGAGATTGTCTACCTGGATTCAAATTCAAACAGGATTGAAATAGTGGTTCTAGACACACTTACTCTATACTGGAAAGATAGCTGCTCTCGAGAGGCAGCTGGTTCTTCTAACCAAGACTGAAATCTCCATAACTGTGAAGCTGTCACAGAAGATTTAAATATCCAGCTCAGCATAAGATGGAGGCACGTAGGGTGAATAGACAGAAATCTTCAGACAGAACAGTCTTTTGTTTGTACAGTAGACCACTCGGTCAACTCAGAGTTGAATTAACACCATCTTGCCTCCCCAAACTTTCCACCTATGCACCCAAACCATATGCAACTATGGCCCAGCCAAGGGTGGAATTCATGACATCTTGCTGTCCTTCACAGCATTTTGGAGAGTGAGATCAAAGGACACAACCTGATCACTTAGTCTGACCTGCTATAATACATATTTCATCATAATACCTTGCATCAGATCTGAAGACTGCAAAGAAAAAAATTTACTCTTAAAATACAGCCAGAAATCAAGGTAAGATGAAGATACCAGCAACAGAGACTCAGAGGAAGGGACTGCCTCAGGGATATAGCAAAAGCGAAATGTTTTGGAAGAAAAAACATTATTAAACTTGACTGGTATATACATGTGTTTAACCTTGCTGCACTCTCACAGGATACATTTTGCCATATTCAGAATTTTCTGTAAGAAAAATGTAACATTTTTTGCAGCTCTAATATGATGTATAGGCATACATGTTGAACTAAATGTTCCTCTCTCAAGGAATTATGGCTTTTATGTCTAAGAAAAACAAATTAAAATAATAAATGTGCTAATTTTTATTATGAGATTGCAAAATTTTTCTGTTGTCTACATTCTCTGTGCTCCAGTCTCTGGAACACTAAATGCTCTCAACTGTGTGTTCAGCCCCTAACCCTCACAGGACCAAAATTGAAACCAGACATAATCCTGCACTATTTCTTTTAAAGTAAGCTAATTTTAAAGGAATAGATGAACTGTTGTACTTGATAACATGATATAGTAGTTGGTAAGAATAAAAACATCCTCTTATATTCCTGTCTGATAAGAAGTCATTCTGCTCAAGTTTAAAAACAATATATTTTCTAGTCAGCTGTGAATCTGTAAACTAGCTGCTGGGATATACATTTTCAAGATATTCTCTGGCTTAACTTTGAAATTGACATGAGGATTTTAGGGTTCAAGATTGCCATGCTTATTTCATGGCAATGTGGTTTTTTTGGCAATACTCATACTTTATGGCAATACTCATCTGATTAGGAAGCTGTTCTTGTAGGTAAATGCTTGCTTTGAAACCTAGAATGTTAGCAGGTCTGCTAGCTGTCATCAACAAATAATGTTTCTGAGAACAAATATCCACATTCTACAGGATGGTAAAACAACTACTAAGAAAATTGCACTGATCTGTCTCTAGTAAAAATTCTATTCTATCCCTTTCACTAACCTGTATATCATCTCTTCACACACATGGACAATGTTTTAATAATACATATTTAGTTAAAAACCAGCATTTTTAACTGTCATAATAATACCATCAGTACAGCACAACTGAAAATGGCTGAACAACAAGGTCCTACAACCACAGTTATTCATGGTGGGAACTTCCAGGAGTCGTGAACCATCTTCCCTGTTTGTGTCAGCAGAAGGGCTTTGACAGGTTTTTGGCAGCCAGAAGTCTCTCCATGTGAGGAGCAACAGTAGGGCAAATCATAAAAAAGGAACCTTAAGTGAAGCCTTCCTCTCAGATTAGGTGGTGAGAAATTCAGCTGTTATTACATCAACTCACTATTTCTTGGCATACAGAAGAATTTTAATATACACCAATAGATGTCTTGAAACTTTAAAAGTTTCTTTGAAATCATCCAGCTTGAGCTGTTGCAATTCAGACTGAATATGACCACTGGAATCAGCTGGAAATGACCACTGTATTATTTAGATATATGTTCATGGACATAGGTGCATTGTTCTGAGTGGAATAGAATACAATCATTATAACCATATTTATTATGCAGTAAAACATTGAGATTACAGAAATTACTTTTTTACTCAGAAAGGAATTCCCTTAGAGAGTTTATACAACATAGAAAATGAGAATACTAAATCATGGTTCTTCTGACAAACTTGAGCTGAAAAATAATTCATAGAAAACTGCTTAAAAGTACATGGCATTAAAAAAGAACTGACATTGGCAGAGATTTTTACCAAGTTATTCAGGAGGAAATATAATGGCACATGTGTAAGGTAATGCAGAAAAGAGTCATTATAGCAATTTATATTACCTACTAGGTTTTTACCTACATGTTTTCATGTGTTTTTGTACAACAACAGAGCACCATCTTTCTACAATGATGTTTACATTAGAACATTTTAAAGGGTTTGACATGAACATAGCTCTAAGAGACACCACTTGGTCTGCTGAGTCAATGTCCTGCATTCACATCACATACCATTTCTGATTAAAGCCTGATATTCCTCGTTCATTTCATGCCCTTTTAAATGCAGTCAAAATATTTCAGATTATCTTGCATTTATTTACAGGAAAGAGCACACATACAAGCAGGACAGTTCACAGCTGTGCCGCTGCACTCTATCTTGCATATTCCCATACCACCACCACAGCCTGGGGCTAGTGAACTGCATCTTTTCTCTTCAGTACTGTGTATCCATATGTAAGGCTGCTCAGAGCCACGAATGAGCAGAATTTCCCCATGCAATACTCACACTGGTGATAAATATTCAGAAAGCAGATTGACCCCAGAAGGACCTCAGTGCTCAACCTGCAATTGAGAAGCTAGATATTCAGGCATAAAAAACCACCCATATCCTAAATTCAGGATTCAATATAGAAATAATAAATCAATGGATCCCGAGATGCTTTTAGTGCTCTTTCAGAAGGTATCAGAGCTATCATAGCTACAAAATGTTACAATTTACCACAAAAAATGCAGTATGTACAGCTCAATATATCAGCAGTAGGACTATGTTCTCAAGAAATTCCCAGAGTGCCCGGGATTTTCTTAATCCTTACAACTAAAACAGTTCACCAAAGAGTTATATGAATTTTGGCCATGCCAGCTACTCTCCTGCACATTCTTCAGTCACAGAAAAGGCCCAGAAACCATGCTCCCAAGGTCATACTTCCATCTGGGGCATGAAGAAGCCTCTCTATTTTTCAGAAGGCTTAGTAAGAATTGTTCCCCACCCTCCTATGTTCTTCTCCTATCTGCAATTCCTTCATGGCTCTTCCAATCAATATGATTTTCCTAATATCTCCAAATTACTATGTGGTTATTTGCTTTAATTTGGCTGTGGAGGAGAAAAACATCCAGATGTATTTTCTGTGTTTTCCAGTGTTGTTTAAAGCAAACAATACAATCCTGCTTATTCTGTTGAGGCCAGGTTTACCGTACATATCTTGAGCCAGACTGGCACAGTAGCAGTTTTTTCTTCACCTTGTCCTTTGGTGTTGTGAAAGTGACCTGGATAGGCAGGAGATGTGGCACTCTGTGTAGGAAAAGGGTCATCACAGATTTCCCCATTCCTCCTTCAAAGAAAGCTGAGACAAAATCAATTTTTCTAAACACATGAATGCAACAAATGTAACCCACTAAATCTGGGATGAGGTGAGGAGGCAGGCACAAGAGGGTGCTATTTTAAAGAACTGAGCAGATCAATTGACTGGTTAAAAGATCATATATTCTTCTTCCAGATGTCCCATCTCTGTAGCCATGGTGCTCTCTTCACTATGTGAGAGTTCTAACTTACTCATTTTAGCAATACCCAAGCATTACCTTGAGAGAATTAATTTTCCTCTGTATATTTGTCTATGCTATACAATTAAGGAGCAATTTTGTGTTTAATGTTGAATGCTTCCTTTTTTTCTGAAAATAGCTAATTCCTAATTCACCGTTAATGCTGCCAGCTTTGTTTCTTTTAAACTCTGAGCACAGAAACTTATTTATTTATTCTATTATAGATTACTACATCCATCAGGTTTTATTAAGGGCTTCCTTTTTCAGGAATTATTTCACTACAGAGATGTGTTCATGCTGCCACTCTGTGGCAGTGATGAGAGAAGTAAATCCAAAATGTCTGCGTTTATGTTGCCCTTAAAAATCTCTTGGAATGATTCCTAAGCTATATTAAATATCATACATACATTTTCTGTGCACAGAACAAGAATTTGTTCATGTAGTTTAGCTGCTCAAATTCACACCAGGTATGACCAAGCTGTGGCTGCAATTAAAGCCAGGATACTATTCCATATTTCCCAAATAATACAAATATATTGAAGAGTAGAAGTTCCTTCTTATTAATTCTGGGGCTTTTAAGCTAACACCATTGCATGCACATAAAGAACAAGCTAGTCTGCCATGTCTAGTGGAGGTATTTGAACTAGAGCTTCCTCTTTGCTTTGCTGGTATAAATTCTGTGTGAGGCAGACAATACTCTTTGTATGCTGCTACAGAGCAAATTTTTCTTCTGGGTTAGTTGGCTAGCCAAAGGATAGTTATTTTCCTTCTTTGCTGAAGCCCGCGTGTATCTGTCAGGGCCAAAACATCTCCAGCTCCAGCAGCTGATTTGCTGCGCTAGAATATACAGAAATTTTAGAGGTAACAGAAAGTGTTGATCTCAAGCAGAGAGGCATCTGGCAGGCTTCTGTAATTAAATCCCTGGCACCTCTTGTGTGCTTTTATAGTTTTCCCTCAGTCAGCAGATAAAACTAAAAGTGTCAGATCCCAGAATTCACTGAACATTCTTTTAAATGTCACCATATACTTGCTGGTTACTGCTCAGTTAGGATCCCATAATTTTCCATCTACAAATGCACTTCATTAATTGTTCCTAAAATGTCATTCCACACAAGACTTCAGGTCTTCAAGTGATCTGAGGTCTTCCCACTCCCTCCCAGACCAGCTGGGATAGACAGCTGGAATGGCCATACCAGCTGGATATAGACATCTACTCCTGTCTATATCCAAGGCCTCTGCTTGAATCAGGCTTTATAGGATCACATACACCTCCATACTTTAAAAAGTATCTTTACTGATAAAGACATCAATTAAAAAGAACCAAGAAAAGGGTACAGTGAGACGAAACAATTGCATTTTCTAACTGTTTAACCAGAGTCTTTTCCTGTCCTACAAAATAACTAGTTTTCAGCAAAAGCTCTCTGTAACCTTGAACCTCTACAGAGTTATGTTAATTAAATATCAATGTGATTCCTTTCCTCCAAAGTCCCTTGGTTCCCTGGTAATAGTTCAAGCAACTATTGTAAATTTCTCTTATATTTTGTTTTCGGTACTCTATATGTTTGTTCCTGACATTTTTTTAGCTTGGTGCTGATGAAGGATCTTCCAGCTAGTGAACTACTGAACCATAGCTACTGAGCTATGTTACATTACTGTCAGTTCTGGTCTCCACTGTTCAAGGCAAGCTGCATCTGGAGAAGATCCAGCAGAGGCCACAAAGATGATTTGGTGCCTGGAGCATCTCTCTTCTGAGGATAAACTGTGGGAGCTTGGCATTTTTAGTCTAGAAAAGAGAAGACAGAGAGGATCTCATCAATGCATACAAATATCTCAAAGGCAGGTACCAAGAGGGTGGTGCCAGGTTCTTTCCAGTGGTGTCCAGCAACAGTATAAGGAGCAAAAGCAATAAACTAAAACACAAGTTCCCCCTCAACATGGGGAAGAACTTAACACTGAGGGTGGCTGAGCACTGGAACAGGCTGCCAAGAGAGGTTGTGGAGTCTCCCACTCTGGAGATATTCAAAACCCACTTGGATGCCTGTGTCACCTGCTCCAGGTGACCCTGCCTTGGCAGGGGGGTTGGACTGGATGATCTGCAGAGGTCTGTTCCCACCCTAAACATTCTTTGATTCCATGGTTCTGTTATCATCTCGGAGGACCATGGGCTAAACCTCCTATTTTCCTAAGGAAAACCTATCTCAAAAGCACAATCTTTCTGCCATAGAAGGGTAATCAAGTAAAATCTTGGATTAAAATGGTCAGTATCACAAAGCAGGTAGAACTTCAATGAAGTGCTTAGATTTCCATTAGATGGTTTTTGCAAGGTGCCTTAAAATCTTACTAATATCTTGTTTCTGCATCACTGAGAAATTACTTTCTTCTCTAGCATTCTTCCACACATGCCCTTATAAAAACACAGTTGCACTGAATCCCAAATTGATTTAAACTTCTCATTCTTAAGTGAAAAGCAAAAATCTCTTCCAGCATTGTTACTTTCTAGATCTTTCTTTGAAATGTAAACCTGGAATGCAAATACCCAGAATATGATATGCAAATAGAATATCCCAGGCCCATAAATAAGGATCTACAGTACATGCGAAATTTATTGTTCGGTTTGGTAATTGCATTTTAAAAAATTCCTGGGATGGGTACCTTAACATGATAGACTTGATTTTGCTATCAAATATCCTTTTTACACATTCTATCTGATTATAAAGCAGCAGAGGAAGAATTAATAAATGCTGAAGTGCAGGAGATTCTGAGGACTGCATCAGCCCTGACATAAAATTTGAGGATATTTATATAATCAGCTCAAATAGCCTATTGATAATACAGCAATTTGAACAAATATTTCTGAGTTCAATACCAAGTAGAGACACCAACATTCTGTCAAAGAAACTTGTGATATACAGTGCCAAATGCACCTGAAATAAAGGACACCAGCTACCTTTACACTCACTTCATCTTATGCCCCTCTTCATACGAGCATTCTACCATTTTCTTCCCACATGTGTAGAGACAAACATTTTTTATTGTTGGGAAGTAGTAACCATGCCTTGCTTTTTATAAATATCTGCTTTAATGTGTAAGATACTTCTCATATTGATGTCTTGATTCACTTTATCTAACATCCCTTTGTTCAAGGATATTATGCTTCTTCCACTCAAGCAAAAAACCAGAATTACCTAGATTGTTGGTTCTTTTAAAGTTATTTTCTTCAAAACTATCTCCCAAAAAGCATTGTCCTTTCATAAACCAGCTGCATTTATTTGCTTAGCGCTCCATGTACTGGAGATATTCACTTATTCAAAACATATTCAGAACTAAAATTATGCAGAAATTTTACAGAAATGCAATAGAGGATTGTTAGTAATTCTGTTGACACTTCAAAACAATAGGTTTGCACCTTCTCTGCTGTATCCCAGATAGCACAAGGCTAGAATACCAGCAGTATTTCTGGCAGAATATCCTCCAAGAGGAAAAGCATTTCTATTCACCACAATGACTGAGAAAAAAAATGTTACTGGTATCAATGGTTGTGAAGCATGCCCTGGGCAGACTGGGCTCCATAAAATATCAATACCTTATCACTCTCTACGTGATCAGAGGCTGTAGTTAGATGGAGGTCGGTCCTTTTTCCCAGACAGCTAATGACAGGAGAGGGAGCATAGTCTTCAGCCGTGCCACAGAAGGTTTTGGTTGAACATTGAACCTATTCAATCACAAATGGTGATTGAATATTTGGATGGGCTGCCCAGGGAGGTGGTGGAGTCACCATCCCTGGAGGTGTTTAAGACAAGGCTGGGTGTGGCACTTGGTGCCATGGTCTTGCTGACATGGTGATGGTCAAAGGTTGGACACAATGATTTTGGACATCTTCTCCAACATGATTTATTCTGTGATTCTGTGAAGTCTCCTGCCCAACCTGCTACAATAGTCATTCTGTGCTCCCTCTCCTTGAGTTCTCTGCAAATATATAAACTAATACAAATATATTGCTCAAAATACAGTTTCAACGCTTCTTCTGTACTCTCAATGATGATTCTTCCTGTTCTTGTAGTACCAGAGATTTGTCTAGAGATTTAAAGCAGACTGTGACATTTGAAACTATAAGACATTTGAAGTCTGCAGGTCTGACTTTTGTAGCAGAACTAAGTGTGGGTCATTGTAAGTTAATTTTGCATAAAATAAATTCCAACAGTTTCCAGCAACTAGTATAAAAGTGGCTCATGATATGTCACAATGATAGATCTGAACTTAATTTAATACTTAAATTAGCTGATTTTATTAGCATGATGAAGTTTCAACTCTCCTGTGAGTTTGAAAAACTTCTTGTTGTGTGATAAACCTCAAAGCACCCTCCAACAGGTAGAACTTAATCCAAATTGGATTCTTGGCTTGTACACTTATTTTAGATAAGTGAAGTTATGTAAATGTTGTTACACTCAAATCAAGAACACTTGCCATTCAACATGATGCTTTGTAACTTCAAAAACCTTCATCTATCTTGAAAGCTGTCACTTAAGATATATTAAAAAAAACCCCTCAGAACAGCAAAAAACATTTTCACACTGTTTACTGCAGACTTTATTTTAGCCTTAATATTATGCATATTCTAATGATTACTGCAGTGTATCCCAAAAGGGTAATATGTGAATTTCAGGTGACTTTTTCCAACTATAGTGATGTGAAATAAATTATGCAGAAGCCAAAGTAATTGGAATCACTTTCTAGAAACTCACAGTTCAAGGCTGGGATATTTATAATTCTAAAGACATCATGTTATGGCTGCTCAGGCCATTTGACCTGAGATGGAGGTTAGCAAGGCTTAAGAGCAGAATGTCAAATAGGAGCAACATAAAAGCACAGAAGCAGGAGGTATAAGTTGCAAATAATTTTCATCCCTATTTGGTTATGTGGCTATCTAATTTTCCACTCTCAGCTTAGCCAGTAATATCTTTCATACATTTAATGAAGGTTCACTTAATTACTGAACTTATTCTCAAAAATAATTTTCAATATTCATAACTTTAGGTATTCTAAAGACTCTATGATCACTTAATCAGAAAATATATATTCAGTTACAAACTTGCTTCAGTCTGCTTATGACCATAGGACAAACATCTTTAACCAGCTAAGGAAGCACAAGGACAACACAGAGGATGACTTATTAATTTGCTTAGATATCTCTCATGTGCCAAAGTGAGTGGGAAGATGCAATGATTTTAATTATCAGGTCAGGATGCAGGCAGCAGCAGCATTTCTGAAAACTTCCTAGGAGAGGACTGGAGACCAGAAGAATGCTGAAGTGTTTTGCTGCAAATGATCAAGCACAAACATAATGTTTGATAGATTGTGTTTCAAAGTAATTAATGAGGACGGTAGGCAGTTTTCAGTACAATCTCTAATTGTACGCTAAACTTAGCAGAGTACTGTTATAAGGATTAATTGCTTAACATCTGTAAAAGGTTTTAAGCACAGAGTTATGTAAACACTAAGTGACTTTACTGTTTTAATAGAAAAAGGATGAGTTTTATTTTCATTTTTCTTTGCCATGGGCAGCTACACCTGCTTTCTATACAAAAACATGAATAGATGTGTGTTATGAGATCAAAACTGCAACACGGCATGGTGAAAAACTGGAGCTGTCTTTTTTCTGTATATGGCACATAATTTGTGCTTGGAGCTCACTGCCACAAGTCATTGCAGAGATAAAAAATAGATTAAAACAAATGAGTTTACATATTTGTTGCTGTTTTTTTCTGAATTAATTAATATGACAACCCTCAAAATTACAGTTGCTCCAAGCTACAGATTCCTTAAAATATCAGATTATGAGAAAAGATATCAGCAGGATTTATGTACTTGACAGGACTATGTCAAGTATGTCAAAATAACTCCCAGCAAATGAGACATCAAAAATTGTTTCCTAATATGGAACTAAAGCCTTCATAAAAAACAAGGACTGTTGCAGCTGTCTTAATAAAAATATATCTGGGCTTTTACCAAAGCACTTCATTATATAAGACCACCACCAATTACCCACGATCAAATCAAACTTCTATTTTAAGGGAGCAACCATGTAAAACTATGGATATTTTCTTTTTAACCTGGTGGGGAAGAAATAACAAAACATGCTGTTTGAGTTCTGGCCTGCATCCCTACTGAATGTCTTTCATGATGTGAACCTCTAAAAATTACAATACAACAGCAAGGGAAATTCACTGCACCACTACTTGATGGCTCAGCTAAATGGGGCTGCCAGAACACTCGGGGCAAGGTTTGGGGTGCTGTACCAGGTTTCCCATGAGAGCAGCAAGGCACAAAACCTAGCTGCTTCTAAGTTCAGCCTTTAAAAATTCTGACAGGACTACTTAATGTGATCCGGAATGTTTTCTATTTCACCAGCTGAGTATTAGAGGAGGCGTCATCTTTCTCATCATAGCCAGTGAAACCCTCAAGTGAAACCCTCATGCAACACTGAACACAAATTTTGTGAAAATATTTTTTCACAAAATATATTTTCTTCAGCATTTCGTTGTTTTAAAGATGACTAAATCTGAAAGAGGTCCTTGGAGCCTTCATGAAAAAATAACATCTAGCAATTCACACACACAACAGAGATAATTTAGGACAATCATTGCTATAACCAGTAAAGAAACACATAAGTTTGTTTTTTAATCTAAAGTTACTTAAAGTAATTTTTATTACTCTATTATCACATCATTTTAGAATATAACATCCCACTGGCAACAGATTGTTACTGAGATGACTTCTCCCATTACATTTAAAGTGGCACTCTGACTAAAATGAACTAAATTTTTATCATTGTGCAAAAAGTTATGTAAAGCAAGGTAAAACATTTTTAACATGAGCAAGTACTACAATTCTGCCTACCACAGGAAGGCACATTCCAAGCCACACTTCCTTTGCTTTCTTCGTGATTTTGCTAATTTTCTAGTCATGTTTGCCTCAAGGTTTCTGTAATTTGTAGGGTCTTTTATGAAACAGATGGAAAATTGACTGTCCCAATGCCAAGGAGCTAATGCTTCTAAAGGGCAGTACTGTTCTACAGCTGCTACTGTCAGCCTCAAGTTCATCTGTCAACACTTATACATCGTTCTTAAAAGGCTTGACGAAGAATCACACAAAATTTCCCAATGTCTTGATGAAAAGAAAGCACAAGCAAAGAGATTTGAATAAGGAGGGAAGAAACTAATAAAACTTTAGAAGATATTGTAGGAAATGATGCAAAGAGACAACTACTTTTTCTTACATTATTGACTGAAGGCATTGTGATGAGACAAGGCAGTGGACAGATCCTGAACTGGCTTCGGGTCTGACCACAGGCTCCTTGCTGAAAGACCTCGAGCAAGACAACTTCTTCAGGTCATTGTATTCTGTTGTTTGTCTACCCATGGATTGTTTCCACAGCCATAACCTTTCATGGATAAGTAACAAAATGTGGGGGTTCTTCCTCTGGGCTCAGTTCTACTACATGGAATATATATCCAAAAGGGGAATTACAAAATATTTTTACAATATTGTTGTTTAAAAGTGTTCTCAGAACACACGAAGCCACCTCTATATGGAGGAAAATGTTTGGAACATTTTGTTTTGACTTTAAGTCAAAATCAGAGAAAAAATTAGAAGATATATTAAAATGAAAATAAAAATATATAAGCCATCCTGATTTAACTTTTTAAAATGTAAATTCCTTCATTCAAAATTGAGAGAAAATTTGGATACAATTAATTTAAAGTAAGAGGAAGACAAGAAACAATTGCTATTCTTCTAGTCCAGTGGATGGATCGTGTCCCCAGCTTAAAGAAAATCTGCGACCAAGTCTCACATCTGTTTTATTGTAAGTCATACTCTTCAATCTTCCATTATTGATGCAAATGTCCTAGTTGCCAGCATATAATGTTGCTGGCACCACTATCTCTTCCTCCCTGGCTCTGTGAAAGTCTCTTAAGTTCCATCATGGCTTAAAGCCCCGCTTCATTAAAAATAAAGAAAAAAACCCCTAACTAGAAACTAGAAGATAAATTACTTTTTTTTATAAGGCTCTCATATTTGAGAAAGTGTCCACAAGCAGATTTTTTATCATTTTTAAAAGCAATTTTGTCCTTTTTTTTTTTTTTTTTACATCAGCAATTGACTTGAAAGGAGTCACCAGCAATGTGAAAATCTTTAATGTAAAAAATAAATTTGAGATTTAGAAAAGTGATGCTGGTCTAGGACCTAAGCTGTATAATAATTTTTATTATATTCACATTAGGTACCAAGGTTTTAAATATATTTCAGGAAGAAAAAGAATGTTTGGAATTATTTTTAAAAACCTATTTTCTTCAAATTAATTATTTCATTTAGTTTTAATTCTCTAGTAAAATCAAAGAACATCTTAAATGAAAAAAAATTAAAATTTAAACTTTCCTTTTTGGAAGGCAGAGATCAACTGAAATAATTGATAAATTTTACATTACTTTTAGCTGACATTTTATAAAAATAGCAAAGTTTTACTTTTTTAGTGAAAGACAATCTAATGGACAATCTAATATCTTTTGCCATTTCTTGTCTCCTGCCCACCCCTAGTAATTTTGAAAATCCACTCAGAGGGACAGAAGGGAAAAAAGGAAATATTTCTAGAATAGATGGATTTTTGCCAAAATGGCAAGAATTTTAAAGGTTTTGACAATGGAATTAACTCAGAAAATCCAGACTAGAAAGAGAGAATATAGCAAAAGGCATGAAGGTTTTCCACATGTTTCATCTTTGTGCATCCAGTATATACATCAATATATAGAATGGAAGTGGACTGCAAACTTTCACCCTGAATCAGGGAAACCTGAAACATCATTACAGAAATCATATACAAAGATCATCAGAATTTTTTAAAAGCCATGCTTAAATTTAAATTTAAAAGAAAAACACTTTGGCTATTATTGAGAAAGAAAGGTTAATGTGCAACGTAAATTTTTAACTTTATTTTCTTCTGCTTTTTGCAGTCATCTTCCATAGCAAACAAAAGGTTAAATACAGTCTTTTCCCCTAAGCAGAGCAGGATTATTCACAGAGGATGCCAAAGTACAGCTTGTGATAGGAGGTAGCCTCTGGTCTCAGATGGGCCATATTGGTGGCTTCCCTCATACAGAGCAAAAGGTAGTGGTCCACACATAACAAATAAATTAATGAGACATTATTTGTCTACTGTCTTTGGTAGTATTGGACTTGTGGCTGTTATTTAACTGAATAGGATCTCATTGATATGGATGGTAAAGGCGAAGGAAATGATAGCATCCCAAGCTGTTGCAGGTCTGACTTGAAGTTACAAGATGGCTTGATTAATTATATTGGATCAGCAGTAAAAAAAACCAAAAAAAAACCACAGGACACAATCCAAGTTACCCCTGCTCTTAAATTAATCTTTCTGTTTCTGCCAAATGGAAGGAGCCTATTTACCAATATGAAACTTCAACCTCATTTAGTATAATAAAAAATAAGCTTTCAATTAAATGTAATGAGATTTCAAAATATATCAAAGTATCAGTACACTGACCTATTTTGGGATAACACTGATTTTGAAAGTCATTCTTTCCCAAGCAATTTAATTTCTTACTGAATGACAAGGCTATATCTATTAGCCTTCATAGGCACCATAGTATTTGGGCTTTACTTGTTCTCCTTTACGTTCTCTGTACAGATTGAAAAACAAAGCAGAATAATCTCATTTCTAACTGCTAGGGAAATTTTGTTGTACAGACTTTCCTTGTCCCTTCCTTATGGGGACAGGGCTCCTGACACCAGTTCACACCAGTTTTGGCACTGAAGAGGTTGCATGAATATCACTGCTTGTGAAAAACCTTACCTCAAAATTTGGTAGTTTCTAGCATCACCTATAGCAGGCTCACAACAATAACCAAGATCCTCCCTATGCTCTGCGTGTTTGGCACCGTATAACTAACATAAAGCAAAATACCTCCAGACAAGGGTATTCACTCCTTCCTACCTGAAGTCTTCCCTTTAACAAGAGACAATGTGTAAGCAGAAATGCATTTTCTTACTCATTCAAAGCCTAAACACAGGGTCTCAAAATTTATTTATTGATTAGAAGCTCCTTTTCAAGTCTTGAAGTTTGACAGCAATTTACTCCAAAATCCATTACCATGAATCATAACATCAGTGTCCTACACAGCTGAATATTTTTTCCCAGATACATACAGAAAATCAGTACCCTAACATGTCTGGATTTTAGATTTAAAATCAGTAAAGAAATATTAGGAGCAATATCAAGTTGACTGGTTTTTAATATCCTACAATAGAGTGTAAAGATCAAGGAGTTTTTAGTTCAGAAAAACAGACAAGACAACATGTGCTGTCAGTTTAATGAAAAAGAAAACAACTAAATTTCATGTCTTCCATTTTCCTGTTCATGTTGTATATTTATATAGAGTTGGAAGAAACATCATATACGTGCAAGTACTAAATATTTTATTACTTGGTCAGATGTAACAAATATTTTATCCAGTAAATGAAAGTGTTGTTGATGGATGCTGAAGAGTACTTGCAGATATTGAATATGCTGCATAATGTCCTCTATTTTTCACTAAATTAGATGTTCAGAATTAACCTAAAAAATATTCTTTTATCATGGCAGTATAAGAAACAAGTTTCAGACTAAAACTTTTCCCTAATTCATACCAATGTCTCTATAAAAGCAGACTAAACAGAGTATAATATATCTGAGGAGTTCTGTACAACAGCCATTAATAGTATCCATATTGTGAATAATTCAAACAAGCTACTTTTATTTGTTTGACTAATTTTTGTAGTGGTTGTTACTTTCACAGAAATAATAATACAGCCATTGATATTAAGATCTATTGCAAATATTCTGCTGTTACTTTGAAGAGGAAGCCTGTTTTCCTCATACAATGACAAAAATTTTACTAGCCTACGACTCAATTCTTTGCTTCCTATCAAAGTCAAGGAAAATTGAGTTCTAAGATACATTTGTCATTGTAGTAGGAATAGTGTTGCATTTGTGACATTGTAAGGATACAAGCAAGTCAAGTTTTTCAGGGTGAGATATCATGTATCCAGACTATCCTGGCAGAACTGGAAAAAAACCAAGTTCTCTTTTTGGGTCTTGTCTATTCATAATTTCCTTGCCTTTTATTCTATATTTTAAAATGTGTACTAATTCTGGAAGCACTGCTGTTTTCAAATAAACTCCTGACAAGTCATTTTGAGGAATATATACTTGAGTTTTGTGAAGATATATTGTGGATTAACGACATGAAGAAGAAAAGGAAGGAACAAAAATAAGCATTTATCTATAAGAAGTTCATCCCTGTAGTCTGAAAATGTATGAGAATAATAATTGGATCTGTATGTCTGAATTGCCCAAGAAACATGTTAATTCAGCAGTTAATCAAGTTTGAGATGATCAGACTGCTCCTGCTCAAACCTCAAGCCCTCCTCTGTTTACTTTATGCTCCGCTTGTCCTGGGCAAAAAGACACAAAACACTACTTGCTCCTGAAGGTGAGGAAAAGATAAGAGCTGTTCTTCTCAATCCAGCTTATGAGGTTCATTGAAGTAACAAATTAGTATTGTAGGACTTGGAAAGCCACATTTCAGTGGGCACCAACATCCCTTTTAGCACCATATCCCTCTGAATATTCTGTTCTCTGGGATAGAGAGATTAACAGTCAGACCTAGGACATGAATACACAGCTTTCAGTTCTACAAAATGGAAAAAACCTTTAACTATATGCAAGGGTGCAACATCTCCCCATTGCATATCTGGAAGTAAGTTAACTATATATACTGTGGCTGTTCAGGACTTCACACCCATCATCTTCTCTGCCCTGGCTTTAGGATCATTACTGGGAACAAAATCAGGGAGCACTGCTTAGAAGCACAGCTTCCGATTGTTCAGATTAAGCTAAAATCTCCATCAGCATCCCTCTCTATTACATCTTTTGAGTGCAAGGGCTGAAAAGGACTAGCTCTTTGCTGTCTTCAAAACTGAAGAGCACCCAGCTGACAAATAAAACAAAATAAGGTTCTTTTACTGAAAGAGAAGTTAATCTGCTGACAGGATAATGCCTTTTTTTTTTTTTTTGGTAGCACCTCTGAAGGCAATAGCCCCAAAATCTCTCATATACACCTTTTCCTACATTGCGTATATATGTATATGTGTGTGAGTGTTCTTCTGTATCGTGATCTTGCATTTTAGTGAAAAGGAACAGAGGCACCCACATCTCTCCTATCCAGCAGAGAGCAAAGAGATCTGTGGATATAAATCTCTGGATGTTTATCTGGATATAAATCTCACAATTTATATCCTCTGAGTCTTGGTATTATGTTCCTCTTAGCAAATAACCATTTATTACTAATGGATGGTCGACAACCTCTTCTTTCCTTCACTGCCATTATTTGGGCATTTCTTTGTGGAATTCTCAGATTCCATGTCCTTCTCTTGAGGCTGTGTCCATCTCACCTTGGCAGCAGCCTTTAAGTGTGCCTTTTGGAGATGAAATTTTGGTGTTGTGGGTGTAGGATGAAGAGGTGACCAAAGCTTTGGAGAACTGAGGCCACCCTGCAGCACTGGCTTGCCGTGGTCTGTGGCTCTGCCTCAGAGAAAGTTTGTGCTTATTTTGTTGCTTCCCCAGTATTACACATTGGGGCAAAAACATTTTGTACACATGCCAGACAAGTACTGGAGGAGCTTATTTTCCTGTTTTACATCACTAAACCTTTCTAAAGCCATTGAGCAAATATAAAAACTTAGCACCTTCTCTCTTCCTTCTCCCAAGAGGATACCACAAGTACCAGCTCTCTCCATCAACAGGATGGTGGGCTTCAATTCTACCTGCCAGGCTGCAAACCATATTTCTGGGCAGAACCAGTGACTGTACATGGAATAAGAAATCCTTTCAGGGGCTGATACAGAGCAGGATATCAACTAGAATAGTAGTTTTAAACTCTCTTTCTTCCTTCTCACTCATACCATAAAGAAATTGTAAATTTCCAATTATCTAACAACTCTGACACCAAAATCTCTAATGCTATTCCTGCAAGTCTCTAAATACACACACCCACAAGAGCCCCCCAGTGAGGCATTCTGCTGATGTGAACACTAAGCAGAGTGAAAGCATACTGGGGTTTTTTAAAAAATCTTAGGAAAATTGATGAGGAAAAGCCCAGGAAAATCTCAAAGTCACACTAGAAGTTTTCTGTAGAAATCATTGGTTGGCCTTACAAAGTAATACATTAACCATTGTCATATTTTCTTCATTTTCCAGGAAGTATCAACAGTCTTCAGCATAGAGTGAGAAGAAAGGTGAAGCAAATGTCAATCACTAACCAAAGAAATAAGAACAGAAAAAGAAAGTTCTGCTACTTTCTTATTTCTACCTTTCAAGTTCTCCATTATGCTCACTTTCTCTTTATTCTCTGTTTAGACTGTGCTCCCACACAGCCTCTGTATGTGCATGCAGAGAATGATAAGAATTGCACTGTCAATGTTTGGGAAAGACTGAAGGAACACTGCTGTAGCTATGAATTTATTTGACTTTGTAAAAACTTTCATCCTTGAAGGACTTAAGGACAAAGATAACAATCTAGCAGAATACTAAACTGGATTTTGCATGCATTCATTTAAAAATATGTGTTAATGTAATATCTACCTAGATGAGAATTTGCAGTCAACAGTCATTTATTTTATATGTTATAGTATATAATGGTGAAGAAGTACAACACTGTTCTAGTCATTATCATACTTGGCTATTCTGTCTGTTAAAGAAGGAAATATATTAATTTCAATAGAAAAATATGAACCTTAGTTATATTTGATATTTATCTTAACCTTCAGCGAGCAAAGTGTAAAATCATCAGTATACAAAAATTAATCAGGATATTAAAGTAATGAAATTCACATATCAAAATAATTAAAGTCACATATCATGACCAATTAGCATTACAAATAAAAACCTTTTTTAGACATTCTGTTATATAAACTATAATTGTTTATTAGGACTCAGAGTAATCAAAGTGCAGCTTACTATATGACAACTTGAAAATAACATATTAGTCACAGTTTAAAAAAAAGGCAGATAATCACACAAAATTACTTCATTCCTTCAATGATTTCTGCAAAATACATGGATCTAAAACATGCTCTGGTTAAGGCGTTTTTCAATATGGACAACTGAAACCAATGAAAGGTCATGATTGACGACTTGTAAACTTTATAACTATCTGCTGTCATGGCTGCTTTTTGGGGCAGAAACACCCATTTATGAGTGTTGATTTGTGCACGCAGGTGTGCAGTGATGGGCGTAGGTGTCCAAAAATCAAAAACATCACTGTTCTGCACATTAGTGCTATCTTGATTTTGAAACAGCTTTTGAAATAAGGTGTACAGAAATACCAGGAAAGCCCAATTAGTACATCTTTTGTTTATTAATGCCCTTCATTCTATTTTCACTTACTAAACCGGTAGCAAACTCCCTGTTGTGACACTCTGTCACTACAATACTACAATCATTTTGATGATGGAATAAAATATAATGTAAAAATTCACTCAAATTAAACAACCAAAGAGTATTTTGATCATGTGTAAACAGCCTCGTCAAATATTTTGCCTAGAGGTTCTCCTGATTGTGTACACTGGAACTGCATTCAAAACCTGGGGGAATATCAACAAGAGCTGCACTGGAGAATATCTCTGCTTGCTGAGCACAGCAATGTGCAGTGAATGGGTAAAGACTCCCTCAGAAGATATCTCAGCTATGAATAAGAACCAATACTGCATCTTCAGGAGCACAAAGGAAATAATGCAGCCTCTAAATGACCAAAGAACAGTTTTGTAACATT
The DNA here is from genome assembly GCF_051311805.1 of Agelaius phoeniceus. Taxonomy (NCBI): domain Eukaryota; kingdom Metazoa; phylum Chordata; class Aves; order Passeriformes; family Icteridae; genus Agelaius; species Agelaius phoeniceus. The sequence goes on along the minus strand of NC_135303.1, from coordinate 27,204,642 downwards.
GCAGCTTCTTCTTAATGAGTAGTTCTTTGCATGTCCCTGTTTTGAAGTGACAAAATTTCTCCATTTACATTAATTTTTATTTTGTTCAAAGCTGTGCAAGGATCTTTGGCAAGGGAAAAAGGAGTTCTCTGTTTCTTAGACTTTTCCATTTATATGCATTAAGATGCTAAAGACACATGAAGTAGCTTTTCTTTCTATTAGTGATCCTCATACATGTGAAATTCACTTTAAAATTATGAATATTTTATCATTTCAGAGCCAGTTTGAGCTTAGCATATGTAATTGCTAGAATATTAAAATTCAGTTCTTCTTTCTGCACACTTCTGTTTGTTTCAAATGCATGAGTTAGCAAGGTATCTGGAAAACACAGGATACTCCAAACTTTTTGTTTTTATTAGTCCCTATACTTGGTCTCTCATTTTGCAACATGCTATTGTTTTGGCTTAATGCTGGCTGGATGCCAGGCACACACCAAAGCCATGTACTCACTCCCCTCTGCTGCTGGACAGAGGAGAGAGCATAACAAAGAGTTCGTGGATTGAGATAAGGAAAATCAGTCTTGAAGTGACATCATGGCAAACCAGGCTCAAATGAAAGGTCATAATTGAATTTATTACACTAATAAAATCAGAGCAAGATAATAAGAAGTAAAATAAGACCCTCAGAAACACCTTCTCCCCCACCCTTCCCAGTGAGATAGGGAATGGGGATTATGGTCAGCTCGTCAAATTTTGTTTCTCCCACTGCTCCAACAGGGGGGCCTTCCTACAGGAGACATTTTTCTGTGAACTTCTCCAATGTGAGTCCATCCCACAGGCAACAGTCCTCCTCAAACTGCTTCAGTGTGGGTCACTCTTCCACTGGGGGCAGTCCTGCAAAGACAGGCTGCTCCAGTTGGGGCCCCCACAGGTTCCCAGGCTCCTCTCAGGCACCCATCTGCTCTAGCATGGGGCTTTTCCATGGGCTCTGGGTGGATCTCTGCATCCCCCATGGATCCCCACGGGCTGCATCATTGTCTGCACCACAGGCTGCAGAGGAAACTCAGCTCCTGTGCCTGGAGTACCTCCTCCCTCTCCTTCTCCACCAACTCCTGTTGTCCGCAGGATTGTTCCTCTCACATGTTCTCACCCTGCTCTTCTCTGGCCACAATTACAAGTGCACAATAACTTATTTTTTTCTTCCTAAATATGTTGCAACAGAGGCATAGCTACTATTTCTAATTGGCCCAGCCTTGACCAGTGGCATGTCCATCTTTGGAGCCATCTGGGATTCGCTCTGCCAGACATGGTGGGAGCTTCCAGCAGCTTTTCACAGAAGCCACCCCTTAAGCTTCCTGCTACTAAAATCCAGGCCAAACAAACCCAATATAACTATTTGTTTCACAGAATATTTTGAGTTGGAAAGGGACTCACAAGGACCATCACATTCAGCTCTTAAGTAAGTGAGCCATACAGGGCTGCAATGAGGAGCTAGAATCCATCCCTCTCTACCTAGAGGGTACAGAGCACAGCATTTCCCTCTCCAATGTTTTTTATCTAGCTTAGTGGTGATAAACCTATGGAAATTAATAACAACAACAACAAACAACAACAACAATAGTAATAATAATAATAATGCTAGGATTATATCAAACTTCTGAGCATCGGTCTCAATTCTTAGTTCCTAAATCTGTAAAGTCAATACATTAAAGATACCCTGAAACTTAATTGTAGGCCTCACTTGACACCAACTCAGCATGAAGCTGAGGGACTTTTGAGTAGGTACTGTTGTGACAGTGTTCACAGGGGTCTTAGGATGAGGGAAGAGATGAGGATCTGACTCCATGTTTCAGAAGGCTTGATTTATTATTTTATGATATATATTATGTTAAAACTATACTAAAAGAATAGAAGAAAGGATTTCATCAGAAGGCTAGCTAAGAATAGAATAGGAAAGAATGATAACAAAGGCAGCTGCCTCTGACTCTCTGTCTGAGCCAGCCCATTGTGATTGGCCATTAACTAGAAACCAACAACATGGGCCAATCAAAAATCCACCTATTGCAATCCACAGCAGTAGATAACCACTGGTTACATTTTGTTCCTGAGGCCTCTCAGCTTCTCAGGAGGAAAAATCCTAAGGAAAGGATTTTTCATAAAAGGTGTCTGTGACATACTGTCATAACTCATTCTAATATTTCAGGAATTTCCTGTTGCTTTAACAGATATCTAGTCACTACTTTAAGGCTGTAAGCCATACGAAGTTTTGGGTACACAGTTTGTAAATCAGGAATGGTAGTCAACCTAAGCTAAGCCACCGGAAACCTAAGGTTTACCCAGAATCAGATAAGCCAAGTTTATCAGAAATAGGAATGGAATGAACAATATAAAAAACCCTAGACAATAAAAATAAATAGTAAAAATTGAAAAGCAAGAATTTGATCACAGAACATTGTGAGTAATATTGGACATGTGTGAGAATACAGATTGGAAAATGCACACACACACATTCACCATTGCCTCACTTCTGCTGACCTCTAGATACAAAGTTGAATTTTGCTGCCCACACAAGGACATTTAACAGATAACATAAGTGTTTCAACATAAGTGTTTCACCTGGCAAGACAGATGTGCAGGTGTGGAAAATTGCACTTTTTAATGAAGAGGTACGCCTGCTTTTTGCATGTTGATTCCCCCTCCTTACCCCAAGCTACCAAAATTATAAACTACACTATAAGTGCTCCGATCTATTGCCAATTCTTCGCTAGTATTAGCAGCTTTGATATAATTCATTATAGATACCAAATGAAAAGATTTTCACTTTGACAACTGGGTAAATAACTGGTAGAGGACAGAATGAGAGTAAAAGATTACAAAGGTTTACAGCACTATGACATATCATAGGAACAATGAGTTATTCACAGCTTTCAATGCTGGAATGACAGGAAGCATCCAGTTTCACTGTAAAAGACCAAATATGCTCTTTTATAATTAAATTCCACTTTCACAAACTGTTTTCTGCTTTATACATCTAACAGGCTTCTTGCTTTAGTCACAGCAGAAGGCATACTTTGGAAGGAAAATGTCACAAGTCATCTTCTTTTTCACTGAGACGTATAAATAAATCACTTTCTAAAAAATTGTTTCTATTATTTTTCTGTTCAGTGCTGAAAAAAGGCACCTGAATTAACTACCAAGCACATGGTTTCTCTGTAGTCTGGTTAATGAGCCATCTGCAGCCTTTTTTCCTTGTTTCTTTCTTTCTTCCTTTCTTCCCTCACTTTTTGTCCTTATTACTATGCAAAGCAAGTTTCAGGAGGGATTTTCTTGTTCTCTTGCTCACTAGCTGGAGGGTTATTCCATTGCAATTCTATTTATAGATTTGCTTTCAACTGCAGTGGGGAATTCAGCATTTGCTGTTAAGCTTTTTATTCTCAGCTAGCCTCCAGGGGATACACCATTTTAATAAATTCTATGAATGATACTGTGGCTACCTTTAATATTCCTTCTGTCTTCTTATAGCACAAATAAAATCTTATCTTCTGACAATTTCTAAGGTAGAAGACCATCCTTGTTAATTTCATAATAGAAATATAATGGAGGTAAGCAATCTTGCTTTTGTGGAAAGATTTTTATACATTTCTTCTGAAAAAAATAGCTATTACAGTATTGAAGAAAAGCTATCACTGGAATATTGCAAGCACAAGTTAAAGAATGTGATACTAAATTTGTTCTTGAAAAAGATGACTCTTTTATTATGGTATCATCACTTGGCACAACATCACCATGTATGAAAAGATTTATCTCTATTATAAACTGCAAGCTCAATTCTTAGTTGCATTTGATGTTGTTTTTAAGTTGTTTGCATCTCTTCCCTTTTCACATACAACAGAAGAATCCAGCAACACAGAGGGATCTGAACTGCACGTTGAAAGGCCGAGGGTGGCTTTCAGCAGAGTAATCAAGTTAAGGCTGCCATAGAAAGGGTGCACAAAACCCAGCAACAGCTGAGAAAATTCCAGGTATTGAAAAACCTGGGGAGAATATCTTCACACTTTCCCTATAATAACAGGGGTCTGGGGCAGCAGAATAACCCATCAAACAGATTGTGGAAAATGTCCCCACGTAGAGCTGACTTCAGATTTCCTCAGCTCTTGTGATTTTCTCTTTATTGTTTCTGCTCCCCCACAACCCTTTCTGGTGACCACATGCTGCATCACAGAAGAGGACAGTGAATGATGCCAGCTACAAAGAGCTGAGAAGAAACACTTGAAGAACACGACAACCCACTCTTTCTATATGTACCAAACAAAGTACAAAATCATACATTCAAAGGGAAAACAGAGGATTCCCCATGAATCTTTGGGTGAATTTTTACTGTAGCCCCTGAACTGATTTAAACAATTTTGTGTTTAACTACACTATTATTAGCGAACCATGCATTGGGCAGTGTCCTACCACTATAACTTGTTCTACGAGAAGTCTGAATAGATACAACCACAAGCCAGTTTTTTTATATACACGTAGACCAGCACCAATCCTCAGCCTGGCTTTGGGTCCATGACCCAGCCCAGCTCTGCTGCCCAGAGATGGCACCTGAGCAGTCCCATCCCAGGGTGGCTATGTGACCATGATGGGTCTGGTTTTTATCTCCTCACCAAGAAAAACATCACTCTCTTGGAGAGAGTCTCTGATTCCAGCATCCCTGCCTCCAGCCATTTTGATCCCTTCTGCAGATGAGCCTGCTTGTCCTCCATTCCTTCTCCTTCATTTTGTGCCCATAAATCACTACTGCTGAGTAGTTGCAATGTGGATTTCCCTTTCACATCTTTTAGAATACACATTGTTCTCTCTTTTCTCCAACTGTGGACATCAGACCTATAGCCTACTCCTGCTGAAGACAGAATAAGCTTTTGCAGGATTGGAGCATGAGCTCTGAAATGGCCACAGACACTGCACAGAGGAGCCAGGCAACTTGATATAAGGGCTCTCCTGTTGAAAATAAACTTGCCACCAAGCAGCAGAGGAAGCACTAGAGGGAAATCTTCCATACCCATAACACCTCCACCTTTTAGAGAATGCCATGCTTAGCTTTTAATGTTGATACACAGAGCATCCCCAAGGAAAGATACACTGAGAGTAGACATTACCTATGTTGAAAATCCACGTGCCTTGAAGCATGAAAAGAAAATAATAACAAAGGAAAATAATAATACTTACAAGGAAAATAATAAAGAGGCTTTAGTTTGCATGCAAGAAAAATACATATTTTTTTACAGCATGGCGATAAGCATCTAGGGCACTTGCCTACTAGTATCAGGTTTGCTGACATAGTTTATGTGAAAATTACATCATAATTACTTAGCACTTCCTTTAGTCTTTCTACTTACTTGATCCATGGAGCAAAAAGCAAGAAATACAAACTGACCAATTTGATCCACTAAAATGATAAGGGAAAATATTCAGAATTAGGTTTCTGCCCCAGTCACTTCTATCTGTAAGGAATACAGGTGCATTGTTTCCTACAGCGAACCCATGCCTGAACCCCTGAATTGCCAGAGAGAATTACATTGCAATTCTGGCCTGATTTACACTGTGAATTCCTGCTTTTCAGTTTCAGCCTGGACCACTGTAAAAAGTTCATCTGTGCTTTCAGTATTTAAAATGAGAGCTTCTTCATCAAAATCCTATACAATTTTTTTAATTAGAGGTTTGTTCTAATTGAGTTGAAAGAAAAAGACAATTTTTTTAACTAGCTTTTTTTTAACTGGGTTTTAAATAGAAGATCAAGCAGTAAAAACTATATGTCTACATGTTCACCAGCTTTCTCCTTGTTACTCCATAAAGAAGTTTGCATTTTATTTTGGCAAAAAGTCATATCATACTGGAGAATTAAAGAAAGCACAATACAATGATTAGAGTGATAACACAAATTTGGGAGATCATGTCTTGTCCCTGTTTCAGGTACGTCCCTGGGCTTCTAGCTCCTTTAACAATACTGTCCTCTCACCACAGCTTTGAAAACAAGCTCCCATGTCATTTACTGCACAGGTTTCCCTCTGCCTGCAGTGCAGATCATTCTGCTATAGCCAGGTAATCTGGTGTCCTACTCAGACAATGCCTGCAGAAGAAAACCTGGAGCCCACTGACAATGCTGTGAGTTTCTATCTCTGTTCAAAGGGTCAGCCTTAGCCCCATGTGAGCAGCACTGAATCTACAGCTGCTGTGCGTGTTCATTCCTGACAAAGATTGTTATTACTTTGTCAGGCCCTACTGAACACATCGGCAAATGAAGGGGAAAGTGAAAGCCTGAGCCCAAAAAGCTATTTCTGAGCAAATACCACTGGCATGGAGTGTCAAAGATTGAAAGAGCTCCACCTTGCCAGAGGGAGGAGTGCAAGAAGGAGCACAAGCAGACAAAATTGAAAACAAAATAAAACATTATGTTCCTTCCCTGAAAGGAGTGAGTAATGCTAAGATGGACAAAGAGTAAAAGTTCAAAGAAAATATCCTGTCTTCTCCCCCAGCAATTTCCACACTTAAAGACAAGTAACTGTAATATATGGTTAATGACAGAATTCAGGCTAGCGCTGACTCAGGAATAAAGACTATTTACAGCCCCATAGTGCTCCATATAATACTGTGAAAAAATGGGCAGAGGTCTTCAGAGGACAATGGTTCTGTATTTCCTACCCTCTTAATTTCACCATTTCAAATATTCTTGTTCCTAGATCCATTTTAAAAAGTGATATGGTACATTTTCTCACTACAGTTATATGATTTAAATGCTTTCTTCTTTGTACGCCCACACAAAAGTACTAAAAGAGGAGGCAGTGGTGTTCTGACCACACAGTGTTAGAGAAGAAATTGAATAGTTTTTCTGGAAGCTTAGGACATTACAAAATCTGCTCAGATTCAAGGCATTCCATGTCACTAATAGGAGCTAGGAAGTGGAAGCACCCCATTTAGTTTGCAAAAATAACTGATTATCACAGCTTGAGACAATAAATACCAAACTGATATACTGTCTCCAGTACACTGTCTCATGGGTAAGCACTGAAGAAGTTTGCCTCTGCCCTGGCATGGCCACTCTGAGATTTTCAAACTTAGCTGGGCCAGGCCTTGCACAAACTCAGGTTATGTTAAAGTTTTCTCTCTCTGAAAAGAGCGTTAAACTACACAAAAAACACCTAACCTTTTTTTTTCTATTGTTGCACTTTAAATTTAATTCAAATTAAATTTATTAATAGAACCAATACAGAAAGCCAAAGCAGCAGACTATTTTTTTTCTTATCATAAGTATATTTTCCACTGTGAAAGTAGAAATAAAACATTAGTTCAAGTGAGGTATACAGAGTTCTCAACCATTTGTGCTAGAAAGTTAAGGGTGATTGATATGCACCGCAAAACACACCAATAATCTTGCGCTAATTAATACAGAGTGGTACATACACTGACATGTAAATTACGTGGTATTATCAGCACACACATAATGAAAGAGGAAAATGCACTAACAGCCTTTCTTTTGCACTACTTCACACTATCTTATCATGAAAATTTCAGCAAAACAGAACATCACAAGTCAATTCATCCCTCCTCTCATTCACCCTTTCCACCTTTACACAGCAGTGCAGTTCCACTGACACTCAAAAAACTTGATTTCTGGTCTACACTTGAGGAAAAATCAAAATTATATTCATAAATAATGAATCAGTGAATCATCATCAGTGAATTTCTTCACTGGAAGAAATAAATTTCAAGAACATGACATAATACAAAAGGATGAATTTAAAAATTATGAACATAGATGTGAGTAAAAGGCTATATAATTACATGAAACAAAGATTCAACATAGCAGAAGAAGAAACTCCAGAGTTGAGTGTGTGTCAGAAACATCCCAGGAGGTGTAAACAGAGTCAAACCTGAATGGCATCTGGAGCAGTCCTGTTGTTCCACTTGGTGTTGGTACAAGCCCATTTGGTAGGATTTGCATTAAAAAAAAGCCCCAGGAAACAATTAGTGTAAAAATGTAGAAACTATGACCCCTGAGAAAGATGCAGTGAGTTGGGGTTGTTCAGATGGACAGAAATAGGTTGAGAACATGTTAATAACTGACAATTAATTGTCCTTTTATCAGCATAATTATGGTAGTTAGTTCCCAATAGCTAAAGAAATTGATGAATGTTTCTACAAGTATGGAATGTTCTCAAGCACAAAGAAGACCACAAGGCTCATGGGGTGAGGTTTTGTTGAGACACGTGATAAAAAATATGAGACACACTTTCTCAAATGTTACACAAATGTAAATTACTGCTTGAGCTGCTTATTTTCAGTCATCCAAAACTGCAAAAATTGGAATACTAGCAGTAAAAATCTGCAGAAGTGGGCTTATTATACACCTTACTCTGAAAACTTATTTCAGAGTTAGAGCAAAAACAAGTGGATGACAAGAAGAAAAGGCAGAGATCTTCGGTAAGTTCATACTTCATCTTAAGGGCTGTACTGTTAACTTTGCATAGAAAAAGGTAATGTTAAAATTGAACTGAAGGCATTTTTTGTAGCAGTTTAAAGCAGATACAATTAAAAAAAAAAATCTCAAAAATAAAACTTCTATAAACATCCCTTTTTCTACTGAAATTTTATTTTAAAGAGTATAAAGAGTCAAAGTGGAGCAAATTAGTGTCTTCAGATATGATTTACTAAGTGGTTGCTTAAGAGCACAAAGGAAATTAAGTTTTTTTACAGAAAACACATGTATCCTGATTTATACATAGTAGAATAGAGCTAGCAGTCTTATAAAGTTAGGCTTTATGGCTTATGAATTCATTAAATTAATTTGCTCTTTCAATCTGCATTTTGTAGAGAAAATTTAAAAAAAAAAGCCAAACCTAAATAATTTTCTCTGCATAGGAAAAATAATTTAGAAACTGGTGTATTAACCTGGTAACTTGACTACTGAATACAAATATGTCTGGAGAAGATATAAAGTATAATTCTCTTGAGGGAGTATTTTCTGCAAATAGTCTTTGTCACTAGGTTGAGTATCTACCAAAACAATTGAAATCAAAATACTTAAGGGAATCTGTCATCCTCTAAGTACATTTTCCTTTAAGCTTATCTCATCTCTATTTATTCTTAAATTTCACTTTCACTTACATTTCGATGCCTTTCAGCAAAAATTATGTGTCAGGTTTTAATTATAAAGACTATAACTAGAATTCCACTCTGAACTTTTGCATATTGAGAGGATTGTCTGTTAAATTCAATTCCTGCTCCTTGCCAACCCATTCACTACGAGCACATTGGTTATTTTAAATGACAGACTGAACTTATAGTTCCTGTATTTAGGGCCTTTGTACAGGGAACTCTAATGGCATTAAAGTGTTTAATTTTATAAGTATACAATTCTCCTTATGTGGGTATGTATAGAAAGTACTTCATGCAGGCTATAGAAAAAAGTTTTTTTATTTGATATATGACTTCAATTAAATATGATGCATCCACTAAAAACAAAATTAAAATCAAGAATTTCATGCTTTTGAAACTGAATGAGTAACACAAAAATCACCAAATGTCTTCACCAAGGCACTGTTGTTAACCTCCATATTTAGCACTATATGCTGCATGAACGTTGTCAGTAATTCAGAGTTAGGTCAACAGTAAAATTCCCCTGATTTACAAGGAGTGAAGATTTAACCCAGACTCCACAAAGAAGCCAAAGAACTATTTTATTCCCAAATATCCATGTTGTGTTTGACTTTCAAGTCTTATTTGATTTTCTTCATGAGACAAAGGAAAGAGAACAAACAAATCATTGAGAAAAGCTGTTTTTTAGGCAGTTCTTTGTTAAAGGTTTTCAGGGAATTAACTGTAGCAAAAGATCATCCACAGTAAAGGAAAAGATAGAGTGAATAAAAGTGACTCAAAGCTCCTAAAAGTAGTGACCTACCTTTACAGAAGATTAAGTGCGAGAAGTTTTTCAGACATTAAACACGTCACAGACATTCAAATTGTTCTCATTTATCCTGTGTAGTTTCGTTCTATTCTCACCCTCTAATGCAAAGAGATAAAAAGTTGATACTGGGAACTGTACAAATTTGCTGAATGCCTATGGAGGACTGCTTTATACAAAAGCTTTTAACAAATACCACATTAAAAGAATTTTTATATTTTACATCAACCTGAACTCTACAAGTACAGGGGGAAAAGAGAAAGGTCAATTTGATTGACACTCATTCTTCCAATTAATTTCCACCTAGCTATGAAAGCCAGAGCAGATGTATTAGTAACCAATACATGGCACTGTATTAGTAACCAAGACATGCTTGGTTCTGCATTTACAGCAGCAAACCAAACATCAGTCTGCACACCTAATTGCCTCCTCTGATGTGCATAAAGGTACTTTTATAGATACAGTAAGTATAGGCTTATTTTTTCCCAGAATGTCTTCACAGCAGTATTATAGACATTTACATTAAAGATTACCATAAAGGTTTTGAGAGCAATAGTAAGTGTTAAAAAAACTTCATCCTGGACTCACTACCTGAAAACATCAAAATTCTACCAGAAGCTCAGCATATATGATGTGAAGTAGAACACAGACACAGGTATTACCATTGCTAAACAGCTAAAAAAAAATAAAACCCAGTTTTCTGAGATAAGTAGATGTCATTAAACAAAATGGCATCTGTTGCAAATATCCTGTTGATGAAAAATTTGAATTTCAGTGTATCAGAACTACATGAAAGTGAAAAACTTTAAGTGAAAAATTTATATGGCTTGTGTTCAAAGACTGATTTAGCAACGGCAAACATTGTTAGAGTTTGGATTTCTGCACATTTCAAAAATCACAATGCAGTTTCCATTCCAACTGAAAAAACTATGAACAAAATTAATACATAAGTTTCAAACCTACATTTTATTTCATTTTGCCCACGACCTAATGAATGTCAGACAGGGCAGATTCAAAATAACATTTGTTGCTCCGAGCACACAAATGACACCAATGCCACAAACCATGGACGCTGAAGATATGCAGGACCAGACACAGGTTGTCTTGCTCTAGCCTTCCTCAGTCTGCTTTTTGAAAAAAGCCAGCAGAATACCTCCTTAGAGATCACCACCATTTGTCTTGAACCATATCTTGAGAAGACTCATTTTTAACACAGCAAAGCCTCTGTGCTTCACAAATCTGCGTTACAGAGAGAGGTGTTTGGAAAATAATATGCAGAGGAAATTGCAAGGTATGAAACCTTAAACTTGGAGGAAATGTAGTCATGTGAAGCAGTGCTAAACTGCACAAATGATACACTAGTTTCTAGCCCACATGACTATTAGACAACCCCATGTACATATTAGGTATTTATGTACACTGGAGTGTCTTAGGTCCAATCCTTCTTCTCCAGGAACTCCATTTTGCCTAGGGATCACAGTCTCTCAGCCATCTGTAACCACCTTAGCAAATCCCAGCCACTTAAATATGTTTGCCTTTCCCATGTTTTCTGAATAACTCCAGTTTAAATAGATTTTTTTCAGGAAAGAATTTCAAATTCTTTATAGCTATCTGTACAGTCAATTGTACCCTTAAAGCCGAGCAGGTCTTCATGAGGGTGAGCTGCAGGCAGAGGAACACAACAGCACAGAAATCCTTATCTGCCTGAAGCAGTAGAGCTGTGCATGCTGTCCCTCTGTGACTGTGACATGAAAAGAGAGATGTTAGGAACTGGGACAGGCTACCCTTGGTGCTGCTTTAAAAAAAAACTGAACAGAATTTAACTTTTCCTAGGACTGTTCTGAGAGGAGTAAAACAAGTGCACAAGGAAATAGCATAGCATCTAGCAGAGATGAGAGCATTCTCATCTGAGCAGAGGAGTTCAGTGCATGTAGTATTTAGCAAATAACCTTCTGTTGTCCTTTGTTACTATCAACTATGTCTGCTTCTATCAAGTGGGTTTTTTTCCTGTCATTTCAGTCACAAATTTTTCAATTGAAAGCATCCATACTAACATATTGATAGAAACATTTTTTTTTTTTTTTGCCAGAAGGGAACAGAAAGGCATTTCCATCCTCCAGAGTCTTTGCTCTAAGTACTAGATTCCCCTTTTTCATTTCAGATACCCAAGATCAAAATTTCAGTATGCCAGTACAGTGGCAAGACAAACATACAAATTATAACTTCTGTAAATTTCAAAAAACCACATAAATTGAAGCAGAATATAAATAATCTGAGATGACTGATAGAACGCAGAGGAGCTTTTTGTTCCAGTCAGGTAATTCATGGTCAACGAAAATACAGATCCTATCACTGGTAGCTTTTGTCCTCAGCAACATGGGGAACTCTGATTATCTTGTTGGTACTGCAACTCAGTATTATTCTTATTTGCTCTGCAAGATTATGAACAAAATAAAATTTCAAAGGAAATATTTTCTCTAATCATTTACAAAGATGAGTTGTCCAATGAGATGTTTTGCACCTTATACAGTGCTCTAGTTGCTGACACTTTCTTTGTTGCCACTAGTCTCTTTTAATGCAGTCTTGACATTGTGGTTTCTAAGGCAGAAAAAAAATGCAGTCCTGGCAGCAGTTTCAGTTTTCCTCTCACAGAGATCTTTTGATAACTAAAACTCTTTTGATGGGGTGCAATCAATTAGCAGAAGACTATGCTGGAAAGTTTTCCACTTCAAAAAAAAAAAAAAAAAAAGTGAGTTCTTATATCCAGACAGTGAAAGACTTTGACTTGCTTGCTGTGCATACCATTCAAACTCATTTTAGCACATACCTGTTATTACTTTCTGACAACATTGGAAGTATAGCAGCAAACATGAAGAAGTAATGCCGATATTTCTACCATCCCCAAGAGGAAGGTCATGAAGAAACTGTGATGCTTGCCAACTACTTTTACTTTCCTTCCCACAAAACAAGGTGACAGGGTTTTTGTTTGAAGTACTCTCAGATGACCTTTCTGTAGCCATTCAAAATCACAGTTTTGAGTATTGGTTATGCTATAGGATACTTTCTATATGCACATGCACATACATATAGACACTATCAATGAATGGATCTATACCCAAACATAGATATGGTGGCACCTTTAAATACTGGCAATTACAAGGCCAGAGGAAATTATTATTGTTTCCTAAAAACTCCCATACTTGTCTATTAGTGTCATAATTAACATTCATTACATCAGCACATATTTCAGTTAAGAAGCAGATTGTGTTTCTTCAGGTACATCTCAAACAAGTAAGAGCAGGAACTTAAGACATATTTCAGAGCAACTGAGTAACAAATGATTTTTAAAAGACAGCTAACTAGATAACTGCTAATCCTTCAATAAAGCTGGTAAGCAAAGAAATTATGAAAGGTTTTAAAAACCCCAAGAAGTCTTAGCCTACTTTTAACCTGGCCAATATTACATGGAAAAACAACCTAACATAATAGAAAAGTAGTATTTAAGGAGAGATTTTACAGACTATTTTCACAATATATTATTTTCACAACAGATTATTTTTAGAATTTTGGTAAGCATTCCAACATTTTCAGTGAAAGGAAGACAAACAAAAATGCAACACAATGATTTCTAATGAAATACAAAGGTGTACTGGTTTTGGCAGGGATATAGAATTAATTTTATTCACAGTACCTAGTATGAGGCTATGGTTAATATTTGTCCCAAAAAAGTTGTTGTTAACATTGAGATATTTTTGCTACTGCTGAGCAGTGCTGATACAGAGACAAGGCCTTTTTTGCTTGCAGAATTGCCCAGCCAGTGAGGAAGTTGGGGTACCCAAAAAGTTGAGAGGAGACACAGCTGGGACTGGTGACCGCAACTGACCAAAGGGCTATTCCAAACTGTATCATATCATTCTCAGCACAAAAGATGGGGGGAAACAAGGCATGGGGTGATATTCAGAATTATAGTGTTTGTCTTCCCCAGTCACTATTACACATGATGGGGCCCTGCTCTCCCAGAGATGGCCAAACACCTGCCTCCCTTATGGGAAACAGTGAAATAATTCCTTGTTTTGCTTTGCTTCTGTGCATGGCTTTTGCTTTCCCTATTAAATTGTCTTTATTGCAACCCGAAAGTTGTTTTCTTTCCCTACTTGTACTCTTCCAATTCTCCCTCTGATCCCAAAGGTGAGGAAGTGAGTTAGCAGCTCTGTGGTATTTTGTTGTGAGTTTGGCTTAAATTGTGATAGAGAGGAACAAGAAGTGGATGGTAACTGCTACTACGGGAAAATATTGTATTTTGTGTGATATGAATGAGAAAACACTCATTGCCTTAGAAATACTTGGAGAAAATTTAGAAAGATCTATAAATACTACTCACCTGTCTGACTGTGGCAGATTCTACAGCCTTTGCAAAACTCCAAAGAAGGGCTTAAGCTAGTTTGTGAAAGAAGGAATGGTCTCTACTTCATTTCAGTTTACAGCAGTGAAAAAAAGGGTGCCCTTGTCCTATAATCCATTTGGACAACCACTGGTGTGCACTGCTGGCACATGCAGCACTTTGGAAGCAGTTATTAAAGAACTGCCTTTACTCCTAATCACAAAGGGATTAGGAGTGCACAGCACAAACAGAGAAAGTGACTTGAGAAACTGACTTCCCTTCCCACCCCAAAATGGTAGTGCATATTGGCTCTCATAATTAGTATTTCATTGATTGAGGCATTTATTCCTCAATGCCAAGGGAACAGCATGCTGACTAACATCAGAACAGTTTGTTCTCCTCCAAAATGCATGTTTCAAGTGTCCTTGCTCATTTGACATGAGAAGATCAAGACGCATGTAGAAAAGCACAGGAGTACATAGCAGGCTTTCTTTCAACTTGCATGCGGTACTGTGAATGTAGTCAAATTTAAGGGTTTGTAAAGTTAACAGCCATCTATTACAATAGTGGAGCAAAAGGGGAAATAGTAAGAGTCCAACATTGTCTATAAATATTAGTTTCCTATTAAAAATGGAAAACGGACAGATTTCTCAGTGAAATTCATTTTGTCAATTGCAAAAAAAAAAACTAAGCAAAAAACCCCAAAACCTTAAGAAACAAACAGACAAAAAAAAATACTAGATTTATTATCACATATTTAATAATGACAAAGAAATCAGCTGGGAAAAATGTTTCTCTCTCCAAGAAAGCATTTTAAGAACCTCAGTCCCACAGATTTTTTAGTGCACAATATATTTTAGGAATCTACATTTGAGCAAGTAAACTTTCTGCAACTCTCTGTAAAACAAAACACCAAATAAATGTTAAATTGGAAAGCATTTTTAAACTGTCTTGGGTTTTTGCATATCTGTATACTCATGCTCAAGAATATTTCTAGCTATTAAGATCACTTCCTTACAACTGCAACTTCAAATTAGAAAGTGACTGGCATTAAAATCTTTATACTAGCTTAATTAGGCAAACTTCATAATTTGCAAGTAACTGACTGTGGTAGCACACCTGAGTGCAATTGACTATTCTTATAAGAGATTGCAATAGATATATTTTTATACAGTAGAAAAAAAGAGAGAGACCAGCAGAAAAAGCCCACTAGAATTAGTTAAGTCGCCACCTTTTGTAGAGCAGTGCAGAACAACTCCTTCCAACCCCAAAACACTAGTCTGTTAATGTGTTCCACAGGGATGTTTGCTCCAGCTAATAAAACCTTAGCTGGAGGAGAAAGAACCTCTTTCAGAGGCACAAGAACTATGAGACTTGTGTTGGGCTTACTATGTCATGTCCTTTATCACCCATCACAATGTGCACAAGATATTCGCATGTGTTCTCTCAACAAGCCCTGTATTTTCAGATCCAAAGCCTTTATCTCAAATCCTTAACTCAGGTCTACAGGGTTTAACTGAATATACCGAAACACCATTTGTAAATATAACCCCCTAAAATATCAGCTCAGCAGGTTTAAGTGCAGTGAAAGAAACACATTTTCCAGGAAAAAACTTCATTTTCAGTAAGAGAGCTTTGCTTATATACACTGCCAAAAAAAAACAACTTAGGGGTAAAAAACAATCAAGAAAATGAAAGAAACCCTCTAACTTTTGTTCTTTCCAACTGTATGTCAAATCAATAGTCCTTCTGTGGAATTAATTTACTTTGTGCTCAGGTAGACAAAATTGAAAATATAATCAATAGAAAAGAAAACTTGTTTGAGACATCCTGAGTGATAATGACCAATGAGTTTGCTCTGCTGTCTCTTTTTTCCCCCCACAGAATCATTATTTTCTGCCCAAGAGCTATAACAATAATGCTACTAATAGAAAGCTGTCCTGCCCATACCAGAGCTACACCTGCCAGGGGGAGTTCAATTGCAGGGCAACATTCTAAAAAAGAAAAAAGAAAAAGAGAAAATAAATTATGGACAGACCTCAGAATACATCTTTGCCATGAGTGCTCTTCTGATAAAATGTTATTTAATTACATTTCAGTAAAAAAAGAGGCATATTTAGGAGCTAATGGCCCCTATTATCTACTGAAAAGAACACATAATTTTCCTGCAAGCACTAAAAGAAAAAAATGAAAGCCACTGTTCAGAAAAATACAATCCAAATTTTCCACCCTCACTCAGCCATTCAAATACTATCTACTTTATATAAATTTCCCTTCAAATTTAAGTTACTTTTCATTGCAGGAATCTATACTCAACTCCACCATAATAGCTCTAGAAATGAAAAGACTTCTATAACATGGGAAATCCTCACACTTGGGCTACTGTAAACCAAGAAAGATATCCAAAGTCCCCTGGTACTCACAGAGAAAGCCATCATATTAGTATCGTCTTTTCACCAAAAAGGTGAGGATTTAAATACAAAATAATGGCACAATTGCTGTCACTGTCACAAGCAAAAAGGCATTCTCACAGGTAAGTTTATGGATCAGTGTGAAGACAAGATGAGAGGTTACGTATCTGTAAGATAACCCTATAAATGTTTTCATCACTGAAAGGGGGAAGGGTATAATAGAAAATAAATATTTAAATTTTGGACAGGCTATAGATCATACATAACACCTGTGATCATAAATGACAGCACATTTTAATCATACTTCTTTAATAGCATAGGAAATAGTCAGCATATAAATCTACACATATACAATATGTATAATTAATAATTACTCTAATCATAATCTATATAATACATACAGTGTACATGAAGATACAAAATCATAAGTATTATATGTATATATGTACCACGTACCCATGTGATATCTATGTGTCATGCAAATGAGCCATAGCACTCTCAAATTTTAGGATGGGATGGATGCAAGCTTACCTAACTTCAGGAATCTATGAACTAGTCATCCACAACTCAGCCATTTACTATTGGTCTCCTGTATAATCAACAGAGGGGAAGAACAACTGGCAGCAGCTGAGCCCTCTGTATTTAAGTCCCCTTCACACAGATGAATAGTGAGGTAACAGTACTTCCAGAGTTAGACTGGGGGAATGTTAATTCACACCCATAGCTCCCTAACTCTTCTATGATTTCTCACCTAGACTTTGGTTTCCAAGTTAAGTTGTTAACTTAACAGGGCAATTAATTCAAAATCAAATGCTGATCTACAGTAAGTTATGAGTGTGACATTAGCTCTATTGTGTCTCTTGTGGATCTAGCAAATATATACAGGTATTTGTTCCATATGAAAAGTTTAAGGAACAGTTAAACACAAAAACACTGACCAGATTCAGTACCTGACTGATAAATAACACCATTGGAAATTAATTACTTTTTTGGGTTTATATGCTGCACCATATTTTTGTTGACCTGAGTGAAATTAACATGATTCTTGCCCTTAATTTTAAAAAGAGTTTAGTCATTTCAGCACTATTTTTATTTGAATAAATTTTTCCAGTTACTGCAGCCATAAAGTCTCAAAGATACTTCACATTTTTCTTCACAACCTTTTACAAGTCATTAAATGTTTCTTAAAGTAACTTTTTGAAATATGGCAAGGCTCTGCAAAACTACTGTTTTGAAGATCATGGTAAGCAGTGTATCATTATGAAGGATTTCATCTCCCAGAATGCTGATTCTCTAAGACAATCAATAGCTGGTTTCTCCTGCATCTTCTTGTTATTTTGTTCAATAAAGAAATCCCTCCATTTTTAGCATTTTTTACTCCTTTTTTTTTTCCTTGTTCACATTTTTAAAACTCTTAATAGTCTTCTCTCCAGAAAAAGTTATTTAAATTGTTAGACACGACAGGCACTTGTCAGGACTCTTCCCCATATGAACTACCAATTATTAGCTTTGGGGCTTGGCACCAATCTGACTGTCACCATCAGTTTATCATTACTATAAAGTTTTCATACCTTCTCTCTGTGAGTTCCCACGGGCAGCTTCTCACAACACTGACTCCTTTTCCTTCTGCATGGCTGGCTGGCTGACTCCTCCCTGTCCCTTGCACAATTGCCTGTCACTTACTACTCTTCACAGCACAGCCAGCAAACTCCAGCTCTCAACCAGCTAACCCACTCTTTTATAACACCCATCCTTACTGGACATAGCTGTGACCTATTAAGGGCAGGGCTGTTCCTACTCGTTGGTAATTAGTACAGCTGTAAGTCTGCAGGGGTGAGATTGCCTTCAGCACTATATCTATTCTCCTACAATCCATCCTCCTGCAGGTACTTGCTCCAGAGACTCAAAATTTACTCTTAGAGCAGAAAGCCTTGAGCGTTTAGACTCTACGTAGGTGTCCTGCTGAGGCACAGTCCCGCAGAACAGATGCAAGGACTCACAGGGGTACTACTTCATGCTGACTGGGAATCCTCTGAGGTACTCTGAGCTATTCTTACCTACCCAGTATGGACCAGACACTCCAGAAGACCTGGGAAGTACGTTCTGGGAAGTGGCAGTCTCCTTGTGACCTGTTGGCTGAACAAGGACCTAGCTCCTGTGAAGGACTGCAGTGCAATAAGAAGCCTTCTTCCCTCAGGGAGCTTTCAGTCTTCATAGCAAAAAACAAAGTTGCAAGGCATCTATCTCAATAAACTACACAGATTCATGTAGCAGAACTACTTAGAGGAGCTCTGCTTACAGCAAAGAAACCTGCAAATGAAAACATAAGTAAAGATTATCTGTCACAATCCTATGATTTTCACAGCTGAATGACCATGAAGGAAACTACTTAATGTATAAAATCAACCCATATATAATAGCTGAATGTCCATCTGGAAGAACCACTCAGTGGTTGTTCTGGGATTACTATACAAAAAAATTCAAGCAAAACCAAGATGATGAAAAATGGGCTGCATTTCTTTTATTAACAGACACAGAAGGGGACAGAATATAAAATTAGTGTTGTTATTATTTAAAAAATGTAGGAACACCCCACACAAAGGAGCCTACTTAAGTCTACCATTAAAACGTTTTGTAGCAGTTTTTTAGTGCTTCTATTTGTACAGAAGAAAATTATTCCTCTTATTGAGGAGATTTCTTCAGCAAGAGTTTTTTTATTCAAGAAGAATTAAAAAATCCAACAAAATGAGGGAAGAAACAATTCTCCTTGAGATCACTGCATCAGGGATTGAACATCAGGAGAGATATCCTCAAACAGGCATACTGGCATAACCCTTCCAAGTTCTTCAGTCTGAAATTTTTCAAGAAAAGTAAAGTCAGTAGCTTTCTCTCACTACCTTACAGAAATTATCCAAAAGTCAGCTCTAAGGAAGTATTCATCCTGTTTTGGTAATACCCAGGAACTATCAACTCCTCCCCCGAATCACAGCATGAAAACCACTGCAAGGTATTTACTCTGAAAAAGCCTGTTTTATTTTAGTATTTCATTCTAGCTAATATGGGAGTTAAAGAATGTGAATTTTGTCAAATATCCACTTAAAATTATTGAAAGTAAACAATTTTTAAAATGTGTGAGCTCCTGTGGATCAGAACTTAGAAACCCAAGATCAGTAGAGAAGAACAGTGTTAGAATACTACTGTTCCAAAAGTATGTAAGAAAGCTTTATAACTCTGCAGACTGGTTATGAAGCTCAAGGAGTTTGAGATAGTTCAGATAAGAAAATTAAAAATATAGGAAAATTGATTTAGTCATTTATTTATGTAATCACAAGCAAAGCTAGTTCACAGCAAATGGAAAATTGCAGAAGGTTTCTAATGAGTGAAGCTTTACTCTATTTATGTAGAGGAACATATGGTTTCAGAAAAACTGGAACAGAAAAAATCTGACTGCTCTAATGATGGGGTTGTTAACACAATTGTTATTTAAGCACTCTGGCATTTCCCTTTCTTCAATTTCCTAAAGCCTTGCCAAGTGTTAACCATTTTCACTGCAATGCAGAGATCCTCTGAGCCATCATGGAGTTGTCATAACTGCTAGGTCATCCTTTGTCTTCCTGCTATTCCCTGCTTTGTCTTCCAGATTGTTCAATAAATGAGACAGCAGTTTGACAGACAGCAGCTTTGTTTGCAAAAGAATCCTAATTAAGCCTTGGAGAAGCCTTTCTTCTGCAAAGGAAGAAACATTGTGTTGAAAACTTTGAACCATATAATCAAGTCCTTAATAACAACATCTCCTAACTTTTATAAAAGTAATACATGCTTTCCAACATCACTTTAAGGTGTCATTATTTATATCTTGCTGAGTATTATTTTGCAAACAAAATGGGCATCACTACCTTAAAAAATAAGTTGAAAATATTTTTATTACGCAACTGAAGAAAACCAGTTTTAAAATGTATTTGGAGAACACAACCATCAATAATTCCTGTTTAGCTTCTCTCCCACCCACTACATCTCCAACAAACCACTAAGATTTATTTGGTTGATAGACTTTGTGTATTCCCATTGGTACTTTGAGGATTTCCAAATTTTCCTACTTTGCTTTCTCAGGGTCTAAAGTCTTATAAAATTTAGAGATTTTCAGCAGACTATTTCCTATATCTTAACTTTTTTCTTCATACTAGCTATGCCCAAGAGAGAAAATGACACAGCTGTTCAGTGATTTGACTTCCCAGCTTTTGGGAAAATCCAGCTTGCAGCAGTCATCTAAGCATTTCCAACTTAGTTGGTTGCAGCAACCAGCTAAGAACAGTTGCAATACTGGTATGAGAGTGATGGGGCTGCTGTGGGGTCCCCACTCCCAGGTACAGCAGGAAGCAAGACAGCAAAGGGTACTGAGCTCAGCACCAGCAGCCTTGGGTGAGATGAAGTGCATATCCCATCCTTAGAGATTCTGGCACACAGTTCAGAGTCAGGGAAGTTGGTTTCTTTCTTGTTAAACTATCATGAAATAATTTCTAAGCTGCACCTCTTGGCTGCGATGGAAATGTTACACATCCATGTCCAAATCGTATCCCAGCCAGGAAGACACCTATATTTCCAATACCTGTGCTATGCATTTTTGTATCTCTAGGGCTCCTTTTGAGTACTAGAATGGTTTATCACTTTATTTTCCTTTATATGAACAGAAAGTTGACACCATGAAGTTCACATTTTCTTCATATCTGTTCTCTTAATGCTGCCAAATTTTGCTAGAGAGTGAGATGATCAACAGACACCTAAAACCTTGCAAAAAACCCATACTATTGATATGCAGCAAAGTTCTGATTAATTCCATAAATATCCCTTTGCAAAGAACAGGACACTTTCAAACCTTGTTTTGTTTAACAAAACAAGTTCATAGAAAACAGCATGACAGTCTTCCTGCTTGTCATGATAATGAATTTTTAGATCATACAATATTTTAACTATTAAAGTAAAACCTGCAACATTGTACCTAACTCAGAAGATGGGTTTGTGTGTTTTAAAGTTAGCTGATCTGAAATATTTTCCAGGATGGGTGAGGGCAATAGATGCATTTTAAGAGAATAGGAGGCATCAAGTTTAGGTCTCCTTTGGTCTCTGAGACCCAATAAAACTACCTTCTCATGTAATCAGCAAGCATTATGTTTCCAACCAGGCTGTGGGATTTCTTACCAAAGTCTGAACCCGTCCATGTAAAGTTTTCTTGCATTACTGTTTAGAGATTTCCTGTGTAGGAAAGCAAATATTTTAAGACATGAGGAAACATGGAGAGGTATTTTTAACTTGTGCAGTCTCCTCTGTAGTATTTAGGAGATGCTATCTTTGCTGCTGGACTAAGACAGCAGAATTTCCCCGCCCAACATGGTGAGCACTAGTTCCTTGACATGATTCTCTCCTCCCTCCAAGTGCTGAAGCCCAGGGCTAAGTTCTGCATCATAGTCTGTTTGGGGGATTCCTCCTGTCTAGTCCTACAGTTCATATAGCCAGAGAAGTTTTCATAAAATCCTACAGGTAAATAGAGATAGTTCATTCTATCTCATAATTCTTCGTGCTAGATTAGAAGATATGTGGTTGTACATTGGTAAAGTATCAAAGAAGGAGTCACCAAGGCAAAAGTTTTGGCTTCATTTGGAGTCCAGATGCCTTTAAGAGGAAACTAATCCTACCAAGTGTACCTGCTTTGTTGGTCTGAGGCAAAAGACTGAAACTGGTGATCTTAACCATACTACTCCTCAGCATGAGTTAAAAACAATTGTTCAGATTGTTCAGTACCAGAACAGCCCAATACCAATACCCAACAACAAAACATGTTGTTCATTTAATCTCACAACCAGCAAACTGAAGAATTTAACTCGTTATTCAGTTTCACCTCAGGATATCAGCTCCAGGTAAATATCCATCACGGTCAAAACGAAGTAGAACACATATTGGCAATTGTATTAGAGTACCTGAATGTGGGCCATGTGTCATTAATGTTCTGCTACAGTCTCCGTTCCCATGGAAAGTGTTTACTGAAATAACAGTGACAACTGTAGCAAAAGTTCTTTAATATCATAACACAGAATACATTTAAAGTCTGTCTCCAGCAAAGCAACCAGCATCAAAGGAAGGGGAGGAAAAAGAAGGAAATTAGACTTCAGACAGGAGATCTCTCCCAAGCAAAGCCACACACACACACAAGAAATGACTCAGGGAGATGAGAAGACAGTGTGCACTGATGGCATTGCAAGTTCTACAAATGACAAGCATGCAGGATTTCTCGCCACACCCCTGGCTAACTGTGCCATGCAAAGTATATCCATGCCAGGGATCCACACAGATCTCCCTGAGTATTTGTAACACACATGGATCACACCAGATTGTGATATCAAAGGAACAACACCTTTGCTAACACCAGGGCGTCCCCTGAGAAAGTGCAGGGCATTCCTGCTTTATGCCAATGGTATTGAAGGGGCTTGTGCTTTGCCCCTTCAGAGCCTCCAACGATCTCCTGCCCTCATCCCCCTGCCCAAAGAGGTTGCAGTAGCCCCAGGAACACAGATCAGTGGTTGCTAGAAGGGCATGAGCTCTGTACTCAGCTTGCAAGACTGACTAAAACCACAGCAGATTTCTAACTGCAGCTTTCTTTTCACACCTGGCAAGGGAAATGGAAACTCAGTGGAAGGAAAGCTTTGGCACAAGTAGCTGAAAAGCACTAATGTCAACATTCCACACTCCAGCTCTGCAATCCCTTCTGCATGTTTACATTTAATATATTAGGAAAGGGACTTTGTCCTCACCCGCAGCTCTCTCTGCACACTCTTACAAAACAATCCTGAATTGCAGAGGTATAAAACCCACTCACAATTAAAGAAATAGTAATTTTCTTAGAACTACATTTTTGCACAAATGGCAGAACAATAGTTGAGGAACTTGCTCTGATGTTTCAGGAAGGTCTGATGCATCTCAAAAGAAGAAACTATTTTCTGTACTGGATTAAGACATTGGCCAGAGGCCAAGGATATTTCACTCTCATTACAGTGGTATTTGGCACAGAAACATTCATGAAAACAATGTCAATATGTCAGAAGTACAGGATTTTCTGAAGATTAAAAAAGCTAAAGAAAGGGCTTCAGGAGCTTCCAAGGAAGCAACATGCAACAAAGAAACATCAAATGAAAAAAATCCCACATAGGAAAAGGGAAGAGAAAAAATAGAGGGAAATGGAATATAAGAGAACAAAAGAAGGAAATTCATTTCACCTTATTTCAGGTGCTTACCATGTATGTGTCCACACTGAGTTGTCTATCTTCCCTCTAGAGTCAAGGGAGAGGTGGTCATAATCCCACCAATGCAGCCTAGGGTTTCTTTCACCAGGCCAATATGGGAGTCCCCTTTGGGGTGAGATGAACTACACAAAAACTTCACTCACAACACTGGACACCTCTTCACAGCTGAGAATGCATGACCTGTTCAGGGACCAGCACAATATCTTATTGCTCATTCTAATGCAAAAGTTAACTCCAAAAATTCTTTCGTTCCATCCCAAGAAGAGAGATGCATGAGACTACAACCAGCAAAATCATCATTGACTAAGAGCAAACTTTTCTTCAATCATTCTCTGAAAGAAAAATCAGAATATACCTGCTATTTTTGATAATTTCTCAGATGACGAAAATGTAATTTTTTTTTTTTTGGCATTTCAGAGTGGACTGAAGTAAAAAGAATGCAAAAATATAATTAATCAAAATCCACATCTCATCTAAATAAACCCTCCTAAATCACTCTGCCACTTTTCTTTCATATTTAGGAATATGTCTACATTGTGCAACACATCACTGTGCAAAGATATTTGGATTAGTTATAAACCTGTATGCCTGTGCAGCATAGTACCACGTACTGCCAAGATGCTGGAATCAGGAAAGATGAGCTATTTCTGCTCTCTGCCTAGGGTATATCCTCACGAGAATCTATCAGCCAACTGGAGCATTGTCTTAGAGCAATGCTTTAAGACAATGTTCATTTCCTTCAGGTTCTATATGAAATGGTTTAAATAAACTTGGGTTCATGAACTCATGAAGCATTGGGTGTGGACCCTAACTTCCAACAAAATAAAACGAACTGTTATATCTTATTCTAACAATTTTTACTTCTTAATATTGTAATATTACCATATTTACATTGCTGACTAGAAGCTGCTTTTGCTGCAGCATGTGAATAACAACTGCATTATTATTCTCCAGATTAGAGAAACACCTAATTCTAAGTCATTATTTTGATAAAGAAGGTCTCCTTTACCAAAGGAATTCCTCATCATCCATTTAATAAGAGATGATTATTCCTCTGTGTCATCAAGAGGGCCACAGAGGGCAGTATCTCTGTAAAAAAATCTGCTCAGTACAACATGGCAGTCAGCACCAAGAATTTTCAACATTAGAAGATGGGTGAAATTTAACACTTCAAGAATTTTCTCTCCCAAAAAATCACATTGTCTAAAACAGTATTATTGTTGGCAATTTCCACAAAATTGTTCATTTTTCACTCCATCTCCAGAGAGACAAACCATAAACATAAAAGTTGCTTTTGGATTTTTTGGAAGTGAAACTTTCAACTTCAAATAACTGTTTCAAATATATACTGTTCTGAAATAGCCTATTTTGTTCTAAATAAAATCAGAACTATGCATTTAGACATTATTTACTCAAAATACTTTTTTAATTCTCTAAAGCTATCTGATACTCAGAGTTTCCGTAACAACTTGAACAGGAGATGAAATGTCAGCATTTCCCAAATAATGAAAACATTTTTCTCCATTCCATTGAGTTTAGCACAGCTAACCAAAAACAGTTCTTTCCATGCAAAGATTGGGTCCTTTAAACAATAAGAATAATGATCCCCCCTGCCTTGTAATTCCAAAGAAACCAGCTCAGGAAAATTACTGTAACAATTTTTAAAAAAGAACAGAGAGCAGGCAAGACTGCTAGAACGAGAATGTCACATGGCTAAATGGCTTAGTCTCTTTTTTTCTGTGTTAGCCAAAAGACCAAGGAATGGCTCCTTTCACAAATGCTGGCATAAATGTAAACTTGCCCTGTACTGAGCTTGTACCACTGAATCACACAGTAGATGCGATTAGAATAGAATAAAAAAATGCTGATCCTCTTCCTGTTCAATCTGTTCCAAAAGTATCCATTAAGATCCTGGTAGTTCCAAATAAATATTAGTGAAACTAAACTTTGCTCTCATGTATAGTATCAGAAAGATTGGTAGAGTACCAGAGTTGAGTCTCCCATGGTCACAGACCAGCATGTTATGGACAAGGCTCAGAAGAAACAGCACATCCTACAACTTCAGTCTTCCTTGTAATATTTTTAGACATATTTTTCCAGAAAAAATAAACAGACAAACAAACCAAAAAAAGCAAAAAACCCACACTCACAAAAAACCACACCCAACCAAAAAAACCAAATGAACAATTAAAAAAAAAAAAAACAACAAAGACAAAAAACACACCCAACCCAATGAACCAACCAAGCAAACAAAAACACTACCAAAGATAAATTCAAGATGATTGGCTCCTAATATATCTTAAATTTCCATTTCTGAGTCCAACAAGGCAAGAGAAATTTTCAGCTGACAAAAAAATGAGATTCGGAAGGTTTGGCAGTTATTTCTTCATCATCTACATTGAGTCAGATTGCCTTGGAGACTTCTGTGTACAATGAAATAATTTTTGGAACATCCCATGCAGCTTGTTCTACCCTCCCACTGCTAGACAGCTTTTAAGGGAAAGTTAGCTGACCAAGATCTTAAATTACAATCAGTATAAACTACTGCTGCCCTTAGGAGCTGATCTCTCCATTTTGAACTTAGATGGCTCTGGCAATGGCACACAGAGGGCAAAACCAACCATCTGCTGTACTCCTGGTGCACATCATGAGGGGAGATAGAGGAAAAGCAAGAACATGGCTGCTAATTCACCAGCCACTACTTCTCCCCATGGGCCCTGGGCTGAGAAAATGGGGCTGAACTGCCAACTCCATGCAGGCTTGAGATACAAGACATAGGCCATTTCTGTAAGCAGACCAATCCTCAAATCAGAAGGAGCTCCACTATGAGATGGAAAATGGAACTTATCAGCTTTGAAAAATAATATATATATATATATATATATATATATATATATTAACGGGAAGTTCAATGAATGTGTGTTTCAAAATGCCACTGCAAAGAATCATTACATAGTGCCTTTGAACTGCTCTTTCAGCAACACTGAAGGAAAACCAACTTCAAATTGGAAATAAAGGTAGCTGATTCATGTGAGAACAGCTTTAGAAAATTGTAAAAAATATGCACAGACCAAATAGTTCACTGCTTCCTTGAAACATATTTTTGTAGCAATTTGATAGTAACCTTCTTTAATTTGTGGTTATGAACCTATTTTTGAGAAAATGTACAGAAATGCACATTGCAGAATCTTCCTTTGCAACTGAAAATACTGGCTGTGAATACAAATATTTCATTTTCTATCATTTAACTCCAGTACATCGAAACAAAAAGCGGCAATGGCACCTGATAAACAGTGGGAATAAAGGAAGTTTTCAGGAATTCCAGCTGTCAGTCAGAAAAAGGAGCAACACAGTTTACTCATAAAATCCCTTCATCCAGAGCCGGGCTCTGACTACTGAGTGGGACTCTGAAAGTAACACTAATACAGTGAATCTGGGAACTTAAATAGAGTTAACTGCCTCTACTTGTTAAAAGTCCAAGGAGTCAGCTCCATCTGCTGAAAATGAAGGGTTTATGTACTGCATTTACCTTATTTTTCATGCAGGTTACCCCACTAGACTCTTAAACATCAACAGGTTCTCAGGCTTCAATAAATCAAAATGAAGAGCAAAAAAATTGTTCGGTGATACAATCAGGAATATGGTGTCAAAGTTTTAAAAGCATTCAGCGGCAGCATATTCTGACAGTGCTAAAACCAAAGGTGAAATAGCTGGCAGGTGAGACAGTAAAATTAGACTTCCTCATGGCTCCTTAAAAAAAAAAGTATTATCCCAGCACTTATGCTGTTAAATATACCCAAAGGAAGTCTTTACAGAATTCCAATTAGACAAAAAAATGCTTTCCTATATAATCTTTACAAAGGTTTTCTTCATACAATTACTTTTTTACACAAGGAAACATTTTTCTTCATGCCAAAATGTTTTTGCACATAGGCATTTTTAGAACTGAATTCTTAAGCCTAGGGCAGGAATGATTCTGCAACCAGACAATTTTATACCAACAATTTGACTTTAATAGGCAGAGATAGTACCTGGTATGCCATTGAAAGTGGTCTGAAAACATGAACTTTCTTTAGGAAAGCAATTCTCCATACAAATATATTCTTACTTCTCTTCAAAATTCTTTATAAATCTGTCCTTGATTTTTAAGTCTTCAAAAATTGATCATGTAGTAATGCTTTCATAAATGTTGACATTTTTGCCAGGAAAAAACTCTTCATTTCAGATGGATTCTCATTTTTCCATATATATGGCAAGTAACCACTATTTTGTTCTTAAAGCATGGTCTCAATTGACAATTTATCTTTATCATCCAGAAATGCTTGAAAATACAAGACACCATCTGTCTTGATTTCAAACTGACAGACAATTTAACATGCACACTGTGAACTTCAGCAAACAAACAATACTTCATTGCTATCAATTTTATAGTGGATGTTGCTACATCTTTTAAATACCTTAATTTTGTTAATAGCTAAAGTTAACAATCTACTTAGAAGATTGAGTTAAAAAAAAAAAACAACAAAACTTTACTGGTATATTTACTTAAATATAGTAACCAGTAGGTAACCACTTGACTTGCTGTAATTGACTGGTCAGCCTTACCCTTTGATTACATTAAGATCTGTAGATATGTATATCCACAAATGCCTCCTGGACCTTGTCATCCTAAAGAAAAATCATATTTCAAACCTTTCTTGCAGTTGCCACATATTCTTTCTTTCCAATACATCACATAATATTTCTTCTCTTGTGGGGAAGCAGGCTTAAAAAGCACAAGCAGACATGTAATGAGGAAGCTGATTTTCAGTCTATTACTACCAATTGATCCATATAAGCAAATAAATTCGCTTCTGTCTTACCTGTACCTCATTCATGTTGCTAGCACTTGAATGACTATCTAAGTGACACCTGGACAATCATTCAGCATCTTATGTTAAGTAAAACACTTTCACTGAGCTGGGTACCTTCCATAAGACAAAACACGACATAAAGAGTTGTTCAGAAGATCTTAATTTTCCATGAGATAAAGGGACATCAATAGAAATCTCTTCACAAAGAGGGTGGTTAAGCACTGAAAGAGGCATCCAGGGCAGTGTTGGGGCCACCATCCGTGGAGATGAAATGAAATTTTCAAGAAATTTCAAGAAATGCCTGGACTTAATGCCATGGTCTAGTTGACAAGATGGTGATTTTTGAGGCCAATTTGGACTCAAAAATCTCAGAGGTCTTTTCCGAACTAAAGGAAATTACTGTGAAAATTACTACCACAAAACTTGAACTCCATTAACTCCTAGAAGAACCTCCAGAACTTTCAGGAAGATAAGAGGAGGAAATTGGGCAGAAAAGGTATCTCTGCTTCTTGTTTGATCCCCTCAGACCATTACAGCCACGACACAATACATTGCTTTCCACATCTTCTCTGCAAACCTCAAGCATAATAGCACCTAATCCCATCCTGACCTGCACCACGGTCACTTTAACCTTGCAGTCAGTGACCTCAGAGGCAGGCAATATGCCTAAAATTATCATAACTGGTACAAAAACAATTTTTTTGCCAAACTGATAGAAGCATGATGCAATTTCACTTATCATATCATAAATTGAAATGCAACCAAGAAAAAAAATTATTTTTGAAGACCACAAGGGTTTCTGTTACCACTGGTAGACAACCTTTCACAATAATCAGGGATCTGCAACAGTCATTACCAAGTCAGGGAGGATTGAGAATATCTGATTATTTTAAACAAGACAGACCACTGCCTTGTCAAATGTAGGTGGCATAGCAATACACCACTATAATCTCTGTTGCCTAAACAGAAAAAAAGAACCCACTATGTTTCATAAGCATCAGGACTTCCATGGATAAAACTGCCTTAAATTCAACAGGGAATAAGTTTTCTCTACTGTGCTCCCTATTTTAACTGCTTTATGATGAATCTTGAAAAGTGATTCTCATTTTAACCCAGATATATGTATGTATATATACACACACACACAGTCTGGCCAGCAAATGAGGTTGTATTTCATAACTATAAAGAGTCCTAAGAAATCACATTCTAAAAGTGTTTGAAAAATAAGTATGCGAGTGCAACATAATCCTCCAAAGAGTGAATGATTTGAAAGCTTTATTTTTGTGTATAGCTGCAAAGTCACATAGCAAGCATAGCATTTAGGAAATGAATAGAAAATGTCCAAGAAACTGAAGTTTTTTAAGTGTCACTGCATTTTCACCTGAGATTAACGACACAGAGCCCAAAGAAGCAGCTGCATTCTAGTTCCTGAACAGGAATGTCCTGAACAGGACATTCCCAAAAACAAAAAGCCAAGCTGTCTTTTTGTCTTTCCCCAGATGCTGATCAGAACATCTAATTATCAACTCGATGCTGCCTGCTTAGAGATTATATTTCAGTGACAAAAGAAGTTCTTCATTTGCTTTCTCTATTTCATTGCTTCAACAGTGATTTACAAATGCAGTAGAACATTAGGTCTTGCTCAAAGGAACACCTCTGTGTTGAATCATGGCAGCATTTTCTAAATAATAGTGGAAAATATTAGTTTTCTAAAAGTGGAAATCTGCAAATAGCAGCTGTGTTTCTTGTTCATTATAAACCTTTCATGTATAGAATGACATTATTTATCACGATTGATTCTACCTCTCCACAAATTTATATACTATGTGTTGGTAAAAAAAACAAAATAGAAATGCAAAGAATCCATATGTTAGCTTTGCCATTTGCTTTATCTACAGTTGCAGATTCCCTTCTGGCTCCTAACTGATTTCATAATTTGCCTGGATGTACAAG
Source organism: Agelaius phoeniceus (assembly GCF_051311805.1). NCBI lineage: Eukaryota > Metazoa > Chordata > Aves > Passeriformes > Icteridae > Agelaius > Agelaius phoeniceus. The sequence goes on along the minus strand of NC_135303.1, from coordinate 27,173,822 downwards.
AAACTGACTCCACAATGAGCTCCTGTGAGTCTATATTCCCATACAGTTTATCTGAAGTGTAAGGATTAAGTTACAGGTATTTGAGAAAACTCCTGCAGTATAACAGGAAATGATGTTTAAAATGAATTGGCAGAATAATAGCAAAAAACTTTTTACTTAATCTATGATTCAATATTTTACTATGGTAAAATTACCTGGATCTCATCACCTGACTAGGCAGGATCATACTTCTCTCACTTCTGTTGAGGCTCACTCGGTAAATTTCAAATGCAACTCAAGTGTATTTCTAGACTCCTAAGCCAACCGTAGGACTGTTCTTTTAGCAGCTTTCCCACAATTTCCTTTTCTCTCAGAAAGAGAAGCAGAACTATTTGGCAGTGGAGGCCAGATCTCTGGCACCCTTCAGTTAGTGAACAGTCTGCTGCCTCTCTTCAACATAAGGGACAGCACTGTAAAAGAAAACTTGAGAGATGCAAAGTCAGCAACCTAAAAGAAAGCATGGGCTGAGACACTAAGGAAAAGCCATACAATGGAATTTCAGATTTTTAGCATATTGAAGTTGTGACACAGTCCATTATTCTTTTACATTACCTCTACAACAACCCCACCTCTGCTGTCATTACAGAAGCTTAGCATTTTCTGCATGAGAAACCATTTCCTCCCATCAGTTCCAAGTTTGTTTCTCATTAATTTCCATTTCTGCTTACTTGTCATATTTAAATTGGGCCATCATTATACATTAAGATGGAACAGATTCACCAGTTACTGGCCACAAAAAACTGCCCTCTCCATATTTGTTTCCAAGGGTTTTTGACAACACTCTTCTATGAATTCTCACTATGATAGTTTGATCTGTTTGTATTACATATAAACGTGAATTTCCTCAGCATCAAAAGCCAGGTCCCCATCACATCTAAATTTCAGCAATGTTTTCCTTTAGTAATAGACCAAATTGGGAATCCAGAACTGTATTTCAGATTTGACCTGTAAATCTTAGGCTACTTGTTCTAGCTGTCCAGTCTGATCCTAAAATATGTAAATCTCACAAAGTATTACTGAAGCAGACCTAGACATTTTTTCACATGTATAGTTTATGTGCCTCAGAGCACAGCAAAATTTTACTTATTTAAAGGATTTAATTTACAGCAGACACATTATGTATATTTAGCTCTTCCTGACCACAGCTGCTTTCTTTTATTTTCAACTTGCCCCCATTTCATTCAGTGTTTTAAATCTCATCTTCTTGCTCATTCAAAATCAAAAGTTTTCACTACCATTGCATCACTGTGTCTCTTGTATTGATCCAGGAGAGAAGGTATCAAAACCAAAAAAGAAGGCTGTAGTAGCTACCATTAAAATATATAACTATATATATTAATATCTATATACTGTATTGATATAACCTGGTATCTCAAATTTATAAACCTTCTATGTTGAGTTATCTAACCACAGATGATTTTTGAGGTAGATTGTTATCATTAGTACAGTGTTAATGCTTGGGAAACTGGATCAAAAAGGTCCTTTGAGTATGCAATTCCTTTTCATAAACTGAAAATTTTATAACTACATTTCTTAATATTTTACTGTATACAGTCTAATTCTCAAGATACTTCTCCTACAGTTGCTTTACAAAGTAAATCCTATGAGAACTGGCTGAGGGAACTGGGGTTGTATAGACTGAAAAAAAGAAGGTTCAGGGGAGACATTATTACTCTGCCTACTACTTAGCACTCTCCGTGAAGCTAACTTTGTCACAATCTACTCCTGTAAAAGTACACAAGCAGACAACCCATCTCTGCACTCAGGGATATTTCCTAATTGATTCAAATTCTTTGGAACAGTTTCAAGAACATAAACCTTGTGAAAGTATCCTCTCCTAAATTTGCTGATTATAGTAAATCAGGAGGAGTTTGTGTCTCCCTCAAAGACAGGCCCTGCAGAGAGACCTACAAAAATTAAAGGGGTAGACAATCACCAGCCATATGAATTTTAACAGGGGCAATCGCCAGATTCTGCACTAGGGACAAAACAGCCCTGGATGTGTGGACAGACTGGGAAAGGAGAGGCTGGAGAGCAGCACTGCAGAAAGGGACTTGAGTTTCCTGGTCCATGACAAGTTGAACATGGTCAGCAGTGCCCTGGCAGCCAGAAGGGTCCCCAGAAGTGTCCTGGGGGGCAACAGGCACAGCATCACAGCCAGGAAAGGGAGGGGCTTGTCCTGCTCTGTTCTGCTCTGTTCTGCTCTGCTCTGCTCTGGGGCAGCCTCACCTTGAGTGCTGGGGGAAGTTCTGGGTGCCACAACACAAAAAAGACATTGAGCTGTTAGAGAGTGTCAAAGGAGACCACGAGTATGGTGAAGGACCTTGGGTGAAGCCGTGTGAGGAGTGGCTGAGGTCACTTGGTCGGTTCAGCCTGGAGAAGAGAAGACTGAGGGGAGACCCCACTGCAGTTACAGCTTCCTTGTGAGGGGAAGAGGAGGGGCAGGCACTGATCTCTGCTCTGTGGTGGCAGCGACAAGACATAGGGGAGTGGCCTGAAGTCCTGTCAGGGGATGTTTAGGCTGGGTATTAGAAAAACATCCTTAACCCACAGGTTGGTTGGGCACTAGAACAGGCTCTCCAGGGAAGTGGTCACAGCACCAAGCCTGACAGAGTTCAAGATTTTGGACAGTGCTCATGGGCACATGGTGTGACTCTTGGAGCTGTCCTGTTCAGAGCCATCAGTTGAATTTTGATGATCGTTGGGGATTCTTTCCAATTCTGGATAATCTTTTCTTCTATGATTGATTGATATATCCAGCCCCATAGACACTGCAATATCCAGTCTGAGATGTACTAAAGACACCTTGATACCAAAATACACAACACAAAAAAAGGAATAAATTTTTTAGACATGGATTAAATTAAAAACCATCCCAGTCATGGTTCCATTGGATGACTGAAGACATGGTTACCTGTAAAAAACCAAACAACATTGACAGACCTAAAATTTTACTCTATGAAGCTGACCATTCTGGGCAGTTTGCCTTATCCAGCTGCTTAAAAAGTCAAAGAGATTGCCACTTGTGGACAGTGCCAAAGATGTCTTAGTCAGGATCCATTATGCGTAAAATCAGTGGAGCTGCATTACAATCACTTTGGAGTTCTGTTTATTCGTTTTGGCTTGGAAACAGTTCTTGCTTATAGAAGATCTGTATCATACTACTTTAAAGAGCTACAGAGATTTGATATACAAGCTGGAAGAGAATGCAATTCTCACACACACAAAATATGTAAGATCCTGAGTTGTCTTCTCAAGTGCAGAGGGAAAATACCTCCAAGATCAATGCAGCAGAGCACTAGCCTGGCACAAGACAGAGTGAGAGGCTGTTGTGTGTACAAGAGAACTCGTTTGGTCCAAGGCTCTGCTTATTTTCTCCACATGAACATGATGGGTTTTACAGTCCCTCAGACTGTAAAACACTGACAGCCAGTGTTCCCATAAGCATAAGGCTGCCATTGTTCAGAACTCACATATATCTAACCATAAACATATTTCGGGATGCTGATATAATACAAAAATACAATATATGAGCAAACAGCTAGATTATCAGAACTATCAGAACTCAGTTGTATTTGAAGCATGTAATTAAAAAAATTCTGTGAATATTTACAAATTGACCAATTTGATAACCACCATGTAGTTATCATCAGAAAATTAGCTGTGGCAAAACACAGCTCAGTAGCTGCCTGAAACACAGAAGTTTCCTCTTATGGCTTTAAAATTGTAATGCTGTTAAAAGTCTAAAATTCAGAAAGATGCAGGAGAGCTCCATTTCAGCCCCACCCAGAAAAACAAAAAGAGCATATTGCTGTTAACTAGAGTTAAAGCATTTAACCTTCACTTATTCCTTTTTTATGTCCTTTGAAAAAAAAAAGATGCAATTCATGTTACTGTTTTTCGGCAAATAACAGATTTTCCAGTTATTTAGTATAATAAAAATCTGCTATTAGCTATCTGCCTTAAAAAACCACAGTTATCCTCATATATATTTCCTTATACCTGTTCAGAAATCAACATATCTGAGCAGAGTGCTGTGGCCTGAAGGGAAAATAACATTTAGCTGAAGACATAAAAAGGAAAGAAAAGTCACTTTCATAAGGTTACCTGCATCTATCTTTTTTGACGTGAGATGCATACTGGAATTTGATCACTTTTCCTCACTTAAAACTACCTGGGACACAGACAGCTTCCTCAAACCTAGAAAAATAGCTTCATGGCTTGCAGCAAATAGTGACAATACTAGTCCAGGAAGCAAAATCGCTTTGCCTAAATTACCTTACCAATGGCTTCAATTGCAGTGATCAAGAACCAGTCAGAAAATGTTAGACCAGGGCAAAGTCTAACAATTACTGAAATTGCTGCAATTACTGAATTTTTCATTATTGCTCCCTAAATCTACTGGTAAGCAGCACCCAGCCCAGGAGGACTACAGCCACTTCAAGAAATCTTTCTAGGATAGCTTAACTTCATGCATAGACATAGGTCTTCAACAAAAGATGCAATTGAAGATATCTAAAAGCTCTTGTTTATCTTTTGCTAAACAGCTCCCCTGCACTCATCATCAATACTTCTGACTGAAAATGTAAGGTGCAAAGAAGAAACATCAGAAAAGTAAAAACACATATGCTTTTAAAAACAATGTGGTGTTTAGATAGATTTTATTGGATAAATTTTCAAAGCAGTGAACAAGTTGGAAAAATCCAGTGCTTCTAGAAAATATTTTTCATCTCCAGTCCTTAAGGAATCCTGTAGCACTAAATTCTCACAGCAAACATCTTTGCCAACTAGAACAAACAGCAATGTCATCTCTAGCCACAGCATTCAAGACTACAGCTTTCCTAATTAATAGTGACTATTTCAACTAAATCTAGCAGCATTCAGACAGAGTTCAGCCACATCTACAAGGTTAGACACACATGTTCTAGTACAAAAGTATGTGCTCTTTCCAAGAGGGGAAACAGATGTAAATCACAAGTGGGTTTATGGCGTGATCCTGTACAGAGGCCAGCTGTTATCTGTCCACAAGCCCCAAGATAAATTTACCTAACAGACTAATATTTTCAAAATCTCACTGTTGAGACACAGCACCATTTGTCTGCTGCCCAAATGTTTCTTCCAGAACATATCTTCCTCTCCTACTCTGTCCCCCACAATCCTTATTGAGAACCCATTCCTTGTGAATGTCCCTTCCCAAGGACATCCAACTCTTATCCCATTATCTCTTACTATGAAACAGGAAAAAACCCCAGCTGATTCCTGGACTATTTCTTAAGCAGGAATTAAATCCATCTGTTTGAATAAACAGAGCAAATAAGAATGCTTTGTTTGTACACTCTACATTGTGAACAACAGCTGTGATGAAGAGGCGAAACATTCTTTCCTTTTCAAACGTTGATAGAAACCTCTGAGTGTCATACAGATGTCATTCAGTGGTGATGGGGTAACCCATCAAGATCTTTTGAATAGAAGCTAAATAAAATGCTCCAGTCATTTCTCTCAGAAATATTGACTTAGTTCTGCTACCTACATGATGGCTACCTATATCTTTTTCCTTTCAAGACTGAAATTACCCTTGTACATATATTTCTGTGACAGAAAAATTCTTGTCAATTTCAGAGTCAGAATAAAAAATATCTCTATTAAATCAGACCAACAATCATAAGCAACTATTAATAGGAATAATTTCCTGCTGGTACACTACACAAAAATTAGCTATTCACTGGACTTCAAAATGAGAGTCCAACTTCTTCATAGGTGATCACAACACTTAGAAAGAAAATTACAATAGGGAGACCCAAGAGAGCTGCCATGTTAGTTCCTATTTCCTAAATTGCCAAGAGGGAGTGTTCTAATTTCTCTTGAACTTGATTGATGAAACTATGAAAAAATGCTATAGAAAACTCTAGAAACACTTGCCTTCAGAAAAAGAAGCAATCATTTTGTTGTTTGGGTTTTTTGGGTTTGTTTTTTGGTTTGTTTTTTTTTTGCTGCGTTAGTTTTTTAATAGTTCTTTTAAGTTGTAGCATGTCATTTTACCCCTGGTTTGCAGAGTGTTATTTTGTTCCTGCTCTGATTGCTATTGTTCTCATTACAGAATTCTTCAGGAGCTCTGGCCAGCAGTAAGGTGATATTGCTGCCTTGCAATCTGGTGTTGAAGAGCAAGTACAAGACAGTAAAAAGTGCAATGCTGCTCCAGAGATTTTACTTTGCTCCAAGTAAATTGCTCGAAGTTATAAATAGGATATAATACAGTAAGAATATAACACAGCAATTGTAGTATCCCCATTTTGTCTGTGGTGACCACAGGCACGTTCCCTTCCTCCCTTCCTGTTCCTCCCTGTGGTCCATCCCCTAGGTCCACATGGAGAGATGCAGTAATCAGCAGTTTACCTTCCACAGCAATTGGTAGGAGCCAGAGGAAAATCATTTGCCAGGTCAAAAAACAGGACTAGCACAGCTAAGAATCAGACCCATATCACCTATGTACAGTTCTGTACTTTGTGCCAATTGGCAATCACCAAGTTTCCTCTTCATAAATGAATGGATGCAAGATTTCTGAAACACAACTGTTATTTCAGGAATGAGCACTTACATCAACAGAGGGTTTAAAATACAAATGTTGAATGAATATTTTAAAGAAATACGCTGAGAAAAAAATGAGATGGTATTCAACCTTGTACTATTCCAATTTCTAAATTGTGCTCTTTTATCTACAGAAAATGCATGAGGAAAAGTATGCCTTTGGAATGCACAAAACCACCCAACTACCCCTCTATGCTTCATTTAACAAATGAAATTTCCTTTGTCATTTACACTGAAAAAAAATCTCCATGAGGGTATCTTATTATGGTAACAGGGAGATAAATGAAGAAAAACTTCCATGTTTATAGAATAACCTATATTCTTCGGGGTTATCAAATCAACCTCTTAGACCACTACAGAAAGCAAAATGGAACAAGCTTTTTTTGTACTGTGCCAAAACTGCATTGTGGCTCATTGGCTGTCCATGAGTAAACTTTTCTTCATCCCTGGGAATAATACTTGATACTTAAGGTAGGAATGCAATTATCACCATTGTTTTGGTTCCTAAATCTTAATACATTTTGACCTTCAGACAAAAAACTTATTTTCTCTGGTGGATGATATATTCACTTACAATTTTCTCATAGTTCTAAGTGACAAGTAGCTTCATTTCCTGTGTTTCTTTTAATAAGAGACTTCTAATTATTCAAATCCTAACTGGTCATTTTGATATTATCTTGAGACATTCCACAAATCCAGGACTGCTTGGAAAGTCTCTATCTTTCTTTACAAAAACTGATTACCCCAAAGTTTGATTCACCCTGCAGAGTCTCAGCTGCACATGGCTAACAGACATCCACTCTCATGGTAAGTGCAAACATACAGTCATGCAGGCATGAATAGCTGATAAATTGATAATTAACAGCACACTTACCTACCCAGTTCTTTTTTCTTCTGCATCCTCTAAGTTAATATTGCAAAGCAGCTTAATAAAGTGTCTCAAATATGGAAGGGGCAAAATGCCAAATAATAAAGCCAAAATTTTATTTATTCCAAATATTTGGTTCTTAAAGCAGTAATATATTTTTTGTGGACTGAGAAATCTAAAGTTTGCCTGGAAACAAGGACAGCCAGACAATTTGTTACGAAGTTAAATTGTCCTTTTGCATTCCTTGTCTTCCAAAGTCACAAGTACCGATAAACTATACATTCTTAAAATTGCTTCTAAATTTTTTCTGTCAGAAATTGCTGACATTATGACATTTTCTGTCAGAAATTGCTTCTGACAAAACAGAAAGAAGAAGAAACTGCACAGCCATTCTAACTACAAGAGCAGTAGTTCTTCAGACATCAATTAAAAAATTATAGTACTAAAGCATGTGCATCCCAGCAGGGTGCCACCAGAGACAGACAAGGAAGTATTCATGAACATAAGTATCTCGTGAGCACCAGGTCTATTTAGTGTTCATATCCTTTCATTAAGCAAAGTAGAGAAGCAGCACTGAAAGTAGAAAAACACAGCATCTCTTAGACTCACCATTTATGCAGGGGCAAAACTACATCTTGTACATAATTAATTTATTTTTAAATTCCTCTGATCAGAGCTCCAAATGCAATGAATATTGCACAAGTAAATTTTGACCCTATATTAAGTTCTCATAATGTCAATTAGGAAATATGAAGTTTCTGTATGAAACCAAATCCTTGGTTTCATAATCAGGATCCTCATACCAGGATACTTTGATGACCCAGCATCTTATCGTACGTGAAAAATAATTAAATACCTCTTCAGCCCAAGGTATTCAGACTTGCAGTAAGTGCATTAAAATAAATGAAACCTAACAGTCTGTATGAGCTCATCCAAAAGACGGATCCTTAAATTAGGCAAAACTGGTAGAAGAAGGGCATACAAATTCACTTCTGAATTGCTATTTCTGTTGTCAGCTGGCACAAAGAGGTGGAAGTTTCACAAACAAGAATTTTGCCAGAAAATTTAGCCAAGTACAACTCAGTGAACATTTTCCAGACTCAGTGTTCTGTGATAAGTTGAAAGGATCACAATGTTCTTTATAGTCATATTAGATTAACTAATTTGCCATACTCCCAGCTGATCTAGCAGGTCTTATGCTAAACTTAAACACCTGTGAAGAGGACGCTCCAATATAGCTCATGTGTTGGCTCGGCATTCAAACTGTTCCTTATTCCAAAGTCAGAGAAATCACATAAAAGTGAACTATACTCAGATTGCATGAAAACCCTCTTTATTTTAAGCGTGATCTTAAAAAGCAGGCAGATTTTAGCTAATCCCCTCTTAAAAGCCTTTTTTGGCGTTAATTCTATAACATTGTAGTGTAACCACATCTAAATATTCAACCTTAAATTCCTTCAGAGAAAAACCAACCACTTTCTACCCAGCTCTTAACTGACATTCAGAATCATTTATTGCTGTTAACTTTAGTAGAGAACTGCTTGTACTTGAAACATTTTCTCTTCTATATCAATTTTATCTCCTCTAGTTTAAACTACTCTTCTTGCATTGTTTTTTCATAAAATTATCCGTTTTTCTTCTTGGCTGTTCTTCTGATCATTCTCTAATCTCTCTATCTCCTTCGTATGAGTGGTGTCAAAAAGCCACACAACTACAGCTGCAACTTCTCAGTCACTGTCTTGGTTTGGAAAGACAGGTGTCTGCTAAGGAAGGCAGGAGCCTCCCCTGAAATGGAAAAAAGTAATCCCCCTCCCTCCAAATTGTTATAAATTTGAAATTAAGGGGGGCTCTCAGGCAAAAATATGGGAGCAGGAATAACAGTTCTTTATTAGAGAAGAAACTAAAAAGATAAAATAAACAATGCAGTAAACTAAAACAACACTGACAGAGTCAGAACACAACCTGACACTGTTGGTCAGGGTGCTGGTGGCAGTCCAATTGGAATTGTGGCTGCAGCCCTCCTGGAGTGTCAGGTGTGGTTCTGTTGGAGCAGAGATCCTGTAGAAAGCTGTAGTCTTCCTCTGAAGATCCAGTGGAAAAGGCAGCTGTTCCTCTGGGAATTCCAGTGGAGAAAGCCACGCTGGTGTTCCAGAATCTCAAGATTATATCTGGGTAGCAATGCTTGGCTCCTGCCTCTGGGCGGAGCATCTCACAATGGGATGTTATAATTCTTATCAGTCATGCAGTGACATTCAATAGCCTGTTATTAGCAGATGGCTCCCCAGAGGGAGGAGTGGTTATGGAAGAGATAAGGAAAACTGCCCACTGAACAGAAGACAACTGCCATACAGATGGCAAATAGAATACAATTTGCTTGGCAGCCCAGGACAGTCACCAAGCCCAAGAATTCTCATTCAGATTTTAAATACTACATCACTTACTGCTACCCAAATAATCTCTTTGTTTTTTCCCCAGCTGCATGGCATCGGTCTGTCTTTGTGTACAGTCTACTGTAAAAGCCTGATCCTTTCCTTCTAATTGATATTACCAATCTGTTTATACTCACACGTACTACTGACCACCAAAATACCATTGTAAAATTATCCACTGATTGATCGTCACTGCTTTTGTAGCCAGTCACACAGGAGTTTGTTTTTCCCTTTTCCTTTATTGCTACAATATAATTTCCAAATTGAAAGGAATAAAAAATAGCCAACTTATCTGTAGCAATGAATAAACACAGCTCATGTATACTTTGATATAACAAGGCAATGCAAGGTCAGAAAGGCAAACTCATAGTTCATTTTATATATTGCTAGCAATAGCCTACTTGGAGCAGAAAGTCCAAGCAGAAAGTTGGAAGTCTCTGCTTATATGGGATGCTTTTATGGGTCTTTAAATAATTATTAAAGGTAATCAGCTGTTTGGAGAATGGTATCTTACTGTAGGTAATTTTAAACTAGAAATTCACCAATTCTTGGTAAGAGTGAAGTCATCTGCCCTTTTAGCTAACACATCTGATATGCACTGATAAATACTGTTCACAAATTCCCTATATTTATTGTAATGGCATACCTCAGGGCTTGGTGTTGGGATCAGTGCTATTTAACATCATTGTCAGCCATGTGGACAGCAGAATCAACCCCACCCTCAGCAATATTCCCAACAGCACCAAGCCATGTGGTGCTGTCAATACTCAATACACTGCAGGGACAGGATGGCATCCAGAGGGACCTTTACAACCTGAGAGGTAGATTTGTTCAAACCTCATGAAGTTCAATAACTTGAAGTGCAATGTCCTGCACCAGGACTGGGACAATCCCAAATGCAAATACAGCTGGGCAGGGAATGGAACAAGAGCAGCCCTCGGTAGAAGAATTTTTCAGTGTTGGTGGGCAAAAATCTCAACATGATCCAGCAGTGCGCACAAGCAGCCAAGAAATCCAACCATACCTTGGGCTTAATCAAAAGCAGCATGGCCAGCAGGTAAAGGGGAGGGGATTCTGCACTTCTACTTGGCCCTTGTGAGAGCCCACCTGGAGTGCTGCACCCAGTTTTGTGGCCTCTAATATAAGAAGGATATGGACTTAGAATGAGTCCAGAGGTGAGTCATGAAGATGATCAGAGGGCTAGAACATCCCTCCTATGAAAACAGCCTGATGGATTGGGGTTGTTCAACCTGGAGAAGAGAAGGCTCCAGGAAGACCTTATAGCACCTTCCAGTACTTGAAGGAGGTTATAGGAGAACTAGAGAGAATTTTGCAAGGGCATGCAGTAATAGGACAAGAGGAATGGCTTTAAACTGAAAGAGGATGGGTTTTGGTTAGATCTGAGGAAGAAATTCTTAGCTGTGACAATGGTAAACATTGAAACAGGTTGTTCAGAGAAATTGTGGCTACCTTATTTTTGGAAGTATTCAAGACCAAGCTGAATGGGTATTTGAGGTTTAATGTAAAATGTTCTTGTCCATGGCAGGAGGGTTGAATCTAGATGTTCTTTAAATTCCCTTCCAACCAGTCTGATTCTCTGATTCTATCTTGAGAACCCCACATAGTGCAGAACCTCCACACCACACACAGCATGCTGTGCAGACCCTATCTCTAAAAGAAATTCCCGTAATTTGGATCATTCAAGCTATCACAGGATTTTCTTATAGGGAATTATATTCACCATCATATATATACCCCTTCTATTGTCAAGCACAAAGGATGTTCACATGAGAACTTCTTGCTGCACTGTTAGTAACAGACAGGGACACACAAGTGATGTAATCACTAGTACCCAGTGGCAACTGTCTGCAGCCTTCTCCCTTTCAGTGAGCTGGCTGCATTCATCCTGAAGACAGAAAAGTTGTGCAACTCAGCACAGCCCTGAAAGCCCAGCTGTGCATTCAGCACAGTGCACTTAGTCAGGGTAACTCTTACATGGCTCACTCCCTCCTCAATATGCAATGGTCTTCTGGCCAGGCTTTGGCTAGTATATAGGCCAGGTATTATAGGGTGCAGTGATGGCAAAAATAATATTTTCTTTCCTGTGGATCTCAAAAGAACGGTATTACAACACCTTATAAGCCTGTAAAATTGTCTCCATCTCTTCTCAGTAACATGTAAGAGAATGCTGACTCCTTTCCTAAACATTCTGCTACACTCTGCAGAAAGAAAAATGACATGGGGTTTTATGATGCATATCATGAACATTAATATACCACCAAAAAGGAACAGGAGACACTATTTGACCAATCTTCAATTAGATCTAAAATTAAATAATTGATAATTAATTTCCCAACAATTAAAACATAGTGCAACTTATTCACAATGGGAATTTGATGGTAAAGCATCCTGCCTGCCTTTCCCATAACCCACATCCAACCCATCATCGCAGAGCCTGAAGCACTACGGCTGAATCTGCATGAGTGCTTTGGATTGGGCAGGGAAGCAATTTCAAAGTAAATCCCCCCATCTCCAAATGCCAGGCCAGACCACAGAGCAGCCTGGGTGCTTCCTCTTGGAGGAAGCAAACCCAGAATTTCCTCTCAATGTGCACACCCCAAGTGCTCAGACCCCTTTTTAGGTGCTTGAAGGTTTCTAACAGTTTATCCCTCCCTAAGCTGTGCCAGTCACTGTACGCAGCATTTTCCCTAGGAAATCACTTAGATAGAGGCCTCCTCTATTTAAGAAACTGAAGAGAGCTCTAGTATGTGCTTGACACAGACTTGTTTGGCTAGATTTCATCTTTGTGTCAAACACTGATTGATTAAAAATGTCCACAAGTGAAAAGACACTGTGTGTGGACTAGCTGATAAAGCCCTTGTGGGAAGGCAGTTACATCAGATGTAAACTTCAGCTTTGGTGTCACAGAAACATCCTCCAAATTAAAATCCTTCTGATTTTAGGCAGGCTGGTTCTGCCTGCTGTTGGCATAATCTTATGCAAGGCACACAATGGGGAAGGTGAAGGTGAAGCCTTATACTTCTGTGCTAGAACAGCTCCCTAACAACCAGTGTTACAAAATCTGCAGAGCAAGGGAACAACACTCAGTTGGCCTAATGGAGGGAAAAGGCAGTCAACTGACATAGCTGTAAATTAATTAATATAGAAGTTCTTAAAAGATGAGCAAGTAATTTTTTCTCAATTCAAGCCACATCTCAAAAATTTTACAGTATAAATAACTTTAAAATCTGCCGCAAAAGCTAAGCTTAACTAATGTCTTATCACACCTTTTCTCCCCTGCCTGACATTGAGGACTTTACTCCATGATTAGTGTCAAGTGACAGCTGTGCCCAAAGAAATACAGTTAGGTTCCTGTGCTACATCATCAATGATGGTGCCTTGCTTTTGTAGAGTATATAAGGCCCTGAGAATTTTCTGTCATTTGATTCCAGAATCAACAAAAGCAGTTGAGAGAGGCCTGCAAGTAAGGTACACTTAGTTTTTCTTTTTTTTTTTGAGGATGTTATTTAAAAGTATTCCCACCTCTTTCAGACTTTCCTTTTTAGTAACACTATGCCAAAAAACTCAAAAAAATTAAAGGGCCTGCAAATATTGTACTTATGAGGTAAATGAAACATTTAATTTGTGATATAATTTAACACTCATTCTTCATTAAACACTTTCATGTTACAGCTTTTAGTATGAGTTTTCCTATTTTATTATGTCCTGTTCAGTACACAAAATAATAAAATACTTTACTCAGTGTCTTGTCTTAAATATTTCATTAAATTTCTGCTTTTCTCTTTTACAGCTATACACCTGAGTCAAGGCATCATACCAAAATGCCCTTAAAATCTCTGAGCCAGAAGTATTATTTCAACCGATTTCACAAATAAGCCTGGTTTAATTACAAATTAAGCTATGAACTAAAGCACAAAACCCTTAAATGCTGGGTTGTTAAAAACCAGCTACATTTTCCATCATCATTTCATCTGCTACAGAATGTAGATTTCAAAATCAAGACAAACTCCCACAATTCTTGACTTCAAAAAAAAATCAGAGAACAATTAAATAGAAACCTTCAAATCAAAAACTGGAATTCAAAATTCCTTTAACTTCAGCAGGAGTTTTGTGAGCATAGTGGTTGCAGTACAGGGACTTCACTGCACATTGGTTTTCAGTATACTCTTCATGTCTGAAGTGAAACAGTCTTTTATCAGTAACATTCAGGTCCAGAACCTCTGATAGGTTCTATGTCTCATATATAAAAACAAACATCCAGCTCAGCAACACAGGTGCACAGGTAGAAAACAAAACACAACTGTACACATTTCTACATTGCCAAATAATTTGCTACCACATAAAAACATGTTTAATATTTACACCCTTAACAGTTTATTTTCCTTAATAATTGAGTATTCCAAGTGTTAATAGTTAATAAGACAGAAGCATTTGCATTTGCCACAGAATGTGATGAATTTCTAAACAGATAAATGCTGAGATGGTTCCCTAAAGCATCATTCTCCTTTCCCAGATGCTGGTGTACACAGGGAGAGTACAAATTCCCAAACTGCAGCAGTAACAAGTGAGTTTCATTTGCAGGAATACAACTTACAAAAGAGAGGCTCATCATGTTATGGTGCAGTAATGAAAGAAAGTTCGCAAAAACTTTCACAGACTCAAATATTTAACTGTGATGTAAAAAGTCTTCCATATAGGATAAAGACACTGAGCCTGACCCTCACCTTGGAAAACACTTAATGTTTCTAAACCAGTGGAGCTATTTCCTATTTACATTAGATGATTAGAGATTAAAGGTTAGAAGCAATCGCAGTGTAATGCAAAAATGTATTTGTGCTGTATTTGTTCAAGTTGACACACACATTATCAATCAGACAAGCCTGAATTGTTCAATAACTGATTGATACATGTAGATAATCCTGCTTGGTACTCACAGAACAGCCCGTGCCACAATGTCAGTTTCAGGGATATATATGCAGCCCATAGTTCTCAAATCACCTCCACTTTGCCTTCTGCTCTTCCCAGCTATCCCCACTGTCTCCAGGCTACAGTTTACAAGTTTTCTAAACTTACAAGCACATTACGTATGCTCTTGTATCTTAATTTACAGAAGTCAAATAATCTGTATTTTCACTTCATCTGGGTTGACTCAACCCTTTTGGGCTCCAAAAACTCTGACAAGCAGGAAGGAGACCATAAAATAGTGGCATGACTGTATTTTATTTTTGCACTAAATCTCTCCCTGATTCAGTACATCTGCAAAAGAAACAATCTTGTGCTGCAAAGAGATTCCTGTCTATAATGAAAATTAGATGCAAAATTACAAAATTAGATTCTAGTTAGAAAATTAGAAGATTAGAAACCTAGATGATTAGAAGCTTAGAAATTTTTTTCCTGCTTTATCATGGAGTTTCACAGTATATTTCCAGGTATACTAGACATCTATTAGCTAGCTGATCCCTTCCTGTAGACTTCAAATTTTCTAAAGCTGTCTTTCTTTGAGGTTTAAATTAAAGAAGAGCCAAGCAGTCCAGCCTACAACTGGAGGCACTATTTAATTGCTGTTCATATACACTAAGTGTTACATAATGATAAGCGCCCTAAAAAACATATTGGGTGTCTCAGTCCCTGGAGTTTCAACTGCCTCTGTGCCACAGTTTTATAAAATGGGAATGACAATATCCCCTCAGCTTTCAGGAATTTTGATAAGATTTGCTGGTGTTCAAGATTCATCCAAATGCTCTAAGACCCGTATTAGCATTCTTTAAACGAGCATTTGAATATTATGCAATAATTACCTATACACTTAATACAGAAATAACTGAATAGCTGCTCGTGAGACATGCATTGCTCATTCTGTTCACCTGCTGAGAGCTGAGGAAAGAAAGGAAAACAGAGCAGAAGGTTAGAATAAGGTTAGATACTCCCTGTTAGCACAAGACCATGGGAAAAAAAAAAGAAAAAAAAATAAAATCTGTAAAGATAACTTTGATCTAGCTACATTTTGAGGACCAGACTTTGTAATATCAAAAATGTTCTTTTCATGCCATAAGAAAAAGAAATTTAGCACCAAATGCTAAAATAAAATAAATAAGACTATGCAGTCTAGTCATTGGGATCATGCGTCTCAATCAGATTTATTTCATATGCAGTAGAGGCCAACACACTCCTCTATGTTCAGACAGGAATCAGTATTTTTAATAATGATAACTTTTGATAACAAAGTTATCTATTGAACTACAAAGTTATCTATTGAACTACTTCATCTAAGTTCAAGTTTATCATATCCAGCCTTCATGTCAGATCACACATGCCTCTCCAGGTCACATTTTTAGTTGACAAGTCTAACAACTGCAGGTTGCACTCACCTTGAGGGAAGATAGGGCCAAATGCCAACCTCATTGCACGACAGGGAAAGATAAAAAAGCACATTTCATTTTCTCTCAATGTGTTTTTCTCTGGGCCCTTGATCTTTCCTTGTGATAAATACTGATAACACCCCACATTCTATTACGTAATTATACCTATGTCGTCCTCATTAATTAAGCCTGTGTAAGATTGAACCACCTTTTATCTGCTTGTGCTGGTTTCAACCAGGGTAGAGTTAATTTTCTTCCCAGGCACTAGAATGGAGCTGTATTTTGGATTTGTGCTGAACACAGGGTTCATAACACAGAGATGTTTCTTGTTATTGCTGAGCAGGGCTTACAGAGAGCTAAAGCCTTTTCTGCTGTTTGTACTGCCACACTAGTGAGGAAGTTGGGAGTGCATGAGAGACTGGGAGAAGACACAGCTGGGACAGGTGACCCAAACTGACCAAAGGGATTTCCAGACCATGTGACATCATGGTCAGTACGTAAAGGTGGGGGGAAGAAAGAGAAAGGGGGGGATGTTTGGAGTCATGGCATTTGTCTATTGAAATAAGCACTGCACATGATGGGATCCTGCTCTCCGGGAGATGGCTGAACACCTGCCTGCCTGTGGGGAGCAGGGAATGAATTCCTTGTTTTGCTTTGCTTGTGTACATGGATTTGGTTTTCTCTATTAAACTGTCCATATCTCAATCCAAGAGTTTTCCAGCTTTCATCCTTCCAATTCTCTCCCCAGTCCTGCTGGTGAGGGATTGAGATTGAGGGAGAGGTTAAATCATAAATGCTTCAGTTCTGCACTGAACTTGTTGTTTGAACAGAGGTAGGTCACACAGAATTTTCTTTTTCTTTCAACAGGCAACATTTGCTTTAAAACTGTTGAAAAAAGTGAAGATCACATGAGCTTAAAATCAGAAATAAAGACAAGAAATCTCAAAAAAGAGTCCAAATTTTGAGAGTTGAAAAAAAAAGCTACTCTCACCATCAACAGTCTTGCTTCTGCAGAAAACATTTATTCTCTGTGTCAGCAAAAATAAAAAAAATAGAAGACCAATTGTCATTAGAAGTTAAGGTAGAATATTTGACATTACTGAAAGATGCTTTACACTTCATTACTTTAGCAAACATGTCACAAACATGCCTTTTGTAGTGCGTATTTCAAATACAAATTGTTCCTTACTAAACCCATTTGAGTTTCAAGGATACCTATATACTAACAAAGGTCTTGTAAAAATGTGAATTTACCCAAGCTTCTTGGGGCCTTAAAATATAAGATAACAAAACAGAATACAATAAATTCCAGAGAAGTGTTTCCAGTCTTAAGCAAATGAGTTTCCCTCCCTCCTCCTAGGAACTGTAACTTCAGCCTACAGCAGGGTCTTTGTTAGAATGGATGACGCACCCCTAAGGAAGGCAGCACACGGAAAGAAATTTGAGAAAAAACCCATTGAAACATCTTCAAATAAACAAGAGGTGTAAATGACTTACTGTTTAGACATCACTTACTTTCCCATGTTCTGCATCCCGCTATCCTGAACAAATTCAGAGCAAACTTTTCCTGCCAATCCACAGCCCCACATTTAAGAAAGCTCTGGGACCAGAAGTATTTCAGAAGGAAGAGAATATAATAATCAGCAACATAATCCTGTGTGCAAAAATGGAGATGTAGCACAGATTTGAGTGAGTTGAGCCTTGTAGACACTGGTCTGCATGAGGCCTGGTCCTGTGATGTGTGGTCCCAGCCACAGCACTCAGTGCCCCGTGCCATAGAGAAGCACTTCACCAAAAACACACACACCATCACTCATCTGCTCCCTACCCAAGCAGTGCAAAGGAAGGCCTTTTCTAACGCTCGTGCTCCTCTACAGTTGAAAGATATTTCTCTTTTCTAAACAAATCTTCCTGTCGCGCAGTTGGTGCATTAGCTGCAAGGTACAGCTTCAAGAGAAAGAGGATTTCCCTCAGGACTGCAGAACTTACATTTTCTCATATGGTGTCCAGCTTCCAAAAGTGTTTTCTTTCATGTTTGTAACCACTGCTATCTTTAATACACGATGTTTCAGCAGCCATACATAGAAAAGTTAAAAAAGATTCCCACATCTTTCTGAAGCATTTTTTTATCATCAGCTGACAGATATAATCCTGCTCTTTTCACAATCTATAAAATTCATAGATTTAAGAGCATGATATGCAAAAAATACTAAGGATTGACAAATTCTTCGATCTGCTGCTTTCCCTCTCAGCCCAAATACACAAATCAGAGCATCTCTGATTTAAAGGGGTAATTAGGAGCATCTCGGATTAAGAAAACTCCAAGCTTCAAGGAGCCCTTCAAACACTCTTTCAGCTGCCTCTTTCCTCAATATATTTTACCTGAATGTTGAACCTCATTCTTAACTCAGTTTTCAATTTTGGGACTGAGTCAGACCCTCAGAAATGTGATCCAGTTTTGAGATGAGTCTCACTTTAAAAAGTAGGCTGGACTACATAACCTTTCAAGATCTTTTCTACCCTAAATTAATCCTATGATTTTACATGCCTATCTTTAGCCTCTTCTCATCTTTCATTTGTTACAGATGCCAAATGTTTCGTTTAATTCAAGATCACCAGCTTGGAAGGAAACATTCACCTCTTTCACTCCAAGCATAAATTGGAAATATCTGCTGAGTCTAAATGCCCCTAAAAAGCCAACCAATGAAATAAATAAATAAATAAACAACCCAAAAAATTGTAATTATAATATCTGCCTCTAACAATTATCTATATTTAACTTGGTCTTTTGCTGGAAAAGTTTTAAGGAAATAACCCTACCACTTTTAGGAACTCTTAAGAAGTTTCTGGCTATTTGAGATGTCACCCACGTTGAAATCAAATGTAAAGGAAATTATATATTACAAATATATATGTAAAGAGTAAGTTGTTCTCAGATGAATAGGATGATACATAGGAGCTATCCATGCACACTTCATTCTTTATCACAGGTAATGGTATCTTTGACACAGGCAGTAACACCCTACTTTTCTTTTGTTTATTCTTACTAATTCACCATATTTTAGCTAATGCTTTTAAATGCCCCATCAATAAGAGCCAACAAACAACTTTTCAGTAAAGTCAACCAAAGTGTATTTTCTTAAAAAGCAGTATCACTGTCATTACTTTATTCATTATACAATTCTTCTTATATTTCTTATATAAACACATCTGCAAAACCTTTTATATTACTACACTATGACACCATAGCTATCAGTTATCTTCACTGACTTTGTCAAAAACCACTTTGGTCATGCAAGGACTGAATTCCTTACCGTAGTTGTGGAGGTTCTTAGGTCATACGAACCACCTTTACATGTCACAGAGATGTGGTTATTATTGCTGATAGTTTTAAAGCCTTGATTGTGTTGAATGGTGGTTATTAGGGAGTATAGAAAAGAAGTGGGTAGGGTGAGTTTTGGTGTATACATGATGATAATGGCTATTCAGCCTAAGTGGAAGACAAGATGATAAGGCTAGGATTTTTCAAATTTGTGTTTATTTTAGTTTTATTTGTCCCCCTAGGCTGCTGGGCTGACAGCTATAGCAGTTGGTAGTGTTGAGTTAAGTGAGATGTTAGGAAGAGAATGGTGATTGGGGGAAATTTCATTAACCAGAGGTTAAGGATAACCCTTGAAGCACTTCTGGGAATCGAAAGTAGAATGGTACTAGCTAGTTTTATTGTGATTGCTATTGTCATGAGGAAGCGTGATGTGGCAAGGGTTACTTGGATAATGTCTCATTGTCCAGTAGATCATACATTAGTCATCATCAAGAAGAGGAATAGTGCCTTGTTAATATGGCTTCCTGGATATCAAGCTACATCACCTACTTTAAAAACCCTACTCACATTAGTATTCTCTGCCTGCAAAGTAGACACAGGCCTAGCAATACTAACTGCCTCTACACCAACCCATGCTTCTGACAACTTGCATAACCTAGACCTCCTATAATGGTAAAAGCCAAAGGTTATATTCTTCCCCCTGCCCAAAATACTTTTGAGCTAAGACCACCCCTAATCACCACCCTCAGCCTACAATCTCTACTCCTAGCATCCCATCCCCCCCAAACACTGGCATTGACTAAATTCTATCCCCTCTATTAGTACTATCCTGCCAACTACTATCTCACATAATTGTAGCAAGCCAAAACCACCTGCAGTACCAACCACCAACACAAAAAACAATATTCATCACAATCTTAATTAGAGTCCAACCATTCATTATCTAAGTCTTCTTGACCACAAAACTAAATTTACTCTTGGATCAGCAGAGCCAGACTGAAGAGTGTTCCTATGACATTGAACAGCACAAGCAAAGACATAAGAAAACAGGACCTATTTATCCATTCTGCAGTTTTTCTTTGAAAACTCCATCTTCCCACATAGACTACATTCTCATTCTCTGGATAAACACTACCCAATCCCTGCAGGCCCAGCCTGAAGACCCATGATGGGAGATGCAGAGAGCTGGGGCCAGAGTAAGCATCTTCCCACCATGAACAGGAAGGAGGAGACCCGGTTAGGAAACACGGGGACAGACCCTGAATTAAACACTAGCAGCTTCTACTGCCATCAGTGAGACAGAAATGGGAACTGTGATGTAGGTATTCACCAGCATGTTCCTTGACTTCCAAAGTACCAAACCAGCAGCAATCAACTGTGGTTAATTAACTGCGGTTAAGGTACCACAGATTGCTCTTCCTCTTTTCTTCCAGTGTAGATCAAGCAGACATCAGGACCATGCCTGGCCTAGGTAACCAACAGCCATAGGCAGCTGCCTCTCTCAGTTTTAGCTAAAGCCAGTTCTGTACAATGGCCAAATTTAGAAACTTTCTCTCCACTTTCTTAATAAAATATAAGCAAATATATTAGAAGTGTGAAAAAACTCCAGATATAGCACCTTAAGTTCACATATGAAAACCAAATTAGAAGACAAATTGGGGAAAAACTGCTTCAAGTGACCTTCATTTATCATACTGCTGGGTTTTTTATACTCAGTATGTACTCTTTACTATAGTCTATGTGAAACTGTTTAGCACATTAATGCATTGCTGCTTTATAAACAAGGAAGCAAATTAATTTTAATAGGCTAAACAATTAACCTTGAAGAACATTTCATATCTAAGCCGAGATAAATTATTGTCTACTCTTAGTTTTTGATGAAAATATATATAAGATGTCATTTTTCTGACATAAATGTTGACTCAAAATCAAAGATTGACTCTTGCTGTTGAACTTTACTGGGTCTAAAAACAGAAATTAAATATATATAAATACAGGAAATTATATACATATGAAGCCTTCTAAGTATAAGAAATTTAGTTTAAATTAAGTTCTAGTCCTTAGAGAGAAAGAGACAAAGTTGTTACAGCTAACACCAGCTGTCTCTTCCTAATCTTTAAGGTGCTATTCTATTCATAGCTGAATTCTGACCTCTGTTTTGAAAACTTTAGAGAAATGTGAACTTCTTATTCTGTGTGGAAGTGAACTGTAAAAAGATATTTTTGTTTTGACCTGAATTTCCTAATTACTAGAAATGGATCAATGTGGTGATATTTTAATAGGATTGCACACAATTTCAAATTTCCCAATTTTAATTTTAATAATATAGTTACAAGAAGTCCACATTCTACCTTCATAATTGCAACGTGGGGCAAAAGACAGGAAGTTGATTTTACTCTTTATCAGAAGCATAACCCCATATGCACTAAAATGTTTCATTCCTAAATTTACCTTCCAGCCTCTAGAAGTTAAAATTTCCAGATCTTTTTATCCTCTTCTGACCTGTTAAAAATTGCTGTCTGCCATTCTGAGTCATGAGTCTTGCAGACACCATGACTGTTTCATGACAACAGTTTTTAGTACATATTACATTATTCTCACAGTAATATATTTTGCAAAAATAATTAATACTTTTCATTTAGGTTGTCTTCCATTATACATATATGCCCATTTTTGGTGAGCTATTTAGGACAAGAATTTAAACCAACCTCATTACACCTATGTTATGAACTCAGAATGCAAGAAAACTTAAAATAAATAATCTAGAAGCAATTTACACATGGGGCCATGGCTACAAAAGTTTGACTTAACAGGAAATCTCTCCTCCAATTGCTTACTCTGTCTTTACGCAGTATTTTCTCCTATCTCATGAGCCCCTTATTCCATCATAGCAGAAACAAATGCAGACCTCCTGGTGCTGACTTAACATGTTGTTGTCATTTTTTTCTTTGGGAAGAAACCTGTTATCCAAAAGAAAAATATAAGAAGGATTTTAAAATAAAACACATAGCTGATTCTGTCATCCTCCTCAGTGGATTCTCTGATGAATCTTCACTCTATGCTTGCTTTTAAACTCCATTAACTAAAGTATTTTATAGTTAAACTCATCCCCTCATTTTTTATTGGAAGTGAGGTTCCATATCAACTATAATCAAATATGAAGCTTCAGGCCTGAGAAATTCCTCGTTCATCCCTTTGGACAAACCCAGACCTTGTTTTTGCTTTGAACTGTTAAGTAAACTTGTGGGCCCTACAACAATTTCTAGTTATTTGTAAATAGGCAAACATAGATAAATATAGAGTTAATTCATGTCATCCTAGGCCAGAATGAAAAGATGAATATCCTTTCCTCTTAGGGAATAGTTTGAAAATCAGATTTTTCAGGAAATTTCACATGAAAACATAATAAATTTTGAATTGATTCATAGAGAGAGCCCCTTCTATCCCTATTGACTCCAGGCTGAGTCTGAGGAAAAAAACCTCTTCTGGATTTCCAGAGTTCAGAGCAGAACATTCAGGACTGGAAGGAATACAGAGCTAGCATTTTCCGACTTCCTCTTGAACTAGGAAAGAGAACTTGTTACACAGGGGAAGCCAGATGCTAGTACACAAAAGCCCATCTGCCCTTTTGAATCTGTACCTGCTGTTCCTGACGTCCTCCAAGAATCAATAGACTTGTTTATATGTATGGGCTTATAAGGATGTAGATAGGCTGAGAATACTGAGATTGGGTTTTCTTTGAGCAGAGGAAGTTTATAAACCAGGTTATTGTGCTTCACAGATTTTTTTCCTTGTATGCAGCTCAAAGAAGAGGAATCTCTTGCAACCCTGCAAAACATTTGCTCTAGCAAGAGCATTTTAGCTTTGAATATTTCCTCAGTGCATAAACCAGGATGGTGGCTGTCATAGCTGCAGAACCTCCAATTTCAACCAACATCACCAACAACATGAATCCCTTTGCCAAGGGAGCCCTCTTGATGTGTCCATTCATCCAGACCCTGTAATTTTCCTGGGGAAGCACAACCCGACAATTATTTTTATTCTAACACAGCTGTAAGCCTTCAGACCCCTTTGCGGAGGCTGCATTGCAGCAGTGCCCTCTCATAAGCTTGCCATATGCCATGGATGAGTGTGTTGAATAAGGATTGTGACTTTCATTAACATGCCATGCTTGCAGTGCTGAGGAGCCCAGAAAAGGCAGTTTCCCCACTCACTACTACTCTCACACCACTTATTTCTTCTGACCTGAAATCCCAACTTTCTATTCACTGCAGCTTGTTTTAGACAAATAGAACACATATCAACCAGCCTCTTCCAGATCTTACACTCTGGAGCCAAAACACCACTTTCAGCATAATAAGAAGTAGCAAAAAGTCATCTGGGACTCTGTCCTGCATGCCGGATCTATCGTGAGAAGGCCAATATGTCACTGAGAATTATCACAACCAATTAGCAGTAAAAAACAAAATAAAAAATATCAGCAGTAGAAAGCTGCTATCATCATAAAAAAAAAAAATTCAATACACTGAGAAAGAATTAATGATTATTTTAAAAATATTAATTCCAAAAAGTCATTTGGACACAAAGGAGTGTGTCCTATTTAGTTAGTCCCATGTCATGTGGGTAAAGCAGATGTTTGTAGAGGTCCTGGCTGATGTCATCTTTCAAGTACACTAAAATTCAAAAACACTGACTTAGGAGGGATTCTTTCCAGAAAGGGCAAGATATGTGACAATATGCAAAATACTATGTTCAACAGCAGACTCTTTCAGCCACTGCTTTAACAAAAAAATCTGTGACTAAGCTTCTCTACTCTCATATTTCAGCACAAGACTTTCACAAATTCAATTATCTCCTTTTCTTGTGGGATCATATTATTTGGGGAAAGAGGATCCTGTGAAATGTTTAATAAGAAGCCTGGTTCTTGGAAGAAATTTTCCTTTTTCTCTTGAAGACCTGAAGTAGAGCTATTTCACAGCAGAATACAAAGCAAATGCATGAAAAACAAAGGTCATTTAGCTATCAAAGATCAAAGCCCAGAGTCTGACATGGATATTTCAAATTCTTTTGCTAGATTGAATCTTGAAAATCCAGTTTTCAAATCAAAAGACATGTGTGTAGCTAGAGAATTACTGAATAAAAACCTTCACTTTGAAGAAATGGAAGAAAAAGCTATTATATCAAGTGAGAGAATCTAGGCGAGGGGTGTGGGGCAAGAGGCTGTGGGAACATCAAATTACAGCTTCTGTCTGGACAGAACCCATAAAAGCACATGCACATGCTCCAACAACAACTACTCAGGCCAGCTGGGAGTAGAAAAAAGAAGAATAAAGTACTGGTTCCTAAATTGTTTTATTTAGTTTTGAGGAAAATACTGACATGTTACTTGAATATTACCTTGCTAATATGTCAGGAATTCATCTTTGTCACAGCTCCATATTATTATTCTAATTTAAATGAAAACGAAGTAGACATAGATGAGAATAAATGATCTATGGAAATGAGATAAGGCCAGCATTAAACTTCCTAGTAGCTCTAGTTTCAATATCTTTGGCATATCAGACAAAAACCTATTAAAGCATTTGCCTCTTTCATTAGTTCACTTAGGTATGATTTAAATACCATACCTTGAAACCAAGCTTCAGAGTTTATACTGTCTATACCATCTTTGAAAAACACTGAACCATAAACAATCATTTCCAAAAAATTAGTCACTGTGAAATTTGAAACAGTAAGAACAGTCTGCCTTTGAAGGGGAGTAAAAAGTCTTCAGTAACACTACAGCATTTTTTCTTTTTTAATATAAAAATTACATGGCTCAGGAGTAATTATAAGATTAAATTTTCATACCAAGGTTTTGTCACCACCAAAGTGCTTTAAATTAAATGTGTAACCATAAGTTTCCACAAAGGAGTTCCTGCCCTGAGTCAAGGGCATCCAAGTTTTACTCAAGTAGCATGTAACAGTAATGCTGCAACTTGGAGGGCTAAAAGTAAACTGAGAATGAACACTTCACCCAGTCAGAATTTCACTCCATCAGAATTTCTGCATTTTCAAATCCTTTAGGGCATATAAATGCCACACACTCATCCCCTTCCCAAGACACAGGTAGAAGGAATTCCAAATTTGTCTATCATAATTTTCTACATAAACAAGTGAAAACTGTCTGTAAAAATTGCAATTTGGAAAGCTGTCAGGCTACGGAATATTTGCAGATGTAAACAGTGGTGCAACCAACTCATGCAGTTGGGTAACAGCACAGGAGCGTGCCCATTGCAAGTTCCATGGCATCTGAGTACTACTTCAGACTTTCTCCATCCTACTTACTCCACACAATCCAGGAAGGGAAGGGTGGAGGAGGGGAGGACATGGCTGTTCAAGGGGGTTGAGCTGTTGGAGTGACACTTCCATGGAGAGCAGCAATGAAAATGGCAGGAGAGAGCAGGGAGTTGGTGCTGGAAGGACCACTCCTGTTCCCAGCAGATGACCAGGAAAAGGAACAAGGGAGAAGAAAGGCAACCACATGCACCTCAGCAGTGACCAGAACGTTCTTGATGTTCCTGGCTACAAAAGGGTTCAAAGAGCCCCTTCTTTGGAGCCACAATGGCATCTGTTGGCATGCACTCTGCCATGCTCCTAACGTACTCATAAACTGTATGTGCCATAAGCTGTATGTTCCGGTGCTAGGAACCTTTGATTGTTCATGCCACATTTGTCAATCTCTATATATGTGGGTTTAGTAATTCTCTCCCTCCAAAGCAAGACTGGCCTCCCCGTGTACCTTGTTCCAGTAATATGAATCAGAAGGTTTTGGTTTTTTGTGGTGTGTTTTTAACTGCAAGTAACCATCACCCATGGATGTGTTGAGACTTTAGCCTCAATCTTAACTTCTGTATCAACACACTGGTTTTTTATTCAGTTGGGTATGCAACTGAATAGAACAGCAATTGTTCTTAATCATAAGCAAGCCAGGGCTAATGAGAAGAGATTTTTCTCCATAGATTTGATCTGCTGAAGGTACATTCTTTGAAAAGCAATTGTTCCACACTTGCAGCTATTCTGCTCAAACTGTCCAAAAACTACATGACTACAGTTGGTGCAGCAAAGAGCCCAATTTGAGAGCCCTCCTGAGAGGCAGGATATGTTTATTCAGGCTCAAGAAACTAAGATTTCTGATTACCTCATCTTGCTGGCTCAGCAGTTTGGTGCCTGCACAGGCTGAAGTATATGGGATCTTTCTGCAAGAGTCATCTTTGTTAACTAATGGAGCTAGTGAACTGAAGAACAAGTCACCAAAAAATAACAGAGAGGAGTTTGCTTTCTTGTGTAAAGATTGGTACTTACTGCAAAATTAGACCGAAGGATCCAAAAATTACTGCAATTGCAATTTCTTGCTGCTGTAGTAGATTTTACCTCATTCTCAAAAAAAATCTTTAATAATTCATCAAAACACTAGAAAGGAATTAGAGAACTCTAAACAACTACATGCTCCTGAAGCATGTGCCCCCTGCTTCCCTTTGGAACCTCAGACTTATAGTTCAGTCCTTGAGCTATGCAGATATATAAGATAATGTAAAGTAAATAGAAGAGAGTTTGTTTCCACTATATTCATGAAGACCTTGCTGAGATTTTTGTTACATTTCTGGAAAGTTCTGGAGGTTTTTTTCAAATTTTATTTTTAAGATTTGGGAGAGTTACATCAGAAGATAATCATTCAATTTTCTACCTTGAATCACATGTTCTGCCCTGGGGCGTGTGGCTATTCAGAACACTGAGGATTTTGGGCTACATTTACTAGAGCAATATTGGTTCAGCCTTGTATCACTTTCTTCTAGGCATGGTGCTATCTAAGCATCCACCAGGTCAGTTCTTTGGTAGAGGTGATGGGAAAAAGAAAACTTTTCATTACTGCATTGAGACCAGTTTTCAAAAATCACTGAGCTTGAAGACTGACTGAGCTCAAACCTGTCTCCTTACAATTTATAGTGGAAAACTGAAATAAATACACAGTCTATAAAGCTTTAGGTAGAGGGCAATGTTTTCTGTTTGACAGAAACTGAATGTAGTTCAAAATTAATGGCTGAATGTCATAGCCTCCTTTTCAGCTCTTGATACACTTGAAATTAGTTTCACTTCTAGAGACAACTTCACAAGTGAAAAACAATCATTTTGCCTCATTTTTATTTCCATGTTTTCTCATAAGAATTTAAAAAATTCAGCAGCATTTATGCAAAGTGTTATTCTTCACTTTCACAGAATCACAGAATCACAGGATAGATACACTGAGCTGACAGGGACACACAGTGATCATCAGAATCCAAGTCTTGGCCCTGCACAGCACCAGTCTCAAGAGCAACACCACACACCCAAGAGCATTGCACAAGTATTTCTTGAACTCTGTCAGGCTGGTGCTGTGACCACTTCCTTGGGGAGTGTGGTCCAGTGCCCAACCACCCTCTGGGTGGAGAACCTTCTTCTAATATCCAACCTAAACATCCCCTGACATTACTTCAGGGGAAGTAATGTCCTGTCAGGGAAGTGTGTCCTGTCACTGTTACACTGTGATATCACTTCAGAGAAGAGATCAGTGTCTGCCCCTCCTCTTCCCCTCACAAGGAAGCTGTAACTGCAGTGAGGTCTCCCCTCAGTCTCCTCTTCTCCAGGCTGAACAGACCAAGTGACCTCAGCCACTCATCACACAGCTTCCTCTCCAAACCTTTCACCATCCTTTTTACCCTCCTTTGACACTCTCTTAACAGCTCAATGTGTTTTTTGTGTTGTGGCACCCAGAAGTGCCCCCAGCACTGGAGGTGAGGCTGCCCCAGAGCAGAGCAGAGCAGGACAATCCCCTCCCTTGCCTGGCTGTGATGCTGTGCCTGATGCCCCCCAGGACACGGGGCCCTCCTGGCTGCCAGGGCACTGCTGACTCATGTTCAACTTGACATTGATCAGGACACCCATGTCCATTTCCTGAACTCATTTCTGCTCTCTATTCTCTCCTTTCCCAGTCTGTCTGTACATCCTGGGTTGCCCCATCCCAGGTGCAGAACCCAGCACTTTCCCTTGCTGAACTTCATATCGCTGGTGCCTGCCCAATCCTCTCATTTGTCAAGGTGTCTCTCCAGGGCCTTCCTGCCTTTGAGGGAGTCAACTGCTCCTCCCAGTTTTGTATCATCTGTGACCTTACTTAGTAACCCTTCCAGTCCTGTGTCCAAGCCATTTGTGAAGCTGTTGAAGAGCACAGAGCTGAGCATGGAGCCCTGTGGAACCCCCCAGTGACAGGCCACCAGTCTGGTGTCACCCCATTCACTGTAACCCTTTCTGCCTCACCCATGAGCCAGTTGTTCACCTATCACCTGATGTATTTATCCAGCCACGTGCTGGACAGCTTGTCCAGAATGCTATCCTAGGGTGACATTATGATTCTTGTATCCTAATCATCTGTTCTGTTTATGCTGGATATTAATTTCTGCACCTTTAAGACTGATTCTGAGTGAAGTGGGGGGAAAAAGAAGCTCAAGTTTGTTATCAGAAACTGCACTTGCTCCCTTGCATTCCAGCTCCCAGACTGTGTTTTCTGCAGTACAGACAGTAGGAGAGAGCTCTTCTTTACCTTTAGTTAGTTTTTTCTAGCTAGCTGAGCCAGGGGAGTTCCTCTGACTGTGGCTTTTCTTTTTCCTTGGAACTGATCAGCCTTGCTCTGGACTGAAATCCAGAAGAACACTGGGAGTTCACACCTGTGGCCCACTGGGGCCCAGGATGCTGCATTTTCCAGCACTGGAGGGACTGATAGGGACTGAGCAAGCTGAGCTACACCCCACCAACAGGACTCTCTCTGAATTTGCCATCTCTTCAGAACAGCAAGAGGTTCCACTGTTTAATATTATTCATTTTCCCATGTTTGTGAACACTTTGCTTGTTAAATAAACAGGTTTTTTTTTTCTTTTCTCGAAGGAGATTTATGTCTCCTGAACTGGTGGGGGGAGGGGCAGTTGAACTTGCCTTCTAGAGAGACTCCCTCAGAGGTTTCCTCCCAGATTTGCTCTAAACCGGGACAGATGCTCAGATAGACAGTATTGAAAGCTTTACTGAAGTCTAGAACGATTACATCCACTGGCTTCTCCTAATTAGCTAGGTGGATTCCCTTGTTGTAAAAGGGAATCAGGTTTGACAAGCAGGACTTGCTTGACCCTGCTGTGACCAATGACTGTATTGACCAGCTTTCCATTGGCTCAATCTCTCTGGATTCCCAAGATCACTCAAAAATCATCATGAAAGATTTTGTGATGACCTTAGCTAGCTCTTTAGGAATTCTTGCATGAATCCCATGAGGGCCCACAGATTTGTAAATGAAGCTGAAGCAGGTTTATGAAAAGAGGAAGGAGGATCATGATAATTTCCTCTGAAAATATATCTGGGTCTTCAAGGTGGCATACCAAGTTTCTGTGATTTGGATGCCCTGGATCCAGCCTTGAAAATTTCAAAGCCAAATTTTCAGGTCTGCAGCAGAATACCTGGAGGCCCATACCTTTCACAGCTGCTGTCTCCCAGAAGAAATGCCAGGAGCCAAATGGGGTCAGGAGTTCCACTCTTGCAGCATCCAAATCTCACCTGCATAGAAAGCCAGGAAAGTTTGGTTTGGCTGGCTGTCCCAAACCTGCATGCCTCCCTCTTCAGATCCAGAGTAAAACTACAAGATGGATTTTCACTGTGCTGGGAAAAGAAGAAACAACTGTCACAAATTTAGATATATTCTTTCAGAAACTCCTTTTAGATTTGGGAAAAATCGCTCTACAGAGCCAATTTCAAAAGAGGCTTTTTGTTGCATGAAATAATTTGCGCTTTCTGATCAGATGAATTGTAAAGGAATAAAAGGTGTCAGAACATATAAAGTGAAACAAATCTGATTGTGAAATGAATTTTCAGCACATGTTCAACTATTCTATTTCCAATATTAGTAACAATAATCAAAGTTCTAGCACAATACAGAGTAAAGGACAGAACAGAAGCAATTTTAGAAGTAATTTGTTTTCAAATTAAACCTACACAGGCAGGATAAAGGTTCTGTCAAATACATCCATGCACTAAACTGAAACTCACATTCTATATATATTGTCATCTTGAAGGCCTGTTAATGGGAAGAAATGGTAAAAGTCAAGACTTGAAGTGTGAGAAGGCAGTTACCTTAAAGCCAGCTATGAATGTTTCACAGCTGAGCTTTAGCTATGCACCATTTTCTTTCCAAGTTTAAGATTTGTACTCTGTCATGTTTTGTAGAGTTAGTTATTTGAGTTTTAGACTGCAGTCTGGAAATTACTACTGGAACCTTCTTAGAGACACATCTCATTTGTCAGACAAAAATGATAGAAATATGTGTCAAAAAAAAGCTGGATCTTGAAAGTCTTATTCACTTTTGTAGTCCTTATTTTCTTTAAAGCTAAATCCTTTCCAAACTTCTCCCAAGGAAAGGATTTTTCATAATTAAAAAATCTGGGAATTTGACCAAACACAGGGCAGCTGGAAAGTGAAGAGGAAAAGTAGCCATAACATTAAATTACATTAAATGGGTATTTTTCAAAAAAGGAAGGAGAAAAGCACTTGAAGGGAAATAAATCAGGACATTATTACATAATTTCTACATATATGTTTTTCTAACATTTTGCTATTTCCATGCATCCAGAAAAGATACAATTATCACACAATAGAAAGAAATTTTAACAATTAATTTGTTTGCTCCTCTCTCTTTCTTGAAAGTCTTCCTGCAAAGCCATCTCAAGTGAGTTGCCACAAGTCTTCCTGCAACATTTGTGTCTGTGAACAGCTGCAGAAACAAGGAATCTGCAGGAACAAGGGTCTAGCAGAATCTAAAAAACACTAGGGGAGCTAATAGGCAAAATAATCAGTGACAGGTAGAGCATACTTTGAAGAGAATGCATGAGAGAGAAAAAGGACCAAGGAATACACACACTATGTGGAGGGAAGCATCCCCGCAGCACCGAGCAGAGTGGGAGCTGGTGGTGGGAGATTTCACTTCTGCAGATCCTGAGGTCAGTAACTTATGGCTGGGATATTCTCTGAGTAGAAGCAAGAAAATTTTTTTTTAAAAAAAGTTATCACAGGACCTTGGAAAAAGTGATAAATGGGAGAGAGAGGTTTAAGAGTTAAATTTATGCCATTTTGTGTTTATGTGACTGCCACACCTCTTCTACATGAATTGACTGACGCTACAGAAAGTCAAGGTCTGGGACTGGAAACAGATCATGTTCGCTTAGTGGTGTACTGAGGGAGGACTGTTTTTCTTGCTCTGATGTGCCCATTAACTCTTCACAGTGGTGTCCACAGGTTTGCTACCAATCTTTGGAATGCAAAACAGAAGATTACTCGCAGTGCATAGCTTTGGTGACTGAATAGTTAAGCTGTGAATATGTTTGCTCCCTCAACATTGCAAAGTAACACTCCAATATAACTATATCCCTCAAAAAGATATTTAATGGCAGATATTAACAGACTTTTAGCACTGCCAAAGGCCAAAAAACTGAAAGAATGTCCATCGTAATATCACAAATAGATTTCCCATCTAGAGGAATACCTCATCCCTGGTCTGAAAATGCCAAAGATAGCATGTATTTCGCTGTCTTCAACTGTGTGTAAGTAGATCAGAAAAGTGTAAGTATCGACAGGAGAAGTGGATTAGAAAATACAAACAAAACAAAACAGAACCAAACAAATAACAGCTAAACAAAAAAACCCAAACAAATAAAAAAAATCAACCACTTGGAAGGAGCAAAGAAGCATAGCTGCCAAAAATCATACAAGCTGACCACAGACATTTTACACTCCAACTTCTCTTTATCTCACTGTATTTGCTGATTTCTGTACATACTGTCTGCTGCTTTAATTTTACTATTCTTCACATGCTGCTGTCACATACTGACAGACTGAGGCTGTCAGGCCATGGTTCACAGAACACTTCTCCCAGTGCATTTCTTCTCCAATTGCTTTGGGAAATGACAGTGCTCTTGTTCAGAGACAGCCAGCTGTGACCTGTTCTGCCCTAGAGCTTTCCTCCAGCCTTCTCAAGGATTTATTCTCACCAGATACAAAAACTTTTATAATGCTCTGGACCTGTAGCGCTTGATTTGGGCAGGTCTTACTCAGACTTCATTAGGATGATGTTAAAAATCTACGTTTGAAACTTAAAGTCTCCCTTTCTTTTTCTTTTCTCTCTCTCTCTCTTTCTCTCTCTCTTTTGGTGTCTCCCTCTCTTTCTCTCTGCCAATTTTATTTTCCTCCTTTTCTTTCTTAGGATGCCATTAGCAGATCTGTAAAGAGTCACTACATTGTTGCCAGGAAAAGATCTTTGTGCTAACATCTGTGCTCAGAAAGTGAACATTAGAGGACTGCCAGCCCTTATGCTGATTCCTGATGCCTGGCACCTTGCATTGAATAACCTCACTGTAAAGCCAATACAAAACTCTCCAGTTACAATATTTTAATCAACTTTGCATTCATTCCACTTGCAGTCCTTTCAGTTACAACATAATTGAGATGGAAGGAGAAGCTTATCTGTTTCATGGGAAATTAGTAATGTACCAAATTGTTTTTTTAAACCTTCATGTAAACCATTACAAGCCTGTCTGAAATTCTATGTATTAATAGCAAAACTTGAAATTACTTTAAGAAAATGACAGTAGCGAAGTGCATATTTGTAAATTTTAAATAAGACAGCACTATAATTCAAAAATTTTTAGATTTATGTGGTATTTTGACCCTGATATGCTCCTGAAAAAAACCCAAAAAAACAGCATTTAGATTGTTTGCTTATCAGTCTTTAAAAGTTATATTTGTAATACTTTTTGCACAAGATCCCATATCTCTGTATGTTAGATATGCACACTGCAGGCAGCATGTATACTGCATCTTTTCTAATCCAAGTACATGGGAAGACTACACAGTCAGTAATTTTGCAGACTACTATTACAGCAATTTATTTTTCCTATACTACTGCAAGAAATGTGACATGACTTGTAAGATGCAAAGACAGAGGAAAAATTACTGTCCCTGCACTAAAGATCTAACGCAGTAAAGAGAAGCAATCTTGCGAAAATTACTGTACTCTTTTGAGTATTGCAGTCAGCACAGTCCAATACAGCCTTTCTACCTTCCTACCATAAGCTCATTAATCATGCTCTCCCTAAAAGAACACCCCACATAGTGTGTCATCTTTCATCACATTCAAAATTACCTATTTATCCTTCTGACAATGAACAGGCAAGAACTACAAATGAATTCTAAACTTGCCAAGAGTATATTCCTAAGCTCCCAGGACAATGTTCTTGTCAGGATATGAGACTATTTGAAAAAACAAGAACTCTTAAGTATATTTCCCAGAGCATGAAATCTGAGATTGTGATGTATTTTATCTCATGACATTAGAACATTGTCACAGTATTGCATAGGCATCATAGGCATCAACTTCAAAAGTGATGAGGTTCTTAAGGATTAAGAAAGTTCCCATGTAAGTGTTCCAAAATAACAAAAGCTGTACATCAGCATACTGATTTTGTTGAGAGAAAGACTCCAAAGCAGCTTTCAAAGGCCCACTCAGCATCTGTCTGCTACTTTAACACCAGAATTTTGACAAAGTCTGCCCCTAGAGTTCATACTACTTTCCATTTAAATGTGAATAAGCCTACTTAGAGAAAATAGGCAAAACTCTCCCACAAAGCACTCTTTTTAGGTAGGATTCATTACATAATCACTATTTTCCTCAAACAATATGTCAGTGGTGGCACCCTGGCAGATTGCATGAACTTTATTCTCAGTTATGACAGTATAAATCAGAAATATCTCCACTGACCTCATTGGAATTCCAGGAGTAAAGGACTGGTGAACTGACTTCTTGGCATCTGTTACAATAGCTTTTATTAAACCCTCTGTGCATGTAAAAGTAACCAAGTTGTTCACAAGGATAGGAGCAGAACAGGTATAATTAAACATTGCAGAAGTATTCCAGGTCACATACACAAGGTCATTCCTCATTTTTCAAACAATTGTCACAGAGTGAGTGGGATAAATTGCAAAAAACCCCATATTTTCTTAAGCTGAAATATCAAACTATTGAAGGAATAAAAATGGTAAAGAAACTAGAAGACATATAGATGTAATAAATCATGACAAAGCCAATGTAAAATTACTGGCATATGTTTAAAGAATACTGAATACTAAAAGCAGAATGAAGAGATCTAGCTGACACCAAATTATTGTTAGTTTAGCAATATGCATGGATCAGCTGCTGTAAACATTTTGCCATCAAAAACCAAAACAGGGGGTATAGAAATAGCAGTCTGAGGTGACTCAGGGCAGCCAGAAAGGATTTCCTTTAGCAGATTTACAAAGGCATATCTTCATCCATGATAAGCAGAGAGCTGCAGTAAATGAAACCTCTGCAAGTTTGCACCAAGGTGAGTAGTGCAGCTGACACTCCTGAGAGATAGGTTGCCATCCACAAGAATGTGGACAAGTTTCAGGAGTAAGCCCATGAGAACTTCCTGAGGTACAACAAGGCCATATGCAAGGTGTGGCACCTGGGTTGGAGCAATCCCCAATATCAGCAAAGGCTTGGGAATGAGGAGATTGACAGCAGCCCTGCCACAAAGGATTTGAGGCTCCTGGTGGATGAAAACCTGGAGGTGTCTTGACAACATACACTCACAGCTCAGAAAGTCAACCAGACAGCATCAAAAGCACTGTGGCCAGCAGATCAAGGGAGACAATTTTATCTCTCTACTCTGCTCTAGCAAGACTCGGGGTGCTACACACAGCACCCCAGAATGCTACACCCGGCTCTGGGGCCCTCAGCACAGGAAAAACCTGGACCTGCTGGAGTCCAAAGGAGGGCCATGAAGATGGTCAGAGGGCTGGAGCACCTCACTTGAGGAAAGACTGGAGAAGAGAAGAGTCCAGGAAGACCTTACTGCCACAATTCAGTGCTTACAGGGGGCTTTTGAGAAAGATGGAAACAGACTTTTTAGAAGGACCTGATGCAACAGGACAAGAATAGATTGAGTCCAGATAGGTGAAACACTGGAACAGTTTGCCCAAACACACTGCAGATGTCCCATCCCTGGAAGTGTTCAAGGTGAGGTTGGATAGACCTTTGACCTTCAACCTGGTCTGGTTGAAGCCATCCCTGATCATTACAGGAAGGTTGAACTAGATGAGTTTCAAAGGTCCCTTCTAACCCAAACTATTCTATGACTTAGTGTCAAGGGGAAAGTAATGATGATGATGATGATGATGATGATGATGATTACTACTTCTCTTATTATTAATGACTGTAAAATTCATTAATAACTATTCAAAATTATTAATAAGATCATGTCACTCTGTAAATGACAGTTAAAAAATAAAGGGCCACTTTTGCCCTGCATCATCTTCTTCTGTCCTACTTCATTTTCAAATAGACCCATATTTTCTGTTGTCCTCTTATCATGTAAAGGAGGGCCAATTCTTTTGTTGTAACTAGGATTTTTCAGAATAATAATTAGTCTCAGAACTCTGCAAACAAGATTGCCAGTGAAATTGTAACACCCATGAAAACATTTTTTATCTTTTTTTTCAGAAATTATTTGTAAAGTTTTCAGCAACTCTCCTAATAATTCTGTTGGTGTTACAATGGAAGAGAGATTACACTCATGTTTCTCTGAATTTCTGTTTCTAACAAGAATAAAGTAGAAACAAAACCCAATTTCTAAAATCATAACAAAATATATTAATAGCTTCAGAAAAGTAATTTTTTAGCAGAAATGCCAGATTTTAATGAACTTTTCAAAGCAGACCAAGCCATCCTTTCAAATGTTGGACAAATCTACTTTTCAAACAGCATTTCAGAATTGTGATCTTCAGATTTGCCTCAAAATGCCAGTTTCTGTGTTTTTTCTGCAACAGGTAAAATCTTCATGTTGGAAACTACATGCTCCACATGTATGTTCAATAGTTGTTGACCTTGAAAAGAGCACATTAACCCTCGTAAATTTCTAGTTCCAATAAAGAATATATTTGGAAATCATGAAAAGAAAAAATATCACCTTTGAAACTATACTTTGAAACTATAATCTCTTTTAAACATTACTTTAGAAACTACATTTGACCGTGCCATCGAGAATTTAATTAGGATATTTCACAGGTAATGACTTTTTATTTTCCAGTTCAACCATCCATAAAATGGAATCCTCTGTGTGGTCACTGAAGCATTTGTAATTAGACTTTTCTTTACAACTAAGCAGAAGACACCCAGAGTAAGAAATAACACTTTCAAATTTTTGTGTCCTCCAGCTTTAGAGAGAAAACATTGTCATGAGGTAAGCATGGAATTGCCCCTTTTTACAGAAAGTGACTGTTCAGACCATGAAATCTGTGACTAGTGACCAGAGAATCAGTGCTTGTACCAAAGAGCCTTTTCCCATGTTGCTGGATGGCTCACAAGCCACTGTAAGGGGCATGTCTACCTTGTTGGACAAAGTGCTGTGAGGAAGTGTGCCTTGCCTTCAATGAGAGAAAAGGATGAGAATCCACAACAGAAAAGCCAACTCCCTGAACACAAGTTTATTCCAAAACCTGTCAGAAACGCACATATATGACAGTCTTTCTCATAGGTGAGAATGAGTGGTTTAAGCTGTTACTATTTCTTGGTTACCTGATATCTTCTCAAGGTCTGATTTGGAATATGGTTTGAAACAGTTTTACCTCTCAGAAATCTTCTGTCTTCAGCAAGTTCTTACTGATTCCCTTTGTTTAAGAGTCATACCACTGTTAACTAAAGGTCCCCATAGTGACAAATGTAGCCATTATCAACAGACACTGAAAAATCAGCAAAGAGGAAGAAGCCAGGAACAAAAGTTTG
Organism: Agelaius phoeniceus; assembly: GCF_051311805.1. Lineage (NCBI taxonomy): Eukaryota > Metazoa > Chordata > Aves > Passeriformes > Icteridae > Agelaius > Agelaius phoeniceus. Next base: position 27,136,294 of record NC_135303.1, on the reverse strand, counting down.
GCAATGCATCCAGTCAGCAACAGTAGATGCCTGTCAAAAACAGAAACATCCAAATCCATGAGTCCACACCCAGAACACAATGTACAGTGGGCTATCTGACTCTGACACCTACCTCTGACACTGAGCCTGACCTGGACTTATCCCACCCCCAGCCCACCTCCTTTTCAGTGGGATCCCCAATCCATCTGCCCGGCTACTATGCCTGATATCTCACTCATCTTCCTGTATGGAGCAGTGGGCTCTCGCTGCCCTCTGTCACAAAGAAGGTGGGTGAAACTAAGCAGATAATGACTCATAAATCATGGAAACTAAAGAAGGACACACATAGACAGTGGCCAATGAGGAGGCAATCTGATACCTTATTTTGCACCCACAAACATCCTCAAAAGACAGATAGAGAAACCTTCTTCTCTTAACGCATGAAAGGAAGTTGATGAAGGTATTTTTTCTGGTCTTAATAAGACTTCTTATATTGTGTCTCACTACATCCTTCTGGACAAGTTACTCAACTGTGGTATGAGTAGGGTAAAGGTGTACTAGCTATAGAACTGTCTGAATAATAGCTCAAAGGACTGCAGGGAATGGAGCTACCTGTGGCTGGAGACAGCCTCTGGAGACAGAGGTGCTCCTCAGGGCTCAATTCTAGGGCCAGTGCTGTTCAATATTTGTCAATGACCTGGATGCTGGAGTTGAATGCACCATTAGAGAGCTTGATGATGAGTTCAAACTGGGAGGTGCCATTGACTCTCTCATGGGACAAGAGGCCTTCCAGAAAGCTCTAGATAGATTGGTGCATTGAGCAATCATCAAGGGCATGAAATTTAACAAGAACAGACACTGGACACTGCCTCTGGCATGTGTTACCCCTGGCACAAACATGAATTGGGAGTGGCTGGAGAGCAGCCCTGCAGAAAGGGACCCAGGGGTGCTGGTTGGCGGCAGGCTCAGTGTGAGGCAACAGTGTGACAGGGCAAACCCCAGCAAGAGCTGCATCAAACACAGCTCAGCAAAGCAATAGTTTTTTTGTTTCTTTATTGTTAGTACACTAGTCCATGTTACCTAAGTAATTTTCGTGATTGTTTTGTATTTTGTTTTTTCTTAAGCTTACACTGTACTTCTAACGTCACGCTTACTTATCTGACCCACTTTTCACTTCCCATACATTTTGCTTCCTATCTTGAAGTCAGTGAAATTTTGTCTTTAAAACAGGCTTTATATTTCTTCTGCAACGGGGTGCTTTTCACTTGTTCATTTTTGAATGAAAGTAGCCATGATCACTGTGAATTCAGCATTGAGTCTATGTGTGAGTCTTATTGGGAGCACAGACACCAGACAGTAATGTTCAGAAAATCTAAGAACTCTCCATCTTTTAAGTGGACCTCTGTAGGGTCTGTGTTGGAGATAGGCACCAATGTGCTCGGGCATATGTGCTGGAAAAAGTGCATCACAGAGTAAGAGATGCTTAGGAAGTTTCTGTACCACAGAGGATGCAAAATTGGGCTTGGTCCATTCCAGTGGTGGATGGGTACTAATCAGAAGTCTTGTGCATTCTTTTATCCTCTATAGGTGACTCAAGATTTCTTTTCCATCTGATACATGGATGGTCTCAGGAATCATAAATGCTCATAACCTTTTCCTGTTTTGAAGCACAAAGCTTTTACACTGATAGACAGACAGGGTCTTGAAAGAATTCAATACTTCATAATTATTCTTATTTGGAAAAGTCATTTTCCTTCCACACAAAAGATGGAAAAATTTGACCCACATAATACACAATAACCACTGTCATTGTATTACTTAAAGAAAAGATTAAATTATTCAGGAAAACTGTCTTATTGGTATTATATTTCTACCCTAGAAAGGAAAGGAAGTAGAGTCTTAGACTGTCTGGGATGAACTTTCCTTAAATTAGCCCTGCATGGCAAGAAAAGCCATTAACCCTAGAGTACAAAAATGACTGCATCATTCATCATAGATCAAGGCTTGTAGTTTTCAAGGTTTCCATACTAAAAATACAACAATTTAATTAGTATTATAAACTGTGCAATGCTTTACTGACATCTATTTAATATAAAAGTGTCCAGATTTTGGTATGAAAAATATCCACTCATTGTCTAATATCCAAAGGCATCCATAGCTGCTCATCTGTCTCTGTACAAACTGTGATAGAATTTATAATATAAACCATTATAATAGGGATGATTAAGTACAAGGAGAAGAATCCTGCTCTCTGTGCAGGGGTGTAAATGCAGAGCAACACCATTAGCTCATATGTCATTGCCCTACAATTTAATAGGAAGGCATCATCATATTTTCAGTTACAGACACGCTAGTAGTAGAGATAAAGAATGTTGCATATGCCTGTAACCTAATGATTTAAAGACACCCTCACCCTAGGTCCTTCTTCTTGCCAAATGTCACATACATTAAATATAGAATCATCAACTCACAGAATGTTTTGGGCTGGAAAGGACCTTTAAGGGCCATATAGTCCCACTTCCCTGCAATGAAAAGAGTCAATTTTCACTAGACTTGATTGTACAAATACCCAGTCCAACCTGATTTTGAACACTTTCATGGATGGGGTATCCACAGCTCCTCTGGGCAACCTTTTTTAATGTCTCACCACCCTATTGCAATTGTTGGGTGTAGCTGTCAGTAAATTCCTTCTCCACAAAATCCTTACATCTGCAATTTAGAGGTAAGAATGTTGTGGAGCTTATCAAAGGCCTTACAGAAATTCATGTAGGTGACATCTATAATTCTTACCTGATCCAAAAATGCAGTTTATCAGCATTTGTTTCCTATAGCAGCATGAGAGTATAGCTGGCTGTAATGTTTTGGCCATAATTATGAATACTGCTTTACAGTACCAAGAGCTTCCAGAACATCACAGAGCACATCCTATCCCAAAAATAGGTTAATGCAGGCACTTCCAAAACTTTCCTATTTGTCATTATGAAACCATTACTAGAATGAAATAAAAAAATATTCTGTAAAAACTTGTTTTAGAAAATCCACATAATTACTAAATTAAAGCCTTATTTTTGGTAGGTCTGTAATAAAATTTTATTAAATTCTGTGGAAGTCATTGTTTAGCAGAGAGGAATCTGTGGACATAATCATTCTAAATATGTATGCTGGTTCTCAAACAGGTTCCAGAGATTTTGATTGGTTTTTTGGTAACAATTAGAAGGCTTGATTACAAATTTTTGCTTTTTTTTTTCATTGACAATTAGAATGCTCTATTTGCTTTTAAGGAAAATCACCTACATACAGAGTGAGTTGGGGAATCTCAGAATGACTGAAAATTTAGGCAAAATACAGTCTGATTGAAGTAAGCAGTTCATTTTCAGGGAGCAATCCATTTTCATCATTATGGTCACATAATTAAATCAAACAAACAGCAAAGCAGAACTTCTGCACTGCAACTACTGGAATTTTACCAAATGTTAATGAAAAAACATTCCACAAATAGCTTCAAAAATGCATTTGAAGCTAAAATTATGCAGGTAGTGTTTTCATTTATAAATCTATGTTCTTCCAATTCTAGAAATGGAGATAACTTGTGGGTTTTTTGCTGTATCTCCCATCTGCAGAAATTGGGCTTCAGATTAGCACCACATAACATTGTAATTTTAAAACATGTGTTCTATAGATGTGCTGTGTGCAAAGTTAAAGTACTGTTCATAGTGTCCAAAAGAACTTCAAAAACTGGAATTCATTATTCCTGCAAGCAAGAAGTGCAAAGAAATCTGTAACCTTTGGGTTTTGAGAAAAGTGGAATAGTACAGTATGAATGAGTAGATGGATATAATCTTTTCCATACAAATAAGACTGAGTCACACAATCTGTTTCACACACAGATGAATAAAGGAAAATTATTGTATGCTTAACACATTTTACTTATTTACTTATGACTATAAATATAATCACTCTACAGATGAACAGAAAACATGGAAGATTTTGTGATGCTGCCTTGCAAAAGGTAAGAAACAGGCAACATATCAGTGTCTCAGAAATGAAGCTTTACCATCTGTATTGTTTTTTGAGGAACATTGTGTTGAGGGCTAAGATGCTACTCTACCTCAGTTGTAATGCATTACTCATGATGTAATTAATTACTCATGATGCAGATCCCAGACTGCTCCTCTGTATTCAACCACCACCAGTAGAGAAAATAGTGTCACTAAGTGAGGAGATGGTATTGCTTGTTCTAATTAGCAAGTGTTCACAAATAGATGTCTGAAAACAACAGGAAAAACTAGCATTGCTGAAAATAATGTCCAGAAAAAGAAAGAAAGATGGGGTAAATTATTGCCAGCACAATAACTACTTTCAATAACAAAGGAAAGCTGCTTCTCACGACTGCTGTGGCAATGCGAAGAGCATTACAACTGACTTGACAACTAACAAAGGCTTTGGACTGATGCCTTTACTGTCTTCCCTTGACAAAAGCTGATGTCCTGGTTTGACCTAGTGTTTTTGAAACAGGCTAGGCTCTGCACCCAGGAATAACACATGCCAATATTTTTGCAGAATCACTGGAGGAGGTATGAGGATAAAAAATAAATGAACTATTATAGAGCGTTTCATACCCTAATTAAAAACAATATAGCACCAGGTCTTATTCCCTAATAGACCTGAGCCTCCCTGAAGCAACAGAAGGACACTTACAGGCTTTACTGGCATTCTGAAAGGGAAACAAAACTTCTTCAGGCCCAGATGGATTTCATGATTATCAAACCAAATTTCTAGAACAGGACGCTGCCTACAGAGTTCACCACTTTGTAAACATATGTAAATATGAGCTATTCCGTCTGGATGTTATTGCTCAGTCATCTGAAATATGACTGGTCCTCCGACAGGTGAAAATTGGGTTCTTCAGATCAGTTGTGCCAAGGTACCCAGCTATCAGGTTGGCAGACCTGGCCTGAACATTACTACCAGGACATTATCATCTATTCTGTATCTCCTGCTTTACTAATGAGTCTTTCCACTCTTATTAAGACTTTTGACTGCTTTGAAATCATTATATCACTTTATCAAGAGAAGTGTGTTAGGCTAGACAGAGAAGTTTTCACTTCAAAAACATATTTTAGACGTCTTCTGTGTGAGGGAAGAGAATTAGGAGCACCTTCACACCTTTTAAACATGGAAACATATTGAAGTTTCAAGTACTCATTAATGCAGAAAATGCAATCTCCTTTTATCAGCTTTTTCAATGGAACAGTTTTATACCAAATGAACTTATTTGACACCCTTTTTCCCAGGCACAGAGAGATATTTGAATAAATAGTGCATTAACCTATTTTTTAAAAGTCTGCAAAGCTGGAAAGGAGCCAGGAAGATTTTAATGCAGTATTTTAATTTTTATAGGATTCCAATATTTGCCAGTTTTCCATTTTGTTGCTTTACTATAACTCTTGAATTCTTACATGGCTTCAGAGCTTTAAAAATATCAATAACAAATGCTTTTAAATCATTTATGGTTCTGAATTAGACTCATTTACAAAAGCATAATTTTATAGAGTTAGATTGAAATCTAACTCTATGGTGGTAATTTCATACAGAATAGAAATCCTTATTCTCCTAAATTTTCTTCTCAAAAGTCAACAACCTGCTTATAAGAGGTGGATGGGAGTTTAAAAATAAGGATGTTTTTACTTAAAGGTCCATAAAGTGTAAGCAATACAGAAATCTATGCTGTACTATGCTACTAGAACTAAAATGTTTTTTCTGTATCTGAGGCTTAGACTACCTCTAGCAAATTCTCAGCCTTTGACAAGACTAGAAACTATGTTATCAGATTAAAAGTGCAATTTCCAGTCAAACTATGAACTTTGAATAGGAACTGAATGAAACAGATCACATAATCCAAACTGATATTTACCAAGGGTCAGAAATTCCTATGGCTTTCAGAAAGGAAAAGAAAAGAAAAGTGTATGGACTTTGGAAGCAAAATCAGGCTACATAGAATGATTACAGAAGTGTTGTTTGACACAGTAGGGAGAAAATTAATGTGGCCAAAACTTAATTTCAATCATTCTCACTTTAGTTCATGATAATATTGTGTAGGTTATCTGGGAGCTCTTGTCAAACATTTGAAAGACAATGCAGTCATCAATCAAAGCCAGGATGTGTTCCTGAAGGTCATGCCTTCTTAAGGTTATTGTCTAGTGGACAAAGGGCAGGCAGTGGATGTGGGGTATTTTATTTTTAGCAAAGTTTTTGGTACAGTCTCGGACATTTTCCTTCTGGACAAAATGTTGAGCATACGGGAGGACACATACACAATATAATGGTTGAAAAATTGGATGAAGGATTGTGTTCAAAGAGCTGTAGTAAAGGGGGTAACTTTTGGCCATGGCCAGATACTGGTGGTGTTTTCAGGGCTCTCAGCATAATGCTTTTATGGTTTTTTTTTATGTCAGATACCTGGACACAAAAGTGAAATGCACTTTAAGTAAGTTTGCAGGCAACACTAAACTAGGAGGAGAAACTGGTTGCCTTGAGGGTAGAGATGCCTTACAAAGAGAGATATTTAAAAGATTAGAGTGCTGTAAGATCACCAGCATATAAAATTTAACAGCATGTCTCACTTTGTACCTGGGAGAATGTAATGGAAAATGTATATATAGACTGGGCAACCAGATTCTGAGGTGCAGCCCTGTAGAAAGGGATAGAGTTTTGGTCAATGGTTGTTCTGATGGGAGTCAACAATGTGCTCCAGCAGCCAAAAGGCCAACAGTATCCTGGGGTATGTCAAGTGCAGTATAGCTAACTGGCCAAAATAAGTGATTGTCCCAATGTACTTAGCACTGGTGCAGCCTCATCTGGAGTACTGTATGCAGTTTTGGGTTCCCCAAAATTAAAACAAAATTACAATGCGTCCTAAAGAGGGCAACAAACATGTTGAAAGGACTAGAGAGCAGCTGAGGATGTTAGGTTTGTCCAGCTTATTGAAGTGTAGGCTAAGACATAATCTCATTGTTGTCTACACCTTTGACATGAAGGAAAGCAGAGACAGAGATGCTGAATTCTTCTGTCTTGTGTGTGCTAAAAAGACTTGAGGGAATGGCTTAAGCATCAGGGAAAGTTCAGATTGGATATAGATGAGTATCTTCCTCACAAAGAAGGTGGAAAGCACTGGAAATTGTCAAGGCTCCAAGCTTGGTTTTCATGAAGTGGTCAGACATAAGTCTTTGATATATAAGCCTGTGATCTGTCCACAGAGCAGGTGACCAAAGCATTTATTTATGCTGCTGCTCAACAGTAGCCAATCATTTTATTTAGACTGTGCATTGCTGGTGTCCTTTCATAGCTAAACATTTCTTCTGCTGTAGAGTCCAGCCCTACACTTTACTTGAAGCTTAGCAGCACTACCTATTTCAAGTCTCCAAGTCATAATGCATCTGTGAAGGCTCTTCATCCTGCAGAATCTAAGTATGCTGCACAGTCAATGGGTTTCAATTTTTTTCTTGTGTTGTCAAATTGATTGTGCAGGCATAGAAGGTGTGTCCTGGCCATTTGGACAGATGGAAGCCAGTGAGAGATTCTTGACCTTCCTAGTATGTACTAAGTTCGGCCATATAACGGCTGTTTCTTCTTCTTCCATTTTCTGATAAATGCCTACTAAATTGTTTCTCCTGCACCTTACATTCATCACCTGTGGTGTAAGGTTCAATCTCCCACAGCTCTCAGCAGTGCTAGGAAATTATTTTATCTGCAAACTTCTTTAAGGTCCTTGAATGTAAGATGCGATGGAAGAGTGACATAGAAGTTAGAGGAGGGAAGTCCTCTGGATAAAAGTTTTACTTTATAACATTACAGTGATTATTACTTTATCTGCCTTGCAGAAAAACAATTTAATATTTTCCATAGGAGAATGCATTGATGTGTACGAACACTCAAAAGAGAGGAATTCCCTTTCAACTACATATTTCTGCTTATTAGTTAGTAATCCTTTAATGCTGGTGGTGTTACTGCTTTGAAGAACAAGTGCCTACAGGCAGATGTCATAGCTTGAAAAGTGTCAAGAGACTCAGCGATTTCTGAAGACAAGTGAACTCAAAGAGGAGAAGAGAAGGATTTGATTTAGGACACACATATCAAATGTGGCTGTTCATAATTCTATTTATGTTAGTAGGACTAATGTGCTTCAGCTTGCCAGCTGTATTTAAAACTAGCAAAACATATTGCTCACTCTCAAAACATGTACATCCTTTCCCTGTGAGCTGCAGGGAAAGGGCTCCAAAAGCAGCACTTGGACAAAGAGCAGCAGACCACAGGAACAGGGAAATGAGGAACATCTGGATAATACATAATTGCAAAGTTAAGCAGCTTCCAGTCTATTATTCTCATGCAGTGAGCAGAGAAACTGCGATATTAGTGGTAGAAAGCTGGCATCTTTTCTGTTTGGCCAGGTATCATAGTTTAACCTCAGCCAGCAACTAAGAATCACACATCAATTTGATCTCTCCTCCAGTGGGAAGGGCAGCCAAAGGAAAAAAATTAATCTTCATGGCTTGATATAAGTACATTTAATTATTGAAACAAAATAAAATTTAATAATACTCCTAATGACAAAAATAATACTAATGACAAAAGTAGCAATAATACTAATACTTCTAATAACAAATAATAATGCTAATAACAAAATAATAATACTAATGACAAAAATAGCAATAATTACAATAATAGTAATGATAACAATAGCAACAATAATAATTTTAACAAAAAGGAGAGAGTAAAACTCAAGAGAAAGAAGCAAGATGCACAACACAAGTGTTCACTGCCCGCAATAGCGAACAATAGTGAACAGTATCGAACAGCAGTGAACAGTAGTGATGCCTAACCCAGAAGGCACTTGGCCCCTTTCCACATAACTCTCCCTCATTTATATACTGGACATGGTGTTCTATGGTATGGAATATCTTTTTGGCCAGTTCACGTCAGCTGTCCTGTCCATGGTCCCTTCCAGCTTCTTGGGCACCTGCTCACTGGCAGAGAATAGGACACTGAAAAGTTGTTGTCTCAGAGTAAACACTGCTCAGCAATAGTCAAAAGCATTGCTATGTTATCATTATTCTCACACTGATTTCAAAACACAGCATGTACCAGTTACTAAGATGAAAATGAAGTCCATCACAGCCAAAACAAAGATAGTATCCACCCCTGATTCCATACAATTTACTTCATACCAGGTCCAACACTTCCTAATAACACATCACCTTTTTGTCTCTTGGTATTTATTATACACACAGGTATAATTTCCTTAGTCTATGAACCATCCCTGTAAAAGTCCAATTAGTTAATTTAGACCATGACCTTGGACTCAATCTATCAAAGCTGCCTAGGTCAGTATCTAGAAGTAGTTTTGGCTGTATTTCCACCCTGGGGCAGGTGATTTCAGCTGTACTAGACACCCCTCTAAGTGAAGGCTGTGATCTTCACTCTGCCGTTAAAGAGATTGAGAAAGATGCATCATCGATTTAAATTTTGGTACGACTGGGTTACCTTTATTACCTTTACCTTTAGCAGTTCTTATGTTTCAGTTCCAGCATGTCTGGTATGGCCATAGTCAGTGATGGCATGAATCACAGAATCACAGAATCACAGAATCATGGAATCACAGAATCACAGAGTGGGTAGTGATGGAAGGGACCACAGTGGGTCATCTGGTCCAAGGGCCCTGTGCAAGCAGGACATTTCTAGAGCACATGGCACAGGATTGTGTCCAGACAGTTCTTGAGTATCTCCAGTGAGGGAGACTCCACAACCTCTTTGGGTAACCAGTTGCATTACGGATCACCCACACTGTAAAGAAGCTCTTCCTCATATTCAGATGGAACTTCCTGTACATCCTTTTCTGTCTGTTGGCTCTTGTCCTATTGTTTGGCAACACCAAGAAGAGGCTATGTCCATCTTCTTGACACCCTTCCTTCAGATACTGACAGACAATGATGAGGTCCCTCTCAGTCATCTCTTCTCAACACTGAACAGGCCCAAGGCCCAGCTTCCTCAGCCTTTCCTCATAAGAAAAATGCTCCAGTCCCTTAATCATCTTCAGAGTTCTCTGCTGGACACACTCCAGGAACTCCATGTTTCTCTTGTACTGAAGTACTCAGAACGGGACAGAGGACTTCAGATGTGGCCTCACTAAGGCCACGATGAGAGGCAGGATCACCTCCCTTGACCAGGTGGCACTGCTCTTCCTAATTACACTCCAGGTTATCACTGCTGGCTCACAGAGAGCTTGTTGTCCACCAGGACCCCCAGCTCCTTCTCCACAGAGCTGCTTCCCAGCAGGTCACCCCCAGGCTGTGCTGGTGCCTGGGGTTGTTCCTCCCCAGCTGCAGGACCCTGCCCTTGCCTTGGCTGAATTTCAGAAGGTTCCTCTGTGCCCATCTCTCCAGGCTGCTGAGGTCCTTCTGAAGGGCTGCACAGCCCTCTGGGCTATCGGCCACTCCTCCCAGCTTTGTGTTGTCAGCAAAATTGCTGAGGAGGTCTCTGCCCTTCATCCAAGTCATTGATGGATAAATTAAACAAGACTGGGCCCAGTATTGAATCTCAGGAGATGCCACCACTGACAGGCCTCCAGCTAGAGCCTGTGCCACTGATTTTGAGTCTGGGATCTGCTGTTCAGCCAGTTCTCAATCCACCTCCCTGTCCATTCATCCACTGTTCCTGAATTTGTCTGTGAGGACATTGTTAGAGACAGTGTCAAAAGCCTCAGAGTTGCTGCTCTCCTCTCATCCATCCATGTAGTTGTTTCATCGTGGAAGGCAATCAGGTTGGTCAAGCATGATTTTCCTTTAGTGAATCTGTGCTGACTACTCCTGATCACCTTCTTTTCCTCCCTGTGATAGAAGTGGCCTCCAGAATGAGGTGCTCCATCACCTTTCCAGGGACTGAGGTGAGGCTGACTGGCTGATAGTGCCCTGCATCCTACTTCTTACTTTACTTGAAAACTGGGGTGACATCTGCTTTCTTCAGTCCTCAGGCACTAGTCCTGATCTCCATGACCTTTCAAAGTTAAGGAAACATAGCTATGATGTCCATCAGCTGTCTCAGCACTCCTGTGTGCATCCTGCACATAGGACTTGTAGATGGCAAGTTTCCTTAAGTGTTCTCCAACCCAACCCTTCTTGACCAAGGAAAATGCTTCCAGCATTTTTTTTACCCTGGTCTCCTGAGATCCCTGCAGGCTGGTCTTGCCAATTGTCACGCTGTTTTTTTAAGATTTTCTAAGCCTTCTGATGATGACATTCTTGTAGTGAACTTTCTCACACACTTTCTGTAAATAACTTATTGTTTTGCATTCCTTTATGGAGGAGGAGAGAGTTGAGGGACTGTTGGTTTGACCGGTGTCATTGGAGAGGTGGCACTGTCACCCTCCAATCCGCTGTCACTTTTAGAAAACTATAAATGTTGGAGTCAGAAAATAAACTTCCCTTTTTCTCTTCACCTTGAGAACGGTGGTGAGCTTGTGTTCTTTCGTGTCCTATAGCAACAGCCAATCATGACTGTCTAAGACAGACAGGACACAGCTTTGACTCAATTGGCCAAGGAAACAAAACAACCTTCACCAGTGTCCAATAACCAAATCACTTTTGGTTAAAAATCTCCATAACACATTCCACATGTGCAAAACAAGAGGAGCAGTGAATAGGGGTAAGAATTGTTTCCTCTTCTTCTCTGAAGTTCTTACTGCCTTCCCTAGGAAAAATCCTGGAAGAGAGAATTATGTCTCTCTCTGTTCAAAGAATGTGAATACCACAGCCAGTGAAGACCAAAACAAAGGTGTCACTCAGTAACTCTGCCTTCTCCACATCCTGTTACCATGGTCCCCTAGGCCCACATTATCCTTTGTTTTCTTTCTGTTATTGATGTATTTGAAAAAGCCTTTCTTGTTATTCTTGACATCCTTGGTCAGATTTAATTCTGTGTGGGCCTTGGCCTTCCTTGTCTCATTTCTACTAGTCTGACAGCCTCCCAACATTATTTCTAAGTGGCATGACCCTACTTGTACCTTCTGTGTGTTTTGTGCTTATACTTGAGTAATGACACGAGTTCTTTATTAATCCATGCAGATGTCCCACTTCTTTGCCTAATTTCTTGCTCATCACAATGTATCATTCTTGAGCCTGAGGAAGCCATCCTTGTATAACAAACTGTCTTTGACCTTCTTTCCCCCCAAGGCCACAATAATCTTCTTTTAGTCTCAATCTCTGTTAAACTTTTATACTTAAAGCCCCATATAGGGGCTTTTTACCCCTTAAAAGCCCCATATAGGGCTTTTACGAGGTAAGCAGGTCCTGCTGATCACCCCTTGGCTCTCCAGTCAGCAAACCAGCCTATAGGGAGGAACCGTGGAGTCTCCATTGCAGAAATCCTCTGACTGGTGCACCTTTGAGGTAGCAATTGGCACCAGCTGTTTTTCAGCAACCCCACAACAGAAAGGTCCTTCAAGAGACTAGTCAAGGTAGACAGCTTCCTAACTTCCTTCATCTCCAGGGCAGCTATACCAAAGACTAGTTGTTATCCTTTTGGGTCCTTGAAATACTCTCTCCTGAGGTAGTTTACTCCAAAGATGCCTCTCAGGCAATCATAATAAGGCGCTTTTTCCACTCAGTCCCAGTCAGGCTGACATCAGCCTCCATTACAGTAGCTTCTGGGATTCCCCTGCCATTCCAGAAACACAAATGGATTCTCTCCCTGCATAGTTTGATGGTATTAAGTGTACATTGTGCACTGGTGTCTACTAGAGATCCCCATGGAGCTGATGGGCCAGGTCATCAGATCTACAGAGTCTAGTAAACCATGTCCCACTCCTCCACCTGACAGGGGTCAGACCCCTCTAGTCCTAGTCATAGGATTCCTCACTTAGTTGTAAAAACAGATTAGAATTCCTTTCCATGTGATATTGAGGAAGATCAATCCTTCCACTTTGCCAAGGGAGCTAGTAACTGAAGACTGGACAGCAAGTTTTCTGGAAGAGCCCTCATTTGTGATTGTTTTCCCTTCCAGGTACCCATGCCTCTAGGGTTGTGGTGTGTATTTTCTATAAACTCCCTCTTGATCAAAAGAAGGCTTCCTATTAATAGCTGAGATACTGGTCCACACATGGTTCATGTGCACTGGACTTGGTCTGTTTCTGTGGGTAATTGCACATTTCTTGCAAGCAGATGTGTAATCTCTAGCACAGCTAATTCCCTGAGGCATGGGATACCTCTTCCAACTGTGGTCCACTTGCCAGGGTGTCACATAACCTCTTCTTTGTTGGGATACTTCACATTTAACAGGAGTTACCTTCAGAGAGTCTGAGGATTTATGTCCCTTTTCCAATCACATTGTCAATGCCCATTTTCCTTACCATTTAGGGTAAGCACTACCTAGCAAGAGCCAAAACATCAGTGTGTTATCAGCATTATTCTCATACTGAATCCAAACCACAGCATTGTATCAGCTACTAGGAAAAAAAAGCAAGGCTGTACTGTGGAGTCTATTGAATCTTTTCTCATGAATCAGAGCAGAAAGTAATTGAGATCAGTTAAAGATGCATATCACTGTCTCCAGTGCATTTACTAGGCATAAAACAATGGGTGAAATTCTGCATCCATCACTGCGAAGTACCATGAATTGAAAAAGAGGAAGCTCTTTATGATATACATGTACAATTACAGGTTTTAATTTAGCCATTATCTCTCAGGAAGAAGCTTAGAGCATTTGGGACAGTTCCATGTAAACATAACATCAATATATAACATTACTCAAAAAGACAAATAGAATGTTAAAAATTGTAAGGGGAAAAATCAAGCAAAGAGCAGGAAATACCACACTGCTACTATATAGATATTTTTTGCAACTTCATCTAATCAATACAATATAATATAATATAATAGCTCAAAAAAATAGAAAAATGTATCTTCTCTTCAGAGTAATGTTGCAGAAATTGAAGAGATACAGCAAAAGGTGGTGTAGCTGATCAGTGTTGCAGAACAGCTCCTCAAGTAAGAAAAGATAAATAGATGAGGATTCCTTGAGCCTTGAAAGCAAACAGCTGCTGAAAAAAAATGGTACATGAATGTGAACAAAAAAGATTAACAGGTAATCAACAGGTTTGATGAGGATAAAATTTTGGGAGATACCTTGTGAAATTTAAAAGTAGGATAGAAATTTTTTCTATTGAAAAGCAAGTCCTTGTTCTCCATAACATAATTAAAGTGCAGGCTAATAAGGTCATTGACTGTCACGACTGTAAAAGCAGGGAAATTCCAAAGCAAAAAAAAGAAAAAAGCACCACGTTTTTTCCACACATTGAAACATCTGATCATGTGTCAATAAAAACTATTCATATGAAAGCTGATCATTGTCCAAGCATCAACACAACTCAAACCTTGAAGTACAGCACTGTTTGAAAGTAAAGAAAAAGAAGTCATATTTTTTTTATCCATCTCATAACTTAGTTTAGGTTCCAAAGGGAAAACTCCTGTTTGTGCAGGACTTCAGGAAAAGCCTCTTTAACAAGAAAATACTTGCATTACCAGCTAAATTGACAATAATGGCTGTCCCCAAGGCCCAGATTGTTTTCCCTTCACCTAGTCAGTTGTTCTTCTGTAATTTGTCTTGCAACAAGCTGTTCAGACAACACAGGGGATGCACCACACTCATTCAGTTTTCTGTTCTTCATTGCAAATGGGTTTGCATTGCCTTCAGCACAAGGACATCATCAATCAAGTTGATTTTTGCTCTGAATATCTGGAATAGGTGGCTTTCTTTCTACCATTTAGGTGTTCCTTAATTCTTTGTTACTATTGCAGTTGACGTGAGGGGATAAAGAAAAAAAATTATGATCATGGTCAGATGAGAAGGAGCCTGGCAACCAGACTGACTTGTGCTTTGCATTTGGGGAGAACATTTACTATTTTGTAGTGCTCTCCCAACTTTAGTGTGATTTAGCAGCAGTTGCAAAGTGAAATGCATCTGATTTGTACTTTTTCTGTATTTTATATCAGTAATAGATGCAGTCTCTTTGAAGTCTCTGCTTAGATTAAAGAAGAATGCATTTAAATGAATACTCTTCATTTTTATCTACTCTTATAAGAAAGATAGTGATGGAGAAAATATGTCCTTTTTTATTTAGCTCTACTATGGGATGGGAAGATCCTCATCTGATAAAAGAAATAATCATGATGTCAGTTGACCTACTTAGAAAAAACATGAAACAGAATTTAAACCACCTTAACCTGTTGCCTTCTACTCATTTGTCACACTAAAAGAAAAACTCATAGAAGCAGGGTTGGAAAATAGCTTGGAACTAGTTCCACAAGCTGCAAATTATCATGCTTGGAGTAACTTCTTTCTGTGCTGAGTCAGAAAGAACTGTGTAATACTGAACTACTGCTCCTGGGATGTCTGTATCACATGCAATACAAAACCATGGGCCACAACAAACACCCTCACCACTGAGGTGTGGAGTCACTGACAGTGCCGTTTTACTCCTAACATGTAATCAGGGTGAGCCTGTGGTCTGTAGAGTATGTTGGAATTTTCAGCCTAGAAGCCCTGGTCTCATTTAGGGCAGTTCCCCACACACATATACAGAAAGTTGTTGATGTAAGTTATAAATTCATAAAGCACAAATGTAGCTGAGATTCTGAAATTACAAATAAGTTGTCTAGAGATACTCGGGTCTGCAGTGAGATGCTGTCTTGTGCTGATGTAATTTTGCTGCATATATCCATTGCAGTCTCCCAGTCCACTGTTTTTCTCATCCTCATTGGTGTACAGATTTCATCCTTCTTTACATTTACTGCCAAAAGCAGAAGCTTCTGCTATTTTACCAGACACTAGGTAAATCCCCAGTAAAACAGATCCCCTTGGAGAGAAATGAAAAAGCAGTTTTGGCCTCCACTGTGCACATAAAGTAAGAGGAACTGGAGGGTGTCTGTGACCATGTTCTGGGCAGGCTGAAAGCTTCAGAGTATCCAAATATTGGTAATTACCTTGTCCCCAGAGAAACAGCAAATTTTGAGACAATCTAAACCACTGTGTGGATGTTCAAGATCCTCATTTTTTGACTTTTAAACCAACATCATCTTAGCCATAGTTGAGCAAGCACATTACTATAATTCTTCTAAAAATAAAGAGCAGCTAGAGAGTACTGAGAGGCTTCAACAGCTTGACAATCAGCTAAGAGTAAAGGTTCATGGATCATTAACTCTTTGGGTTTCCCAATGCCTGCTGTTGCAGTCTGATTTGTTCCCTAAGGGCCTCAGGCCCAACAGCCTTCTAGGAGCCATTGGAAAGTGAGAACATCCACTTCTTGGGATCGGGTCTCATCACTAAGGGTTGACAGACAGGACTGCAAGTATATGAAGAAATTTAGAGGTAATAGTGGAGGCCAGAGAAAGAGATGGAAACCTGTCTCAGCTGGGTGAAACTGGACTCACAATGAACAGTATTATTCTCAGCAGCAGTGTAAAAACCCTAGTGGGAAGACCTACAGTAGAGGCACGCAAAAGCAGAAACGTAAGTGAGATGCACTGGCAGGAGCAACCTTTGACAATTTGCACTTGAGGAAGTTCTGACACAAGCTGCTCAGAGTTGGAGGGTGCTCAGGACAATGGGACCCATGCTAAGAGAAAGACACCTCTAACTGACTTTGCATGTCTTCTTGACCACTTTTCTATGGTTGAACAATGGTTCAGAGTAATGCAGTGGAGACAAGATTAGGGGGTGTGGTGGAGGAACATAAGGGATAGAAAATGGTGGTAGTCAATTTTTACAAATGTTTGCTGTCTGTTTCCATTAGACATCCAGTATTCCCAGTGTACAAGCCTCAAATCTTGGCACAAAATACATTTATAGGCAGTTTACAGTTAAAGAGTTTCACTAAATACAAATTCTTTTTAGGTGGGCCTCATTTCCTGGTATCTTGATTAGTAATTTGCAGAGCAAAAGACTTCCCTTGAATTTCTGGTCCAACTTCAGCAGTAGCAGCAAAGACCCTCATCTCCATTTCAGATGTACAAAAGTTTATCCAACTTACACTATGATAGCCAGATTCAGGTTATGAATATATTGGCAATGTAGTCTTCCACATTCAAGAAAAATTAGGCTTGCTGGGTCCCGAACCCAAGGCAGACTACTAGTATAGGGTAAAATAGTATGACCTGATACAATGTCTAAGCCACTATTTATCTCAGGAACAGCAGAAGTGGTTCAGTTCTTATTATATCAAGGAAAAACTACTAAGCACTGAAGAATTAGCTGCCCTTATACTCTTATCTTGAATTTTGTATCCCCTTATATCTCATCTCCTGCTGTCTTTTCTGTGTTTTTCAAAACTCGATATCTTAAAGTCTTCTACTTTTCTTTACCATTTGGATTCTTAGCTAACATTTTTTACCCATAGCAGAGTATTGCCACTTCTGGAAATATAAAAATTAAGGTGGCATTCTGCTTCGGAACAACAAGAGCAAAAGAGTACTAAATAACACAAAACCTAATCACATATATTTTATTAAGAGAAAGCAGAACACTTCAAGTAAAAACAGTTTGCCATAACCTAGTTACTTTTTTACTAGTAATATTCTAGGCAGTAATATACTTAACAGGAAATGTTGAAATTGAAAACATATAGCATATAAAATAACAGATGTCAAAAAGAAGTGTCATCATTAGAGCAGGGTACAGGCATGGAAAATAAAACACTTCTATTTTGTCCAGACAAATATGGTCTATGAGCACAGTCAGCACAACTGTTCTGTTGTGTTTCATTTAACCTCCCCATAAAAGAGGAAATTGCAGGCATAGCTTATTGCATGGTCAAGCTAATCTACTTAATATTAGTAAAGCTGAGAGGGCAGAAGGCAATATCAAACTGTGGGTTATACATTATGTCAACTAATTCAGTACTGCTCCAATAAATCTGTCTTACTAAACGAATTTCTGTGCTTAAGCAATGTTGCTAGCAATTTGAAATTCTCCAGGAAGATGTAATATATTTGTATGGAAACCAAATCTTTGCATTGCTTCATTGCCAAGAAGAAATCAAATATATATCTATTGCAGAAAATGTATACTAAAAAAATTGGATAAATGGAAGTAACAGCTGTGTGAAAACAAGGACTTGAAACAACTAAAAGTATCATTTCTTTCAGTGAAGTATTTGGAGCTGCATAACCTTGAAACAAAATCTGTGCATAGCAACAGAAGTGAATTTGGCAGTCAGCTGTATTTACATTCTGTGCTATTAGCTTTTTGAAATATAAATATCTTGCTTTTACCACTCTTCTGGTACAAAAGTAACTGGTATAAAAGTTGAGGTTTGATTCTTTTCACCCTTTGACGGAAAGGAAAGTGAGTGCTTGGCAGAAATGCAGTCTTAGGAGAAGAAATTAGGTTTTACAGGAAGAACAAGAAAAGAGAGAGGAAAAGAATGAGAAAGAATCCAGTTCTCCTTTTGATACTGTATGACCCCACTGGCAGATTGGCTCCACAAAGAGGGTGAAGATAGATGTGCTCATTTCTGGAATGGCCCTCTGTCACATTGTGTTTCTGCAGCTTTCAGCCACCTCACTGGTCTTTGGTCACCTGAAAGTATAAGTATCACTCCCACTGTGTATATGAAAAGCAACTAAGAAAAGCAATTCATTGCTCAGAATTCGCTTGACTGCTGTTCTCACCCCAGGTGGAAAATTTTCAAGGGCGTGCAGTGAGGATGACGCTGTACCAAAGCCCTGACTAGCACGAGAGAGCATTGCAGATGCAGAACTGCACATAGCAGCATGAGAAGCTGCAGAAACAAGTCCCTGCTCAGACCTCGGCTGACCCCATTTCCCTGCCCCTCCATCCGAGGCTGCTTTGCAAGCTGAACTGCTCTGTTGCTGCTCTGTGAGCGAGGCGGGTGAAGAAATTCTGTGTGAGCACAGAATGCAGTTGTTCCCTCCTGCCCCACATGTTCAAGCTCCTCTGTTAACATACAGGTGCTGTGCAGATTCAGCCACTTCTCCTGTGGCCAGGTGGAAGCAGCCCACACAAAGCATATGTGGATAGCACCAGGAGGCAGTGCACCAATGCCGTGCTTAAGCCTTGGGAAACCTCCCCACTGTGGCAGTTCCAGCAGGACACTGACCTACCAAAATCAGTTTGATGGAAGAAGAGCTCCTCTACCACCACTACCATCACCTTTTTTCCTACTTTGATCATATCTGTCTGTCAGACTTAATTCCCATCTAGAGGGAAGGATGCTGTGGCCAGGGCTACTTCTCCCAGACACATTGAGTGCTGTTACTTATCTCTGAGGAGAGGCTGAGGAGACCCATCCTGACAGAAGGGCAGAGGCCACAGATAGACTGCAGGGCTTCCTGGGATTTCACCATTAGTACTGTGGTTTTCAGAGCTAAAACCTTGCAGCAATAAAGTCAGCAAAGTATTGCCAAGGCCACCAGAGGAACGCACACACACAGAACTCAGCATATTCCAGAGTGGATATGCAGAACATGGAATCAGGTTTTCCTGTATTTCTTTATTAGTACCCTAGCATCAAATCTTGTATCAAGAAAATAGTTTGGGCACAAAACATTTGGGGCACTAACTTAATACACAATGGGTATTAAGATGCTCAGAATACCACATCAGGTGAAACAGGTTAATCATAATTTTGATTAGTCTTCTACTGTTAGCATAACTTAAATATTTAACCTTGATTTTTCCTCTCACTGAGGGGAAAAAAATCCCAAATAACTGGAGAGTGAAAGTCCATGTAAATCTTTCAGATTCCATACAGATTTTCCTACTAAAAGGAAAATGATAATTTTTTTTTTCTTAAGAAGATAGTGTCAAGAATAAACCTATCATTAAAAATATGAGCAGCAGACTGGGGAATCTCCCAAGTCAGCATCATGTGTCTTCCAGGCGAGAGGAAAACTCCCTGTAAGGCAGACAGGGAGTTTGAATTATTAAAGCTGAAGGAATAATCGACTCAGACTGATCAGAGCAGGGCTCTCTTGAGAGCTGGTGGGGTTTTTCCGTTGGCAGGGAGACTATGTTTTGTACGTGAGCTGCATTTAAAGCAGTTTATTTCCATATTGCTTTCTCAAGCAGAATTTCTATTGCTGCAAGTAGTTTCCAAAGAAACCTCCACCACTTCACCACCCACACACACACAAAACACCCCTGTTGTTAGAGATGATCAAAAATCAAATGAGAAATTAAGATTAAACTCTCAAGAAAATAAAAAGTAATTTCCCCATCACTCCACTGATTCCAAGGGGAGAATTTTGGGGGAATTTTTTGGCTGAAAATAGCTACACCTACAAGTACATAATGCAGCAAAATGAAAATCAATGGGCACAGGGTTTCCCAGGCAACCTCTTATCAATTGTCTGTTTCTTGGTGATACTGTTCACTGCAATATAAAACCTTGAACAGTTTCATCTGCCGCAGACTGAAAGAAGGGGGGTGGCAGAGGGAATCACCCAAACAAGAGGCTCATGTATAAATGAGTACTTATGAGTATACTTATAAATGAGTACTTATTTATACTCATGTATAAATGAGTACTGCAAAATAAGATTATTTTGATTCCTCTGAATAATTTCCAAGCTATCCGAGTGCAAAGACTGGTTGTCAAGTCATGCATTAATATATTAAGAGAAATTATTATCCTAAACACTAAAGTATTTTCAGTCTCTTACAGAAAATATATGCTGTATTTTAAAAAATATTTCCTGGCACCCCTGTGAAATAGTTCTGGCTTCTTTCATAATTCAGATCTGTCGCTCACATTTATTATGACTTGCACCTCCTGAGGTTTCACAAGAAGAAATGCCAATCATGCTGCAGACATACATAAATAATCACTTTGTTGGAGTCAGCCTCAAAGAGCCAGGCATCAGGAAAAGCAATCTAAGGTCCTGACATTCTCTCCTCACCATGTCAGTTGCCTTGTTTATAAATTCTCCTCGAGGTGGGGAACAGAGCACAGCTGGGTGCTGTGCTCTCACCTTGCAAATTTGCCTGGTGGTATCACAAAGGGCTGGAAGTCCCAGTGCAGCTGAAAGCTCATGAAAGCTCATGTTTTGGGTGGGTATTTATGTGTTACAAAGGTACCCACCTGCATTGAAAAAAATTAAAAGTCTCCAATTACTAAACACAAAAGCTTTTCAGGTTATAAGAATGCCGTTAGCCATAAGCCTACTATCCTCACTGACAAACACCTTGCATAAAAATTCTCCTGCAAGTTCCTGCAACTGTCAGATCTTCACCTTCTCTTTCTCTCCAGCACCTTTCCCTGTCCTGGCTTTTGCCTTTTCCTGCCTTTTTTGTCTATTTGCTTTCATGAAAAACTGACATTTGGGTCAGTCCTGCCAAGGTGGGTAAAGAGTATGCGCTGGTAACCTATGGAGCCCCTAAGAAATCACAAGAGTATTTCAGGGGCCACCTTTCAACTCCCATCCTGCTGCACCAATTGTAGCTCCACAAGTACAACAACAAGGCAAACTCTGCTGTCTTTTTATCCTTTCATGTTCCCTTGAGAAGATGGTGAAAATGTGTCCCGTATCTTGGTGCATACACACAGAGGGAAACAAATCCTTCATTTTCTTTTATTTTCTCCTCAAATGGCAAAACCACTAAAGTCAGTTGTGGGCACACAGCTTTGTGGATTCCTCCCTCATGCAATTTAGATTGGAGATATGGGGAAACACACAGCTGGGAACCTTCAGATCAAAATAGTTAGCAGGGAAGTAAGGGAAGAAATTTATGCCAATAAAATGAGGTCAAAAGCTGACACTATACTTTGAATACTAAACAGACTAGCACTGCCTGGATATGTTCAATCACTTCCATATTTTTACTGCAGCTTGATTCTAAATTTTACTTTTAAATCAAAAGGGTAAAACATTCGACAGAAAGGGAATGTGACCTAGCTTTGGTAACAGCAACAACCAGTAAACAGCAAGTGAAGCAGAACACACATCACTGATAGCTGACATCTCATTGAGTTGGAGTTTTTGAGACTCCCAGAGTAAAACTCAGTAATAATTACTAAATATTACAAAAGGAGATTGATTTTATTTGGTACCCATACCAAACACTATGGCACAATTTACTACAATTGTTTATTTTGTTGGCTATATGTAAATAGTAGAACACAGAAATAATGTTTTGAAAATTAATTGAAGCAGAAGACAAAATCTGCTAGTCTCATCTGCAAGAGTCAAGAGGGAGAGATTAAGCAATACTACTACTTGAACTTCGCTAATTCATAAAAATTTTTCTGGATTATTTAATCTACTTTGCAAGACAGTAAAGTAATCCAGTCCCTGATCAATTATTTTTGCCGCAGCAGCACCTCTACACAAGACAGCATCCTGCAAGAGCTGCTTCACTATTTCTTAGTGTGGAACAGACTGGCGAGCCTCATTGGAGGTAAAGCACTAGATGGAAAAGATAGGGTGTATGGTCAGTACGGGATTGATCACTACAGTACAGAGGTACCACCTCTAACTGCAAAAGATCACCTCCAGAGAAGCAATTCAGTGTAGAAAGAAGCCTCACTAACATCAATATCTTGCTAGTGTCAGAAAGCAAAAGCGCTTGCAGTCTTACACGGCATAGCTATGGAAGGCAGGGCAACAGCAATTTTTCAATTTGATAGTAATATATACAAAATACTTGAGTGCTTCTCTCCATTCCAGATCTCCAACAAAACTTATTCTACAGTAAGTAGAGATTTTGGATATTTTAGGGACAAAAACCATCATTGCTTCAGATTTATTAATATTTTTCTCCGCAACACCTGTTGCTATGTAGGCAGGACATAGGTCTACTGATGAAAAGCCCTTCACTGTCACCTACCTTAACACTTAGCTACTGGCCAGAGGGTAATATAGAGCTTACACTCAGAGCTAAAGAAATCAAAATTAGAAGTCTTTTTCCTCAATGAAATGGGGGTGAAAATGTGTGATGCACTCTGTGATCTAACCACACCACTTCCTCTGTGTAAAATGTTTTATCATCATATGTTGTGGTTACAGGAGAAAGAGTACCAATATGGGTGTAGCCAAAGTATGCATTCTACACCCATCTGCATTATTCCTGATGAACTGTTAATAGTGGGCCATTTGCAGAAGCTGTCCCATGCACATCCCACAAATGAGCTGGGTGTAAGGTTTTCTTTGTCTTCACATGATGATCCTTAAGGGGGATCATCTCTGCCAATGAGCCATCGAGGACCCCCCATAATATTCTATGGCTCATAGGAATACATAATTCCATTGTGAAAATGCCCACCCTGGGGGAGGTACCAAACATTCCCTGCCTGTATATAATCTGTGGCTCAGGACACCACCACCACCACTGGACATCTGGAGGGGGACCAGACTTTCCACAGGACCACGTCTTTTGACAAGACTGCAATCATCTCTCAACAGCACCACAACCACTGCTTAATTGGACTGAGACCACCACCCCGATTAACAGGGGCCATGTTGTATCCTGTGGTTTTAAGCCTGTTTTCTGTATTCATTGTATGTATTGTAACCTTTCTATTAAATTTTAACTTTGACCTAAAGTCTCTTGCAAGCTATTTGTGTGGGGTTAACTTCTCCTGCTGGCTTACCTTCAAGCCAGCACAGCTTATTAAAAATAATACCTAAAAAACACTCTCTCATTACAGCTGACTGACCTTAAATCTTCATGTATTTTTGCTATATGTCCAGATGGCCATAATCCTTAAAACCCCTCTATTAATTACCTTGATTAGCTAGGCAAAACACTGTAAGTTTTTGATGTGCAGAACTCTTTACCTTTTTATCACCAGTTCCAAGTTCTGAAGTATCAAAGGACAGAGGTACCACCACCTGATCACAATCACACAAAAAGACGTGAAATTAAGAGGTGTATCCATCCTGAACCCAAAGGGAGTGCTCCTCTCAAATGCAAAATCTGGCCTCTGTAAACTGTAGTACAAGGTTTCTCAGTCAGCAAAGAGTCTATGCTACCCCCTCATTGTACTTGTGGGTTTTGACAATTGAAGAACTTGATGCTGATTTCACTCTCCTGCTGCTCCAGCCAGTTCTGCTTTATGCAACCAGGTATTCCAGAATGCCCCTGCACACACAGGCTCCTCACAAAGGCTTTGTTGGTGTTGGGACTGGCATTACTGGAATGGCTTAACGGCACAGACATCTCTAGGGGTCTTCATGAATGAAAATGTTCCAAACTAGAAAAACTAAGTAAAATAACTGTTATGCTAATTCCACTACTCACCCAGCAGGAGAAAAAGCACTTTATGACTGATTTTTGGCAGTAATTTTACTCAGTATTGCCCAAAAATACTGAAGCAAAAGCAGTTACCTGTGCACAACTCTGGCATTAGAGTGCTGTTGATAGCTGTTTCCAGTTCCAGAAGTTAAATGAATGCCCAAAATCTCCTTTCACTCAAAAGTAGGATCAGTTAAATGTTGAAAGAATGGATGCCATTCTGAATTCATCACCAACAGAGTTAACAGGCTTCAGCATTTTATTACTTTGCAATATAACCCAAAGAATATTGCTGTTACTGAGATATATCATGATTGTTTATAAGAGAATATAGCACAGCTATTTTACTGAGAGTACAAGCAGGAGCCTCAAAGTTTAAATTGTGGCTTTTTTCCTAATGTTCACAATAAATGAAGTGCAGCATAATTAAATATATTAAAATTTGGCTTTTTGTCAAGGGTAAACAAAACTAACCTAAAAGATTACCATGATAACAGATTATGTGCATTTTTTTCCACATGTGGAGTTTGCAAAGTTCCTAAGTGGCAGCATTAAAAATCTATAAAACTCAAAGGTTATTACTGAATTGAGACCTTTACAGAGGAATCACAGTTTTCAAATATAAATATGAATCCTGTTTTCTCAACGAAATCCTAATATTTAATATAGAAAGCATAGCTGAATACCTGTTTTTTTTCAGAAAATATAACAGAATTTCCTTATGAATGACAACATTTCAAAGGTTATTAGCTTTTCAAAGGACTAAATGCCAGCAGCCTGTGGATTGAAAAATGTTTTATTGCAAGAGGAATGTGCTAGAATGTGCTATTTCACTTTCTTATTAACTATTTCTGGTTAAAAGAAAAAATGTGCTGGATAACCACAGACTCCTGCTAAATGCTCCACTCACCAGCAATGCTAAGGACTCATCCTCTGGACCTTATAAATCCAGGTAAGCTCATGGACAAGCTTTCCCCTATCCTGTTGGATACAACTTTTTACTTGACTCTAAAATGAGATCATGAAATTAAAAATATGTGTAATAAACAGAGGCATCTTTATAGTAGTCTCCTAATTTAATTGCACAGCATCCTGTTGGTTGTCCAGCAGTTTCTTGAGATTTCAATATTATAGAGTTGGGATGGTTTTGTCTCTAACAGCACTTGTGTCTTCAAGATATGATCAATAATAGAATCTTGGTATTTTCTGCCCTGGAAAGATTTTCCTTTTGCAGCATGATTAGACATGGCATAAAACAGACAACCGCTTTCAGGTGGGGCAGTAAGAGCTGTGGAACTTCTTACAGGGTGCATGTTTTCTGCTGTGAAAAAAGCAAGCTATCATAGTGTGGTTTGATTTTTGCCTAAAAGCCACCTCCATATCAGGGGGTTTCATCAGTATCTACAGCAATGCTGGAACAGTCACGACATTTCTAAGGGATGAATATAGAACTTATTAATCAGATGAAAATTTGAAGTCACTAATGTCTCTTTCATTTTTTGTTTGTTGCCAGTGAGTAAGCTCCTCTAAAAGGCTTGGTCTACAGCAAAGTTAATGAACCCCCACAGGACAGATACAGCTTACACAGCAAGATTTCTTATG
Source organism: Agelaius phoeniceus (assembly GCF_051311805.1). Classification (NCBI taxonomy): domain Eukaryota; kingdom Metazoa; phylum Chordata; class Aves; order Passeriformes; family Icteridae; genus Agelaius; species Agelaius phoeniceus. The sequence goes on along the minus strand of NC_135303.1, from coordinate 27,110,413 downwards.
CTGACACAGCTTGTTACTACTGCCACAAACGAAATAAACTGTATTGACTTGTTTGTGAGAATGAGTTGCATTTGCACCAGACATTTACTCTGCTGGTATAAAAATGCCCATTATTTTATTTTTTACCCCACAAGCCTCAGAGACATCACTGGACTTGGAAGAGCTTTTTGCACCTACCTGTCCCAATGCCTTTCCCCCTCCCTCTTCTGTTGGAGAGGTCATTTCATAACTGACTGTGTTGTTTATGAGTTGGTGGGTAGCCATAAGTTATTTGGGCATTTGTTTTTCACTGTCCCTAAAAATGCTTGGGGGAAGAGGCAAGGGAGGAAAATTAAATTCTTATTTTTATTTAATCAGACTTCAGAAATTTGTTTTGGAATGTAATTGGCAGGAATAGGATCTGCGTGGAAAATTTTGGTTTACCATTTCACACATGCACAATTCTCAAAGGTATGTAATAACTCCTAAAACAGGTTGCTGCAGACTTAGGAGACTATTTCTTTCCCCTTGTGCCTATCCAGTCCAAAATACTGTGTTCATAGATTAAAATTCTTGGTAATCCAAAAGATTCTTATATTATTTCATAGCTTCCAGTGTATTTCTGCTCCCTCTTAATCTACATTAAGGAGACTGCAAAGACAAACAACTTTGCAGAAGTAGGAATGGTAGTCACACTAAAGAAAGTATTTGTATTTGCTGGAAAAGGAGAGTCATTCAGCAGAGAAGCACATATTAAAAGGCAGATATGACTGAATTCACTTATTTTAGCATACAGGTGCTCTGTATCGTTGCAAGTTTCATAACATAAGCTGCAAGCAGCAACTGCCAGAGAGAAAAGAACTAAATATGTCTTTTCTGCTTCTTTTTAATACAGAAGTAAAGACTAAGACTTCTGTTATACATTGGAAAGGCAAATTCTACCCATCTGGTCAAAATTTTAGGAGATAACAAGAAATTGGTATTTGGGAAAAAAATCAAAGAAGTTTTAACATCTGTTTCAAAATTATGAAAAGATGATTCTTCTGAAAGTTCAAGTACCCTTTATACTATTGCCTGTGACGTAAGGAACAATTATCCTCTTATTTAAGGGAGGACCATCCTCGTTTTAAGGAACACTTCTGCACCTCCTTATAGATTAGGAAAACATATAACAAAGCAAATACATTTATGAAAGCAGAAACGTCTCATATCTACATGTCAATCTCAGCACCTTATTTACTCCCTTCTGTATCAACTCCAGGCATATTTTTAAACTTCAGATTTGAAAATGCAGTATCAGATGCCACCACCCTTCCCAAGATCTTTACAGCAGTACTGTCAACTGCCTGGTGAAGGAAGATGTAATTATTCATGTACAAAGCCATTACTCAAGTTAACGTTCATAACAAACAATTCATAAATTTGAAATTAGTCAACCAGAAAAGAGGATTTTTTCTCCCTGAACGTACACATTTTGCAAAACTATAAAGAAAAAAAACTGCAATAACTAAATAATTGTAAACTCTACATTCTCTGGCCTTTTTCATTCTTTATTCATGAATCTGTAGCTCCCACATTTTAAGCTTTTCTTTGGCAGAACATCACCACCTAGTGATCATGTGTGCTTACAGGAGCTTCCAGAAAGCTGATTAGAACCCAAAAACAGAAGGCTGATGGGAGGAGAAAAAGAAAGTTTAAGTGAAGAAAAATCCTTTTATTATTTACGTTGGAAACAGTTCCTAAGGAAGATTGAATAGGACACTCTAAAGTAATATAAGAAGATTTTTAGAGACTGATTAATTGAATAACAGTTAAGTAACAATATTATTAAATGGATCCTTTTTGCTGACACTATCTCAGATCAATTTATTTCATTAATATCAGATAAAATTACAATTAAATTTACATGTAAAATACTAAGAAAGAGGAAATTCAGACATTTTTAGGAAAACCCTCCCAGTAGTGACAGCTATTAAGTGGAAATAGCATCTTGACTACATGTTATACCCTAAAACAAGGCTAGTACACATCATAGAATTAAAACCCATATTTACCAGCATCTCATATAGTCCAATTGGTAAGTTTCTTTGGAATTTTTTTTTTTGGCTCTGAGATACCCAAGAATCAAGATGGAGGTCTCATTTGTAGATAAGCTTCTCCCAAGCAAATCACTTAGTATTGCAATCACTGTTGAAGTGTTTCTTTCTGTGAGACCATACCACCACTCCAGTTACACTCTGTTCACCTTTGAAGCAATTTTAAAAGGCAGAAATACAAAATAAAGACTAACTCAGTATATATTTTCTAAATATTAGAAAAAAAAGGAAACATACCAAATTTTTGCAAATGTGTTCAGACTTATAAAATTAAATGTCATTGCTATGTTGAGCTAAATAAAGTAAAAGATAACAAAAGAACACACATTTAAAAGCCAGCAACATTGAACTGTTCCCTAGAACGTTTCTCAAAAGTGGACATACCTGGAGTTTTCAGCTTGTTCAAACAATGAACATAGCTATAATTAACACAAAGGAGCCACACAAATCTGTGCAAAAAGCAAGAAAGTATTTAATACAATGAAACTACATTGCAGTCAGTTTCACCAGGGAAGAATCACCTCAACAAAATGGTTTATTTTCAGGAAGTTCCTTCAGAATACTCATAAATGCTTTAAATGCTTGCTAAAGCTTATTCTCCCAAATTCTTCTGCTTAGATGCGCACTGGAAGGATCATATTTATGCCTTTCCTGCCAATAAAGTTCAATTCCAGGCCCCATTCTGCAGTTTTGTCGGTTATATTTTCAACGGCTAAAAGTGGGAATCTCAAGCAAGAGCCGTAGCAAAGGGAAGATTACAGAGTCCATGATCTATCCTAAGCAGGAGGTGACAAAGAACTGCCCAAAAGGGAAGGCAAGCCACACCAAGCCCAGGCACAAAGGGACAGAGGCCAAAGCTTCACTACTCCTGCATACAAGGGGCTCACCCCTTGTGAGCACAGGCCTTTGGCACGGGGCCAGTGCCAGGCTGCCAGAGGGGAGCCCATGGCCTCAGCAGGGCTCAGGCTGTCCACAGCCAGCATCCCTCCAACTTCAGGTGGGCATTCCAGGCTCTGAGTGCCACTCTGCCTGCATGGGGGGATGCCCTGAGCATTACTGGCTGGCCCTGAGCCTGCTCAGCATCCCACGGGAGCAACACAGGTGGAGAATGCCAGCAGACAAGAGGCCCACACTGTGTGTGTGTCTCAAACACCGATAACTGCATGGCTGTGGAGTCAGCCAAGGACTCCTGGTAAAAACATGCGAGAGCTGTTGGGAGGAACCCAGCACTATTGGTAATAACTGCACATCAGAAAGAACAACTTGTGACTGGAGAAGGGGGCCATGCAGAGGTAGGACACCACTTCTCTGGGACAAACATCCGTGTTCTAGTGCCTGGAGGTAAACACAACACAGTACAGGAAAACAGTAAGAATAAAGCTAAGAAGTGAGCCTAGGCTGCAGAGCAGAGTCAAGATCATGCAAGAACCACCACAAAGCCTCTGACCTATTTCCAGAAAGGTCTGAAAAAATGGACTGTGCATGACAATTAATTGGCATACTAAGCAAGAAACCTGGTTTCTGAGCAGGGAAACCTACCCATAGAAAGGAAGCCCCTAAATCCTGGGCAGTGCTTACAGGACCATGGACATCTATTTTATCATCTGCATCAATCACAAAACCAGGAATGACATCCCATCATCTGGGTTGATAATGGAACTAGGATTGCTGGTCTCTTTTTCTCTCCCTTTTTCTTTCTCTCTCCCTCCTCTTTAATCCACCTCTCCTTTTCTCCCTTCTCTTTCACCATGCCCCTTTCTCCCAAACCCTGTGCCATGTGTAAATAGGGTAGGCTAGGACTGACATAGCAATTTCCATGCCAAGTGTGTAATCTAGAACCGGGACTAGTGGTCTCTCATGCACATTTTTTTTCTTGCCCTCCCTCTGTTTAATTCATGGTTTATTCTCTGTTTTCCCTTTCACCCTGCCCTTTCTCCCAAATCCTCTGCCTTGTGTATAGGACAGGGTATGGACTAACATAAACATAGCAATTTCCATGCCAAGTGTGTAAGTTACTAATAAAACTTGGTGAGATTTTGCAGACCCTGTCACTTTTGCTGTTCCTTTTGATCACGAGCATTTATGAGTATTGGATGCTTCCTTCCCCTTAAGGGGGGATTTACAAGGGGGTGGTTTCACCATGGACACACTAACATAAGTTCTGTCTGAAGAAGTTTTCTTCCTCCCATTTCTGGGAATCTCCTGGACCAGTCCTGCAGGAGAGGACCACAGAGATGCCAATGGAGGAGAACACGATCCCCAGCTGGTGGGGCAACCACAGCGAGCAGGGCACAGCCACAAGCTCTTAGGGCTTGGGGGCTGCACTGCGCTGTACCTCATCCCATGGCACATACACAGTGCACAGGAGCCGTGTTCCTGTACAAGTCGCCCGTGTGGTCTCTAGTGGGATCCAGAGGCCCAGCCAGCAGTCAGCTGCCACACAGGACCAGGCACACAGCATGCCTGTGGAAGCTCCCCTGGGGAAGCAGGACCCAGAAATGCCTTTGCCCAACATGGAGGAGAACATCAGCAGGACACCTCTGCCAGGCCCTGAGAAGCATGAGAAGGATCAGAGAATCATCTCCCGGACAGAACCTTCTCACATGCTGAAGACCAGCAGCCAGGTAGCCGTTGTACATCCCAGGAGACCTGCATCAAATACTGGAGCTATATCACAGAAAATATCCTTCACAAGAAACTGCCAGGATCTAAATATTTGGACTACCTCCCAGATATTACCACCCAGTTGGATCTGGCACCCTTTCCTACACCTGATACAATCCTGAGGAACTATTATCAGGTATTAAGCTTTCACCAGACCTCTTTAAGGTCTGTTTGTTTTTAACACAGTAGGCCACTTCTCACATTACACTTCATTTACCCTGGATCACCACCAAATGGTAGACAGCTGATTTTTTTCTCTAATTTAAGACCTCCAGAAGCAGTGCATCAGCCAGAACTATCCCTTCTGTATTTGGTACTAATTACCTGTAATCCAGCCAAACAAAGTATAAAAGCCCAGCTGCAGCAGGATTCACAGACTACAGGCAAGACAGAGACACGTATCTTAATGAACACAAGAAGCAGGAACCATTGTGTAACCCAGCTTCTCTCCAGTTTGGAACTGGATCTCAGTTCCATGCCGTACTTATCCTCACTTGAAATTAAAGAAGGAGGTCCTTAAGATAGTCCAAATCCAGAGATAGTATTTTGTCTTACCTCTGTTACTCAGCACCTTCCCTCCCTCCACCAGTAGATGTGAACCAAACCCAAACTTCAATGGTTCCCTTAAACAGTAAATAGATACATCCCAACTGGCCCACAGGTAACTGGGAATGCTCCAAGAGACTGCAGAACAACTGCAGAGCCACTTCAAGCAAGATCAATACAAAATCTTTTATCTACAGTTTCATTATAAAATTTTTCATACAGGTTATTTGACAGCATGAAGACAATCAAAAAAAAACCCCAAAAACTGAAGGACAGAGAAAGGCACCAAGTCTAAAAAATCCAGTTTATGCCAAGTACCTTGTTCAATGAGAACACTGAGAAGCTGAACATTTTAGTACAGATTTTCTGCCTCCCTTCCATCAGTTTCAGATCTAGGGAAAAAACAACACATTCCAGCTTCTACTCTTACAAAGAAATAAGTTTACCTCTTAGGGTCCTTTTAATAAGGATTCCTCCAAATGCCATGTTAATGAACAGCAATGACTACTTTGATCATGTGGAGAGAAAAGGTAGCAGTCAGAGAGGACATGAGAAGCATGTCCTAGGCCTGTTTATGAAATTATTGCATCTTGACTGGCAGAGATAAGTAGCAACATGCAAAAATCTGACTGTTTTCTAAGAGCAGGGTTCCTGTAGGTTATATTTATTATTTTTATATAAATTAAAGAGGGTGCTAAACAAGTAATAAATGTCTCCCTAGGGAAAAAAAAAAAAAGAGAGAGGAGATGGATTTTAAAGAACACTACTTGGTGCAAATGAGTCTTCAGTTCTGGATTCAAGATGAAAACATATTATACATATATTTTTTAAGATGTTTGTTTGTTTTTTTAATGCCTAAAGATCCCTTTTCTTTTAAATCTCTGGATACCTTTTTCATTTCCTTATCTTCCACAGCCATTCACATCCTTGGCAGCTTTTTTATTGACTGCACAAGGCCCTGCAGTAGCCTGTTTCAGGTCTAACTTAAATTTCTAATGATGCTGTGCCAGAGTTAATGAATACATGGGATAGTCTGAACTATGAGAACATCCTAAGAAGACATCAGAAACTAAGTAGAAGCTCAGAAGCAGAAAAAGCTCTCAGTTTAACTCAAGAATGAGCAACATTGCTGACAGTGAGCAGACTAAATTTGCAACAGCCTTACATTACAGTATGTTAATGACTTAGGAAAAGCCCAATAAATGAAAACAGCAGTAGTAGAGAAGAAAGAAATGAACTTGAAAGACAAGGTATAGAAAGAAAAATTGAAGACTTCATTGAAAGATAAAGCAACTGGTGCCAATGTACTGGCAATTATTTTTTATTTTTTATAAAGGAAGTAGAAATCTTATAACAATGTTCAAGTTAGTGAACTGTTAGAATACCATTTGGCCACAGGCCTCTGAAAGATTGTTTCAGCTTGTCAAAGTGTGAGTATTTTTCCGGGAAAAAAAAATTGAAACTGGAAATACCACTGGATCAATCCACACTCAAAAAAGTCTCACACTTCTTTCCCTTCTGTATTTAAACTAGAATTCAAAAACTAGCATCCTCCAGCTGTCTAGTTGTTTGTAATTTACTATATCCTTCTCTCTTGTACTATGGATACAGAAGTTCATCAAACTATGGATACAGAAGTTCATCAATTACAGAATCTCCCAACATATTTGGAGACTTCTATTCTCAATTTATTTATTTTAATCAAACTGCAAGAATGATTAATTAACATTAAACTGGCTTCTTTCATACATTTATTGGATTGAGAATGCTTTAAATGTAAACTGTCTGCTGTGCTATTTTAAACCCACAAACAACTTACATGTGGTGCGCTGCTTTAAACTTAGTTTTGAACTTTACCACATTATCAAGTATCTGCCCACTACTGTAGAAAAAAAAATCAGTCAAAAAAAGACTCGTGGATAACCTTATTGACATTTTTTAAAACAAGGAAACACTGAAACAAACATAATTCCCTCTTTTTTTCACTGCTAGCTAAGAGCTAGCATGACTAAGAGCTTCAGGAATTCGTTTGTTGTGCCACCTTCTTCCTTATCTTGGTATTGTAGGCATGCTGCTGGTTCTAGTGGTTAGAGCTGATGTTTCAATGTCAGCTAGAAAAAATCAAAAGGAAGAAAACATTTAGTTCTCTGTGTACCTGTTCTTCCACAAGCTACAAATGACAGTACTGAAATGATATAGTGCATGTTGAGACCTTCTCCTCTATCATAAAACCAGAGTGCAATACAGGAAATAATGACTACCTCGACTTCATTATCTGACATGCTTAATGAGTTGAGTTTTTTCATTCCAAAGGAATATGGTCCCAAAGCTGCAGCAACTGCTCTCCAACTTGTGGTTCGAGCTCCTAGAAGCAATCAGGAAATTAAAAAATTTATTAGCACTGCTGCGATTGTGCATATAAAAACTATTTTTTACAAAATCCTTAGAAGAGGTTGCTGGTGGTCTTTCTGAAAGAATTGTTACTTTTGCTATTGTGACTTATATTAGAACTATCCCTACAACAAGGGGTCAACAGCAGATTAGAAACATTCATAAGCAATCCTCATCTACCAGTTGTTTGGGGTTTTTTGTTTCAGGCAAGATGTCTGTTCTCAAAAAAGAATTCTTAATGAAGATACCATCACTAGAACAGATGTGCCATACAATTTGTGCGTTCCACAGGCCACTTCCTTATTAACTAAAGATCATTATTCTCCACATCTTTTAGGTTTAATTCCATTAAATGCAGTGGAGAATGTGGAAAGGCAGGTCACAGATAATGCAGTGGTTCTTGGTGGAATCACAGACAATAATATAAATCACTTATTTTTGATATTGTTCAGATTCTTTAGGTCTTAAGAACCACTTAGAGGAGAAGCACTGTCAACTTCAACATGTGCTACGTTCCTTTCCTTATTCTTACAATACTCTCCTTCCCTTATTTTTCAACTGAAGAGTTTTTGGGGAAGCAGTGAGAAGACAATACAAAAAGTTTAGCTCCAGAATCTTGTATCAAGGAGATGTTTTGGGAGAGGACTGAGGAGAATGCAAAAACTGCTGCAGAGAATTCTTGTGCAAATTCTTTTCTGGCTTTTTGTACTTGCATTTAGCTTTAATAGATTGGAGAATAGTACTAAGCTTTATTCTGCCTCAAATATCAAGATTCTCTTGAGGCTTTACAGAAAATGCAAACCTATAATTATGAACGGTTATTTGGGTATGACAGACTATTTTATCTCAGAGGACACATCTGAATCAAACAGGAAACAAACCTCCAGAAATTAAAAGAAAACCACCACCAACACTTCATTTATTTTGAAGAAATCCAGCTTTAAATATTTTTTTTAAATAACTGGTTTGATTTTAACAAATTCACTACTGCAACAGTAATTATGCATTAGCTGAAGCTACAATGCGCTCCAAGGAACTGTGATTCAGATTAATACATACATGAACACAGTTGAGTTAAAGGCTGAACAAGCTAATGAAGAAAACACAGTTCCACCAAGTAAAGGAGACTTTAGAAAAGAGTAACTACCTGGCCATCTCTGCTTATCTGTACTTTCTTATTGTCATTCCAAGGGTTGAGCAAATGATGTGCAAACTGGAAAGGAATGCTTTCTTTTCGGATCCACTCCACCTTAAATACACCTCCAAATCCAGCAGATCCCCAGTCCTGACTTTTCTCACGCCCTATTGATGAACACATTCTAGCAAAACCCTGGAAAAAAAAATTAAATATGAAAGAACAGACATAATGAGAGCACATCTATTTATGCTGGAATTAAATAAATGAGTGGACTTCATATGAAACTTTCAAATTAGTTTCAGTGATTGATTCAAACATTCACACACATGAAGCTGGATCTCCCAAAATGTTTACACCTAGAAAGTTGGAAGTATAATTTGTTTTTTCCACATCAAATATACATTCTAGAATATGAGCATAAAGGATATCTTTCAATTAATCTTTCACAATTAACATTCAAGCAGCTTTTTAAAGCTTCATAACAGAGGTTGAAAAGCTGCTGTAAAAAGTGCAAGGTATCAAGATGAATGTTCTATGCCCATTAGCTATTCCTCGCTACTTGTACAAAATTCTTTCAAACATCTCTTCCTTCCTTCCTTCCATCTGTCCTTCCATCCTTCTTTCCCTTATGCCCTCTTTGTTAACAAACATTCATATACAATTAAAAATGAGGAGCTGCTCTCCAAAGAAATAAGTTAAAGCTGCCAAAAGTTTCTTCTTTAATGAAGCTGAAAGAAATTCCAACAAGACAAGTATTCAGAAATGAAATGAAAGAAACCACAAATCCAAGATTGCATTTAATTTATTTAGGGATACCCTTTAAACACAGACCACAAACAAAACAAAAATAAACCCAGACCATGCACAATGTATCAACTGTTCAGGCAAATTTACTCCAGTTATGACTTAGGAGTCCAAGAGATGCAGTGCACTGCCTAAGGTTACCAGCACACACTGCTGCTGTAAGTCATGTAGTCCTAGACAGCTCAAGCCTTAAATTAAAATAAATTAAAATTAATAAAAGGAACAGAGGAAAAATACAGGTGGAAAGTAGAGACACCTGAGGCAAGAAAATATTATTAGAAATGTTAATCTCATGTTCCCATGAAGATAAGTGCATTGTCAAAACCGGAAGGGCAAGGCAACATAATCCATCTACATCCCGAGTTCCATGTGTCCTCTCCTCCCAGCTTTCTTGTCTAAGACCACCAATACAACAGTCCATTTTCAGATTCAAATGGCATGCTGAAAATTACTTTCCAATATGGCATTTGCATTTGCCAAATCACGGTACACATACGTACATTTCACCACAATCCTTCAGTGATATCATCAAGATCTCTATGTTTGGACTGGTTAATTAAATTTTAAGTTTAGCTGACTTCTATTAATAGTTTATAATATATAAAGAGGTAAATTGAACTTTCTTTACTTGGAGCAATTGAGTTTAGCAGGCTCTACAAAACAGTTTAACTGCAACTTTGTACTAGCAGGCCAAGTCTTTACCGTTAAGCTGGCCACAAATACATCAACAAACTGCTGACAAATACCTCACTAAATGTGAACTCAAGACAGCTCTGAAAGAAACATGGCCATGTCTTTCCAGCTTCCTAACTTTGAGAAACTACAGTTCCAGCAAAACAGTTTTTATTAAAACTTGTATTAAAGACATATGAGTTTCCTGGCTTTAGAAAGCTGTGACTTGATTGTATCTTCTTGTTCACTTACAATATTTATTTTGGCATGCAGAGAAAAAGTCAGCAATTCCCTGCTTTGTATGGGTTTCTTTGTTTGTTCCACTGCTGCTGTTTTAAAGCATTTATGTAGGGTAGAAACATTATTCTGACTCATTATGTTTGGAGACAATCTAGTTTTATCCTTTGAGGGAAAAATCGAGTTCATTAAAAGAGACTACTTTGGAGAAGAATGAACTACTCTTCCTCAGCAATCAAGACACATTGGCACAGTACTTATTATGAAGTGAGAAGTCATAAGCAAAGCCCTCCACACTGTACACAGCCATTTGCTGCACTTTCCTAAATCATCAACCACTACCAATAGTTGGTATTAGCTAAGGACTCACCTGGAAGTGTCCAGACCCTTGAACAGAAAATACTAAGTAAACCATGCTGCTTTCCCAAAAGGCTCCATTCAGTTTTCGTTCATTACTTGGCATAGTGGACCATATACCCTTCTGCTGAGAAATCTCAATGTTCTGCAAGTTGCTACTTTTCATTATAAAGTACCGAACTGGCATATTTTGTCTTGGTGAAGGTGATTTGGAAGCCTGAAAGAATTAAATTAAATTAATAAATACAATAAAATAATAATACAATAAAAATAATAATACAATAACAAAAAATACAATAAAATAAACCAAGCTTTAGCTCTGAAGTTCTACATGCATGCAGACAGACCTTTCAAGGAGTTTTTCTTCTCTTCTCCAAGGTTATACAAGAAATACACTATCTATCAGCTATTCCTGTCAGAATTGACTTGAAAGTATATTTACATCTATTTTACATTTTTAAGCATTTTTCAAAATTATAATTAATTCATGAGGGGCAGCAAACAATTATGGCAGAACAAGCCTACAGAGTCTAGTGATTAATTACAATTTTTTGAAGTCTGAGACAACTTCAGATGACACAAAATTAATCACTCTAGACTGCAGCCTGCAGCACACTTGCATTTCCATTTCCAGGAAACAAATTTTCTCCCTGTAACATTGGCTGAATTTAAAAAATACAGGGAGATTTATGAAAATAACCTCACTAAAAATGTATGCTTTAATAAATAATCATCAAAAAAACTGCCAAGCAGTCATAATGTTGCAGATAACACAAAACTTAAAGAGAATCAGTACCAATGTATGCTATAACAGAAACAGAGGAAGACAGAATCCACAGAATTCAGAAATGCATGTACTGTACACACTGTCACTGTTTATTATACCAAGTTCCAAAAAAAAACTACCTCAAAATTGGATTTTTTTTTCTACTTTGAATAGCTTTTATAAAAAGATATTTATTCTTGATTTTTGATTCCAAAAGAAATATTATGTGGTTGTTAACGATGAAAATCTAAGTTAGGTTCTTAATTTATCAATACAATACCTGGTAGTTTCTGAAAGATATCACCAAGAGATTCTATTAATTTTGAAGAGCATGGTAATATGTTTGTAAGAACTGTACCTTTCCAGACATTGGAGAAGATGGACTAGCACAGGGGCTAGGGAAGCTACTGCTGTCTGCAGATTTCACTGATGATCGATCTGACCGGTCATCTGAAGTTTGTTTGGAGTGTAAAGTATTTTTTCGTTTGTACTTCTTTGGCTGATGAAGTATGGGACGTGTAGACCCCATCAGAACTCTAAAATGTAAAGGTAGATACACAACAGATCCTTTTTGGAAGAGGTCACAGAATAATTTATATCTACATATCAGCCTACTAGATGACCATATATATTAGTCATTCCAAAACATATAAAACACTAAATAAAAAAGGATGCATTCACTCTGTAATGGTTAAACCTCTTCTGCTACTTCCCAAGGAGTACAACTCATGGACACTATTTCTGACTGCTCTCCCAAACAGCCAGCATAGATATTAAATAATTCTCAATGAAATCACAACTAACAACACAGCACAGGGCAGTATCAAAGCTTTCAGCTGTATTTATGTAGTTTCTTTCTTCTTAAAAGTAGCAGAAATTCAAGTGATGTTTTTACAGATAAATAAATTTACAAGCTACAGTCTCTGGAAGATCTCAACATCTTACTTTTCAGCATGAGAGGAGTCAGAGAATTCAGTTTCTGCTGTACTTCTCCTGGTGTTAGTTGACCTCCATGTAGATGGTACAAGACGATCTTCAGAAGCCACAGGTCTTGGTCTCTGACCAATTCCTGAAGGCTGCTGCAAACCTGCAGACTGTTCTTCAGCAGTTAAAACAGCTACAACTGCTCTTACAATTGCTTCATCAGCTTGAGACCATGATTTAGAGGGAGCTCGCATGCGACGCAGAAATAAGCTATGCCACTTCTGTCTGAGTTGCAACACCAAGCCAGCAGCCTGTAATGAATTTCAGTTCTGTTAAAGACTAATAAATGTATCAGTTAGGCAAAGGGTATCCTACGCCCCTGCGTCTTTCCTATCAGGCAGCAGGTGGCATTCTGGCAAACTGAAAGGCAAGTCTAAGGGCTCGGGGTGGCGGGGGGGGGGGGAGAAAACCTCACATTTAAATTATGCTGTTATCTTTTCTCTCCTCAGGTCCAAGATAATTTCTAAACCATTTCATGCTGCACTGCACAAAACTTTAAATTCTATTGTAAACACACAGGATTTTTCATTTTTCACTTTAAAAATTTATTGTTTCTTTAAAAGCAGTCTTTTCATGTCTAATGCCCTTCTGCCAGTTCAGTTTGTATTTATGGGCTCTTCAGACATACTTGATGGAAAAGACCTCTGGTTACTCTTCCTTCTAACACAATCAGAGCTTTGCAATAACCAGAAGACTTGTATCCTCAAAGGCTAGGGCTCTTTTCTTCTTTTTATAAAACCTGACAGCAATTTTCTTTCAGCAGCTCCAGTTTCAGGTGCTCCATTTTAGTCAAGCAACTTAAGTCATCCTCTCAGAAGAGGACATACACAATATGCCATTTTTACTGTTCTCTCAGCTCCTGCTCAAATTTTGTCTAACCCAGCTCAAGCTAAGGTCTTGTGTGATGGGAGAACCACACAGGCAATACAGGTGACCACAAACAGCAGAAGAGCCATTATACAGCCACTACTCCTGCACCTTGCTGCTCCCTGCAGCCATTTTCTTTTGTCTGGCAGTTTCTTTAGAATCTCCTAACTTATGGAAATGGATCAAACTGCCAGGCTGGAAATCATAAAACATCAGATACCCAAATTGCTTCTGAAGCAAATCCAACAGCAGCTGACTGCTGAGGCTTTCCTGCTTCCCAGTGTGATATGTAGGACAGCCGCACCATGACAGAGGAAGAAGGATGAACACTTGCAGTTGGCTAGGTAACTAATTCTTTCTTACTTTTTGCTCACAGGTGCAAGATTTAAGAGTTATGAGTTGTATCAATCCATAGGAAGCCCTACAACTTGGATATTGAATATGTGAATTCACGCAAATGACTAGCCTGGGCAAAAGAAGATTGAGTCCGTGTTTGTGTGTTTTTCATATTTCTTACTGAACTCATGAAATAAAAGTTAACTAAAAGATAGTGTGTTTTCCTGTAAATTTGAGAGACTTGAAGGGATCACAATAGCCATTCTTACAGCAAATCTTTGGCTATCCAACTGTTTTAAGAATCTTTTTAGGATGGTATGGCATAAATATTCTTCTACACAAAACAAGCATGGAAGTGATAGATTACGTACCTCAGAGTCCAGTTTGAGGTGGAGCCATTCATCTAGCTTCAGTAATGATACATTAGAAGTTGTTCTGTCCTCCATCTCACTGTCACTGCTACCACTGGATACCCTGTCTCCTGAATTAAGTATAAAAAATGCATTAACATTTCTGTATTATTTACATTCACATACAAAAACTCGAACATCACTATATTACCAGTAATAAGCTAATTTTCCTTCTAAATTTTCACTTAAAATGTAAACATTTGTAAACACACTTTTTCATTTCTGCATATACATCCCAGGGAAGGTCTTTGCATCAGTTAGAAGACCAGGTTCCCAGACCTCCTAAGAGCCCTACTACATAAACACCCATACTGATGTGATCTGACTCTTTCATTTCACCAATAACAAGCCATTATCAAAGTTTTGCCTGAAGTTGTTTGTAAAACCACATATTGCTCTATGCTTTCTATTTTAGTATAACGATTAAGAAAAAAAAATATAAATGCACATGGCTATTTAGGATTCCTTTTTCAAAGTGCAATTCAATCATCATTAACATTATTTTAAGGGTAACAGTTTCAGAGCAATCAGGAAAGTCAGCCTGGACTCTTACTTCAAGCTAGTATTTCTACAGAACTGACAACAGATAAGATTATTTTTGCTTCTATTCTTACAGCACGCCATTTAAATATGAAAAAAGGAAATCTTAATAAATTGTCTACTACTTCTAGCTAATAATTTGGCTAATTGACATTAAAAGTTATCAGTAGAAAATAATCTTTAAAATGCATGTGTCAATTGAAAGCAATATGATTATTTGCCACATTAACTCTAACTATATTATTCAGTTTGAATCATCCGGTTCAAAGTATCAAATAAACTAGGCTGTAGAAAAAATATACATACTACATTTCTCAGCATTAGTACTGTCTTTAAACATTTTGGTTACATTTTTTATTTTTTTGAAAACTATACTGTAATTTCTGAGACTCCAGAATCGTACAAGGATTCACAAAACTCAAGACATTTGTTACACAGCCTCTAAATTATTCCTGAACAGCTACAGGAACTATATATAGCTCTGTATTTCAAGAAATAGCCAAATTATGTAGAAAATAGACTTGCAAAATAAATTTTCCAAATCACATACTAGTATAATACCAACACAAACATTCCAAATCCAGACTCTGGTATACCTTGACAGGATGAACATGCCTGTAAAGCATTACTTGGTAACCTAGCTGGTCCACAGAAGAGAGCCACAGTGATGGGTGTTACAACAGAACAGCACCTGATGTTTGCTATCCTGTGAGCTCTCGTCATTTCATCGTATATCAGCCAGTCTGTAGGGAGTGCCTGAACAGCTGCAGTTTGGCCATTCACTGGGGGAATCTGTGCAAGAGCAAATAAGACTAGGTTATTTTATCATCTATGTGTCATTAAAATAAATTTTAAACTTAGTTCCTACATTATGTATGTAGAAATAAATACATAAATATTTACATACACAAGAAAAGCCAAGTATATTCAACCAGACTTACAAGTTATCTTATCACTTTGAAGAAAAATATTTTGCTTTAAAAGAGGATCTAAAGAAGTATCAGTTTCAGAGCAGAACTTTTTCTTCATAACAATAAGCAGAGATTGTTACCTCATCCAAATACTTATACAACTAGCTTTTTCTTTTAATATTTTGTCTTGTTCCACTTAGCACGACTAACTGAAATACTGGAAAAATACATCAACTCCAATTTTTCATTCTACCACCCGCCAGAAAAAATATTTCCTAAAACGTTCAAAGTGTCTTTACCTTTTTATACTGAGGTTGACTAAGAACAGAGGTTGGATGAAATCGCACTTTCTTCTCCTTTGGTGCAGTTAAAACCAGGCTCTCTCGGTCTACATGCACGAGATTGGGATACATCCCAGCCACTAAGGCAGCTTTAACTACAGCCCAGTTTTCAGAGTTAGCATTAACATCTCTAATATCAGCTCCTGCTCTGGCTCTAACAAAACCTGAAGAAAGAAGGAGATCAAAACTGTGTTATATTTGCTTGTATTTAAGATCTTTTTTGCTTCTCAAAAGGAATTTGAAAAACAAAAATTAAATAAACTACAAATTGCATTTTTCACAACTGCCAACATTAACAGCACCCTTACACTGAACTCCTTCCTGATACGGGGTTTCATACTAATGCAAAATAGAACTACTTTTTACAATACTTCTTAACACAATATTAGAAATTGTGTAATTTAATTGCAACTTGATTACAACTTAGCATGAGTGGACCCTGCCTAAAACCTAGAGTAGGTGAACTTTAAATATAGTGCAGGTGAACTGTTTGTTAGCATGAACAGCTAAGCAGGGGAAGTATAAGATATCTCTGGATAAAGGATGAGACCTTGGAAGTGGCCCAAGGCTGGCTGAAGCTGTAAAATAAGAGCAGGTGATGGGCTGCCCACACTGAGTTAGTGGAAGACCCCAGACCATAAACTGCCATTGGATCAAGAGAAGCATGCAAGGAACAAGCAGGGCACGTGAAGATCAGGCACACTGACAGTAAGGGATAAAGGGATTTCATTATTCAGGACACTCTCCAGGGACATCCAGCTTGACCTGAAATTAACTGACTCTGCCTCAGAACCTAGGGTCTGAACTCATTTTAACAACTGCATCAGGAAAAAATTTACTAGAACATAAAAACCCAAGGAAACATGTCTCACACTGCAAGACAGCAAGATATTGAACAATCAGGGTGCTTTCAGTTATGCCTGCTGTTCCCCAGCCACATTTTCTTACCCTACCATCTCCCCCATGCCCAGCATGAATATGTACTGGTCTTTTTCAACAATAGGAAGGAAAATGACAAGTAAACACTACTTTCCTTACAATTTGTAAACACTTAACTCTAAAATTATGTTAGAACTTTTTCTAACATATTTATTTACCTGAGGCTCTAAGCTGACCAAGCAACTGTGTTCTCATTCCTACGATGATTTGCATTGTGGCTTGAGACAGGAAGTTCTTTTCACAGAAGGCTCTCTCCCAGCCATCACTGCGTGCCTTCTGCCATGCCTGTAAAGAATAATTTTTTAACATTTGCCTACTAATTTAAATATCTAAAATTCAAAAATGCAGAGTTCTAAAAGCTACATTTATGTCAATAAAATTAACCAAAGTAAATGTATCGAACCTGATTTATTTAACTACTAGATTTTTTTTCCCATTCCCTCACTGAAATATAATGATAATTAATTTATTTTAAGTTCATTATGTTATTATTGAGATCACTATGTCAAGGTCACTATTTTAAGTTACCCATGTAACAGGATATAAAGTGGCATCTTGCTGGAACTTACAGAATTTAATCAGGTTTGAAAAGGTCACACAAAATGTGTGCCTCAGAATGTGAGTCCAATATACAGGAAGGCCACAATCTACCACTCTATGTCCAGTTTGGCTGGTAGGTCATTTACTCTGATGTGTGAACAGTCCTTGTTATGAAAGGATACCTGAAAAGCCCTGAGAAGCACCATGTGGTCGCTGAAGGTTCCCGCAGTGAAACACTTCCTGCACAGCATGGCCGCACGCTTTTGAGAGGCCAGCGTGGGCAGCACAAAAGGGTCTCGGTAGGCAAGAGCACAGGCAATGGTCAGGACAGGATCCAGGCACTTCAAAACAACAGCACACAACACCATTTTACCGAGGTGTGGCTCCACTGGCAATTCAGTGAGATGATAACCAAGTTCAGTGAGATCTTCCCAAGGGTCCATGGCATCTATAGTCTGTTTGAAAAAAGAAAAAAAGTGGGGATGTAGGGAAAAGGGGAAGAAGGGGTAAGGGGGCAAAATTAATTTACAATGAAAGCAGAAAAGATATTAATTACATCACCTGGATTTGCTCCCAAACACTAAAGAAGCAAGTCAAACTAGTTTCAATTAAGATTTTACAGTAGTCCCTTCCTTTAACATGGAAAAATACATACACACACACACAAAATGAAAACAAACAAAAATTCAAAGCATCCTTAAGTAAGTGAACAAGACTTTCAGTACAATTAAAAGTCAGTAAGATATGTTACCACACCACAAATACTAATTAAACATAACTCCCATCTAAATTGTATTCCTCTGCTGACCTTGAGCATTTGCAGAGCATTTTTCACAATGAAAGCTGGTGGAGGATCAGGAGCTTTCAAAAGAAAGTCAACAACTGAACAATTAATTGGAGCCAGAAGTTTTGTGTGTAAACAAAGCTCCTGCAAATTAAAAAGAAGAAAAATACTATTAAGGTTTGGGAAAGAGAAAATACTTACACACCTTTTTGGAGTTATTAGTATGGTCTGGTGATAATACATTTTTTAGAAGTTGTAACTTCTAAGTGAACACACACCTGAAGTGGCATTCTTAGAAGTTCTGGAGTCTGAAATTCCAACATATTCTCAAATCGGAGCCTACTGAAGAGACGAAAACAGACTCCAGGCTGACAGCGCCCAGCCCTGGAAAATAAAATGTGGGAAGCTGTGAAAATTAAGAGTTTCTTTTTTATAAAAACCCAACCAAACAAAAAACAACCCACAAAAACTTAGAATGCAATTGCAGAGGAAGGTCTAAGAGAATGGTAATTTTGTTGTTAAGAGGAAGTCCCTCACATGAATTAAAAGAGTTTTCCAGTACATTATTTTTGACAGTGTGGAAATTTATATAATTTTATTATAAGAAAATACTTATAATTTTATTATAAGAAAAATCTGGACAAAAAAAAAAAAGCAAGACCTATCTAAATAAAGTGATGCAATTTTGCTAACTTGAGATCAATCCAAACCTCAGTCATCTTTTGCCATAGGGAACCTAAGTTGGAAACTTTGTTTCTTCCTCTTTAAATTCCCCAGTTAGAAGTCTAGATGTAAATGGTAAAATGAAGACCCAAAAACATGTGAATGAAGGAACAGAGACAGCAAATGCTCACAATTCATGCTTAAAAACCTGGAGGATAATGACAACATTTTATCTCCAAACGGGCATTTTTTGCTGTCTACACACATAACTTCTCAGCCCTAACTCACTGCGCTGGGAAGAATATGATCTTGAGCATCCTGGTGAATATACAAAGTCATGAATACTCTGGAGCTGGTCAATAAGGAATCACTGCTCCGTGTCACTTCTAAAAAAGGGATGCTAGGATATCAATTAAAAACGAGCAGTAGGCACTCCTTTGCCCACTGACAAGTTACTGTGGCTGCTGGTGCTACATGGCAGAAAGAGAAATTAAGTTCACAGGGGACAACAACCTAGACCTAATATAAGTTCTGGGACATTCTTGAGTGCTGCTTCTCTGTATCTTGGGAAATCAGTCCAAGAAAATACATGCTGACTCTTTGTTTACTGCAGAGAAGAAGTATTAGCCATTGTTCAACATGACACTGGACTAGCCTAGAAAAATTACCCAGTGTGGCTGCTATAGGTTTGCAATTTACTCTTAATATATGGGATGGTGGATATCTGCAAAATAAAAATCAGTATGAAGCATTTATTACCTGCCTTTTCTCTGGATAGCACTGGCTTTTGAAATCCACACCATCTTCAGCATTGTAACACAACTCAGTGCATCAAAAGACTTCTATAAAAGCACAGCAAGGAACATAAAACCATGATTAACCATGATACATGATATAAAAAGTTATTATTAAGCTTTTAACAGAAGTTCTTTGAAAAATAGAAAAAATAATTTTAACAAACATCAGCAGCTTCTGGCACAAAGGTATGCTCTGAGGTACCTCCTTTCAATTGAATTGATAATGTATGTTTTGCATTATCTTTGTGCCATAGTTTCCTAAATTGAAGTTTTCTTTCTAGTCTCAGGAGGTAATTTTGAATGAATAAAATTATATCATATATATCAAATTTATTACAAAATCAATAAAATCAAAATACAGACTGTATTTTGAATTATCACAAATCAGGAAAAAAACGTGTTGTTGTATTGATTAAAGTCTTCTTTGTCTCACTTGGAAATCACATCCTTATTTTCTTACATTTGATGCAAAGTTACAGAAAAACTGTATTACCACAGCAACTTTAGAAATTTGGCATGTATTTCCTCTATGAAATCCAACTTCATTTTCAAAGACATAGGTCTTAAACTACCTCATCATACTGTATCTCCTTTCCTTCACACATAATTTGTGAATGGGCATTCAACACAATACTTAAACACTTAATGGCTTTGATTTGGACTTGACACAATAGTAGGACAAAGAGAACTCCCAGTGCTCTCTTAAGTCTCAGGATGTTGGTGGTCTAAACAGATGGACTTGTTTAAAACAACTAACAGAAACTATAAATTAAAAAAAATACATTAGCATATCAATCTACAACAGTTTTTACAAGGTTTATCAAAAGCTAATTATTTACAGTATTTGTCATAAAATAAATGTCAAAACCTCTGTGATCTTTGTTACTTGACATGCACTAGCTGTCAGCCTACTAGAAGAAAACAGTCCTCTAAAATTTACCTATTATGTATTGTAGAATAACACTAGGAAGTTTACTTGTCAGAGAAAGTTTTAACCAATCATACCTCTTTCACCTTGCCTGAGTCAATAACAAATACAACATCATTGACTGTTATGCTGGTTTCTGCTATATTTGTAGAAAGAATCTGCAAATAAAACAACCAAAACTGTAGTTAAAAGCAAAGACAAAAGAGATTCATACGGTATCTGATAAAGTGCTCTAAAACTTACTATTTTGCGCACACCAGGAGGTGGACTTTTAAGCACTTTCTTCTGATCCGAAGTCTGCATATTTGAATGAAGCATGAAAACCTGGCATCTAGTGCAAGACAAAGAGTACATTTAAGTATTTTTAAAGACACAATGAAAACCTCGACCATAGGAACCAGAGACTTTACCTGTGCGCATTGTCAGCAAATCTCCTGTCATCAAATAGAATACGGTCCCTCAGGCTAACTATCTCATCATATCCAGGAAGAAATATTAAAATCGCTCCTGAAAAAGACGGGGGTTGGCAGAGTTAAGCAGCAAATTCACTTAAAATACACATCAGTACTGTGCAGAGTAGCATTTGGTAGCATTACCTATTTAGTGTTTCCAAAAGAAGGGCACAATTCATCAAAGGCTGAAAGTACAGTCATCTATTGGGAGTGTGTGTTCATACTTACCGGTCTCACAACTATGACAGATGTTATAAAGTAAGTGCATAATAAGGTCAAGATCCACTTTTTCATCATCAAAACTGTGATGATAAGCTGTCAACAGCTCTCTGTCCTCTGCACTAAGGTCACTACCACTTGTTCGGACCAGGGAACTTTCATCCAGATTTCCAAATCCTGCTGAAGCACTAAAATAGAAAAATGCACAGACCAGAGTCAAGTCCGCTTGTTTCAGGTTTGCATTCAGCCAGTAAGTAAATTTAGATCAACACCAAGACTACTCCTTTCAAATTTAAATTTTAAAGAGTAGCAGAACAGCATCTTCAAAATACTATTACTGTTCACTGATTTAAGTGTAATCCAACAAAGCATGAAACTTCAATTTTTAGCATACCTTTACTTTTCTTACTCTTTATTGAAACACAGCCATAAGCAAAGCGCCAGAATTCAAAGTATAAAGACACTACATGTTTACCTGTTAAATAAAAAGTATTTAAAAGAAATGTTTGCCCAAATGTTTTCCTCACATGAACAGGTACTACGCAAATGAAAACTACACTAAAAAGTGCTCTAAAAACACTGGTCTCTACCAAATGATAACTGAACTATAACTGTAAGGTAATCAGAAACCAATTCTTAAATGACCTAGTGTAAGTGTTACTTGTATTAAATTTCTTTAATATGGCTACTATGTAATGACAACAATGTATAGATAAAAAACAACAGGTTTGTTTCCTAAATAAGCATCTAAATTAAAATGGTAAACGGTAGAATCATTATCTCTATTTATCTAAGTCAGTATATTCATATCCTGCCTAGACATATAATCATGATAGCAATGCCCACATCAAAATGATAAAAAATAACAATATGAAAGAAGTCTACACAACTCTAACTATATTTATCCTAGGATTTGCAAACATAATCAATGAAATACACCGTTTTTTTTTTTAAGACCATCTTTTTGAAACATTCCTGGTCTCAAATAAATCCTGCTATTTAGGTCAGATTTAAAGGCATAAAAAGCTAAAAATTGTTCTGATTAGAAGACAAAATTCCAATTTCCCTTCAACATTTCCCTTCAACTGTTTCTGCAAAGTAATTATAGCTTACCTGTAGGATTCCAACAGGTCAACAACCTCGGTCTGTCCAAAGTGCTTAGCCCAGTCCACAGCCATCCTGAAAAAAAACACAGAAATCTTTTTTAAATTTCTCACTTCAAAAGACACACAGCCTAAGACTCTGAATTAAGAATGCAATTTATAATTTCCAGAATAAACTGTGATAAACAGAAATTAGAAAATGCTTTGAATGTCAAAATTTACTATTGCATATAGTAGTCTATTAAGTTAGCAATTGGTTTAAATGTTGAAGAAAATTCTTTCTCGTTTGTATATTGACAAATGAATCTGTGTTTTGGTTTGTCTGTTTGTTTTTACCAGCCATTAGAAGATCTGCAGTGGATATTTGCTCCCATACTGATCAGCTGCTCTACTTGACTCAAAAAGCCTCTCCCTGAAGCAATCATTAATGCAGTCGCGCTGGTTTCACTGTGCCTATAATCAACTGAGAATTACAAATAAATTAATAAACAAATAAACCAGCAAACCAGATAAAAACATTCTTTCTTTTTCACCTAAATGTGGTATGAATGTGGCTTACATGACTTTTAAAATCTAGGCCAGAGAGAATTTGTTTTCTGACTTCATCCCACCATTCAGTTTGCATGAATTTAACACTACTTGAGACACACTGTAACATCTGTTAATACTTCAAACCAAGTACAAACAAAAAATAACTAAACAATTCATTAATTCTGCTAATTCTATTCACTTTTCCAAGAGGCATCAATTCAAACCTAGCAACACTTGAAACTGGAGATAAAGCAGCCACAGAAATTCAACTCATTTGTTATTGCTTTTTTCTTATGTTATAAGATGACAGACTTACCACTGACATTTTCATTTAAAATGAGATGGAACACCTGAGCAAAGGCATCAGTATCTTTATGCAACCAGATGTCAGAAAGACAAGAATCCATTTCTTTTATTAACCATAGTTCAAGGCAATTCGCATCTTTTTCAGTCTGAAGAGGAAAAACAGTATTGAAAGATAGATGTCTTCCAAGATTTATCTTTATTCTCCTATATTACACATGAAAAAATTGAACAGTTGCTTTTCCAAGTAGCAATCAGCATTCAGGTACCAGTTAAAGCATTTGTTGTACCATGCAAGTACTTTAAGCAATGGCAGTTCAGCTATTTAAGCTGAAGAGAAGTTGTGCACAAACCATTTTAAGTGAAAAGCACACTTTGGCTAGAGTAGTTCTTGGTAACTTCAAAAAAATCATCTATAAGATATGTTAATACCCTTCAAGAAATTCTACAGGACTAGTATCTTTGGAAAACAGCTCTTAAAGCAGATTTAAACACATTTTCCAACAAAAGGAAAAACTTACCAGTTGATTAAATACTGAGTCACCATTGTCACCCAAAAGACTACACTCTTCAGCTGCTCTTGGGACAAACCTTGGTCTCTCAGGTTCCAGCTTACTATTATTTTCTTGAGCAGCACACCACTCAGTAAGAGTGCTTTGCTGTTTTTCTTCTGCAATGCATAAAAGATTTCCATGGAAAGTTTTACAGCCATCCTAATTATCCATTAATTTCAGTTTAAAAAAACTGCAGTATCTAATTACAAAGTTTAAACTGTTTGATCTCTTATTTAATCTAGAACATTGTTACCAGTCCAATATAAATTCCATGATTAAGAGCACCTAAAGTGCACCATGGCAAAAATCTACTATAAGAACAAGGTAAGAAATACCACTTGGTTGCTTAAACCATTAAGCCTGCAACTTGCTGTATTCAAACGAGATTCCTAAGTAGCTTCTACACAATTCTCAATCCAGATGTTCCTGCACAAGTGAAATGCCAAAGAGCAGTGATATAACTCTTGCATGTAACAACTAATTTTTGCGTACCAGTAAAATAAACAGTAGAAGCCATCAGTGCCCCAACTGAGCTTTTCTACTTACAGTGATCAGAGCTGAGCATCACGATAAATATGTAGTTAGGACTGCATGTTACAGCTTTGGGATTGGCCTTTTCAATTTTTTTTATACTCATGAAGATAATTACTTTCAGCTGTCAGAAAAATTTCTCAAATATCGTGATCAATATACCCAAATACCTAATCAATTGAAAAGAATCCCCTATATTTGGTTCAAGTGTTACTGGAGGAGTAACAAGGAGTTACTGTTCCTTGACCTAAATATGTTAAATGCATCCATGTCTGCAGAATGTACTTAAAAATGTTAATAGTAGAAAGTACCTCTGTGCAAGACATACAAAAACCTGCATTCTCTAATGGCCACATTTAAATTTGTGCCTAAATGTCAGCATATTGTATCTTATGTTTCTATAGTGTTCATGTGGGCAAAGCCCCACATTATGTAATTCTACTTCATAATAATTAGGAAAAAATATAAAATTTATCAACTAAAGAAAGTAAGAATATAACCACTGAAAGTAAAAATACTTTTCTTCAATCACAATTTACATCAACAATGTAAACACAGAGTTTTAAAGATACGCGCTGCCATCTAATCGTCTCATTTAAAAATCTGACTTTAGAATTTTAACAGAGAATCATTTTACTTGTTCAATCAATCAATCCAGTAGAGTCATTGTCAAGACATAACAATTAACAAGTCCACCAACCTTGCTGCTTCTCTTTTTTGTACTTGACCATCTCTTTGTTTGTATACCCAGTACTTCGTAAAATGTCCTCCAAAAACATCTCTTTAACTTCAAAAGGTCTTCCTTGGACTAAAAGTAGAAATAATTCAAGAAAGATTAGATATTCCCAAGCTTTGCATTAAGAACATTAATTCTTAAAAATAGTTTTTACAGACAGGAAAGTGAATTAAACATGATTAGGGCCATATTTAATGAATTCTTATATTCCTTGGAAGGTCTTGTAAGAATATCTTCGCTTGAGATTATCTTCTTTAAGTGATTGGGACATAAAAAAAAATTCAAAAAGGAAATGTCAGGTGCATATCATGTTTTTCATTAACCTCTTCAATTCTATTAAGTGTGAATAGCAAGAGATGTAAGATTGACAGTTCTTTACTGCAATTTTATCAAATGAGAAGAAAATAGTCACTTTTGTTTAGGCGTACAAAGAAAAATTCACTGTGTCAGCCACCTGAATTACTCAATGTAAGAGCAATTAAGACAGTTTTAGTGTAAGATCCCACGAGCAGACTGCCATGTCTGTATTCAGACACTACCTCCTTTCATGAGAAGTATACAAGAAGATGGACTTCTCTCAGTGTCCTCAATTACTGCAGCCAATTTTGGCTTTCTTTGCTGACCACTTCCCATGCTCTTTCTCTCCTAAGAACTTACTCTGATTTCTCTTTTAACATCACTGTTTTCTAGACCTTATTTATGGATATCAAATTATGTTTCTACATAGGAAGAATTCATATCTATTTTAGGTTCCTTAGCAGACACTTACCACAACTAAGTTCAGATCACCTAGGACTTATCTCTCCTTCCGAAAGAACCAGCTACAGTTCACATATTTACAGAAGCTGTCATAAAAGAAGTCTTCTAACAGTAATCACAAATTCTGTGTTCTACAGAAACTCACAACTAAAAAATATTGGTTTCTGTGGTCAGGATTGTGTCAACTATACTGCTGAAGAATCAAAGCTTTTTCATTATATTAATGGATAAAGTATCTAAACCCTCTTTTCTTCACTCTTAAATTAGCAAAATTGGAAAAAGCATCTTTTCAATTGTGATTATCCTGTGAAGTCCAGTATGTGATAATAGTATAACCACTGCAGTAAACTGAAGAAAGAGACAGTAGCCAGAATTTCTAAAATAAATCTATTAATCTAAAAGGATGAGAAGCTGCAAAAAAAGTAAACTGGAAAGCCACACAAAAATTACAATGAGGTTTTTTCCCTCCAAAAAAAATTAGCAAATATTAAAATCAAGTGTAACTTCCAGATTCATGCCTCCAACAAGCTGCAAGCCTTATTTTTCTAGGCAATAATTTAAACCTGAAAACCAGAAATGAACCCTTTTATGTGTAAATAAGAAAAAATAGTGCTTTCTCATTAACATCCCATAAAATTAACCAATGACTTGTGTAAAAAATTCTAAACAAAGCAAAGAATCATATGATTAAAACATATATCCCAATTTGCCTAGGACTGCATTTCTGAAATGAATAGATATAGTTATGTGAGTTTTATCCTCTAACTAGTAGCAATCTCTGAAACCAGAACTACAATCTACTGGAATATACTAATATATATCACACTCTTGTAAATGCTAGGGTCTGTATCGCTATGCAGACCAGCATTTTAGAACCTTCTCCTTGAACTGAACATAGACGGGACCAGGACATCCCTGCATTTACAAAATATCCATTGATTAAAACAATTCCCTCTGAGGTAGATGCAAATAGTTAAGAAATAACAAACATAAGTAAACAAGGAACAACCACTGCTGGTAACTGTAAGTGTATTTATCACCTGCCTTTACTCAGAACGGTTTGGTACAGATCAGTTAAGATCTAGGAACCTCAAGGCAGGTATACTGAGATTTCAGAGTTTACTTAAATACTTACTGTGTATTACTGGGCAACATCCAAAATACCTAATAAAGAGGTCTGCATCTAGAGCAGCACTAGAAATAATTAGTTTTAAATTAGCTTGGCTTTGCAACACATCTCTCAGTTTTATAAGCAAGAAGTCACTGAACCTATCCCTTTCATGTACTTCATCCTGTATGAAAGAAAAGCAAAAAAAAAGAATGTCTCAACATCACAGATCCAAGATCATAACTTTTCACAAATATGATTTTTTTTTAATTAAAACATGTAATTTGGTGGTGCATTGCAGAGGTATTAAAATGCTTAAGTTTAACTTAAGAAGGATTTTTTTAAAAACTTAAAAGTAAAAAAAAAAAACTTCAAAAAGTTTTGTAATGGTATCAGAGTAGATTGCACTGTAATGAACAACCTATCACAGACCCTCATTTCAGAGATCAAAAGGAGCATCAGAAACTTCCCTAACTCTTGCACTTGAATCTCATTTTCAAGATAAAGCCACAAACTGCAAATACTAAAATCTTATTTCAATAAAATTACCCTTCACAACTGATAAGAATTTTTAAAAAATTATGATACCACATAATGATAAAAAATATCGTTTTCTTAGATCAAATAAATTATGCACAAAGCTAATCATTAAGGCACATGTCTGATTAATCATCTTTGCCTATCTTCTGTTTAGTTTTATATTCCGAATGTATGAATCAAGAACAAGATTTGCAGGCTGAAGTCAAGAATGCACAAACCATTCTTCTGCTTTTTTCCTCCTTGGTAAACAGACAGCCACCTAAACTTACCATGGTTTTTTTCTTTTTCAGCAGTGGAGAACTTGCAGTAAACATTCTGGTTCCACTGACTTAATCAAACTCCACAACAGGAAGTTCACATAATCATACATGAACATAAATAATTTCTAGAAATTAGACTACATTTTATGTTGAAAACATTGGGCAAACAAAGGGACTGCAAACTTGGTACTGCAAAATCAAGTACATGATAGCAGAAATTCTGACACACTTGTATTGAACCTTCCTAAGGCTTTTCTGCTGACAGAGGAAATTCAGAAAAATTTTGACCTCTACCTCCACAATCCCATCACAATTCCAAAATTAACTGTTGACAAAAACCTAATATAAGATGCTTTTACAAGAAAAAAAACAACAAACCCCAGAAAAATATGCATGTTACAATAAAAAAATCGGTAACTCTTTAAAGTTAATTCAGATTCTAACTTAACAGAAAAACCTTAAATGTCCATCAAATTAATACAGAAAACTAGGGCCTCATCTTCCAATTAAGAAACAATACATCCTGCTCCACCTCACATGAAATACAAGGTCCTTACCACAATGACATGTGTCACGGTTGATAGGGTGCTGTCTCCTGCCATCAACGTGCGAAGCAGTATGCCATTAGTGCAAAAGGTTACCAGTGTCTTTGGAGAAACCCTAGTGAACAGTGAACAAAGATGCTTCTGCTTTTTTCACCACTTAAATGCTGCTAGCTTTCCACTATTTACTGAAAATTAAAGATTGAAGGGCTCCTCACCAGAAGTGGAATCACAGTTCTGTCACCAAAGAGTTCACGCATACTGTTTGTTTATAAACTATGCCTGTTCCCTAAGAGTTCTTAAGGATTCTTAGTGCTAATGCTCAAAAGTTTCAGACAAGTGATTAATAAACAAGGAGAGATTAATTTTTTCTAAATTAATAAGCAAGTGAAACAAAATCTGGAGAACCTCGCCATGTTGTTGTATTAATTTACTGGAAAATCCAGTGTGGACTGCCTTGAAAAAACAGGTTACAATTCTTACAAATGCCCTCAGATATAGTCTTTGTCTACATGTGGTAGGTTGACCTTGGCTGAATGCCAGGCACCCACTCAGACTGCTCTATCCCTCTCCTTCTCAGCTGGACAGTGGAGAAGGAATTCAACAAAAAGTTAAAGGGTCAAGGTAAGGACAGGGAGAGATCACTCACCAGTTACCACCATGGGCAAAACAGACTTGACTTGCACAACTAGGTTTAGTGTATTACCAATTAAATCCAAGTAGGATAATGAGAAATAGAATCAAATGTTACAAGACCTCCTGCCACACTGCCCTTCTTTCCAGGTTTAACTTCCATTTTTCTCTAATTCCTACCCCTCAGTACACAGGGGGACACGGAACAGAAGCTGTGGTCAATTCACATGTTGTCTCTGCTGCTCCTTCCTCCTCACAGGGGGGATTTCTCACACTCTTCACAGATTGCTCCAGTGTAGGTCCCTCCCATGTGGTGCAGTCCTTCAGGAAGAGACTGCTCCAGCATGGGACTGCCATGGGTTCACAAATCCCATCAGCAAAACTGCTCCAGTGAAAACTCCACTCTCTTTAGGGCATGTCCTGACATGTCCTCTCAGGAGCCTGCTCCAGCACAGGCTTCCCACAGGGTCACAACCTCCTTTGGACAACCACCTGCTCTAGTATTATGGTCCTCCACAGGCTGCAGGTGGACTGCTCCATTGTGGACTTCCATGGGCTGCAGGGGAACATCCTCCCACACTATAGTCTTCACCACAGGAATCTCTGCTCTGGCACCTGGAGCACCTCGTGCCACTCCTTTGGCACTGACCTTGGTGTCTGCAGAACTATTCCCCTCAAATATTCGCAATCCTCTCTTTCTACTGCTGTGCAGATTTTCTTCTCAAATATGCTGCTCCAGAGTCAAGCCCACTGTTGCCGATGGGCTCAGCCTCGGCTAGAGGTGGGCGTTTCTTATAGCCACATGCCAGAGGCTTTATCACATACATGGCAAGCTTCTTCTCACAAAAAACACCCCCCTCACTACCAAAACTTTGCTATACAAACACAATACACTATACTTGACTGAATCTCAAAGATAAGCTTATACTTGACTGAATCTCAAAGATAAGCTGAACCTTTTCATATGCTTTGATTTTTCAAGAATCTAAAGTTCTTTAAAAGTACCAACTACCTGTGCTAGTTGTGCAAGTAAAAACAGCAATTACTTCCTCCAACACTGACACTGTAAGTACTGAAAACTGTAGAGTACTAAACAAAGGAACACACATACATATGTCTCTATTTCAAGTATGTAATTCTTTTTTCAATTCAAAAATACTCTTACATGTTGAATTCAGGGAACACATACCAGATGGAAGTGCTTTACTTTTTTAATCTCTTCTCTCTTTTACATCAGCCTTCTAGAAATCAGCCCTGCTGTCTAATAGACACTAAAACATAAAAAAACACATTTCTGTGTTACTGCAAACACTTCTATCCAACATTTTTTGCCACAATGGAAATAGTGCCATCTCTCCCTTTTGCTCTTTCTCAAGTGAAGTCTTTGGTTCTTCTGCACTGCTTCCAGTAATTCTTCCAGCTGACCTACACTTTGTTTTCTTCATACAGCATAATTCTTCCACACAATAATATCCCCCTTACTTGCAATTAATCTTTACTTGCTCTTCTAATCTTCTAATGCTCTTCTTCTAGCCTTGTGGCCTTCAGTATGCGTAACAAAATTCTTCAACTTGGCTTTGCTGTTGAAGTGCATTCATTTTCATTAGAAATGTATTATCTTCATCCATATAAGCAACATAACTTAAATGCTACTCTTTTGCCATCTTCCTCTCACTTGTATCCCAGCTGCTGCCCATTCCTGAAAATCCCACTATTTACACAATTCAAAGATTTTAGAAACCCTACTCTATTTTAGGAGCAAATTCCTCAGGTCATCTAGAATTTCTGCTTTTGTTTTAAAAATAAAAGATGAAACAGAGTAAATTTAACCCAAAGTAGATTGTTAAAGCTCAACATCACTGTTCACTTTCCAATTTTGTTGTTTTCCCTCTTCTCTGCCCTGTAAACTCTCCCCACATCACTTTTGTCACAGCATGCTGGTCTTCCTAGCTATTTTCAAATCTTGCAGAATTTTTGGATCTATCGATGTTAAAAGTACAGAGGACAAGGATATCCACACACATACTCCCTAGAAGAAATCAAGAGAAAGCACTTGCAGTTCAGTTCCATAGAACAACTCACTGCATGAAACTGTGTCATACAGGAGAAAAAACATCCTTTTCAACTCTTAAACATTCATTACCCAAAATAACACATCCTACTGATCCTACACAGTGATATTTTACTGGGCTGTAAACCAAATACTCTGTTGTTTACATAACCAAGACACAAAACATTAATACCAGATCAACTGACTTTAAAAAATGTCATCAGTACCTGCTTTCTAATCGGATCTGATAACCAATTGTATGGCCAATCTTTTCTCTTCTTTCTGCTGCCACTCTTTCAGCCACAGCAAGTGCTGCCAAACGTCTTGGCTGAGTGCAAAATATACGGCAGGGAGTTCCATTTTTGTGACAGTCATCAAGAATAAACTGGGGGATCTGTAAAGAAGTGGTTTAAATGTACTTTTTAGTTTGATAGACTCATAACTTTTTTATGACAATTAAACAATTTAACTACACCTCAGTATCACACACATTGTAAAATTATTCACAATAGGATTATCATTGCAAATATACCTGAAGTGGTAAAAAAGGCCAGAAAAGTCAATTTCGTCTATTAAGTTTCATCTCCTTCAAACAAAACACAGCAACAAAAACAAGAAAACCCAACCAAACAAACAAAGGCTGAAGTTCTCTCCTCCGCTTCAGGGAAATCTATATAAAAAACCCTTGCAGACAATCTTTCACTGTAAAACAATAATACTCCAGATACCAGGAACTAGCTTTAGAAGGAAAAGGGCATACAAAACTGTAGCTACTTTTCCTTCAATATTCTATGATTATTTTAAAGAATAGCTGATATCCATCAGATAATTGTGCAGAATATTTTATGCTTTAAATATGTATCTACTGGTTTAGTACTGCAAAAGCAAAAAAGTTAACTGGAACACTAGACTTTGAACCATACAGGAAAACAAAATCCTTAGAACTAGAATAAAAAAATTCCTTATTACAAAAATATTACAGATTTGGCATCAGTTTGGTATAAATACTGTTATGTTTTTTATTTCACTAAAACGTACTTGAGTGGTTTTTCCTGATCCAGTCTCTCCTACAATCAAAACAACTTTATGGTCCTTTATTATTTTAACAATTTCTTCCTGCTTTTCAAAAACTGGTAGTGATTGCCTGAAAGAATCAAACTCTGATTCCCCTCTTTTCACAGGAACCTGGGGGATACCATCACTAAGTCGTCCACTTGTCTTCACTTCTTTGTTTTCTGTGAAAAGAAGTCAATAAATTATAAAGGAAGGTCACTAAAACACTGGTTAAAATTGTACTTAAAAATTAACATTTCTGATTTTATTAGCATCCCTGTTGATAAAGTGAGAAACCCGTGAGATATTTAAAAGTGGTTTTCACAGTAACATGTCCTGTTATGGTGCTTGAAATAAATATAGTTCAAATTTTTTACTTACATAGAAATTTTAAATTGAATTATCACAGTATTAAACTGAATCATCACAGTACATTGCTCAAGTTATAAAAAGGCTTGAAAAGCTTAAAGAGAAATAGAAACTAAATCAGAGAAAAAAAGCCTTGGCCTTTGTATCTGTTTACACATTCCCATCTCAAGGATTTCTGCCTACAGAAATCCACCGGAGAGGTAAACATTTAAGTTATTCCAAAGTGACAAGTGTGTTTTCCAACAAAAAGACAACTTTACTGTGATTAACATGCCTTCTTTCACATCCTTACTTGTCTTTTAAGACCTCCTTTCAGTCAGTCTTAAATAACCTAACAGTCTAGTCCATAAGATTTGTCTTAACAGGTACTAATTGAAACATGATGTAATGAGAGCCCAGGAGCCACACAGCAGTGTGA
Source organism: Agelaius phoeniceus (assembly GCF_051311805.1). Classification (NCBI taxonomy): domain Eukaryota; kingdom Metazoa; phylum Chordata; class Aves; order Passeriformes; family Icteridae; genus Agelaius; species Agelaius phoeniceus. Next base: position 27,077,562 of record NC_135303.1, on the reverse strand, counting down.
TGTATCAGAAAGCAATGCGTAAGTAGGTAAAAAACCTGCAGTCTTCTGAGGAGGCTACTTCAACATCAGTATCTTAAATGCTACTCTACAATTCCTTAATAATTATTTTCCACAAGAATGAGAAGCTCACTGTCAATGCAATTATATAGGCATAATGCAATTATTTACTGCTATTAACAGATTCATGTGTTAAATTCTAAACACTGTATTACCAAGACAGACACAGACTAACAGATTAAAAGAGCCAAAGAGCATTCTGGAGACGTAAAGAAAGATAAATTTTACACTATTCATTAATTTATACCCTATATCCCTAAGAAATTGCTTTTTGGTACTTTTATTATAGTTTCCCTCTGCTCACTAAACAATCCTATTAAACAAATGAAAGAATGGAGAAAGAAAACTAGCAAAGGAAGCACTTAAAGCACGAACACAATTAATGAGAAATATCCCTTTAAACAAAGCATACTGCTATGTTCTTTGTTTACTACATCCAGCTTTTTACACAGAAACACAACATAACTTTTACAAACGTGACTTTAAGGCAACAACCACGTTAAAAGCATTATTTAAAAAACCTATCTTTTATCAGAAGTTTGTCTTCCAGAGGACTTTATATACTCAAGAAATCAAGAAGTTTATATATTAGCCCGAGTTTACTTAATAGCTCTTACAGACCGAATCTATTTTAGATGACAAAACAAAATATGAACTCCTTATTTTATCAAGGACATGAATTCCTACAAGCACAACAGACAGTCTCATTTTCTCTTAAGGATATTCTTACACAGAGTGATGTCTCCTTAATCGTACCCCATGGAACTTGCAGGAATACACATTTCACAACGGTATTTAAAAAAAAAAATCTGTCTGAAATTGTCTCAAAGAAATCAAAATTAACTTGACACAGGGTAGACATTGCAACGTGGGTGACTTGACTGCATGAGCATCCTATGACATGGGTTTTAAAAGATCCTATATTAACAATTACAAGACAAGAAAATGATAAGGTTTGCTTAGAAGGAAGAGTTAGGACAGAAGAGACAGAAAATAGAGGGGTTTGTTTTGGGGTTGGGTTGTGGGTTGTTTTTTCAAGTAGTATTGATTGATAAGTCCATGTCCATATTGACAAGACACACTGAACCTACCAGATTCAACAGCATATGCATTTCCTTGTTCTGTCTTTGGCAGAAGTTCTGTTCGTTCTTTATTTGTGACAGGAAAATTTCGAATTAAAGTACAAATACTGTGTTTTGTACCAGGAGTTAAGGCACAACTCATTACTGCACGTTTGAGTTCTGATCCATCCTTTTTTCTTACGGTTAGGTACCGATTTGCTCCTTTTCTGGGAGAAAGAAAAAAAGGCATTTCAGGAATAAGCAAACTAGTTACCTCCATGTAATGATCTTTGACAATAATTCCTTCAATGTGACTTTCAGCTTATTTTCAAATACAATGTCATAACAAGAATCCTCCAAATAATGTCCTAGGTAGCATAATGCAACATTCACAATAATCATCATCAAAAGCAGCTTCTCTTCATGTGAGGTAATGCAGAACAGACACTGCAGACATTGGATGACTATGCCTCGGTTATCACTGCGTTTGTCTCTCAAAATACAGCAGCTCTACCAATCATTTTATCAATCAATACTGAGAGTTATGACATCAAACAACTTTTAGACTAACTTGAAAGATTTATAACATAAAAATCAACAAATAAGCAGAATAGACAAAAAAGCTCCCTGCTAGTGGCATTCCAAGCCTTAACAAAATCCAAAAAATGTATCAGATCTCAGGATGTTCAATATCAAAGATTTATTATGTAGAAATGGAGCTGAAACACTTAATCATAACAGTGATCTACTTCTCAGACTGAACTCTTGACACTAAAATGCAAAGAATTGTCATAAATGTATTTGAAACTGAACTAACTTGTGTCTGGGCTACAACTGACACATCAACACTTTTAAAACAACTTCTCAGGGTAAGAACAAAAGGTCATACTAAGAGCCCAGTGACCTGTCCCTGGCAAGGGTGGAAGACTGCTGTAGGTATGCCGGTGCTGGCAAGGGCAGCCTCTGTGAGGAGAGGCACAGCCACCTCCAGCAGCCCCTGGCAAAAACTACTCTGTCCTCTTTACATCCTCATTTCAAATACTTACATACACTGTTGAGACCCCCCTGAGCCTTGTCTTCTGCAGGCTAAAAAGTCCTAGCACCCTGGCCCTTTCTGCACAAAGGAGATGCTCCATCCCCTTCACCAGGTTTTTGGTCCTTCACTGAACTCTCACCCCAGTCTAGGTCTCTGTCCTCCTGGTGATCCCAACCCTGGACAGACACAACACTCTTGGTGTAGCCTAATCAGTGCTAGAGTAGAGTAGAGGTGAGTAGAGTAGTGAACTATGACCTCCCTCTGCCTGCTAGCAACACTTGAACCCTCTACTATGCTTCCCAACAGAAGCACTCTTTTGAACATGCTATTTTAAGTTGCACCTGTCAACGCAGGAGATTCTATGCAAAACCTTTGAAAATACATTAGTGCAGGGAAAAACCACAGGAAAGATCTTTATGAGAAGTCTTTCTTATGCACATGAAGTCCTCAAAACTGCATTACAACCTAGTACATCATGCGTTTTTTTATTCAGACATCAAGCAAAGCACAGAGACAATTATTTTTATATTTACTTATTAAAGTCTCTTCTCTAGTACCATTCCCCATGACACTGCAGGACAAGTTAAAAACAAAGATCGTTTTAACACTGATAACGAAATCCCATAAATTTGCACCAGAAAAAGAAAATAAGACATAAAATAAGAGTCAAACTTACCCTTTACTCTTCGATATCAGTCCAAGAGAATGACAGAGCCGGTGAACAAATGCTCTTTCGGTTCTAGTGAAAGAAGACGGAAACTCCATTTCTGGAAAGAGAATTAAAAAAATAAAAACCCGAGCACAAAAACTCAACAGGCAAAATCTCTGACGTAAGACCTCGGCGCCGCGAGTTTATCAGTCGCCAAACCCACCAGGCTTCCCGTGCACAGCGGGACCGGTGGCAGCGCTGTCCCCGGGCAGCCAAGCGGGACTCGGCCGCCTCGGGGCAGCGCGGCCGCCCGAGATGCTCCTGCCGGGAGAGCCCGCGGGCCCGGCTGCCCGCCCGCCCCGCTCCGCCTGGCTCCCCCACGCACCCGTGTCCTCGCCATAGCGGAACCGCTCCAGAGCGAGGTTCACCGCGATCTCCACCTCCTCGTCCACACGGATATCTTTCAGACCTTTGCCGCCTCGGCCGCGGCCCGGCGCGGCGGGAGCGCCCGAGCCCGCTGTGCCCGCGCCGTGCTGCCGCGGCGGGACATTCCTGGGCCGCGACATGGCTCCGGCACAGAGCAGGGGCTCCGCCGCACTCCGGGACCGCGGGCGCTGCCCACGACGCAGCAGCAGGGCCGGGCGGGCGCGGCGCCGTGACGTGTGCCCAGCGCCGGGCGGCGGCGGGCGGAGAGCGCAGCGGCGCGGCGGCGGCGGGAGGCGGAGCCGCCCTGCAGACGGAAGGAAGCGCCGGCGGGGTTTGTGCCCGGCAGAGCCTTACGGAGCGTGTCGTGGGGCCGGTGTTGCGCAATAGTGCCACAGTGGCCGTGACTGAAGAGGCGGCGCTGATACCTGTCAGGTATCATGCGATTTCATTGAATGACGTTCAGAGTAGGTGGTAATATTGCAGTCCTCAGCCGTGTTTGTTTTGAATGTTTTACGGAGTCATCAAGATTTTCCTTCTCCTTTTCTCTCATTTCCGTCTTTATTTCTCTTCTTTCTTGTTATGTCTTGGCAAAGTACGGCTAACATATTCTATTCCTTGGTTTGTGCCAAAGTCAGTGGTGAGGACTGGCAGGTTGTTAGTTGTAGAAGTTGAGAGCTTGTTAGCCAACACTTCTGCAGTTATAGATTAGTACTGGAAGGGCTAGTTGCTGTATTTTAGGTGACTGTATAGTAAAAGGATAAAAGTCCCTGACATGTGGACTGGTGTCTTTGTTCAAGGGAACAAAGAATTTACAGCGAACATCACATCCCCAACCAAATGGGTCATTATATGTCAGACAGGGAAGTTTTCTCAACAGTTTGGCAATCCAAATGGGGTCCCAGGTCACCACCTTCACAGCCTCCCTTATTCAAACATCCAGCTGCTGTGGAGTTCATGGGGAACTACCTGAGTTCACCTGAGATCTTTGAAGCAGGGAGGATACAAAAGATAAACACTAAAGTTCCCCAAGTATATTTAACATAAGCTACAAGGCTCTCCAATTATTTTTAATAAATTTCTCTAATTATTTCAGACTTTTCCTTCCTGCAGCATTATGTACATGGTTGGTGAAATTAGGTTAGCGCATAGAGCATGGGTCTGATCGGGAAAAGGTACACTTAAAGGGGTTTTTAGGGTCTCTCCCAAGTTGCACAGGGGACTGAGGTCACCTGTAAGGTGTGCAGGGGAGATTGAAATCTCTCCTAAGGCATGTGGGAGCTGTGGTCCCCTGTAAATCATGCCAGAGGTTTGGAGTCCCTAGTAAGGCATGCAGGGGCAGGGGTCCCTCGGAAGGCCTGCAGGGGGGTTGAGGTTGAAGGTCAGCTGTTGAACTGGGATCAGTCAGTCCTAAACAACAGGCAAAAGCTCTTCAGAACAGGTTTGTGATCTCTGCTGCTCTTCACCAACTGGAGTGGGGAGATGAACTCAGATGCCCAAATCCTGAGTGGCACAGATGAGTGTCGCAAGACACCCAGTGTGCTGATGTAACCCATCCCAGAGAAGCCATCAGGAGCTCCAGGGAGAGTTCTGACAGTGCCCAGTGAGTTCTCAACAGCCTGTGGCTATCCAGGGGAAGGGGAAGTCCATGTCACACTGTACCCATATCCACAGCAGGTCTCCAAGGTGAACTGCCCATATCCTAGCATTGCTCTGTGAACATTGATGGATGATTTGAGGGATTAACTAAACTTGGTATAGCAAGAGAAGATAGGTAGGAGAGTTGTTTAAGCATTTTAAAAGATGAAGTAGGAAACTATTTAAAAGCCTGTGCTATATCATGTGAAAGCGGCAGTGCTTTAGTGTATGGTGATTCCTTGAACACATTTCAAGAGTTTATTTTGCAACTAACAAATAGGCAATTGACCACATCTCTGGAAAGCACTCACACTGAAGGAGTTGCTCATTCTAGATTGCTATGTGCACACCATCTCTTCAAAGAGGGGGACCCAAAAAGATCTGATGTAGAGGTACACTAATCTTCAAACCATGTTTGTGACTATTTGATTGTTGTGGTGTAAATTTGAAATACTATTCCAAGAGGAGGTTCTTCAGAAGTTATGCTGAAGTGCTGCTTTATTTTTTGTACTTGCACAACTAGTAATTGTAATATGGTGGTAATTCTGCGTATATGTCAAAACAGTAGTTACAAATGCAAATTTTTCTACACGTACATTTATTTCAAGTGTGAGGATGGTAAACATGCAAATAATATTTCAAGACTTCCTCCAGAATATGGAGAACTGTTGCAGTTGTCTGGTAAGATTTGCTATTCATAAACAAAGGGCATTCTCAGTGGCCTGGTTTACCAGTGCAGTTACAGGAGCAGGAAATCTTTTTAGTATTCAAAATAATGTTATATCTATTAACTTGGAGAACTCCGTTTCATTTTCTTACAGGAGGATAATATGCAAAGAGTACTGCCTGAGCAAGAAACTGTCTCTGTTGCCTGGTGTTTTGCATTGCCCCTTTGATGAAAAACAAAAGGAAAAGCTGCTGTTTTAAAAAAAAAAAGTTGAATGAGAAAGTGTTTTTACCTTTAGGAGGTATGTTAGGCCCCGTGAATCTGCAGAGACTTCAGCACTTACTGCTAGACCTTGATGCAGAAGGTACAAGGTTGATCTTTGCTGTTTATAGCTTAGTTTTCATTTTTATTTAATCTTTTACTCATGGTACGTGGTCTCTATCGCGCCAATGGTGTCTTTTCTATCGCCTATACTGGGACTAGTAAATGCTTTAGTTGGGTGTGGGGAAATAGCTTTGTTATTCCAGGTCATGTCGATTGGGCTAGAGTTTGGCATCAAGACGATCTGGTATTAGCAGACATTTTTCAGGTGTAAGCTGAATGCTATGGCTTAAGCTACGTCTTGGTAGCCTAAGTGCACCTTCCGGTGCACCCTTATTTTGTTACGACTTACCTCATCTTTGCCTGGATAACTTATTAGTTTATTGGGGGGGGGGGTTGCGAGGAGGGTGCCGGGCGGTATGTACATGCCCCAGGGCTGGCCTAAAGAGGGCTGTCCCTCTTGATTGTCCCACTTTACTGCTAAATCCACCTTTCAGGGGTTATTTCATACCCCTTTGCCATTATGTTCTAACTTAGAAAATGTAGCCTATTGCTGCCATTCCATAGGCTATACCTTGACCTGTCTTTTTAGCGTGGTGGGGCTATTGCGCTCATTGTTGGGCTTTCAGGGGAGGTGGGCTGGCGACGGCGTTATGTAGGCTGTTTTGACAAGGAATGGTCAGGTATATCGTGTATCATCGATTACAGAACAGGCTCCTCTAGGTGGGTTTGGGGCACCGCCAAGTCCTTAGAGTTTTAAGTGTTGGTGCTCATCATTCTCAGGCGGATGCTTTAGTGGGTGTAAGCTTCAAGATTTAGGGCCAGGCATAGTGGGGTATCTAATCCCAGTTTGGGCCCTGGCTTTCGTGGAGTTCAATTAATCGTTGTTCTAAGATCTTCTTTGATGGGGAGGCCTTATTGGCATCTTGGGCTTGTGACAGCTTAGTTGCTTTTTAATCTTAGCTACTTGGATAGCATGTGACCACTCTTTACGCCATTATAAAGTTAATTTGGGTCTCCTGTATGACCGCGGTGGCTGGCACAGGATTTACCAACCCTAGATTTGCTATGGCTAAGTCAAGTTTACACTCATTGCTTAATATTAACTACTGCTGAGTACCCGTGGGGGTGTGGCAACTGCAAGGCGTTCTGGGCTACGGTTGTGGTGAGCCTGATACCCGCTCCTGTCTACCTAATTAAGGTGTCCAGGGCACCTACACTGGAGCACGGATACTTGCATGTATATACCTAGCAAAAACTAACAGTAAGGTTAGGATTAAGTATTTTGTCCTTGGGTGTGTGTGGCAGCCATCTTGACATCTTCAGTGTCATGCTTTCTATAAGCTACAAGGACGTAAAATTTGGTGGGTAGTTGGTTGATGGTTTGTCATCATGGTTTGTATTTTTTTTTTGTTTTTGGAGAGGGGCCAGTTTTGGGGTTAATTCTGTTTGTTTGGGGGTGGTTGGGGAGTGATGATGGTGGCTGGTTGTCATTTTTGACAGTAGGAAATAGAGAGGAAGATTAATTGAAAGTATATTGAAGGCAAGTGGTTTGGACAATGTAGAGATAAATGGTTTAGTTATTTGACAAAAAAAAAAAATGTCAAGATAAAAAAAATAGATGCATAAAATGGAATTTAAATGTTAATTCCTAGTAAATGATAAAATAATTAATATGTCCGGCAAGCATTACACTATCTGTTGTGTAGAGGTAGGTACCGCGCCCTCCATGAATGGGGTCAAGTGCATCAGTGCTAAGTTTGGGACGACCTTATCCGTCAGACCATGACGTTCTGGGTGTTAGGGGATTCATATGCTCGACAGTCATGTGATGGACATGTCAAGAGGAAGATAACAGCTGCTGTGCACTTGAAGGGCTTATTGAAGAGACGCTAAAAGAAAACAAGTGTAGGAGGTCGGTATGCCAAGGTATTGAACTTAGGAAGGAGTATTCAACCGACCACTTGTATCTGTGAAGAGCAAGGAGGAGAGAATGGGGCAAGTTATAGTCCTGAAGTTACAACCAATAGTGCAAAAGAGCAAGTATAGGAGAGGTATGTGCTTGCAGGGCAATAACCTAAAGTATATATGACGTTGAGTATCTTGTTGAGTCACCATAGCTCGGTTCTCGTGAGAAGCGCGATCAATAGATAACCATGTCCTCTGGCTTGGGAGCGCTTGAAAGCTGTTGGTCAGGAATATTACCTAGGAGGTGGGCAAATCCTGTAGACTAGGGGAATTCAAAGGTGTACTGGGACATTCCTCATTCACAAGGTTGGGTGTTGTGCATAGTAGATAAGGTCCTGGGTCTTTGAGTAATGCTTGTGGCTTGGCTGCAATTAAGATACAAAATTACTGGAATCAGCTCTTGTTGTACAGTTCATGAAAAAAACCTTTCCTAAGAAAATTGTGATAAGAACGAATGGTTGTAATACTAGATTGTGTTGCCCTAGCAGAAAGGGAACAGACTGCATCTCCATTCATGTTTCAGCTGTGTCAAAAGGAAATTTAAGTATTTAGACTGTATTTTGGGGAAGGGGCAATAAAAGATAACAAAGAGGGGTCATAATTAAACTCCCACGTCTGATCACAAAAAGTAGGCTTGAGGTTTTCTCAGAGCTGTGGCATCTGACATCCTCAGATTCCTAGGTTAGGGCAATTGACTAAGTCTTTGATTGAGACAACTGACAACTTCAAGAATAGCTAGTGGAGAGGTAATGCAGAAATTAGGACCTCACAAGAGATCGATTGCAACTAATTCAGTTGCAGCAGGAGCACCAGCTTGTATTAACTCCGTGGCAGCAGCAGGAGGAACCCAGAATTCTAACACTACAACAGACACATAGATATCACATCTTAACACCTTTAATTCAAAATCTAATAGCAGAACCTAATGATGGAGAAAAACATCACCAGTGTGAACAAATGATACCCATTCCAAGTAAAGCAGAATATCAATTCTGACAAAGAATATTTAGTCACTCTGGCTAGATGGTTTCATGATAAATCCTATAGAGGGACACGGGCAATATTTATCCAAGTACAAAAAATATGGCCAGCAATAGCCACCACAGGAATTTAGCTCCAGGAATTTATGCCACCACAAAAGAGAATCACAAATGGCTGCCTGACTTGACATGAGTTTTCAGGCAGCAGACTGAGTTCACAATTAGGAGAATGACCATGGACTGATTTCCATTCTCAGGGAATGCAAAGAGACCCTGCAGACATACCACCTGTGGCTGGGTGGTAGTCAACCAGCTGTAAGGCTGGGCAGAAGCCTTTTTTTCCAACAAAAAAGACTTATTCAGGAGGAATAATAGAAGCCTTCTTAAAGAAATCAGTGCTCATTTTATAGCAAATATGATACCAAAATTTTCCAGATAGAAACTTTCTACAAGAGTTCTGAGTATTAGAAAGCAGGCATTCTTTATTGAAGCATGCTGATCACTTGGAGGACCCTTTCTCTAATTAATTGCCCTGAGTGTTGCATACCCACTGATTTACATAATCGTTAGCTATCCCCACTTACTTGATGTGTATGTTTTACTTTATTTTACATTCTCACACCCCTTATCAGAAATCCTTATATGGTTCTTTGGGGGTCGTTTTCCATGGTCTTCAGCATCTGGTGTCCTTTTTAGGTAGCTGCTCCTTGACCCCCACTTTTGAGTAAGCACAATATTCTTTATAACTCCTGTTTTGTCAGCCTTGCAGAGCTTAGCTGGCATCCTACTTGTCTTCCAGGACTTCTGTTTGATTAAGTTACATCCTATTTTTATTTTTCCAAGGCTATACTGTTCTGTTCTACTGTCCTTATCAAATACAATCAATCAGCTTGCTAACAACACCAAGGTCACATAAACATTCATGTATTCTCACACAATCCCCATATGAATCATTTATTTAAAGAGTTGGCCTCAATGATCATTGTAGGTCCCTCAGAATATTTTCTGTGTGAACTTATGTCCCAGTTAAGGCCTGTTAGATGGTGATGAATGCTTGACTTAGTATGTTAACAAGTAGAGAAGGATCAGTCTCTTGATCAGTAACTGACTTTTGAGGATCCTTTGTGGTTTCATATCAATAAACATTTTTGTCCTATGACATTCTTGTTGGCCTTCATACTGTTAACTTTGTTACTTGTTATAATGCTGTATGTAAAAGCAATGGTAAAATGCATTGAAATGGTTTTGTTTCCCTCTCAGTATATTAGCAGGTATGCTTAATGAATACACGTGTGTTAAGGTAAGTGTTAAGATATCTAGTCAATGCAGATAGCTCCGTGTGCAGCTGCAGTGCCAGCTGCAGACTGGGCTCTGACAGGCAGTAACCGAAGGAAAGAGATTGTGAACTAGTGCCTTTTTATTTTGCATTTTAATAGTTTCCTTAAAAGGGGTGAAGAAAAGTGATCCTAAAAGTTTCCCTAAGAGAAAAGCTGTCCTGGGGGTTGGAAGAGGCCAGAAGCCATTGAATTTTTCTATTCAGACAGCCCTGAGAGTTCTTGGGATCAGTAGTGGGGGAACCTCCTGCTTTGTGACCCAACATTGTACCAGAGAGAAGACCAGCCATTTTCCATGACAGAAGCTCTCTTCCTCCATGCCTCTCGGAGCTGGTTTTGCAGCAGCCTAACACTGGAGTGAGGATTTCTCTCTCCAGTTCTTAGAAAGTGCCGAGTTTGAGTTATGAGGTTACAGATAGAGGGGCTAAAGTTATTTGTCATGCGTTGACGGGCTGGAACAGAGAGGAACAGAGACAATTCACAGAATGACTAGGTTGGAAGAGACCTTCAAGATCATCAAGTTCAATCTGTGCCCTAACACCTCAACTAAACCATGGCATCGAGTGCCATATCCAATCTTTTTTTAAACACATCCAGGGATGGTGACTCCACCACCTCCCTGGGAAGACCATTCCAGTACTTTATCACTCTTTCTGTGAAAAACTTTTTCCTAATATCCAACCTATATTTCCCTTGACACAGCTTGAGACTGTGTCCTCTGGTTCTGTCAGTTGCTGCCTGGTGAAAGAGACCAACCTCCACCTGACTACAGCCACCTTTCAGAAGTTGTAGAGAGTGATAAGGTCACCCCTGAGTCTCCTTTTTTCCAGGCTAAACAACCCCAGCTCCCTCAGCTGTTCCTCACAGGGCTTGTGTTCCAAGCCCCTCACCAGTCGTGTTGCTCTCCTCTGGACACGCTCAAGTGACTCAACGTCCTTCCCAAACTGAGGGGCCCAGAACTGGACACAGCACTCAGGGTGTGGCCTCACCAGTGCTGAGTACAGAGGAGAATGACCTCCCTGTTCCTGCTGGCCGCATGTTTCTGATACAGGCCAGGATGCCCTTGGCCTTCTTGGCCCCCAGGGCACAGTGCTGGCTCATGTTCAGCCGGCTGTCACCAGCACCCCCAGGTCCCTTTCTGCCTGGGCACTGTCCAGCCACACCATCCTCAGCCTGTAGTGCTACAGGGGGTTATTGTGGCCAAAATGCAGGACTTAACACTTGGATTTATTAAACTCCATCCATTTGAACTTTGCCCATCCATTCAACCATTCCAAGTTTCTCTGCAGAGCCCTCCTACCTTCCAACATATCGACACACGATCCCAGCTCAGTGTCATCCGCAAATTTACTCAATACCCTCATCCATGTCATTGATAAAGATACTGAACAGAACTGGCCCCAGCACAGACCCCTGAGAGACATCACTGGTGACTGGCTGCCAGCTGGATGCAGCACCGTTCACCAAGGTCACAAAGTCAGAGCCAAGACCTTTGGGGATCCCAGGAATCTCTCTAGTCATGGCAGCCCCACTCTGTCCCACCTCACCCAATCCCAGATCTTCCCATGCCCAGAAGGCAACTGGGAGTAAGAGGATAAGCCCAAGTAAGGTGTTCCCATGAATACCTCATGTGTCCATTAAATCTCTGCTCTGCTCACACCACTCCCTTGTAGACAGAGCAGAGCCCTGCCCAGGATCTTTCATGCATTCACACCTGTCCCTTCTGATATACCACTGCTCCCATTGATCCTCACAGGTCACCTGAAGCAATTCCTGCTGCCTGCTCAAGTGGCAGCTGCTGAGTACTAGGGACACCAAGCTTGTCATCACCCTAGTGGCACAGCTCCACAACACCAGTGCTGCCAGCCTGTCCACATGTCCTTCTCCCCTTGGCAGGGCTGAGCCATGTATAAATGTCAAGGGCAAGGGTGGCAGAGGGTGGCAGGGCGTCCTAAGGCATAGTCAGAGTACCACAGCCACTGGGCTGAGTCCTGCTGCTGGGGTTGGGGCCAAGCTACAGTAGGGCAGCGAGGTACCCTGAGGGTTTTGGCTCACCAGTGAGCCTGATGGCTGCCTCTCGTATGGACTTCTGTGGGCTCTGCAGGTACATCGCGGACTGGCGCAGGTACCCATCTGCTCTGTCTCTGTCCTCTTCCAGCTGAAGAGAGCACAAGGGGACAGAGGGAAGGGTTGGCATTGTCTCTTCCCCTTGAACGGGCAGCCTCTACATCCAGGACTGGCATCCTTGCATGGACACTCCTGATGGGCAGCCAACAATTGGGTTGGAGGGAGCATAGAGTTGGTTACTCCACAGGGACCCTCAATGCTGTCCTGATGCCAAAGCACAGCTGGGCTTGGGCTCTCTTGGCAGCCTGGCTCAGGGAAGCACAGGAGTCTGGAGAGGAGCCTGCTGGGCCACATGCCAGAGGGGAGTAGTGTGTGGGGAGCAGGCTGTTGGAGATGAGTGCAGCAGTAGGCAGGGGCCACAGCTGCCAGCCCCTCACAGTGGGTATTGAGGCAAAGGGCTTGTTCAGACAGTCTGGGGCTTTGAGGCCACTCTTACCAGGCACTCGCCAAACCTCCACAGCTCTTCTGATTCCAGAAGCCGCACAAGATTCCATTTTTTCAGGAATATCATTGCTTGAATTAGGGTTTCCCAGGAGGCCTGCAGAGCAGCAGAGACTGGGAGATGGCACAGCATCCCAGGGCACAGGCCCAGCCAAAGGCCAGAAGGAGGCCAGAATGCTTCAGTCTTTGCAGCATTAGAGCAGGCTGAGCCCACTCACAGGGGATACAAGTAGCTCAGTGTCCCCACCTCTGCCACAAACTGGTTTTCATCATACATGTGATAGAAGAGTGGGACCAGGCTCTGGCGCACGCAGTCCTGCAGGGCCCATTCTCCTCCTTCACCCACCAACTCCATCACTGCTTGAAAGAGGTGAATGGAGAGCAGCTGCACATGGCTGTCATCCTAGTGAAGAGAGCAAGAAACTCAGCACTGCCTGCTCCGAGCTGACCTCGGCATGGAACTGAAAATCCACAACGGAACAGTTTCCTGGCAGCATATAGGGGAGAGGGGGGGAGGTGAGGGGGGCAGAGGAAAAGAGGTGGGCACAGAGCCTTACATTGTCAAAGAGTGGCTGGAGTGCCTTAGCCAGCTGCAGAGCAAGGGAACTGGCAATTGGCACGTCTCTGTTCAGGAGCAGCTCACTGAGCACAGAGAGGGTCATCCACACAACCTCCCTGTCTTCATCCTTCAGCACCTCTGTGAGCCCTTCACTCAGGTTTTGCATACTTTCAGCCTGTGTGGAACACACTGCAATGTGATGCCATGAAAGGCTGCATTGCCAAAAGCACTCCAGGAGTTTAATTCCATGCTAATGCCCTAGAACCCAGAAGCCAAAGGCTTTGGCCAGACAAATAGGGAGTCAGGAGAGCTGGAATAAGGAGCCTATCTTCTGAAGTCCATCCAAGTGCAAGCCACTGTGTTACTCAGCCCCACACTGCCTGCCCAGCTTCAGTTGGGCAGCCTGCTTCTCACCATAGACGGTCTCTTGCAAAGTACTATCAGGCATCTCAGCACCAAGAGACGCATCACTCTGCTCTCCTTGAATAGGTAGATTTGGACAAGTTGTAGGATGCGTACATCCCAGTTGTCTAACTTGAGGTAAGGAAGGACCTGAAACACAGCAGTGAGAGTGTCATATCACCCCAGGAGCAAGGGACAAAGGGCACAGAGCAGAGCCCACCTCAGCTCCTCCTTCACTGACTGGACTCCCCTGCAGCTGCATCTCCAAGAGGGCAGGGTGCTGGGACACAGCTCCACAAGGCAGTGCTCACCATCAGGCTCACCTCAACAAGGAAGGCCATGGCAGCCACCTCCCAGCGTGCCTCCTCTCTGCGAAGCAGCCTGAACAGGTATCGTGCAATCCGGTAACACAAAGACTGTGAGATCCTGAGCATTGCTCTGGCAGGGGGAAAAAGACATTGTTGACTCTGAGCAGGGTGGGCAAACCTCACCTGGGACTGACTCACAGAGGCCTCTTCTTTCACCACTACTTCTTGCAAGGAGGAGGGTGGAGCCAAACACCAGCAGGCTCATTTCAGGAAGGAAGAGGCTGAAAACCACCCTTTCTGCCCACGGGGCAGTTCTGTCCCCCAGGCTGTCAGTGGCCCTCAGAGCAACCTCCCTGTTCCCAGTAGGCTGTCCTCAGTGAGGCTGCCTGCAGACAGAGCTCCTGCTCTGTGCCATCACCACAGAGACTCTGGCACTCCTCATGGGAAGAGATGCTGGCACTTTGGGTTGTGGCTTCCCCAGTGCACCCAGCCCTTCAAAAATTGTCCCTCTGCTGTACCATCCCTCAGTGACAAGTCCCTCTCACCCATGGTCACAGGATTATGCATACACTGTGGAGAAATAACAGCTGGAGTGAGGAGAATGAGGCTCTCACCTGGCCAGAAGACCCACTGTATGGTGGTGGGTGTCAGTGTTGAGGAGTGTGTCCCAGCCACACTCACGTTCCACTTCAGACACCACATCCTCATACTCAAGGTGACAGAGCAATGCTTTCATGGTCATCAATGCAAATCTGTGTGCAGAGAAAAGCCCAGGTCATGCCAGGAATCCTGGCCCCAGTTCCAAGGGCACTGTGGAGATGGGATGACCAGAATGGAGCACCTGTTGGGGTTCTTGGGCAGGCAGTGCTTGTGCTGACATCGCTTCCAGAATGCATTGACTTCCACTGGCATCTGCTCTGTGCTGGAGAAAACTTGGAAGAGCAGGGCCACAAAGAGGTGGGGAAAATACAGAATCAACATCTCTGGGCCCTGGGGCAGGTGAATGATCTCCCACAGTGCTCTGGTTGCCTGCAAAAACCAAAACAGTCACAGACCACACTCAGCACTGAGTCATCTGTGTGGCAGGGTCCAGCCACGGGAGGATGAAGGTCAGGTATTGCTCTGTGCCAGGGGGACCAGCATGTGCCCTGGCTGCCTCTGCACCTGCCATGAACAGACTTCTAGAACACCATATGAGACATGGGATGCAGTGATGGATGGGGGACAAAGAATGGAGAGATGCCAGAGAGGCAGCCCTTGAGGATGTGCTTGGGCCTAGCCCAGAAACTCACAGCCAGAGGAAAGACATCTGAGTTGTCCTTATCAGAGGTGGACGTGCTGTGCAGTGGCCAGTCCTCCAGCACACAGAGGAGCTCTGGCAGCACCTTCTCCACAATTCTGCTTGAGGAGATTATTGCCCTCCACATGGCCACAGCAACTCTGCAAGCCCAGAGCTCTGTGTCAGTGGGGTTTTGGCCACAACACTGTGGCCTGGCCAGCTGCAGGGTCCTCAGCTGGTCAGCAGCTCTGCCTCTGCCCTCTGCCCCTCTTCAGCAGCACCAGGCCACACTGCTACTGTGAGTAGCACACGGCCAAGTGATGGTGCCTTGAAGGACAGGGAAGGAGCACGGCAGCAGGGTCTCAGGCCAACATGCCATGACTGGGAAACAATGGCATGAGAGGGGCCTGAAAATCTTCCTCTTTCTGCCACCATATGTGGGGCAGTGTGTCTACATGTTTACGAGCTCTCAAGCTGATGAATCCTGATCCCTTCATGCCAGTGGGCCTCATACCTGTCACATGATGGGGCACACCGCAGGAGGGTCACCACCACATCAAGAGGCTGTGCAAGGGTCATCTCCTGCAGGGTCTTATCTAGTCTGTGCTCAGCCGACACATCCGTGATGAATGCAAGCCATTGGTAAATGTCCCTCACAATGGTCGGCACCTGGAGGAGACATGGCAGGGAACTGGAGTGCCACTAGAGAGAGCCATTTCCCCAGCTTACCCCAAGAAGTGTTTTCCTTTGCAATACACCGCACTGGACTTAAAATCATTGACACGGTTGTCTGGGGCTTTGAGTCCATCCTTACCAGGCACTTTTCACCCCTCCATTTCATTTCCAATAGCTCTTCAAACTTCCTTTCTTGCAGGAATGTGTTAACTTGAAGCAGAGTTTCCCAGGAGGCCTATAGAGCAGTAGATACCTGGAGATTTAACCACTGCTGAGACTACAGAACCTGTATCCCTGCATGTGGGCAAGGCTCAGGGTCTTTCCCTTAGTGGGAGGATGCAGCAGCTGGGAAACCAAATTCATGAGTCTGGGCAGAGTGATGGGTCAGCCCCCACCCCAGGCAACTAGTAGTGCCAGGACAGGAGAAAAGAAGTATGCCAGAACTGCTGCTCTGTAGCTAAGTGGAGGAGGATGCAGTGGCCATTGGCTCCACCAGGCATCAGCAATCAGCACAGGAGGCAGCCAAGTCACAGCCAAATTGAACACCAGCATTTAAGAAGTTCTAACCTCTGCCACAAATTGGTTCTTGTCATGCAAGTGGCAGAATAGTGGGAACAGGCTCTGGCGTACAATTCTCTCTAGGGGCTTTTTTCCCTCTTCCTCTACCAACTTCATCACTGCTTGAAAGAGGCGAATGGAGAGCAGCTGCACACGGCTCATATCCTAGTGAAAAGGAAGACAGCGAGAACCTCAGAACCGACTGCTCCAGGCCCACCTGGGCATGGAACTGAAAATCAACAAGGGAACAGTTTCCAGGCAGCACCCAGCACCTGTGGTGGGGGGCATAGAGCCTTACATTGTCAACGAGTGGCCGGAGGGCCTCAACCAGCTGCAGAGCGAGGGAACTGGCAATTGGCACATCTCTGTTCAGGAGCATCTCACTGAGCACAGAGAGGGTCATCCCCCTCACCTCCCTGTCATCATCCTTCAGCACCTCTGTGAGGCTTTCAGTCAGAGCCCACATTGTGTTGGCCTGTGTGGAACACAACGCAATGTTGTGAAGCCATGAAAGACGGCATTGCCACAACCACTCCAGCAGTTCAATCCCATGCTGCTGCCTCAGAGCCCAGAAGCCAAAGGCCTGTTCTGATGGAGTCTGGTAGATAAATGGCAAGTCATGAAAGCTGGAAGAAGCTGCCCATCTTCAGAAGCCCATCCAAGTGCAAGCTACTGTGTTACTCAGGCCCACACTGGCTGGCTGGATGCCTGCTTCTTACCATAGAGGGTCTCTTGCAGAGTACCATGAGGCATCTGAGCACCAGGAGACGCATCACTCTGCACTCCCTCCATAGGTAGTTTGGGAAAAGCTGTAGGATGCGTTCACCCCATTGCTTTATGTTAAGGCAAGGCAGGATCTGAAACACAAATCAGCGACAGGGATACAAAGCTGATAGAACCCTATCACTGCACAGGGCTAGGTATGGACAACAGTAAGGGCATATGCATAATCAAAGGCAGTAGAGGCTGAAGAGCACCCCTGTGCTTCCACTGTCCTGCACAGGTTGCTCACTCTGTCCATCAGCTCTTGGCGGCCTCCAATATCTTGGCCTTGAGAAAGCATGATGGAAGATGAGGAGCTATCACTAGAGTAGCACAAACCATAGGTATCACCCCAGGAGCAAGGGACAAAGGGCACAGAGCAGAGCCCACCTCAGCCCCTCCTTCACTGACTGGACTCCCCTGCAGCTGCATCTCCAAGAGGGCAGGGTGCTGGGACACAGCTCCACAAGGCAGTGCTCACCATCAGGCTCACCTCAACAAGGAAGGCCATGGCAGCCACCTCCCAGCGTGCCTCCTCTCTGCGAAGCAGCCTGAACAGGTATCGTGCAATCCGGTAACACAAAGACTGTGAGATCCTGAGCATTGCTCTGGCAGGGGGAAAAAGACATTGTTGACTCTGAGCAGGGCGGGCAAACCTCACCTGGGACTGACTCACAGAGGCCTCTTCTTTCACCACTACTTCTTGCAAGGAGGAGGGTGGAGCCAAACACCAGCAGGCTCATTTCAGGAAGGAAGAGGCTGAAAACCACCCTTTCTGCCCACGGGGCAGTTCTGTCCCCCAGGCTGTCAGTGGCCCTCAGAGAACCTCCCTGTTCCCAGTAGGCTGTCCTCAGTGAGGCTGCCTGCAGACAGAGCTCCTGCTCTGTGCCATCACCACAGAGACTCTGGCACTCCTCATGGGAAGAGATGCTGGCACTTTGGGTTGTGGCTTCCCCAGTGCACCCAGCCCTTCAAAAATTGTCCCTCTGCTGTACCATCCCTCAGTGACAAGTCCCTCTCACCCATGGTCACAGGATTATGCATACACTGTGGAGAAATAACAGCTGGAGTGAGGAGAATGAGGCTCTCACCTGGCCAGAAGACCCACTGTATGGTGGTGGGTGTCAGTGTTGAGGAGTGTGTCCCAGCCACACTCACGTTCCACTTCAGACACCACATCCTCATACTGAAGCTCACAGAGCAATGCTTTCATGGTCATCAGTGCAAATCTGTGTGCAGAGAAAAGCCCAGGTCATGCCAGGAATCCTGGCCCCAGATCCAAGGGCACTGTGGAGATGGGATGACCAGAATGGAGCACCTGTTGGGGTTCTTGGGCAGGAAGTGCTTGTGCTGGCATTGCCTCCAGAAGTCATTAACTTTCACTGGCATCTGCTCTGTGCTGGAGAAAACTTGGAAGAGCAGGGCCACAAAGAGGTGGGGAAAATACAGAATCAACATCTCTGGGCACTCGGGCAGGTGAATGATCTCCCACAGTGCTCTGGTTGCCTGCAAAAACCAAAACAGTCACAGACCACACTCAGCACTGAGTCATCTGTGTGGCAGGGTCCAGCCACGGGAGGATGAAGGTCAGGTATTGCTCTGTGCCAGGGGGACCAGCATGTGCCCTGGCTGCCTCTGCACCTGCCATGAACAGACTTCTAGAACACCATATGAGACATGGGATGCAGTGATGGATGGGGGACAAAGAATGGAGAGATGCCAGAGAGGCAGCCCTTGAGGATGTGCTTGGGCCTAGCCCAGAAACTCACAGCCAGAGGAAAGACATCTGAGTTGTCCTTATCAGAGGTGGACGTGCTGTGCAGTGGCCAGTCCTCCAGCACACAGAGGAGCTCTGGCAACACCTTCTCTGCAGTTCTACGTGAGGAGATTATTGTCCTCCACATGGCCACAGCAACTCTGCAAGCCCAGAGCTCTGTGTCAGTGGGGTTTTGGCCACAACACTGTGGCCTGGCCAGCTGCAGGGTCCTCAGCTGGTCAGCAGCTCTGCCTCTGCCCTCTGCCCCTCTTCAGCAGCACCAGGCCACACTGCTACTGTGAGTAGCACACGGCCAAGTGATGGTGCCTTGAAGGACAGGGAAGGAGCACGGCAGCAGGGTCTCAGGCCAACATGCCATGACTGGGAAACAATGGCATGAGAGGGGCCTGAAAATCTTCCTCTTTCTGCCACCATATGTGGGGCAGTGTGTCTACATGTTTACGAGCTCTCAAGCTGATGAATCCTGATCCCTTCATGCCAGCGGGCCTCATACCTGTCACATGATGGGGCACACCGCAGGAGGGTCACCACCACATCATGTGGCTGTGCAAGGGTCATCTCCTGCAGGGTCTCATCCAGACTGTAGTCAATAGATAAATCCGTGATGAATGCGAGCCTTTGGTAAATGTCCCTCACAATGGTCGGCACCTGGAGGAGACATGGCAGGGAACTGGAGTGCCACTAGAGAGAGCCATTTCCCCAGCTTACCCCCAAGTAATGCTTCCTTTTCTAGCTCACTATGCTGGCCTGAAAGTCTGTTGGATGCCCAGCAGGCCCAGCTTGAGAATGTACGCCTTTGTTTGTTGGCCAAGTCCTTGCCATAGACAACTTACTTTCTTCAATCTGGAGGTGCTACTTCCCATGATCACATCCAGCATGACAGAATCCTCTGTTTTATGGAAGTCACCATTTGGTATGTCCTCAGAGGCGATGCTGGTATTGTCTTCAGGATCAGTAAGCTTATGGTAGTTTAAAAATATCTTAAGGTCGGAAAAAGAGGGATCTCAAATCTAGTGCTCTGCAGCAGTGCTTGGCTGTGCTGCAACAACAGGTCCAGCCCAGGCAGTGAAGTCTGCAAGTACCTGTGCATTTCTGTGGAAGTGGCGATGGGTGTGATTCTTCTTTTCTGGCAGTTTCTCAACTGGATTTGGCAAAAAGCAAGCACAGTCAGTGCTGAGGGACTACAAGAGAGGCTGGAGAACATAGCTGAGCCCTGCACTCCCCAGCAAGGGCCAGCTCTCAGACAACAGCTTGTGGAGACACCAATCCCTGTTCTCTCTGGCTGTCCCCTGGGGCTGAGGGTGCCCAGTGGATGGAGCAGGGCTACTGGGGGCATCAGCTCCATTCTCATTTCCCCTTCTTCCCTGGGGATGTCCACAGTGCATGGGATGGCCCAGCTCAGCCACTTACCTGCCTGCAGCAGCTGGACTCCCTCTACTTCTTGAGGCTGCTGTGCTGGAGCAGCCCCAGGGCTTTTATCATCATCCTCATCCTCCTCCCCCTCCTCCCCTTCCCTCCCGTTCACCGAGGTCAATCTGAGCATGCTTGGGGTTCCCTGCATTGGGGGTTCTCTCCGTTTGATGCTGCTGGAGCTTGGACTTTGAGGGCTTCAGCCACAGGGATGGGAGATGTCCTGGAAAAGAAGACAGGGGTCAGCAAGACATGAGGCGGCTATGCAGGGCCTCCTTGCAGCCCTGCTCTGTTCTCTCCTGTCCTCTTGTGTCCTTCAGGGTTATGTGGGTGGATGCTTTGATGCCAGAGACGGGTCACAAAGTGCCCATATGGTGGTGGGTCACAAATGGGCCATGAGACATGACATCCACTTGGCAGTGCCTACGTCATAGTGGGTAACACAGAGTCAGTGGCATGTGCCATCCAATTGTCAGTTCCCATATCATGGTCGGTGGTTGCCATGAACATATGTTTGTTGATGGAGAGATCACTTTCACACAGCAGAAGTCAGAACTATGGGCATGTGTTGCTTTGAGGATGTCTCCACCAATGCTCTTTACCTAGATTTTCTGTCTGATCCTTTCTCAAGCCCCTGTGTCTTCATCCTCTAGGGTTCTGATGTTTGTCCCAGTGGGTCAGACTGCAACCTCCCAGGCCTCTCATCCTATAGTCCAAAGAGAGAGGGGAAAAAAAACCACACCATATCAAAGCCACCTTGTTTGTACACAATAAAAGGACAGTACAAGCACAACCCAGAAGACCTTACCTCAGCAAGGTATCAACACGTGACAATGCCAAGAGTGTGGGTAGTGGGTGCCTCTGCCACACTCTACCCCAGAACCACAGTCATGATCTGTTGCATCCCAAGACACAGAGAAGGATGCTGAGGCAGGGATGCCTTGTGAAGAAACACCCCTTTAAGTTAGGGTGACACAAAGAGTTGCTCTCCCAAGTTTCTTGCTGTTGTATATTAATAACCCAAGTTATCCTTTGTCGTCCCTTAGGAAAGGGATGACAGTTCTAGAATGTTCCTCAGTCCTAGAATGTTCCTTGCTCCTGCCTTCCCTATTGGTCCCCATTCCTCCCCTGAATCCCAGTTGGTTGCTACCCTATAACCCCACCCCTGTACTGCCCCTATTCTCTTTACCCACTGGGCCTTGGACCTGATGCTCTGCCTCTCTTGTCCCATATATAATCCTGGACCCTTCCTTGTTCTTTGCTCTTTTTCCCTGGTCCCCTTCAGTGTGCTGATAATAAAGGTCACTGGAATACCATACAAAGAGCCCCTCCTGTACTTCTTCGTCAGCTCTCAGATAACAACGTGTAGTTCAAGCGTCTGGTGCACGCTGAGCTATCCCCTTCTCGTAGAGGATGCTCTCGGGAAGGCGGTGACTTCAGCAGCTCCTGCCACATCACTGCAATGATCTGACCAGTGTCTTTGGATGGGTGTGCCTCCAAAGTTCAAAGTAGCTGCAATGTTACCCTTGCAATGCCTACTATAGATGACCATTCTTCAAGCACCATTAGCAATGAACAATCAAGCGACAATAAGAGCAATAAGCATGCATTAATAACCAACATCATAGGAACAATTAACAGTAGCATTGGTCTCTGTCGCAGACCCTATCCTTATCCCATCCACTCTGAGCTCCTTCCCCAGAGGTCCCTCCACCTCCAGTTCCCACAACACCGCAACTGGAAGACATAATGACAGAGACTGGAAGGAGGCAATATTGGCCTCCACTGCCACCAACCAGAGGGCAGATTCCAGTGCCCCAAAAAGGGCCCACACAATCATCAAGCACTCTCCATCCTCTTCAGAGGATGAGAACAGCAACTCCTCAGATCCCGAGTCTGAGCATCGCTGGGCCCAGACACAGAGGGAAGCCACTCAGGAGAGTGACTCAGAGTTGGTCAAAAAGATCCTGGCCTTCCCCCTAATTTGCAAACACAGTAGGAGGGTGACTGCCATCAACACCTGGGAGCCAGTCCCCTACAGGGAGTTAAAAGAACTTTGTAAGGTGGCAAAAGAGCATGCTAGAGGATCCCACTTTTTCAAAAACCTACTAGAGGCTACCTTCTCCATGCATGTTCTAGTTCCACATGACATTAAAAATATTATGAACTGCCTTCTCTACCCTGCCAAATACATGTTATGGGAGAGGCACTGGAAAAAACATCTAAAATCATTATCTAACAAATATGCCAAAGATGCCAACAAGCAAAATTTGTTAGTGGAACAGATTGCCAGAGAAGGTGACCTCCAAAAACCCCAAGCAAAGTACCTTCCTGAAGATGCTCTAGCTGTCATAGCTACAGCAGCAAAGACCTGTCTGCTCCTCACGCCTGATGACAGTGCTCCCACCCAGAGTTTTGCAAGCATAAAACAAGGGGCAACAGAAGCCTTTGTAAAGTTTATTGACTGATTGAAGACCACACTCGAAAAACAGATTGAGAACCTGGAGGCTCAGAAAGAAATTTTAGTAAAAATGGCTGTGATCAACACAAACCATGAGTTTGCAGGTCAGTTTTGAGGAGCTCTCCCCCCAGACACAGAACCAACCATTGGTTGAGGTGTGCACCAGAAAACATGGTTGCCCAAGCAGTGGCAAAACGAATTGCAGAGGGAGTCTCTGGAGCTTTTGCCATCATATCATCCAGAAAAAACTCAGTATGTTTCAGCTGTGGGGAGCTTGGACATGTTATTATAGACTCCCCTGAAAAGCCCTTTCTCCAGGACCATCAACCAGATCATTGGTGGCCCCAAAGACAGCCTAGGATCCAGCCATATTTGGGAAACTCCCAGCAGAGTGCAGGACAGCCCCACGGTCTGACACCAAATCAAATGCCATATCGCTCTGTCCTGCCTGCGAGGTCCACTGCCAACCATCAGGAGCAGGGAAATGGACCACAAGTGACACCATCACCATGGGGTATCCCTGAACACATTGCCAAGATCCAACACACGGAGCAATACAGGTGGGAACCCAGTGCTAACTGGTAACCTCCCTATCAATTGACTTCACTGATGAATACATACACCGCATTCCTACCAGGAAGTTTGGGCCATCCGATGGGTCATTCCAGCATTTTAATTATCAGAGACAGTATCATGGGCCTGAACAAATTTACGTTATTCCCAAAGTCCAGACTGTCGGCCCTGGAAAAGAGATTTTTGTACAGATTTGGTATATTGACCCTCCTTTTTATCTCTCAAAAGAGACACCAATTGCACAGGCTTTCCTCCTGCCAAGAGACAACCCAGAGCGAGTTCCCCCTCAACCCGACCATCATGTGGATGCAGACTGTGGGCATGAGCAAACCCATCATTGAGTGTGGGCTGTTTGTAAGGGGGAGGAGGTCCACTGCCCAGGGATGCTGGACACAGAGCAGATGTCACCATCATCACTCACTCCCACTGGCCAGCAAACTGGGAATTACAACCAGGCAGGGATGATCTCAGGGATTGGAGACGTGGCTGTGTTGATGTGAAGCAAGAGAAACATCATAGTTGAAGGTCCCGATGGCAAAATTGCCACCATCCACCCATTTGTGGTGAGGGTGCCTATTACACCCTTACCCTTACAATAGGGCAGGGACCTATTGTCCCAATGGGGAGCCTCTCTCTGTCTCACCCAGGGATTTTTAATTGGGGCCACTGTAGAGTGTGCACCCACCATCCCTCAACTCATGTGGAAACACCATCCAGTGTGGGTTGACCAGTGACCCCTTTCCAACATAAAACTGTGTGTGCTAGAGGCCCTCATGGAAGAACAGCTTGCCAAGGGCTACATCACAGAGACCACCAGCCCTTGGAACTACCCTGTCTTTGTCCTCAAAAAACCAGGCAAGGACAGTTGGAGGCTCCTCCACGGCCTTCACAAAACCAACAAAGTCATTGAGGACAAGGGTTCCCTGCAACCTGGCCTGCCCTCATGATTGATCTCATCCCAGGACTGGAAGCTAGCTGTCATTGACATCAAAGACTGCTTCTTCAATATCCTGCTCCATCCTCAAGACACCTCAAGATTCACTTTCTCTCTGCCCTCTCCCAACAGGCAAGCCCCACTCAGGCAGTAACACTGTCTGGTTTTGCCACAAGAAATGAAGGACTCGCCATCAATCTGCCAGTGGTACATGGCTCACATTCTGTCCCCAGTGCGGAACGATCATTCTCCTTTACATGGATGATATCCTTATCTGTGCTGAGACACAGATTTATCTGGACTTGACACTAACAAAAACCATCCAGATCATCAAAGCAGCAGGCTTTGAAATCCATGAAGACAAGATGCAGCACACCTGCCTACCTGGGACTCCAGATTCATGAGTGGACAATCATGCCCAAGCAACTGACCATCCGGGATGGCCGAAGACCTTGTGAGATTTACACCAACTATGCAGGTCCAGCAACTGGGTATCCCTGCTGGGGATCATGACGGAGGTCCCCACACCACTCTTCAACCTGCTCCGCAGCAGCGAGGACCTAGATTCACCATGCACCCTCACATCAGAGGCCAAGGGATCCATTACAAAGGTTCAAGAAGCCTTGTCTTCACAGCAAGCCCACCACTTTGAACCCAGCCTGCCTTTCTAGCTTGCCATCCTGGTAAGGCACCACACTTTTACTCACTAATTTTCCAATGGGACAAGACACTGAGAGACCCACTCCTCATCACTGAGTGGGTCTTCTCACACAATCAACCTTCCAAGACTGTTACAACACCTCAGGGATTAATGCCTGAATTAATAAAAAAGGCTAGGGCTCGCCTCTGCTCTCTTGCAGAGAGTTCACATGCATCTACCTTCCATTGAAAACTGGGGATTTGGAGCATTTGCTCCAAACCAACGAGAGCCTCCAGTTCACCCTTCATAGCTATATGGGGAAAATTTCAATTCATTTATCAGGACATAAAATATTTAAATCTGAATTTAATCTGGTCCCCAAATTACTTCAAAGCAGTACACCTCTCAGGGCCCTGACAGTTTGTACTGATGGCTCAGGGAAATCCCTAGTCATCACTAGTCAGTGATGACTTGGAGGGATCCCAGGATGCAGGAGTGGGAATCTGACATCCAGGTGGTCAAAGGATCACCACAGATTATAGAATTAGTGGCCATCATTAAAACCTTTAAGAAGTTTCAAGAACCTTTCAATCTGATCACCAATTCAGCATATGTCACTGGTGTAGCTATGAGAGCTGAACATTCTTTTCTAAAAGAGGTCTCCAATGTAAATTTGTGTTAATTGCTTTCTAAACTAATATACCTCATTTCCCACAGAAAGCAACCATATCATGTGATGCATGTGAGGTCACACGCCAACCTCCCAGTGCCATTGCAGAAGGTAACGAGACAGCAGACACATTAGCCATGCCAGCTGGGACCACCAACATCCCCAATATTTTCACACAAGAGAAGTTACCACATTCCTTATCAGAATGTACCAGCTCTCATGTGGATGTTCAAGTTACCAAGGGATCAAGCTAGAGCAATTGTGGGCACCTGCCCCAATTGTCAATCATATCAAATACCGCCAATAGGATCCAGGGTTAATCCCTGGGGGCTAAGTACATGCCAAATATGGAAGACTGATGTGACTCGTATCTCATCCTTTGGAAGGACAAAATACGTTCACGTGTCCGTACACACATTTTCATGAGTGGTTTTTGCATTAGCCCACATGGGAGAAACTTCCAAGTGCAGCTGTCCGGCCAGAGAGATGCGTCCCAGCTAGCTCGCCAGCACAGCTAGCAGAACAGGGGGCACTGAACCCGATAGCTGCACTTCAGGTCAGCGCCTCAGGCCATCGCCCTGCGTTATAGCAGGGGACGTTGCCAGTTTCAGGACGAGGCTGAAGAATGGCTGCGGACAACAGGAAAAGAAGAGGGTGCTCTCCAGTCAGAGCAAATCCAGGTTTATTGAAGGTCCTAGGGAGGCCAGCAACTGAAGAGAGCAGGGGAGGGATTACATGAGGTTATAAAGGGTGTGGGCAGTAGGGGTGGAACCAGTACAGGAGCAAATGGGAATCTAGAGGGGAGAGGGGTACACAAGACTGACATACAGAAAACACCAATGAAAACAACTTAAAGGAGGGGCCCCAGCCCCTAAACAAATCACTCTGAGCCCTCAGCTGAAGTTTCTGGAAAGAAAGGTGGTAGCGAGGAGTGACTGGAGGGCACTGGGGCAAAGGATACATCCAATCGCTAAGGAAACCAGGGCAGACTATAAAGAGATACAGGGTTGACATGGCAACTGGGGTGACAGGCAGAAACTGGGAGGGGAGGGAGAGCCAGGGCAGAACCATTTTAACCTATAGGGGGAACGGAACAAACCAACACAATACAACATCCAAGGACACCATCTGGCATTCCTCCTTGCATTTGCTATGCTGAGAGTCCCTGCACTGATAAAAACTGATAATGGACCTGTCTACACCTCCCACAATTTAAGAGATTTCTTTAATCAGTGGGTGGTAAAGCACACCACAACTCACTCTTCTACAGATCCCATCAGACTTTTAAGAGAGTCCTTGATCAGCAGCAGGGAAGAACAGAGACTATACATCCTGTTTAGAGGCTCTGTGTAAGGCTCTGTAGGTTATTAATTTCCTAAATTAATAATAATAACCAATAATAAAACCAATTAATAATTGGTTCAGCCTCAGAGCCAAATCCCCCACCACTGCTCATCAAGGACCGAGAAACAAAACAAATATCACGGCCTTTCTCTTTGATTACCTAGGGGAGGGAGTGTGCCTGTCTGCCCACACCATCTGGCCCCAAATGGCTCCCAGCAAACAGCATAAGACCATACCTTTGCTCTGCAAGTACTGCTCTTGCGGCAATTAACTCAGATCCTTCCGGGACCCTTACAGAGACACCTGAGAATCAGAGAATGACTGCCTGGAAACAGAGACAACATCAAACACCCATGCACCAAAGACCAAGCCATCCCATCACCAGGTCACAAACAGGACAAGTTCCTGAACAACCCTCTGCATTGTCGGTTTAGTCTGAGTTGCATCCTCCCACTTATTTGTCAATCTTACCCTAAGTCTTGCCCCTTGCTGTAGAATGTTCCCTGCCCCTCCTCCTACTTGGCTATCTCCCCTTGTACCTGCCCCTGGCTCTGGAAATCCCCTTGGAAATCCCCTAATATTGGAAGCCCTATTGGTTTATTTAAACTGTTCCCCTCCCCCTGTGTTACCCCATTAGTTTGAGTGTTATAAACCCCACCTCTTGTTGCTGGTCCCCAATCCTTTCCCTAATGGCTGGAAATTTGTACCCTCCCCTGAGACCTCCCCTGTATAAGAATCCCTGCACACATGTTGTCCCTGGACCCTCCTTAGAACAAACCTCCTTGGAACCTATACAAAAGACCTCTCCCTCATTCTTCCCCCTCCCTTCAATGCTGAACCAGCAAAGCTGTAGAGCTTAAGCCCTACAGCTGTATCCTAGACTCTGCTGCTTTCTGAGAACAGCCCACTCTTGGCCTAGTGCTAGGAGCTGGCTGGGGAAAATCTGGCACCACATCAACAGCTGCTACAAAAAGTTCCTTCTCTGACTCCCTTCTCCTCAACTCCTCCCACTCCCAGAATCCTCAATATTTATTTACCTGCACACCCTCATTCCTACCCTGAAGACTCTCACTTACCTGTATTCCCACTGTTGGGGAAACAAACAGGACAGGACTGCTGGTTCCTTGATCTTTTATTGCAGTATCAGCTTCATTACCTGGTTGAGACAGTAGGAAGATGGCAAAAGCTCATGTACAGTCAGCAGCAGCCAAAGATTTCTTTGTTAAGAACATTTTAAAAATTTTCTAGCCCACAGTATATTGCTGAAGCTTACAGACACTTGTTCTAGCCAATTACTAAAAGTACACGTACACCCACTTCACACAATGCTTGCTTGTCTTCTTTCTACACCACTATTAAGCTTAAAACCTTCTACTATCTTGCTAAGCATATTTTCTTATTGCTGTCTTAAGGTCTATCTTAGCCAAGCCTAAAACTCAAGGTATTGTTTAATGGCCTTGCTTCCTATACCATTGTAACTTTTTCTACCTTAAGAGTTTGCAGCTGCAGCTAGTTCAGAGTTTTCTGTTTCTAAGGCCTGCTTTCCCAGCTTTCTAAAAATTTTCTTACCTTTACAGTTTCCCATGTCCACAGCTCCTACAGCCTTCCCAAACTTCCCATATTCTGCCTCAATGCTGCTTCTGCCAGCAACCAACCGAGCATCCCCACTACGTAAAATGGTTCTGCTGGCAACATCTACCTCAATAACATTCCCCCAAATCCCTTTCTTCGTCCATTTTTCACAGTTGTTTTTAAAAGAGGAAATAAAGAGGGAGGAGGGAGGAAAAAGGAAAGCTTTGGAAGGGAATGACTTCCCTAAAACTAATAACCTCCCATTTAAAACTCCAAACAGAAACACCCTTAACATCACCCTACCACCAAGATGGTTGGCAAACCCATGCCAGTGAGGTCCTTCTGACTGTCCTGGTCTTCTGGATGTCCATGAGAACAGCAGAGGTGGATACATAGTTAATAGCACAGCCCAAAGAAAACATCCGAGTTACCCTTGCCAAGACTCTCTGCCAAGAAAACATGTGCCTGTCTATGGGCAGTGCCAGCAATCCACTGGCCTTGTGCCTGGTAGGGATTCTGCTAAAGCCCAAAGAATACCCCTTCACGAGGAAGGAACTCAAGCTGGTAGACACTTGGGATGAGTGAATGAGGATCTTGGCCATGCAGGGGGGGTTCCCAGAGGAACCCCAGGAATTGGAACTTTTGGGGTCCTCCAAGGCCATTTATTGTGCAAAGTTTTATTACAGGCCCTCGAGTAAACCATGGTCTGCATCAGAATATCAAAAATCTATCTGCCTAAAGGATGTCTCACCTACCAACAAAATTTACAATTCAATTAATTGGGGCCATTACACCAGCAACACACTATCCGTGTCCTCTTGCCATCCCAGAGTTCTTCCCCAGGATGTGTTCCTGATCTGTAGAGACAGGGTGTGGGCAGGAATCCTCTCTCATCTACAGGGAGGTCCTTGCAACCTTGGCCAGCTTACCATCCTAACCCCAAACTCAACCAAAATTCACGATTCATAAAAGAAAAATTAACTGGCCTGCCAAAAAAGAGAACTTGTACAATTTGATGAAAATTATAACTGCAGAATTGTTGATTAACATCATAAGAAGGATAATGATGTCCCTTTTTCTACCACGGGTTGCCACCACAAAGGCTTTCAGTGAGCTTTCTCACCTGGAGTGTTAGCTTGGTAAGCAGGCCAACCTAACATCTGTGGTGCTAAATGATCTCCTGTCAGACGAGGAGACCACCAGGTATGCCACCCTTCAAAACTGAGCAGTCATTGATTTTCCGCTGCTGGCCCGTGGACACGGCTGCAAGGAGTTCAACGGGCTGTCCTGCTTTAACCTGTCTTCTCACAGCAAAAGCATCCATGCCCGCATCCAGAAGATCCAGGACCTGCTAAAAAAACTCAAGAAAAAGATCCAAAATGGTCTGAGGACCTCTTTGGACTCTGGGGACTTAAGAGATGGGTTGCCTCCCTTCTGAAAAATATTCTTTGGATCCTTTTGGTTGTTTTTGGTTGTTTTTGGTTTATTTTTTGTTTGTTTTTTTTTTTTTGGGGGGGGGGGCATGTTTGGTTGTTTTAAGGTTTTGCTTCTGAAGTCTCTGGGGAAAGCCTTTTTGCTAAGTAAAGAAGGGGGAGTTGTGGGGGCTGGAGAACTGGCCAGGGAAAGGCCTGCCACACTCCCCTGGAGAGCCAAACCCTAAGCCACAACCCTTTTGGTTGTCACAAGTAGAAAGATCACACCAGAATCCTTTACGGTATTATGTTAATCCCTTGTACCCCTTTGGCCCATGCCCTTTTCTCCGCCCTTGTGCCCTCTCCCCATTGTTTCCCAAGTTTTGTCCCACTCCTTGCTTTCCCCATATAAACTCCTGTCTCCCCTGCCTTCCCAGAGCTCTTGTCCCTGGCCTTCTTCACAGAGTGCCCTGCTCTTAATAAAGGTTAGTTCTCTGTGGAATGCCATACAAGCTCCCATCTCTCCTTCCTCCACATGGCCTGAAGCTAGCCAGAAGACAAAGAACAGAATCACTGGCAAAGGTGAGGATGTGCCTGTGCCCCCTGGACATCCTTGTAAGGACACTTCTTTGGGAAGCCTGCAGCACTCCTACCACCACTCATCCACTGCGGCACCCATCCCAGGATAGGGGAGAAGGCGATTGGGAATTGGACAGAAACATTCATCCTCTGGAGGTGACTCCTGTCAAGCATGAGGAAAAGGTATTCTCTCAAGGATGCAGATGGAATGCCATGGACAAAGGTACCTGGTGCCTGCAAGAATTAGCTGTGCTGGAGGTAAGCTATAAGGATTCAAATAACAAGCAACCCCATCTAGATCCATATGATGTCCACTGTACACAATTGCCGTGGTTTAGGAATGGTACTTCCCAATTCAGTGCTCTTATTGAGGCCCTAAACTACACTGCTACTCGGTCCCTTCCTGTCCCCCTTCCCAGCCCTTTGTGGGTGGGTGGGGAAAAGAACTGAAGGCACAAAAGATAAATATCATTTGTTGAGATAAGACCAATTTCCTGGAAACAGCAATGAGATGAAGAAACAAATGGTAACAGCAACAATATTCATAACAAAAGTGTATTAAAGAGAGATTGATTCACAGGCAAAATGTTCATCACAGAGCTGTGGCTACAACACCCCAACTGCCTTCTCTAGTTTGGAACAAGCACCACGCATACTTGACTGAAAGGAACCCCTTCTCTTCTGAAGAGACCCCTTTCCCCCATCCCTAGAAAATGATATGAGGCAGTACAGAATCACAGAGTCTCGGTTGATGAGTTGTTGCCAACAATGCACTGATGTAGCATCAGTACCTGTTGTTCTTTGACCTTCAGCAGTCTCATAGCAGAAGGGTCTTCTGAGAGGCTTTGGAGGGAATAGAACGGGGTACATGGGAGAAACCACTGTGACTAACTAATACAGAAACTCTAACTTTTATATTAAAACTGCAGCCAAACATCAAACTACCACAAAAGATTCTGCCTCTACTCATTTTGATGGCATCAAGGTAACTGCTTGTTATATGAAAGGATCATCTCCAGCACATCTGATAATCTCAGGTACCAGATACCTTGCTCCAATGTGTTTAACTTGTCTTGGTGTACTGCAAGGCCTTCTTGCAAAAGTGCCTTCCCCTCACGTGTTGTGTCTATATAAGTTGGACTGCTCCATCTCCCCTTTCATGTAATGGCTCTGCCCTGGTTCTCGCCTCTCTCCTTTGAGCTGCCAGTTATCCCAACTCCTCCCCAGTTGCCATGGAGACCAATGTATCCTATCTCAAATCCCTCCCCTGTGCCCTGTCCATCACTCGGCGCTCCCACTCTTCTCTCTAGAAACTTCCAGCTAGAGCATCAAGTGATTGGTTCAGGGGCTGTGGCCCCACCCTCAAGTTGTCCCCATTGGTGCTCTCCCTAAGTCAAGTTTATGTATCTCACTCCCCTCTGAAATTCTATTCACCCGAGGACTGACTCCTCCCCTGTCTCCTTCCCTCCTTATAAGCTGTTGTAACCTCCCTGAATCTGTCTTTGGCTCTTGGTTCCCCTGGGCACCAATAAATCTAAATTCACCACAGCTGGCGTCCACTCTCTTTTTCTGCTGATTGTAGCTGCAAGCCAAGCCACGTCCTTCGACAAGGCTATCGCTGCTGTCATAGCACAGGACGGTTGCCTAAGGCGCTCTCCTGGATCACTGAAATCAGGATAGTGCCCCTCTGCTGCTAGCAGTGCTGGATTGCTAGCTGGGACGTCAAAAGGGACAATCCTTCTCCAGCTGCCTGCTTCACCCTCACAGTTGAGAAGAGTTACCTCTGGCGGCTCAGAGTTTCTGGTCTTTTCCCAAGCCCCACACTGGATGCAAGAAATACGGTGGTTTAAAGCCCAGCTGGGAAATTAAACCCCACTCAAGATGCTCTCTTTCCCTGACCCCTTCTAATAACACAGGAACCCTAGGAAAGATTATAATCTGGAATAACAATTTACTGAAAATCATAATAACCACAACTATATTAATAACAAAAAGAGCACCAGAGAAAGAGGGTGTTTTATCCCAAAAGAGAGCGTTCACCACCAAACATCCTCCCAGGCAGTACTCAATGTGGTCTCCAACAAGGGCAATATGTCAAAAATAGAGCTTTCACCATTTAACATTCTCCTCTCCATAGACTGAAAATAATGGAAAACCACAATGAGGAGGAATCATGCTGCTGAAATGACAACTCCGTGGCACCTGGCAGTACTCAGGCCCCACTGGGGCTCTCCGGCCCAGTGACATAGTTCCAGTGCAGGGTGAAATAAGTAGGGCAGGAGATTTTTCTCCTTTTAATGCCTTTCTTGAGGTCAGCTTGGGTGGGGTCTGACAGGTCGCACACGCACACCGCTGCTGCTCCCACTGCTCCCACTGAGGAGGAGGAGGAGGAGGAGGAGGTGTGCAGCTTTGTCCGCAGGTGTGCAGGCAGAGCTGGGGCTTCCATCCTCATGAGAGCACCAGAAGATTCCAGTTTTCGATTTAATATTTGAAGTCTTCCTTCTAGCTGACATCTCTGGTTTAGGGTGAGAGGTTATAAAAGGTCTTAGCAGACACTAGATTCAGTTGCTTACCCTTAGACATCACTTAGATTGTTTAATTCTGTGGTGGCTCATTGTTTAAAGGGCTTTCTTTGCTGAACTTGGCAAAGTGTTTCTACATTCGCATACAAGCTCTGACATCACTTCCTCCTCACAGTCCCAGGTGCCATTTTCCAGGAAGCAGCAGAGGTGATGCCTGACAAAGGGGGATTTCTAACAATTAAACTATTAACAACAGGTAATTACAACATGAAACTATTAAAAAAATGTAATTAAAACTCTAACTTAGTAGCAATTGGTTTAACTTTTTAACTCTATAACTTTTAAAAATGGACAACTTTTTACTCCTAACACAGGGCATCTCTCTCCAATAAGGCAGCAGTGGTGGCAGTGAAGCAGTGGAACTGTCCCAGATCGTCTTCTCCAGAGCCAGGCAAAACCAGCACACTTTGTCCTTTCAGCTTTGGTGTGTTCCTCTTCCTAGGACTGGTATCTTCCTGCTGAAATCATGCCTCCAGTGATGATGTAGATGGTGTGGAATTAAACACAGAAATTCCATGCCCATTTTTCTCCAGGTCACCTGTGTTCAAAATTGCATTTCTCAGGTGCAGTGTAAATCATCTAGATTTTATATAAACCATCCTATCAGTATTTCCATATTTTTGGTGTCCTTTTGGAGTGAAGAAGGAGTTATTATTTTTTCCCTGAAGTGATACAAGAAAATATTGAATGATCTTTGGTTTCCTATCTCTTTTACATTTTTTCTTTTATTTAGGGAGGATCTTGCTGTGATCTTTGAATGTTCAGGATCTCAGCCTGTGAAGGAATGCCATTTAATAATTCAGATCATAATGGCCATCAGGTTCAAAGCCCATGTAAGGACTGAAGTTTCTTTGTCTGTCTGGAAAAAGAACAAGCCTGGAGTTCATTTGCTAAGGTGAGAATATCTCTGTTGAGTGATTGAAGTTCTCATGGATGCCATTAGCAGTGCTAGTGCTGTGACTTTATGGGGGCACTTTTTCATTTTCTTGACCTGCAAGATCTGGCCTTTTATGGAAATATCCTCATTTTGCTGTGGATTGAGGTAATTTTCAAGAAAGGAGTCTATTGTTTTTCCTCTGTGTCACACCATGAGTTTTCTGTAGGCTCTTGGCAACAGCTCTTTCAACTTTGAGGTGCTGGGGCCTTGAAGGGATAAAATGAGGGGTATGGCACAAGCAGAATTTTCTGCAAAAACAAGCAGAAAATTCTGCTTGTTTTTGCAGATCCTGCCAGGAGTTTAGAATAATGAACATTTGCCAGTTGGTTTTCACAGTAGTAAATGCACAGGTAAATAAAGATCTTGGAGACCAGGAGCTCTTTGCTTCAGTTAGTTTGGTTGTGGTTTTCTCTTTTAAAATTTTTAAACATTAGAAGAATTCCTATTTTTTTAAAGGGCAGGCCTCAAATTCTGTGGTTGGAATCTGTTTTTCAGGCTATGTTTCATAGTCCCTGATAGAAGTACAATTGCTTTGTGTGAAACACACACAACTGATCTTTATCCTGTGTTCCCTTTACTTCAACCTCCATCTGCTGGCAGATGTGCTTTTCAAGCAGGGGTGATTGGCTAACAAAGCAACAAGAGAGAAAACATGAAAATGTGCAGCAGCTGCCATCTGGGCCTCTGTGTATATAGCTCTATTTTTATAAGAACATAGTTTTACTTTTATTCTTATGTACTGTTTTTTTGTATATGTATAAAGTTATATATATATATATATATATATATATATATTCAGACATATATGGTTTTGTTTTTTAACATAGTTGTAGGCATATGGCTATTTAGACAGGCATATTGCTATTGATAAAGGTACATGCTCCCTTTTTAACTTTTCCCTACTCTGCCACACCTTAACTTTTTTTCTCTCTGCTGGGCTGGGCCGAGCCAGTATGTTTCACCCTGGCTCCCAGCTGGCCCCATCCTCACAGGAGCAGCGGGAGCTGACAGTGGTACCAGACTGCAGGAGACGGTGGCACTGAAGGGACAATGGTGATGGTGGCATGGAGGAGACAGTGGGGGAATGGGGCTGAGAGAAGGCAGCAGGGCTAAGGGAATTTGGGGGATGAGGGTGAGGATTGTGGACACGGAGGGGACTGGAAGAGCTGAGGGGGATGGTGGAGCTAAAGGGACTGATGGAATCTGAGGGGAATGGCAGGGTGTCATGGTTTAACCTCAGACAGCAACCAAGCCCCAGGCAGCTGCTCACCCATTTCTGCAGCAGAGAGACCAGGGAGAGAATGGGAAGGGTAAAAGCTGGAAAGCTCTTGGTTTGACATATAGACAGTTTAATAGGGGAAACCAAATCCATGTACACAAGCAAAGCAAAGCAAAACAAGGAATTCATTCACTGCTCCCCACAGAGAGGCAGGTTTTCATCCATCTCCAGGAGAGCAGGGCCCCATCATGTGCAGTGCTTATTTCAATAGACAAATGCCATGACTCCAAACATTCCCCCCTTTCTCTTTCTTCCCCTCAGTTTTATGTCCTGAGCATGATGTCACATGGTCTGGAAATCCCTTTGGTCAGTTTGGGTCACCTGTCCCAGCTGTGTCTCCTCCCAGCCTCTCATGCACTCCCAACTTCCTCACCAGCATGCAAAAACAAACAGCAGAAAAGGCCTTGGCTCTGTGTAAGCCCTGCTCAGCAACAAAAACATCTCTGTATTTTCAACCCTGTGCTCCACACGAATACAAAATACAGCTCCATACTAGCCTCTGTGAACAAGGTTAAGTCTACCTTAGCCAAAACCAGCACACAGGAGCTGAGCAGGCCAGGAGGGTTTGAGGGTGATGATGGAGAATGAGGGAACTGGAGGTTCTGAGGAATGTTGGGGCTGCAGGCCTCCAAAGGGGATGGCAAGGCTGGGAGTATGGTGGGGCCAAAGGGACAGCAGGGGCCCAGCAGTGGCAGAGTGGGGTCTGGGCCATCATCAGCCCTGGTGGGTAGCAAAGACTGATGCTTTGCTAGGTCCCCGTTCCACTTTCAGAGTTCCAGAGCTTGGTTTATGTGGTAAATAGGTATGATTCATGCTGACAAAATTGAAACAGTAATCAATATTGATGCAGTAATTAATATTTGGAAATAATAAAACAGTTAAAAGTTGTAATGCCAAGAAAGAAAGGGAGAGGAAGGACTCCACCCTCTCTCCCTGCAGATGTTCAAGGACAGGAGGAAAAAGCAAGACATAACAGTTTTAGTAACATAACAGTTACTAAAAATTAACAGAAAGAAGGGAAAATCTGGTTGGGTCCCAGGAAAATGCCAGCTATAAGAGATTTATTGCTTTGATGCTTAAATGTAGTAATATGTTAGTTTTGACTTATATTGTACTGGCTTGGTGCGCATGTGTAACCCAAAGGTGAATTAAAGGACATTAAGGAAGAGGAGAGGCCTTCATCAAAAACAACCCCCAAAGACTTGTGTGACCACCAAAAGGAGTGGTGGAGCATGCGTGGTAAAGGTGGTGATGAGGGCAGATGAATTGAAAATGGGAGGAGATGGCATTGACACATGGCATATAAGGGGGGAATCTTGGCAAGCTCGTACCTGAGGTGGCAAGGGTCCAGAACCCTGCACTCCATATCCCATGGTTATCTTTTGCTTATGCGCTATTATTGGAACCAAATTATCCCTTATTTTTAATCAAATTATATTGTCAATATATATTTTCTAAACTATTAAATTAAAATTGCTACTACGTAAAATATTGTTTGGGGTTTTTTTATGATGGGATAATTGGGCAAACATAACAGTTTAGTTGTGTGCACCATAACCTGCTCTCTGGTCTGTTCCCTCTCCTGAATGCCCTTTTCCATGAGAAACAGGTGCTGACAGTGTGTCACGGGTGTCAGAAATGATGCTCCCTTTTAAAAATATTTTAAAATGTTCATTAAAAGCCTTAAGAAAATACAACAAAGGACTGAAGGAAAAATTACAGTGCCCGGAGTATGGGACCAAACTGCCATGTGCACATCTACATAATGGATGCTCTGCCTGTTACAGCCCTGGCCCCTCCCAAAGTCTTGTCAGTCAAATCCTTCTTTGCCATTTATTGGTGGAGATCACTTTTGTACAAGTTGATTGGAGATAAGGAGTTGCCATGCTGTGCCTCCTAGTAACAAGCCTGCCTGCTCCCCAAATGCCCTGCCTACCAAGGCTTTCCAGTGACAAAAATACCAGGGAGAGGGGAAAGAGGACTATGGGGTACAGTAACATAACTATGCATCAATAAAACTTCTCTTAACAGACGCATAATATTAATCTACTAATTGTGAGAGCCAACCATCATATTACCCATCCATATCATGGGGCTTGCTGTCTGCCTATTCACTGAAGCGTTTGCCTTGAGGTTTTTCCTGGGAGGCTGACTTTTCTGCTGAGCTCCCGGGCTGTCCGGCAGCCCTTACCCATCAGACATTTTGCCTCTTGGGAGGGTCCAGCAGGCTGTGGGGCTCTGCTGGAAGACATTGAGGGGATGTGGACATTGAGGCTCTTGCCAGCACACCCTGAGGAGAGACTGTGAGACAGTGGCATCTGCTGGAATGAAAGAGGCTTAGGCTGGAGACAAGGAATCAAGCCCAAAATCCCAGTGAGCATTAGGAAGCACTGGAGTGCATTACCTTTGTGAGGCTGGGGGATAATCTAGCCTTGAGATCTTTGGGAGTGGCAACCAGCCAGAGCACAAGTGCCAGGAGCCTGTGAGGCCAGGAAGGAGAAAACACTGCCAATGGGAAATGTAGCTAAGGTTTCCAAAGGTGCAGCAGCTTCCAGCATCACATGTGCACTCCTGGATCTTCGCAGGAGCAGCCCCAGGAGTGGAAGCTGCCAGACGGCAGACAAGGATGGCGAGCAGGACCATCACTCCCGCCGCATCTCAGCCTCTCACGGCGTCGGTGTGGGGCTTCTCGGGTATCCTCCCATCTCGGTCTCTTGGTTAAGTGGAGTAGTTTAGGGGCTGCTTGCTTGACAGCTGTCAGCCACTTGTCAGCTTGTCAATCAGCTTGTCAAGTTGTGCAATCCTGTGTATGTGTGTGGGGGGTGCACATGTGAAGTTGCCAGTGTTTCCTTTGTGCTCATTTCAAAGTTGTAATGAAACTGTCTTTAATGGGTGCCAGGATTCCAGAAATTTTGAAATTCCAAGTAAATACGAAATCTCATTTGTTAAAAATAGGTAAGAGGCTTGACAGAAAATGATGTAGGCACTCTAGCACTGGAAATACCTCAAACCTGTGTTTTACATTGTTCTGACAATTACTCAGTAACGAGTCATACTTCTCTTGTTTAATTTAGACTTGCTTTGGTCTTTTCAAAAATTAATGCTATTGAAATAATTGCCAGCTTTCCACCTTCCTCATCCCTTGCTTCCCAGCCTTGAGCTACATTAGCCAATTGTCCTACTTTAGGGAGAGTTTTAAACTAGCAAGGGAGAGCATTATATCCTTGTTGGTTGAACACAACACACAGCTGGTACAGCCTGAGCCAAAAGATTCCTGAAAAACCTGGACGACAACTGTACACAGCAGGTCCTAAGGGAACTAACTCAAAGATGCCTTCTGCTGCTTGTCAACAGAGGGATCTCGTGAGCAAAGTGGAGATGAGTGGCCACAATGATTACAGAACATTTGTTGTCAGGAGGGAAAGTGCAAAAAAGCAAACCCTCAGCTCTGGACATGAGGAGAACAAACTTCAGGCTGCTCAGGGCACTAGTGAGTAAAGTCCTTGGGGAAAATGTTTTTGCAGCATCCGGGTCCATCAGTGCTTGTCACTTTTCAAACATCACCACCTAAGTAATAGGAGCAGGCAATTCCCAAATGCTGGAAGTCAAGCAAATTGCTTCCATTATGAAACAACAAATGCATGTTTACCTATCTCTAATATACACTGCACATAGGGATGCAACACATGGCAGGAGAAGAACTTAATAATCCACAAATCATTAACAAGGTTGAGACTGCAGTAATTGGGCTTTAAAATCATTCTTTCACAAACTGTAGACACGCACAACCTAATACACTGCAGAAGAGTAAGTAAGTAATTACTTAATCTTTCAACCAAACAACAAAGAGCAACAGAACAGACACATGGAGTCCTCTGCAGTAGGGGGGGATTGTGCTTTAGACAATGTTCTGGCTCTTCAGGCCTCTTCACCAACTCCAGCATGTGTCACTGTTAATGTGAGCAAACCTTTTAAGACTGTGTTCTTACAACAGGAGACCACCTCCAGCTGCTGCCCCATGCAGAAACCTGGGTCATTTACTGCGCAGCTGGCCTGTGTCTCCCAAAGGAGACTCCAGCCCCTTCTGCAGTCCTTCACCTCATGGCTCTCGGCAGCTACTGCATCACAGCTGACTCCAGGACACTGCTCAGAGCCCTCCTCCAACACCCTCAGTAGGAGCTAGAAAATGACGTCCCTACAGACCTCCTCTGCCAGTCTTTGCCAAAGGCTGGACTGATGTGGATATTGCCAACCATTTCCCAGCAGCCACAGCTTCCCTGGTTACTCTGCCTAAGTTGATGGGGATTTCAGTGACTCACGTTGAAGGAAAGCTCTCAGACTAGAAGGGCATCAGCAACACAGCTCCCCAAAACAGCAGCAGCATCTGTGACACACCACACACAGAACATTGCAATCAAGGTATCATGACCATGGTTCCTTACATTTCACATTAAACTTCCTAAATGATTATTCTGCAGTGCCCTTGCAAAAGACACCAAAGTTTATTTGTTCTTCTCTCAAGTCTGTTCTGTTCTCTTTCTTCATGAAAGAACAGTTGTCTAAACCAACATATTTGAAAGCACTTGATCTTGCCAAGAGGTCTGCACATACCGGGAGCCAATCTTCACCACCTTCACCACGATTCCAGCATGTGGAAATTTCTCTCCCATTTGCAATGCAAACTGCGAAAAAGAAGGAACCTTGAGAACATAAGAAACTCACTTGAAAACACAGAATATGCACAATTTGTTCCAGGGTGTAGGTAGGCTTTATTATGTATGTAGTGTGGGAGAAAATTTCAGAGCACTTATTAGACAGAAACTTCCCACTGTGGAAGCTGTGGCTCCTCCACACCCCACAAGGCTGTGAACTGCGCCTTGGGACCTCTCTCTCTGCTGACAGCAGGGAGCCTGCACAGACTCTGGGCACAAAGGGGCTGCCTTTCACAGCAGTGGCCCTAAAGGACATCATGCTACCGCATATCTGACACCAAGGGAAGTTCACAGTCCCTGTGAGAATTCCCTCTGCCCATTTCCTGCATTGTAAGGGCAGGCATTCCAATTTAGGGAACTAGTTTTAATCAGAAGCACTGGTGGCCAAAGTACGGGGTGTGTGGGCTTGGTGCCTGTTCTGTGTTACTCTTGGATCTTTTGAGCTATGGGTTATGCACTGCAAGCAGGTTTTGTGCTGCTTTGGGACGGTGTGCGCCCTGCCAAAGGAGTCCTTTTTGTCACCTGATGTTGTAAAGCGTGTGGACAAATGCAGGCATCCTTTTTCCCCCCGCTGCAATTGTAGGCTTTGCAGATATGGGCAGGTGTCTTTTATTTTTGCCTTCTTCTTATACAGTCGGCCAATTGCTGCGGGTGTCCCCTTTTCCCCTTTTCCTTGCACAGTCTGGGGACTTGTGCAAGTGGGTTCTTGCTCCATTTTGTTTCCTGGCCCGCAGACTCGAGCAGCACTGATCAAATGGTGGAGTGAATCCACAGAGCAGTTGGCAGGGCTTTCTTGTTGGTGTTATCGCACAAAGTTTTTAATGGTCCAATGGGTAAGCAGAAGTTTTTATGCTGGGGCAGCATATTGTAACCAAAATGGCATAAAGATGCCAAATGTTTGGTAAAGCTCCTGCCAAAAGCTTCAGGTAAAAAGGGGGTGTCTCTTGCCCAGCAGGGTGTGTGCAGGCATCCTTTTTGTTCTCTGCGATTGTAGAGTCTGCAGACACATGCAGGTCTCCCTTTTTCTTCCTTTCTCTTGTACAGTCTGGGGATTTGTGCAGGTGTCCCTTTTTTTCCCCCCTTTTTGCTCTACAGTCTGAGAACTCATGTAAGTGTCCTTTCATTCCTCTTTTTTTGCACAGTCTGCAAGGTCATGCAAGCGTCCTTATTTTTCAATTTGAGTTGTCTGGGGACTTGTGCATAGGGCCCTTTTGTTTTCCTCTTTTCACTGCACACTCTGGGTATTCTTGCAAGTGGGTGATTTTTCCCTTTTTGTTTCATGGTCTGCAGATTGGAGCAGCATTGCTCAAATGATGAAGTCCATAGAGGAGCCAGCAGCGCTTTCCGCGGACCAAGCTCTGCAGCTGGAGAGAGCAGCCGCCCGCCCCGAGCCGCCGGTGCCCCGTTCAGATGGGGAAGCCCGGCCCGGGGCGCTTGGGGAGCCATAGGGGGGAAGTCGGGGACTGTTCCCGGCCCCGGCCCGAAAGCCGACAGCCGCGTCTCACCCGCAGAGAAAGTGCAGGAGGCCCTGCAAGAGCAATTCTGCTGGGTTTGCTGCTGCTGCTGCTGCACAGCAGCTTCAGCAAGGTCTGCTCAGGGACGTGGACGGCGGACGGTACCCCGGTGGGTGGAGGGGATGGCGGTGGGCGGCGGAGGTGGAGGACGGGGCTCGGCAGGGCGGGATCCGAGCTCAGCCCGCTGCTCCCTTTGGCTCGCAGGTGGCCATCAAAAGTGTGCTGCGGGATCGCATCCATGTGCGAGTGACCGGGGCCAGCGGCAGAAACCGGCACAACAATTAATGCTATTGAAATAATTGCCAGCTTTCCACCTTCCTCATCCCTTGCTTCCCAGCACTGGGCTTCAGTCTCTCTCTTCTCAAGGAGTAAGTATCTTCAAGTAGTAACAAAAGGGGACATCAAAAGCCTGTGTCAAAAGGATGATCCTGCCTCTCCAGCCCTTTTCTCCAAGCTCTTTTGGAAGATGAAGCTTTATTCTGTCAGACTTGTGGCACAGGTCTGCTGCTGCTTCCACAAGACGCTGTGCTGGCACAACTGGAGTGAAGCGGGGAAAGAAGAACTGTGCTAGATGGATTTGTTGTTGATCTGTGCATTGCGTGTATTAGCACCTAGCATAAGACACGCTTTAAGACATTGCATGATGCCTCTCTTTCCCCATCTTGATTTCATTTTACACCCTACTCCATTTACTTCATGATTTTACTTTCTAGTTCACTCCATATTCTACTTTTTCCCCAGTGCACCCGACACCATTTTCGATTCCTTCTTTTTCTCTTCACAACAGATCCAGACTAAGACCGTGGCCCAGTGTGTGGAGTACTACTACTCCTGGAAAAAGGAGCATAAACTTGCCAGCACTCTTGCTCAGGTGAGGGGCAAGAAAATGGAGACGTGCCAGGAAGGTCGAGAAACTGGGAGAAAAGCTGCTGGCGAGCCATGCCAGACGCCCCTTTGCCAGGATCACATCGTCCCATACGCTGGGAAAGGCACAGCAGATGCTGCCCGGGGCTTACTTGTGCTGCTGCCCTGAAGTATGCAATTCTGGAGCCTAACTTTGACCCAAGAAAGCAGCACCGCCACCAAAATGGGCTTTGACTCTCTACAGATGGGCTTCTCAAGGGCTGGCACCCTCGCTGACTCCAGTCAGACCCTTCATTCCCCACTGCTTGCTGACATCAGCAATCCGGGCTGCCTTTGTGGATATGCTGCAGATTTTCAGGGAGATTTTCTAGCATCCCAGCATACTCCCCAAGAAGGAGCTGCCGGTGCTGTGGCTCCCCTAAAACTTTCCTTACTGGCAAAGAGCAATTTGCTTCCCATCATGTGAGAGAGAGAGAGAGAGAGAGAGACAGGGAGGGAGATTATTTTGGGTAGTAGAAAATGGCTAACCATGTGTCTACCCTAATTGGACTGAATTGAAATGCCATTACCTATACATTTGTGGAGGAAAAGCAGAGAGAAATAGATGTTAGGCAGAAAGGTAGAAATAAGAAATGTAGAGCTCTAAATAGCCAGGTCTTTATCCCACCCCTTTGGCCTGTAGAAAAGAGGAGTATTTTCCTCCAAGCTCTGGCTTGGCAGCCCACCGCAGCCCATTGGCAAAGGCAGCCGTTTTCTCAGCTCTTGAGGCTTTGGAAGGATTTGCTTAGGCCGATAGATTTTTGTGCTGGATGCTCTGATGTCCAGCTTTGTGAGAGGAAGGAAGCATTGATAAGGACTCTTTGATTTCCAGAGTGTGGGCAAAGCAAGGAGGAGGAAAAGCCCTCCCAGAAAGGAGAACGGGGAGCCAGGGAAGAGAAGCCGCAAGAGGGCTCGCAGCGCCGAGTGTCCCTGCTGCCAACCGCGCCAGCCGCCCCCTTCGGCGGGAGGCCCCTTTCCCTGCGGGCAGTGCAAACGGTGCGTAAGTTCCTCCTCTTTCTGCTCAAAGCTGCGCCTTTGGACTAAAAGGGGCTGACCCTTTTCAAAGGCACCGCAGGGGAAGCTGGGGGCACTTGCAGCATCGCCCCCGGCAGCCGTGCTCAAGCTTAACACCCACCTCAAACCCAAAGAGCTTAGGTAAAACCCAGCCTTCACAATGAAACCTTGCCGTGCCCCAACAAGACACAGTTGATACAAGTAGGAATAGATCCATCAAAGCTTGGTTTGATGCTGCTGATCAAATTCAAAAGAGGATGCAGCAAAAGGAGGAAGACATTTCAAGGCATTGAAAGTAGAACCATCAGACTCATGGTGCTGATCCATTGACAAATGTGCCACTGCCCGAAAAGACAGAAATTCATACTCAAACGGAGATCTCGGCACTTGCTTTCATGGTGTGTACTAGCGTCAGCAATGGATGGTTTGCTTCCTATCTTGCAGGGTGTTTGAAAGCATGAAAGAAAGGAACAAACACAGCAGAAGACATCGGCCTCGGAAGGAAGCAGAGCCTCTCCCCAAGAAGAAAAGACTTTGAAATTAGACAACCCTGCGGGTTGTCCAGGGCTAGCAAGAGTTAGGTGTCAATAGGCCTAGATAGGAATAGGACTGTTTTTTAAGCTTTTAGGGTAGTTGAATCTTCTACATAGTTAGTGATAGGACATGATAGGAATCTCCTCAATTTAGTAGTTAAGATCCATTAGTATTATTTAAGATTCATTAGTTTTATTAGATTTCTCAATAAATTTCAAAGGTTGGGTGTTGTCTATGCTCTGCCTTTTGTCATTTTGCCTTTGTGGAGAGCCAATGGGTCTTTATCATTAAACCAAAGTTTGTTCCATTTTGTCTTTTTGTCTGTATAAAAACACTCCGGCAATGTTTGTTCCATTTGCCTGGTGTTGCAAAGACGGCACTTGCCCTGAGAGAAGAAGCTGGGCAGGCGCCACCTCCCCCAGGCCCAGCCCCTTGCTCAGCTGGCAGGACTAAGTGAGGTGTGTCTCCTTTACTGCCAGTGAAAT
This sequence comes from Agelaius phoeniceus, assembly GCF_051311805.1. NCBI lineage: Eukaryota > Metazoa > Chordata > Aves > Passeriformes > Icteridae > Agelaius > Agelaius phoeniceus. The sequence goes on along the minus strand of NC_135303.1, from coordinate 27,032,985 downwards.
AACGCTGGGGCTTCAGCCTTTGATTCCTCAACATCTCAGCTGGGAGTGGAAAGGGAGGCTTTGTTTAGTTCACTGAATTGCATCTAGATGAGTGGTCTGGTCTCCCCATATTTTCTGGCATAAAAGCAGCGGGTTTAGTCCTTTTTGGAGCCCAGCCAGAAAACTTTCTTTCATTTTGGGGGACTGATGGAGCTGACCACCTTGGAGGACATTTCTAAGCCCTCCGATTCTATCCAATTCCTATCCGCATGCACCACAAAGGCATGGCTAGTTCAGTTGCAGTTTCTCCTGAAAAGACCAGTGTCCCGCTCTGGGCCTCCAGCAATCTCCTTAGCTAAAGCCGAGCGGGTGTGATCATTATCCTCTGACTTGTCACAGCTGGGGCACTTGCGCCAAAGAAGAATCCAAGTCACTCTTTTATGGAGGCCAGCAAATGGCCCTGCCTAGCAAGGCTTTGGTGGCAGGGGCTGTGGAGGGTGGATGGAGAGGGGGCGAGGGAGGGGGCAATTGCCAGGCTGCTTCTGGGAAGCCGAGGGAAGCTTGCCCTTGTCTGATGGAGCCGGTGCAGGTGGGCTTTGGAGGCTACAAAGTATCTGCCTTGCAGTGGGACTTGTTCCAGCTGCCCCCTCAGTTTGCTGGCCAGTGGGTAACATGCAGGCTGGGAAGGAAGCAAGATTGGGACTGAAGCAAGATTTGCTTTTCCTTAAGGACAGGCAGGAAAGCAGCAAAGCTGCCTGGCTTTTGTCATATCTGGGATCTAGGCGTTAAAAGCAATGTGAAGGCCAGCAGTGTGCAAAGGTAATTCTGTTAGTGTTGCTTCCTTAGAGGAATGCCAGAGTCTTTTGGGACAACCACCGAGCTTCTCCAAGGGAGCTGGCAGAGGGATCTAGAAATTCTGCATGAATGTTTGCTAGAGAAATGCCCGTGTGCTGTCCCTGGGTGTGTGTGTGTGTATGTGTGTGTGTGTGTGTGTGTGTGTGTGTCCCCATCAGTTGGCCTGAAAAACATCCTGTTTCTCCAAGTTTCAAGGGAGGAGTGATGAGGTGAGAGACCAGCTCAGAGGCCCAAAGGAGGGAAACCATGCAGTGACATTATTGGGCAGCAAAAGGAGAATTGAGAAAGGGGGCAGGATGAATGCCTCCACTTTGAGAGGAAGCTTTGGAGTTGGCTCTCTGCTGGACAACTTGCAAATTCCAGCTCCTCTCAGAGCTGGAGGAGAGCCAGTGGGAGGAGCCCTTCTGGTTCTCCAGGGCAGGAGATGAGGTCTGGGCCCTTGCACAGAGGCAGGCTCCTGTGCACTTGCAGCTGGAGGCACCTTGCAGAGAAGCACCGGGAAGAGCCAGGGCTGTCCCTGCACTGCTTTTGCCCGTCTCATCAGACGACTGAGGAGAAAAGGCCCAATGGGAAGCTTCTCAGAGCAAACTTGCAGCAGAAGAAGTACAAGGGGCAGAGGCGGCCCATGCCCCTTTCTGTCCCATGGCTCCCCCGGGGGTTCTAGATGGAATGTTGGGCTGTGCCCATAGCAACTGTCGTTGTCTCCTGCTCCTGCGGCCCTTGCTGGAACGCTGGTGGAGCAGCGCTGGAGCAGCAGCTGCAGGATCAGCTCCTGGGCTGTCCCTGACCAGCCGCCTTCTGCACTCAGTTGCAGACCCAGCCTCTGCACCGACATCCTGGTCTCCTTGTCTGCCCCAAGGCATCCCCACAGCCCTTGGGATCCAAGTGTCCAGAATCACTGGCAGGTCCACTACCAGGGGCACACAGTATCTGAGCCCGACTAGGAGTACAAAGGATAGCCAGAAAACGGCTTGGGTCAGAGAGCTTCCTGGGGCCTAGTCACTTGCTTGGTGCCAGCCTTCTGCTCAAGCAGAAACAAGCTCGGCTTCTGTCTTTGGCACAATAGGCAGCCCAGGCAGAGCCAAGCAAGGCCCAGCCGCTCTCATAGGCAGCAGGGACTCCCTGAGCGCTGCCGCGGTGCCTCAAAGCACAACAACAGCTTGTGCAGAGGGGCCTAAATGCCTCTGAGACCGAGGGGCAACTTCTGGCGCAGCCTACACCCAGACACGCACACAACACACTGCTCTGGCAGACAAGAAATGCACCGGACGTACTCAGTGTCTTCAGGCCCTGCTCCTCCCTCATCTCGGGCTGCTGGGCTGCGCTGCTGCAGGAAGTGCCAGCAGCGGGGGGCGAGCTTGCTGCTGCAGGCCATGCTGGTCCAGCGCCACCAGGTGTAATTGCAGAGCCTGTCTTGAGCTGGGACAAGAAAGGATTGCCTGTCAGAAGGGTGGCTGGCAGAGATGCCCCGCGGAGCGCACGGCAAAAGCAAGGCCTTGGGAAGGTGCTGTCAGCCACCAAAGGCAGTGCCAAGCTCAGCTGCCACTTACTGGCTCTGCAAGTTCAGGCTGTGGAGGGACAGCAGCTGGAGGCTTGATGTTCCTTTGCTCCTCTTCAGCCTCTTCCTCAATGACAGAGGCAGCTGGAGGAGCTGCTGACCCAGCTGTTGAGCCCTGCAGACAGACAGAAGTGAGAGAGATGGGCAAAAGCCAATCCCTTAGGAGCTGCTTTCTACTGAGCTGGGAAAGGACCCAGAAGTAGGGGAAATCATAGACTTTGATACATGTGGGACTCTGAGTCACGAAAACTCGAGGAAGATGGCTGCTACTCCATGAGGTGCTACTCCATCTTGCTGTGCATTTGAGCTTCCCTGCTGGCTACAAGCAGAAAGATGCCTTGGAGCCGTCCCGTTTGCCTTTCGTCTCTTGAAAGGCTCTTCACTGGAAAATCAGCAAACGGCCAGTGCTCCCTTTGCTACTGCTGATGCCACCGGGCAGTTGGCCTTCCTTTCAGCCTCCCACGCTGGCACTCCACACTTGACTGCAACAGGCCAAGCTGGCAGAATTGCTGCACAATTCTCACATGCCAGCAACCTCTCAGCTTCCTTTGCCACTCACCAAAGGACTGGCTGGTCTCCACCCGCGTGTCAGGTGACCTGCAGCGAGCAAGGCAAAAGTTACCAGAGGCCCTTAGAAAAGTGCCCGTGCTGGCGACTCCCACAGCACAAGGCAGTCCCAACACAGAGCCACTTTGCCAACGTGCCTCCAGGAGCAAGAGCTCTTTCCCACAGCAAGCAAGAGAACCACAAGGGCGCTATAGTAGGCTCTGTCGACATTTGGGCCTCTTTTGCCAAGAGAGAACTAGAAACACGGTGGTGGAAATGCCCATTGCTCTTCAAAAGTTTGAGCTCCTGTTGTGCCCAACAGCTCAAGCAGCATTTTCCTCTTCTCTTTCCTGCATTTTAGATCTCTATTCTTTTAAATTGCATGCCCTAATTCCCATTCGTTGGCTGAAGATGATAGCCCAGCAAAGCTTCCATAAAGGGCCCCTTGGCTGCGGCAGCTCCCTGCTGAAGCAGCCCAGGAACAGCTGCTGGGCTCAGCAGCAAACCCTCCCTGCATTGGAGTTTGTGCTGCATCGCCAAGGGAATCGCAGTCTTGGCACACCATCAAAGGGTCAAGTCACGCAGCCAAGGCCTCTAAGGGGCAATGTTGGAGCGAAAGGCGCTTTCCTTCACTCCTGGAGAGAACCACTGAGTTGGTAGAAGTACTTCTGAGGATCTCCCCTCAGAGTCTGCAATTTGCAGCTTGTCTTGCTTGAAGCAGCAAGCTGAGGAAATGACGGGCTCCGCTGCCACGCACTCTCCCGGGGAGGGAAGGCAACTGCTGCAGGTTGCACTGCAAATACTCTGCACCCGCCACCCAGTACAGATGCCCCCTTTTTAGCTGATGCTGCTGGCAGGACATTGACCAAAGCGGTGGCATCTTCATGGCCATTTTGTTCCCAAATAAACTCGGTCACTGGTGCGGCATCAAGAGCAGAGTGAAGCAAAAGCTGGGCGATGCCAGCCCCAGGAGAAACCTTTACTTACGAGTCAGCTGGGTCAGGTAGTAGCCGGAATAGACAACAGAAAAGACGGTGCAAACCACAGCACAGACTTGCCCAATCATTTTGGCAGCACTGTGCGGGTTTGCACGCTGAATGCCACCCAAGGGAAAGCCAAGACTCCTCTCAGGGTGCAGGCCATCTGCTGAGAACTCCTTGCGCACGAGGATCCTCCTGCAGGGAGCGAGCGGAAGAGCTGCTCTGGACGACCAGGCCTTGTGCGCACCGAGACAACGCTGTGCTGACAGCACTGTTGCACCGCTCCCTTGACCTCACAATAGCAGCTGCTCTGTGGCTTTCTTGTGCCCAGCAAGGCAACCTTCTGTACAGCTAATGCAAAAGAAAAGCCTGGGAAGTTCTCCTCACTCATAAAGCAGCAGAAAATGTCCTCCCAGCCCATAAGGCAGTGCTCAAGGCATGCCAGGGGAACTCAGAAAATGCGCCAACCCAAGTGGCATCCAAGGAACCCAAGCAAACAAGACTTTTGGTCTCAAAAGCTTTGACTGAAAGCAAGTCTGCCTCTTTTAGATGGCATCCTAGCTGGTTCTGAAAAGCCTAACTTCTTCAATGACATTTAGGGGGCAAAAGAAGCAAAGAGAATCAATTTCCAGGACTCTTGTAGGCTGCAGTTCCTTCTTTAGAATGCGGGTGCATGCTTACCTTTGCTCTGACTCCATTTGCAGGCTGACCTCGATTTTGTGGCAGGGAGATGCAAAGCTCCTCTGGTCCTGCTTGCTGTTTCTCTGGCAACTGAATGTCTCCGAAGATCCGGAAGATCCGTGCACTGATTCTTGGGCTGCCACACTTGTGTTGTGTTGGAGCTCCGGCAGCAGCCTGTGGCCCACTGCTCTGCAATGGCCTGCAGATGACAAACCCAAAGTAGACCCCTTTGGAACAGTCCAAAGCTTCAGTGGAATATTGGGGTGCATGAGACAGAGAGTACTTTGGACCTTATTAGCATAGGAGAATTGATAGATAAAATGCCTTGGCAAAAGCAAACGGAACTTTGAAAGTTAGATCTAGATAGCAAGAAGATTTAATGAGACAGGTTTACCAGAAAAAGAAAATCCTATTAAACAACGTAAGCACGAGGTGTTGTTACATGAATGTTTGTGTGTGTGATTTCAACCTAAGCATTGTAGTATACATTACTAGTCTCCCTAAAATAGTATGTAAGTGTTCGTATCCCACAAGAAAATTGGATTCTGATCACCGAGTCAGTCTCCCTGTCTATCTCCATCGCCGACAATTGGTGCCCTGTGTGAGGAAATGAATCTGCCTGACAGGCGGGGAGTCGGCGAGCCCCTGGAACTGATCGTGACGGTTAGAGAACCGCGTTTGGGCCTGCAATCCCTGTCTGCTGCAACTTGACAGGTGAGCCAGGGGAACTAAAGGAATGGAAAAGGAAGTGTTCAAAGAGAGAGACGTCTGTGAAACCGTGCTTGCCCTTCTGGACAGGCGTGGCTCCCCCATCTCAAAGCACGACCTTAAGTCATTTTATGATGGGTGTCACACATGGTCCCCGACACTACTCCTTCTTCTGTATTTAGTCTCTGCTTCCGGGACAAGGTCGGAGTAAAGCTCTATGACCTCACTACACTGCCTGGCCACGAGCCAGAGCTCCGAATGCTTCCTGCTTGGAAGGCGGTCATGGACGCAATTAAAAAAGTGGGAGGGTGCGGGGAAGACTGTGAGGCTACAGATTATGAGGCTACCCTGAGACGGCCCCAGCTGGATTGAAACCTGCCCAGATCCCACTCTCCATCCCCCGTCCGCACGCCCTCCCCAGCCAGTGCCAGGGATAGAGCCCGGTCGCCACCCTCAGTCCCACCGCCACACAGCCAGCCATGCCAGAGCCGCCGCACACTTATCGCTTATGCAGCAGACACTGACTCTAGCAGTGGAGGGGAGCTGGACTCTTTCAACCCTGGCCCCTGAAAAAGATGCGAGCTTACTCCCTTTGGATACGTGTAACAATTGGTTACAGATAAAAAGGAAAGCCCTTAAGGACAGAGACCTTGACACTGCTGCAGAAATCTTTGTGGCCCTTGTGCAATTTGGCCTGAAGGGGGAAAATCCACAATGGGAGCCCCTAGATCACTTGGAAATTGAAGAACTGCGCCATACGTACCACTGTGCAGGAATATGGACTGGGGTCCCCCTACTTTAGTAATTTATTAAGAGCAAGCTTTACTACTCACCTCATGACTCCTCATGATGGTAAATTTTTGGCAAATCTGTTGCTCACATCAACACAATATGCTATATTTATGCCACAATGGAAAAAAGGGCTGGAAAATTTAATTGCAACATATGCAGGGCATGCAAACCAAGCCCTGGCTGCCTTAACTATTGACCACCTTGTGGGGGAGGGGGCGCTTACCAACCCTAATGGCCAAGCCACCTTACCAAGAGAAGCCCTACAGGATATTAGGGCAGCTCGCCTGGCATTCCTTAAGGTTCCTGATGCCAAACTATGCAACAGTCCTTCATGAATATCAAACAAGGTCCGCAAGAGCCTTACTTGCACTTTGTGGACAAATTGACACCAACATTGGAGAGACAAATCAATAGCAAGCAAGCCAGAGAGATTATACTCCTCAAACTGGCCGTCAAGAACACCAACCTGGACTGTAAGCAGCTTTTAAAATCTTTACCCCCTGAACCTGAACCCACTTTACTCCAAATGATACAAGCGTGCCACCGCTTGGGGACATTACAACACACCACAGCAGTCACATATCAAGCCGTGGGGCAAGGCATAGTGGATGCTTTTGCCACTGTGAAACTAACCCCTGGGAAACAGCTGGCTTGTTTTGGCTGTGAGAGATATGGGCAAATCTGGAGAGACTGCCAAAGAACGCAAAAACCTAAAGCTCCGGGTGTATGCCCTTGCTGCGGGAAAGGCCCTCACTTTGCTAATAGATGTCGCTCCAAGTTCCACCACAATGGCCAGCCTTTGCAGGGAAACTTCTCTCACAGCACAGGACGGCGACGCGCGAGGATGCAAATTCCGCAGCCGACGCAGCAGCTGGGAGCAACCGTGAACTTCCAATCGGCCCTGCCCTCGCCCGCTGAGCAATTGTTGCTGACTTACAACCAGCCACCCCAGGCAGCGCAGGAATGGACCTGGCAACCTCCGACACAGTAACATTGCTTGATTCATCTGTCCATTTGCTTCCCACAGGAGTTTTCAGACTGCCAGGACAGAATATGCATGCTTTGATTATAGGCAGATCTTCCACCTGGATAACAGGGTTGTTTGTTCTTCCTGGGGCTATAGACTCTGATTTCCTAGGGGAAATAAAGATCATGGCTTGGACACCCCCATCCGCCCTGTGTAGTCCCGGCCGGGAGCAATATAGCTCAACTTATACCCTTTCCTGCAACACCCCTGCCTTCATCCCCGATAGATGAATAAAGGGAGGGGGGGTTCAGTTCTACAGGGGTGCCACAGATTTTATGGACACAAAATATTACCTCTGAGCGTCCAACATGCCAATGCAAAGGGACTCTGAAAGGCAGAGACACTCCTAACAGGACTCATTGATACAGGAGCCGGTGTGACTGTTATCTGAAGCAGCCAATAGCCCAATGAGTGGCGATTAACGACTCAGGGACTCTCCAGCGTGGATGGAAGGAGCAAAAGCCTGGAAAACCAACACTTGGTGCAAATACCAGGGCCTGATTGCCACAGTTAAACTTTTTGTGATGTCTGTGTCCCTGGTTTTGTGGGGGAAATATTTTTTAACAGAGTGGAGAACTTTTATGCATTTAAATTTTGTACAGGAGTCATTTGGGACACTCGACACCCCCACAATGGTCCCCAGCTGAAGTGCCCCAGGCACTTTCAAGTATTGGAAGGAGCAGCCCAGCTATCAAAAGCCATAGTTCATACAGATCTAAAGCCCTGAAGGACACCTAGCCCTGGTCAGTTTTCCAGTTACTTGCCTTTTTTTTAACAATGTGTTTGTTAATCAGTTTTTGGTACAGCTATTTAGTACTGTATTGAAATAAACACAGGCAGGGGACCTTCCTCCTCCTTGATGCCTTTATTAAAACTGATCAGCTCTGGTGGGGAGAACTTCTGGGTGGCTCCATGCTCATAACACTAGTGTTCCCAGGAGCGACTCACCAAAGCAGGAAGAGTGCAACTTCGTCCACTGATCCGCGGACAAGAGCTAGAAGTTCCATCCTCAAGACAACATAAGGAAATCTGCTGCTTTTTCCTTCAACATTTGAGGTCTTGTGTGTAGCTGACATCTTTGAGGTTAGGGTGATGGGTAAAAAGGCCTTGGTGGATGCTGGATTCTGTCCTCACGTCTAGTCATCACTTTGATTTGTCCATTTTGTGTTGGCTCGTTGTTTTAGGGGTTTTTGGCTTTGTTTCGTGAGGGGTCCATCCCGTTGCATGCAGGAAATGAGGTCATTTGCATGCCGACTCGATGTCCCTTCCCCTCCAGCGTCTGGGTGCCATCTTCCAGGGAGCAGCAGGGCGACGCTCGGCTAAGGGAGCCGTCCAGCAGCTGCTCCCGCGGGACACGGCGACCCGGGCCGGTAGCCCCGGCACGACCGGGACCCGCGCCGAGGCGGGAGCGCCCCCCCGCTCCCCGGGGTCAGCCCCGGCACGGGCGGGCCCACGCCGAAAGGTGGGGCCCCCGCCGGGGCAGCGGCGGGCTGGCTCGAGGCGCTATTAAAAAGGAAACTGTTAACAGGAGATTACAACATGCAATTATTAACAAGAAATAGCTACAACTCACACTTGGCAGCAATTGCTTTAACTTGTGAACTCTGCAACCTTTAAAAAAATGGGCAGCTTTTTCTGCTCAGAACAATAGAACTAAATCTCTTTTAGTTTAGCCTTCAATGTTTATCTGCCATTCCTCTTACGAAGCCAAACTTCAATCAATCCTCCAAGCAGTCTTTAAAAGCTGCTGCAGGGGGTGCAGCCCCACCTGCCTGGCACCAGCCAGTGTTGAGATTTACCTTCTAACTTGTGATTTGTGATTTTTAACAGGATTGTTACTAGAACAATTCTAGTGTTGGTATAGAGGTGCTGTCTTTTTACCTATTAATAACATAGCAAAACTGCATGGTTCACTGAGAGTAATTAGATAAGTCATAAATTCAAGATTCTTTAGCTCACATTCAAGACAAATCTTGAACTTTATCTGTAGTAATTTTTTGAGATTTAATTCCACTGACGGCTTTTTTAGGTGCTTGCTTTTTACTCCATAGTTCTAACAAAGTAATTTTATTGTAAAGATTTCAGTACAGTTGTTTACTCGCATGTTGTTCCCTTTGATGTTTAACTCTTATATGACAAAATTTCAGTAACATTTTTGTAATAATAGAGTTTAAATAAGTTAATTCTTGTTAAGATTGATTTTTGTTTAGTCTCAGCAATGTTAACTTTAAGTTCTTTTAGAGATACTTGATTAAGGTTAAGTTTTAGTGAAGTTGATTTTAAGTTTTGTTGAAGTATATCTCTTTGAGTTATAAGACATAATTCCTTTGCTATAACAAGTGAATATGACATAAAGTCTGAATGAATTTTTGTCAAAATTTGCTCCTTTAAATTACAAGATAAAATATTTTGCTCTAGAAATAAGAACAGGTTTTGCTATTTTATTTTTTATAAGCAATACTGAAGAATGAGAAACAATTCCATATTAGGACTGTAATTAGTTAGGAGTTATTTATTGCCTTCTTTTACTTTTTTGCTTTAATGTCATATATGTCTAGGGAAATATTACCTTAATTTCTTAAGACCATTTTTACTGATATATCAAGTAACCCTGATTATGGTGTTGATTTTGTGATGTGAATTTGCTGTCTTTTTATAACCAACATGACTTTTTTCATTTGCTACTTGTCTATGGTCCCATTAACTAACTATTTAACTAACGATAAATGAGAAAACCAGCTACTTTTCAAACCTTCACTTATTGTTCTATAACTATTTATAAGACATCTATTATTTTTCTAACTACTAAGAGGTTTCTAAAATATATTAAAAAGACTCTTCCGGTTAAAAGCCTAGACCCTAGCCAAGTCCTAGCTTTAACTAGTAGAGAAAATTTTCTGCACGAAAATTATATTCAAGTAATTTTGGCTTACCAAATTTAGACCTAGAACAGCTAAACCTCCTTTTAAAGTGAACTTAGAAATCTTACCCGAGAATGATTTTTCAAGCCCTCACTTTAAAAAAATAAAGCTTGCCAATTACTACAGACTCTAAGTAATGGTACAATATTCAAGAAATTGATCATGTATTCTTTTAAAACACCATTCTATTTCTCATGTGCTATAATTGTATCTATTATCTGATTAATTTTTACTTAGTAAAAGTTTATTGTTATGTTACATACTGTTTTGCTTTGATGTTACCTTCTCATGTTCATAATGAGAAACACACATGTTATTAAAAAGCAAAAGAAACGGGGGGGAATATAGCTCCTCCAGAACTTTACACGATTTTTTTTTTTTTTGAAAGCAGATCAAATCACATCAAATTGGATCCCTTAACCTCATGAACCACACCATTGGTGGAACCCCAAGGATTAGAATTCCTGGGTTCTGTGAAATTGCATTTTTGTCTTCATTTTAAATACATGGGAAGGAATCAGTCTAAAAATGCTTCTCCCTATCACCCTATCTATAAGAATTAAACTTGCAGTACAATTACACTTCTGGCAGACTTTCTAAATCCAGTAATGCAGCTGCCATCAGGAATGTTTTTAGTTTATAAAGATCAAGCCTGAGATTTTAGTGGCTGGAGTTTTTAACTAAAAGATTCTTTTTAGGATGGGTATGTATGTGGTAATTTTGATAATAATTATATTAATCATGATACCTTGCTTGCTTCAATGTGTGCAGAGATTAATTAATAAGACCATTAAAGGAGTGGTTTTGGTTGACACAGAAGGGGGAGATATTGGGGTGCACAAGACAGAGAGTACTTTGGACCTTATTAGGATAAGAGAATTGATAGATAAAATGCCTTGGCAAAAGCAAACGGAACATTGAAAATTAGATCTAGGTAGCAAGAAGATTTAATGAGACAGGTTTACCAGAAAAAGAAAATCCTATAGAACAATGCAAGCAAGAGATGCTGTTATATGCATAAGTTCGTGTATGTGACTTCAACCTAATCATTGTAGTACACCTTACTAGTCTCCCTAAAATAGTATATAAATGCTTGTATCCCACAAGAAAATCGGATTCTGATCACCGAGTCAGTCTTCCTGTCTCTCTCCAGAGATGACAAGCAGCCATCTCAAAAGGCAAACAAATGAGGCTCTCCTGCACTTCAGCTGTGCCACGCAGCTACACAGCCCTGGGTAGACATCACGGAGCACAGGGACAACAGAAGGCACAGTAAGAGGGACAAAACCACCCAAGCACACAGACTTTCCATCATTGCTGAGCCCCAGACAACCTCAAGTGCAGCATCACCCACCAGTCCTGTACTGTTGACAAAGAGCAGGTACAGGGGGTGCTGGCCAGCGTCCTGCCAGGCACTTTCTCTCTGCTCCCCTGTACTGCCAGCAGACGTGCCTGCCTTCTTCGTTGCACTCTCAGAGCCTCATACCTATTAGCCATGGCCACCTGGGAGGTGGGAGCAGTCACAGGGGAGATGTGCCAGCTACACCGAGCAGGAACCAAAAGCATCCATGGGCACAGCTGAAAGCCTGGATCTGCACAGGAAGTTCTGGCTGTGTCACGATCCGCTCACGCGAGCAGGGAGCTGTGATGGGTCATTTTCCTGATCTCAGAGTGCAAAACACAACACAGTGGGGATTTCAGTATTAATCCAAACAAAAGCACCTTTATTGAATGAGCACAGCAAATGCCATAGAGGGATTAAGGGAGAGGAAAAAGACAGACAAAAGAGGAGAGAGAGAGAGGGGATATAGCTAGCAAACATACAAAGACAAAGTCCTTGTAATCCAGCTGATGGAGTTCACCTAGTCATGTTGGGAAGCTCTCAAAGGTTCTGGTTAACTCAAGATTCTGTTATAGTCCATTGCTGAGCAGGAGGGAAAACAGATCTTGAAGAAAGTCTATTGAAACCGCTGCAGGGGACAAAGATCCAATAAAGAATAGATGTAACAGGTAGTCCATGTTCTCAGCAGTAGGAGAGGAGCAATGTCTTCTTGGTCCAGTGGCCACACCTGCAGGCAAATATCTTGCTGTGGTCAGGTCGGCTCCCCCACACAGCTCCCCCGTGTTGGGAGTTTCAGTCTCAGTCCTTGGGAGGGGGGAGCTTCTCATGTCTCAGTCCTTGAGAGAGAGGCTTCTTCCATCTCAGTCTGTCTGTCACGGTGGTTGAAAAGCAGATGAGGGGTCTTCTTTGGACCACCAAAGGTTACCCCAGAAAAGTCCAACCAGGCCAAGAGGTGGGAAAATTCCTGGGCTATTGTCGCCAAGCAGGTGCAAGCACATGGGGTGCCTCGCCCCCTGGCAGGCCCTGCTGGAAGCAGTCACTGTAGACACAGCTGTCAACAATTGCTTGGCAGGCCAGAACTCTGCTCAGGGGCCTCAGGATTTCTGGCCTTTATCCAGCACCGCAGGCCAGGATTCCAATCAGGCTCCTCAGGGTCCCAAAGTCGGTCCTTGAGACAGTCATGAGGCAAATGAGGGGAACTTCAGACCGGTTCTCACAGGCTGCCCTGCTCTTCACTGGCTTTTGGCTGGAAATGCATTTGCACTTTCTTCCTCATTGAAAAAGTCCTCGGCTGGGCAAAAACTGGCCAATGGGCAGCATTCCAAAGGCAGTGTAGGTTGGAGCTGATCAAGGAACGGAGACTGTTCCCAATTCCAAACCACACCAGAATGCCCTTAGGAAGGACTTTCCATCTTTAAGAAAGAATGGCCAATTCAGAAGTGAACGTAGAGCCTTATTCCCTGGCTGACAAGGAAGGGAATCTTCCAACAGGTTTGAGGGTGTGTAGGACTATTATTGTCAGTCCAGCTCCAAGCTGCCATTGCAGAAAGTAATCCTGAAGTGGTCCTGATCATCTCTTCTGCTTCCTCAATTGCTTCGCTGCACGTTTCCTTCGTTTTCATTTGAAAAGCTCTTAGAGTGGGTGTTGTGGTTTGTTTCTAGAATGTTCTGTCTCCCCCATGTTATGGTGTTGATGGTTCTGCCTTTTTCCACAGTTACTTGTCAATTTCCCAACCCCTCCCCGGTGGCCCCAGTTACTGATGTATCATTTTAATTCCCCGCCCCCAGCTGCCTGCCAGTCACCCAGCACTCCTGCCTCTATCTCTAGAACCTTCTAGCCAGGGCGTCAGGTGATTGGTTCAGGGGCCGGGGCCCCTCCCTCAGTTTGTTACAATTGGTTCTCCCTTTATGTCTGTCACCTATGTATCACCCTTCCCCAGACAGGCTAGAAGGTTCTGGAGATAGAGGCAGGAGAGCTGGGTGACTGGCAGGCAGCTGGGGGCGGGAAATTAAAATGATACATCGGTAACTGGGGCATCCGGGGAGGGGTTGGGAGATTGACAAGTAACTGTGGAAGGGAGGGGAACAAAGGCAGAACCATTAACACCATAACATGGGGGAACAGAACATTCTAGAAACAAACCACAACAAGTGGGGATTTAGATGGCGGGGCCCATGCAGCCTGCAGAGAGAATAACAGAAGTACAAACAGTCATAGAAACAACACCAGCATTAAACCAGCCCCACAGCCAAGCAATTTCTGTGAAGTCTTTTGTCTCCAATGACTGGTGACAAGTCAGGAGTCTAAAGGGAATCTAGGAAGCCAAGTGTTCTCATCAGTTTGGCAGGACTAGCAGACACACCTTCACTGAGTCATTGGCTAGGTCGCAGCCTTCTGCTGCTTGCAAAACAATCCCAGCTTTTGTCTTTACTGCACAGGGAAGCTCAGGCAAAGCCCACCCACTCCCACCTTTTGCCTTTAAGGCAAAAAGAATGCCCCAGGTGCTCCCTGCCAGCTTCCAAGCACCACAATGGCTTCTGTAGAGAGTCCAAATGTCTGTCCAGCACCAAGTCAGGAGGAACATGTGCTACAGCTCATGCTGAGGCACCCACACGGTACACTGTTCGATCAGACAAAGGATGCACAGGACGTACTCAGCAGCTTCAGGCACCTCCTCAGCAGCCTGACTGGCAGCCCACTCCCACAGCTCTAGCCTGGCTCTGCAGGGGGCTTCCTGTGGGACCTCCCTCCTTCTGAGACAAAGCTCTGGCTTTCCCATTCTCTGGCCCTGCAACGCCATTGCTGCCTTCCTCAAACCTGCACTCTGGTAGCCTCTCACCTGACCGGTCCTTGCCCTCTTGGCACCAAGGTCTCTCCAGCACTGTTTACCAAGGGACAATGCCACCCAGACAGACAGTGTCCAGAGAAACAGTGCCCATAAGGAGCGCAGAGCAGTCCAAAACAACACACAAGCTCTCTTTTCACAGCCTTTGCCTTTTGACTGGCTCTGCTTCGCACCTCTTCTTGTTCAGCTTGCATGGTGGCAACTTCTTGCTTCATCTCAAGCAGATTTTTCTCCTGCTCCTTCTGCACCTCTGCCAGGAAGTTTGCCCCTTGTGCCAGCAGCTGCTGTGCCGCCAAACACTGCCCTTCCAGCTCCTGGTGAGGGGAGAAAGACACTTCCACATGAAGTCCCAGCCATCTCCCCCAAGAATCAGTGGAAGCTTCATGCCTCACACCACCCCCCAACTGAAAAGTGCATATCACTAGTGACTTTGTGCCCTCCAGCAATGCTGTTCTAATCCAAAAGTTAGAGGGAGTGTCAGCAGCTGGGAGAAAAGGAGATGCCACCATGCTTTCCTGCTCTGATGGCTGCCTGTTTCCTGGCCCCTCTCTCCTCAGGATTTCTACCTGCTCTCAGAGGCTCTGTTCTCCAAGTGCTGAAGTTGTCCTTGTCATCTCCTTTGCTTCCTGCATTTCCTTGCTGCAGGGATGACAGCAATCAGCCTGTCAGAAGAGGCTTAAGAGAGGCTCTGCTGATTGGAGAAATGGATGCTGCCCAAAGGGAAAAAGAAACAAAAGAAACCAAATTAAAAGAGACAAAGGAAAAAGGAGCCATTCTTTTCCAAACTGAGTTCCTAACAGGGTCAGGCTGGATTCCTCTAGTGCCCAGAAATACACAGACATCGGACTGAGGGCACCAGCAGCACATCTGCCTTCATGTCCAGGATGCTGCTATTGCAGGAAACATGGCCCAGAACTGCACTAGTCCATTCCTCAAGGTGGCGTCACTTGCTGGGATTTTGGTCCTGATATCACTGTGGGATTGCTGCTTGCTGTCCAAAGGTTTTTTCTTTTTAGGAAAGTCAACAGACCTACTCAAGATCCTATTTGCTATAGACATGGGCTATTTGAGTGACCAAGAGAGATCTGGGGCATAAGGCATTCCTCAAGAGACTCCCAAGAGCTCTGAAAATTATTGATCCCACATGTTGTTCTCAGAACCGCTGGACATGCAGGTTTTCAGCAGCAAGCCAGGAGCAAGGACACAAGCAGCAGGGCACAGATGTGCTCAGCTCTGGCTTGCAGGAAGAGCAGTGTCTGCCTCGGCATGCACCCCCTATCCTGTGCTGGCTGGCATCTTCCTTCACAGCAGGCACAGCCAAGGAAGTGTCCTGGTCAGCAGCTCCTTGTCTGCCACAAGACCTGGCAGCAAAGCCACAGCGATTCTCATCTACTTGACCGGGCCAGGCAGCACATGGGGCTGGCACAAATCCTGCACAGCTGTCCCCGTTTGGCTGGCAGAAACCTCTAAGAGTGCGACAGGAGGGACAAGCTGGCTGCCCTCAGATGCTCCCAGTGAGCTCCCCCACAGCCCCCGCCTTCCCACAGACCAATCTAAAACCACTTGGCAGGGATTGCTTTCATTGTGTTCCTCAAACCCCGTCCCTGGCATTGCAATACTTCGGTTCCTTTGCTACCAGGTAAACCTGAATACACCAGCCGAGAGCAAAAGAGGGCCACAGAAATTACCAGAGGGTGGGAATTCTCCTCTAAGGAACAGCAGTGAGAGTTGTGCTTGTTTAGCCTGGAGAAGAGGAAGCCCCATGGAGACCTTTCCATAGCTGTAGGGCCTTCCAAGAAAGATGGGGACATATCTTTTAGCAGGGCCAATTGCAAGAGGACAAGGGGCAACGGTTTGAAGCTAAAAGACACTCAATTCACATTGGCTCTAAAGAAGAAGCTGTTTATGAGGAGAATGCTGGAACACTGGCCCAGCCTGCCAAGAGAGCTGGGAGAAGCCCCAAGCCTGGCAACATTCAAGGTTGGATGGCACTCTGAGCAATCTGATCTACTTGAAGATGTCCTTGCCAGGGGCCGTGGCTTTGGAGTAGATGACATTCACAGATCCCTTCTAACCTCAAGCAGTCTTGGATCCTACTTGGTTTCCATTTGAAAAGCATCCAGAGCAGAGATTACTATGTGGGGGCCCATCTGATTGCCTGGAGTTTGGCCAAGGAGCAAACCCTGACAGGGAACAGCTGTTTGGCCTGCAGCCCCTTTGCCTTGTACCTGCAGAAGTTCCTTGGCAGAGCCTCGCCTGTCCACATCCATCTGCAGGCAGCAGCCCAGAAATTCACACAAGCCACGGGGTAGCCTGAGCTGGTGCAGATTTGGTACCCCTTGCTTGCCTATCAGGTAGTTAGCCTGAAGTGAAAGGAAACAGGAGATTCTACGTGATTCTTCCATAGCCTTCAGTGCTCACCTAGACCCCATCTTTTAAGCTGCAGTCTACAGTGGCAATTTCTTGCCTTAGCAGACGGTTAGACATGAGCCTTCTCTCCCAAAGGTAGAAAGGTCCCAGTGCAGCCCCAGCTATTCCAAGCTGCACCAGGTCTAGCCTTGACAGCTGATGTGAGTCCAAGGGACGGTTTTAGAAGTGGGCCTTGCTGGAAGCACTTCAAGCTGTGGGAATGGGATTTTGTCTAATAGACAGGGACCAGAAGGACACGCCTAACTGAGCATATTTGCACCTTACCCTGTCACTGGTTTCCTGAATATAGGGAGCCTCTCCTTTGGCCATTTCAATTCCCACGATGCCAAGGGACCAGGTGTCCACTTTGGGGCCGTAGGGCTCTCCTCTCACCACCTCGGGTGCCATCCAGCAGGTGGTGCCGACCATTGACCTCCGTTTACTCTGCTCAGGGCTGAGCAGAGCACAGAGGCCAAAATCAGCTGAGGAGAAAAACAAACACTGCTTCAAGTAGGAGACCAAGGAAAAGGATTCTTCACTCTAAGTCCCAGAATGCAGTGCTGAATCATGCTGGAAAAGCAGCTGGGCTCTCTTTCCTCAGGGCTGCAGCCAAGGACATGGGCAGTTGTCCACTTAACAACCCTCCCACCATGGCTTTTCCTCATTCGCCTGATGTTTACACTGTAACTCTCTCCTTTTGCAAGGAACACACACAGAAACCAGAGTTACTCTTGGCACCTTGTTGCCCTCTAGACCACCCGGCACCCTCCAGCTGCGCCCTGGGCTTGCAGAGTGCTCCCTGCACTCTCACCAGCGCCACTGCTGGGCACCCAGCAGCCACTCCCAAGCAGCCCCACACCGCCTCCCCGGAGCGCTGCGCCTGACCGGGAATACCCACCCAACTTGACGGAGCCATCCCGGCCCAGAAGGATGTTGTCACTTTTGATGTCTCTGTGGATCACCTGGTTGGCATGAAGGAAAGCCAAGCCTTGCAGGCACTGCGAGAGAAAAAAGAAACAGGAAGCCAAAAGTCAGCCTGATCTGATTGCATCACACGCAAATGGAGGCTGCTCCTGAAGGTTCACAGACATCAAGGGGGCAGCGAGTGCAGGAAAGAGGAAGAGCTTGCTGCTGCAAGACTCGGAGAGCAGGATCTTTCCAAAGGAGGCATATTAGCTATTGACGGGGAAATGTCAGTCCTTGCTGGAGACTGTTCCCTGCAAGGGCAGTCAGAATGACCGCTGCTGCAGTGGATGCTCTCTCCCCATCTGGAGGACAAACAAGGGTTTGCCAAAAGAGAAAAAGTCCCTGCCTTGGGTACCAAGGGGATCACTGTCGGGCGGGAGGCTGCAGGACAAGGGTTATACGGCTGCCTCGACAGAATCTGGAAGTAGCTCATTGGTCAGTTTTCAGCGGCAAGCACCATGCTGGGTGCTGTGCCATTCTTTGAAGTGGAGACCTGTGACAGGTGAGTCTCTCTTTGGCTTTGCCGCTGGTTGAAAACTCGCACACCAGCACCTTTGCACTTACAGGCAAAGAAGGCAATGCAGAAAGGTTTGGGGCAAAGGCTTGGAGAGGAAAAGGGCAGAACAGAAAATAAAAATGAAAAAGAGACAGGGAGTTCAACAACGGTAACTCAGAGTAAAGAACAGACTACAGTAAGGGCAGGGACACTGGCAGGCAGTTCAGTGCAGATGCCCCTTCTTCTCTGAAGCATGAGAGCAACACAGAAAGAAAGTTCTGAACATGGAATCGCTCACTTAGCATCACTTTCAAACTACGAGCCCGTCCAAGCCATCCCAAGCACAAGCAGGACCCCTTACCTCCCGACACACTGTTGCTATGTGTCCTACAGCCATCCTTCCCAGGCTGACCACATCAGCTAAGGAGCCTCCATCCATATATTCCAACACCAGCAGGACAGCCTCATTGACAAGGTAGCTGCAAGATGAAAGCAACAGCGTGGAGCTGAATGTGCACAGCTAAATTGCCATATGGAAGAAAAGACTGCAGCTGAGTTTTGTTTCCAGGTCACTGGGAAATGAAGACGGAATCAAATGAAGACACACTCCACCCAGGCTATCCAGGGCCCCGTCATCTGTGCTGCCTCAATGAAGAAGGCACACCCGTGGAAAACTAGATGGCTTAGGTGGCAAGAAGGGGAAAAAGGCAGTTTGGTGAGGGCAAAGATAAATCCGGAAGCGGACGCATCCCAGCAGCTGCTTCATCATCTTCATACACAAACTGCACCATTAGCTCCAGCAGCAAGGAGACACAGTTTTCACAGCTTTCACTCAGGGCATGTGGCTGTCCAGCACTGCCAACACCCTTTGGAAAACTTTGCAGAAAGGAAAGTACAAACAGGAAAAACCATTTCAAACCTGGCAAATTATGTGCCTCCTAGCCTAGTCTTTTGGCATGCAAGGCAATGAAAAATAGTGGGAATGGTGCAAGGGAAATCATCTCTGGGATGCTTTCTCAGCACTTCTCCTCCATCACTTGGAAAAAATCACGCCCCAAAACAGCAAAATGTGCAGCCAGCGAACATACAGGCTGCTGGCTTAGTAAGAGAGCCAGGTTTCTGAGATCAATCTTCAAGCTGTTTATGCCAGGAACCACTGATGGGGACAAAATGCAATCTCCTCCCATGCCTCATACAGGAGTGGATTGATGTTAATTGAAAGATCCATTTTCTGTCAGAACTACTTACCTTTCAAAGTAGGTGACAATGTTGGGGTTCCTAAGTTCCCGCATGACCAGGATTTCCTTTACCACTTCCTCACAACCCTGGTGCTGGAGATTAAGTTGCTTTACGGCCACCTACGATGACGTTGAAAGCAGTGAGGGACAGACATCACCAGAGCCTCTTTCTCTGTGAACTCACAGGCCTGGGTGCCTTGTCACCTCGGTCAAAAGGGACTCTAAACCATCAACCACAAAGTGCTAACAGCACTCTCTGCACCCACAGACTTCTCAAATAGACTTTGCTTAGCACTACTATTATCGCTTACACATGTTTTGCAAGCCAAAAATAATTTTGCTCCTTTGAAGACAAATTGAAACCAGTGGCAATACGTTAGCATTTCTAGGGGCTTTGACCAGCCTTTCAGAGACGGCTGCCATTTCCATTGTGTGCCAAAGTAAACACATATGTGACAGGGAAAACGCTGTCCAAAGAAGAACTCCAAAGCAACTCAAAGTAAGTTACAATCCTAGCACATCCTAACTTCTTCAGTTTGGGTTTCGCAACTCCGAAGAACAATCTTGCACATGGCTTCGACTTGTAATTATTTAATGGGTTTATAAATTAATAACCCTTTCTGTGGTACACTGTGGATGCGCCCCAGGTTATAAGCATGTAAGGGCTTAGGCCTTTTGGACGCCTCCTAGACCTCCCCTCCCTCCAAGTGCAGTTCCTGAGCCCAGCACTGCAGGTGGATAAGGAACTTCGTTATCTAATTCCTTACTATTAAGGAAGATGGAATGTATGTGCTGAGAGCCAAAAACCTGAATTCAGGACTCTGAACTTTTAGCCCCAAAGAGCAGCAGGACTCTCCAAGACACCACCATGTCTGTGCGGTACAGACAGCATCTCTCTAGTGGAATGTCACCCACACAGGATCAACACAAGGTTGTACTATTTAAGGCTCTTCAACAACTCCTTCATATTGATCTCTGTGTGTGTGCGTGTATGTCAACTAGGTTCCCTAGGACTGAAAGGCAAAACTGTGCTCCACACAAGATCTCTCCTTCTTTAGGTCTTGCATGATATTTTCCAACTGAACCACATGATGGAAAACAAAATATCTGTCTGAACCTGTGCTTAAGAGGAATTGGGCTGGAATGAATGCTCTTGCCATCAGCTAATCTATGCAGATTCATCCAGTAGGTCCAAGCTAGGGTGTCCTTCTCTGAGACACCACTGCCATACTTGCATTCATTCAGGTGAGTAGGAAGGACAAAGTCTGTCCAAAATGCATTTTGCAGCCTGCCTCTAGACAGGCTGCTTCTGCGGGACAGCCTTTGCAGCAAAGACAGGCAGCCCAAAGCTCTGGCCACAGATCACATCCCAAGGGAAAGCACTCAAGAGCTGCAAAATCTGCGTGGGCACTTACCGCTTGTCCTGTGGCAGCGTTGAAGGCCTTATAAACAGTTCCAAAACCCCTAGAAAAAGAGCAGAGGCAAAAACAGAGAAGTTGTTCAGTGCTCAGAAGCAAAAGGCAGCCCAGGCAGAAGCTCTCTGCTGCCTGCAGTGCCTCTAAAACACTGGGCTTTGTCTGCTCTTCAGCCAATGGCCCAGCGGCCCAGCAGCCCTCTGCCATGCAGAGTGTCCAAGAGAAAAGCTGGGTCCAACAGGAAGAAAATGGACCGCTACAAATCTCAAACGTACACACTAGATTATGCATGCAGGGGTGTTCTTTGCCTTTTCCTTCTCGTGTCTGTGCCTGTGGCACGCCTGCCCAGCCAATGAAACACACAGTCCTGCCGGGCCTTCTCGCTCCTCTCTTGTGATCCTACCTGCCAAACTCAGGCAACACCACACAGCCTTTCTTATTTTCCTGACCACTGAATATCCAGCAAAATACTACTAAGAAATGCTACTGAGAGCTGTTATCTGACAGCTATCAGGTGGGAAACTGCTCTCTCAGGTTTTTCTTCTTTCAGGAGTGTGGCCATATTACTTGGAATCATACAAAACCATGGCTCATGGGAAAACAGGCAATCTGGTGGCACATCTTGGAGGGACAGGAGGGCTTCCAGGTCCTGCTCCTTGAGGCAGCCAAGACATTGCCAGCATCCAAAGATTCATAATCTTTGATGAAGCCTTGCACTGCCTCAGCACTGAGACAGGGACAATCTAAAGCCAGGGTCTGAAGATGCTTGCAGCTTGCCTGACTTTCCATGGGATATTGCACCACCAAACTTCCTGGCCCATGGTTCTGTAGAAGTAAGCCTGGCTGCACTCACCCACTGCCAATACGTCTCCATCCCGTGTACTTCTTTTCCGGACCTCCCACACTCACAACACGCCCTGAAAGAAACAAATTGCAAGAAGCAAACTTCAAAACAGAGATCCTGACTTCCAGGACAGCTGAAACCCAGCTCCACTCTCTGGGGCTCTGAGCAATTTCTGGTCACTTGGCTAACAATAACATCAACAAGAACAACAACAACAACAGCAGCAGCCCCAGCAAGACAGGCAGCTCTGGCCTGCACAGAGTCTGATTCTCCCACACTCCTTTGGAGGGTTGCCTTGAAGGGAAACTAAGCCCATGGAAAAACCATCAGAACAGACAGAGACCAGAAAAGAATGGACACCAAGGCAAGTGGTTGTCATCTACAAATGGGAAGGAGGGGTGAAAACTCCGGACCCTTCATTTTCTTGGCAAGAAACACTCTCTTGTGAGACTCAACAAAAGGCTTCATACTTCCAAGGATTAAATGCACCCTAACATCTGGGACGAATTTTTATCAACATCCTCTTTTTTTGGATCAGAAAGAATATTGCAAAGTGAATTCCAGGAGAGGAGGGGATTTTCTCTACTTCTCAGCAGTTTGCCTAATGAATGCCTTGACATTTTTGGAGAACAGCAGCTCATGCTGTGCTACATCCAAGAACAATGGCTGTAAGAAATAGAACCCTTTTCATTTATGAGCAGGCTAAGTTCTGAAGACCACTTTGCCCGTTCCCCATGTAGCGAAGAGCTACAAGTCCTTGTCTTCAGCCTGGGCTGAAGCAGTCACTAGCAGCAGAAGCAGTCACTAGCAGCAGCAGTCACTAGCACTGCACTCGGCCCCTTGGACACCACCCACGGGTCCCATCTTCCCACAGGACACAGCCCAGACGGGCCACAAGGACAGCGCCGCTCCTCAGGCGCTGCCGTGACACAGACACCTGCACAAATGAGATGCTGATCCTCTCACGAGTCCAGGTGAAGGCAGCTGAAACCTCACAGCTAAGGAAGGCTGCAGCCTCTGCAGTCACACCACTGTCAGTGGCAGGGCAGGTATGACAAAAAGCTGGGCAAAGCCCACCAATGGCCACTGACAGCCACTGTGAAGAAGCCAGAGCCAGAGCCAGCTGTGTTACAAGCTGTTGACTGTGGAATCCTCTGATTCCTTGGCCCTCAGGGAAATCCCCAGAGCCCTCCCATGAAGGGAGGAATACTTACAATAGAGTTCCACCCTACCTGGGCAGACAGAAAACTCTTCCTCATGGACTCTTGCATAACACCGATACATCCCACTTCCCTTCCCCATAGGTCCCAACTTCCCCTGGTTTCTCCTTCCCCTATTTTCTCATTGGTTGTGATACCCCTGGTGGACGGCCCCTTCTTCCTGAGAGCCAATTCCCTTTGCCCTCCCCCTTGGTACCGCCCTCGTACCCGCCCCTACTGGAACCTTGTGCAGAGGACGTGGCTCATCTTTTGTCTTCTGGTTCCCCTCGGGCGTGCTCAAATAAACCTCGCTGAAACTGACCTTATAAAAGGCCTCTCTGCCTCTGTGCACTGAGCTTGCTGTGGTGAGTGTGGTGTGTGTGGACTTGACTGCCTGCCTGCCTGAATGTTTACCCATTCAGGTAAGTGGCTTTTCCCCAGGAGATGCTTATTGGGAAATAGGTAGCAGCAACCAGCATCTAAACCCCCCGCGCTGCTACAGCTGACCCCACTCAAGACAGAACATGGTTGTCTTTGAATTCAGACCCCTGGAGGAGTCGATCCAACCCCCCTTTTGTCCCAGCAGCTGATGGCAGACACTGAGTAAACTGGGCTCTGTTCTGTACCTGACCGGTTATTCTCTGACAGCACTGCACTGGCAGCTCTTACTAGTTGTAAGAAGCGACTCAGTTGTACTGCAGAGTCACTAAGCCTTGGTGTGCTTTCCTAGAGTGCAGGACTCTGTGCAGGGATTGGAACACTGAGCCAATGCTCAGTGTTCCAAGAATATTTACCAGCTGGGCATTAGCAGTGACAAAGTGCCTGCTACTGGAGGAACATGCAGCAGAGGGGCTGCAGGCTTCCTCCTGAGAATTGCTTGCAGGGCAGTTTTATCTGACCATGCCACATAGATGTGTCTCTTTGATGCATCTTCCTAAGGACACAACTAAAATACCAACTAGGGATTGTAAGAAAAGTGTCCTGGTTTTCTTCTTTAGGGGCACTTTGAAAACAGTTCTTCCTCTCTGATAGCTTGAGATTGTTCTAAGAATGTAACTTTTTAACTTGTAGGGGGTACTGAAAAGACATCTTCCACTCTTATTTGTGCTGTCACCTGATGTTCTCTTCAAGGAGGTCAGGCTAACCAAAATGTAGAATTCTTATCAAACCAAACCGTAGAAGGAATAGTAGAAGTACCAACAGTCATAGAAACAACACCAGCATTAAACCAGCTGCACAGCCAATCGATTTCTCTGAAGTCTTTTGTCTCCAATGACTGGTTACCAGTCAGGAGTCTAAAGGGAATCTAGGAAGCCAAGTGTTCTCATCAGTTTGGCTGGATTAGCACATACACCTTCACTGAGTCATTGGCTAGGCTGCAGCCTACTGCTGCTTGGGACACAATCCCAGCTCTTGTCTTTACTGCACAGGGAAGCTCAGGCAAAGCCCACCCACTCCCACCTTTTGCCTCAAAGGCAAAAGGAATGCCTCCAAGTGCTCCCTGGCTGCCCCCAAGCACAACACTGGCTTCTGTAGGGAGTGCAAATGTCTGTCTGACACAAGAGTGAGGAGGAGCACATGCTACAGCTCATGCTGAGGCACACACACTATAATACACTGCTGGATTGCACAAGAAATCCCCAGGACGTACTCAGCAGCTTCAGGAAGTGCTTCTCTCTCTCCTGGCTTGAGCGGGGTGAACTGCTCATGCTCCGGTTTTCAGGCTGCGGAGAGGAGGCTTCTTCAGAGGATGCTGCTGCTGCGGCAGCTTTGATGGCAGATCCTGCGTCCATCTGGGACAAGAAATTTGTTTGTGTCAGAAGGGCGCCTGGCAGCGATGGCCCAGACACAGCATTTCAAAGCAAGCCCTTAGG
The DNA here is from genome assembly GCF_051311805.1 of Agelaius phoeniceus. Classification (NCBI taxonomy): domain Eukaryota; kingdom Metazoa; phylum Chordata; class Aves; order Passeriformes; family Icteridae; genus Agelaius; species Agelaius phoeniceus. The sequence goes on along the minus strand of NC_135303.1, from coordinate 27,008,309 downwards.
AACAACACTGGTGTTAGGCTGCAAGCTGAGCTGTCAACTCTTCCTCCTCAAGTCAAACCCAAAGAGCAGTCAGAGACTACAGCTTGTCACAGCCAGCCATAGGAGAGACTGTGACAGGGAAAGAACGACTGTACATTTCACCCCGTTCTGCGGACTGCATTCACCATGGACAAAGACAACTTGTTCAGAATCTGTGTGGCTCCCCATGCTCACCTGAACAAACCCCTCAAAAAAAAGCAAGCTCTAGGAGGCCAGCAGAAATACATGCACAGGATTGCTGGCCCACTGGCCAAGGCACCAGCCCTGCTGCCCAGGGCAGCAACTGAGATTCAGTGGCCCAGTAAGTGTCCTTCTGACCAGCTGCCATGGAGACCACAGAGCATGGCGCTCAGAGACATTTCCCCATCCACCTGCTGCTCTGCAGGGGAAAGGCAACAAGGGCAGAGACCACTTGTTGCATGAGTGCAGTGCCTCCTGCTCTTTCACTCACCTGCTTTTGGTCAGCCAGCCTGTACTGCAGCAGGACCTTGTGCATCCTTTGCATTTCTTCTTGGTGCCTCTTCTCCATTGCCTTCATCTTCCTCTGAGCTTCCTGCAGTTCTGCCTGCAGCTTGTCCTTCATATTCCATCAGGAGAAATCTTACTGGCACCTGCCATCATGCTCAGGTTTCCTCTTTTCCAGTCTCAAAAGCACTTCTATTCAGACACTTCCTTCTTCTTCTCTACCCAGCTCTAACCCTTCCATCCTAGCTCTTCTTCCTGGTGCTCAGCGCCTCTGGAACCTGCCAGGCTCTGTGCTCCCAGTGCCTGCAGTAGTCCTTGCCTCCCCTTGCCTGAGATGTCCAGTTCATGCCCCATCACTGCCCTTCCCTCTGCTAGCTGGCTAGTCAGGCTCACCTGCCCATTCTCCCACTCCTCCTTCAGCACCTGCCACAGCTGCTCCCTTTGGTTTAGCTCTCTCTGCAGCCAGTACACCCTGTGTAGGACAGCAGCCTTCTGACGCTGCTCTTCCTGCAGGACCTGCACACAAATGAAGACAGCTTTAAACTTCCCACCCACCACTTGTGTGGCAAGCAAGACTACTGTGCTCACGCTTTCCAAAAGCATTTTGTTCTCATTCTCATTTTCATGAAGGGTCAGCTAAGAGACAATCCCATCCAGACAGACAATGTCCAGAGAAGCAGCGCCCATAAGGAGAGCAGAGGAGTCCAAAACAGCGCACAAACTCTCTTTCCACAATCTGTGCCTCTTGACTGGCTCTGCTTGGTATCTTGTTCAGCTTGCATGATGGCAATTTCCTGCTTAATCTCAAGCAGCCTTTTCTCCTGCTCTCTCTGTACCTCAGCCAGGAAGTTTGCCCGTTCCTCCAGCTGCTCCAGCGCCTCCAAATGCTGTTGTGCCAGTTGTCTCTCCTGATGAGGGGGAGAGACAGTTCCAGATGAAGTCCCTGCAAGGATCTCCAAAGAAAAAATGGAAGCTTCAACCCTCCAACAACCCCCCCCCCCCACCTGAAAAGTGCACATTAGTAGTGACTTTGTGCCTTCCAGCAATGCTGTTCTAACCCAAAAGGTAGAGGGAGTGTCAGCAGGTGGAAGGAAGGAGATGCCACCTTTCTTCCCTGCTCTGTTGGCTTCCTGTTGTCTGGCCCTTCTCTCTTCAGGATTTCTGCCTCTTCTCAGAGGCTCTGTTCTCAAAGTCCCCCTGCCCTTTGATCAAGGAAGAGCTGCAGATGGACTGCAGGACGAGGACGAGGCCAGCACCTCGATGACCCAGTCACTAGGCAGGCCACCAGCTGAAACACCAGCAACATGGGGCCTGGTGCATCTGCTTCAGGCTCAAAGGGAAGACCTCTGTCCACCATGGAAGGACAGAAAGCAAGGAACCCAGTTGCTGGCACTGCAGTTGGCAGCAAGCTCAGCAGCCGTCTGCTGCATGGCACGAGGCTGTGGGGAAGATCCTGCCCCTTCGCTGCCATGCTTTGGGTGGTGGGTCCACCAGCCTCCAGGTTATGCCCATCCTGAACCTGTGGCTGCATATACTATCCCGGCATTATCCTCTGGGTCTTCACAGACCTTGGACTATGAGCCCTTGAAGCCCCCTGCTGCCTGGCTCAGCAAGGCATAGCCCACAGCAGATGCTTGCGGCCATGTCACATACTCAGGCTGCTCTTCTGCTAAGCCAGCCCTCCAAAGTTGCCTGAAATCTTCAGGTGTGTATTGTTTCTTACCAGTTTTTGCAGGAGCTTTTTTTCTTCCACTTGCTGAGCAGATTGCCAGAGTCTCAGAGCCTTCCCGCACTGCTCCCCTACCCAGCGGAGCTGTTGAGCCATGTGTTCACTTTGCTGCTGGTTGAGAGATCTTAGAGCCAGCAGCTCACGACGAAGGCCCCTCACATCCTCTGCAAACATGACACATGGCAAGAGTCAGAGACTCCACAAGCAGAGGAATGTGCTGAAGTGAAGCCCTTTCTGTTTCAGGCAAGGAGGGACCTGCCCTCAGCTCCTTCACTCCTCAGGAGCCTTGCGGACAGAGCTGGCTTGGGAGCAGCTGCACTAGGCAGGGCCATCAGCAGAAACAAAGCGCACGAGGCTCTCACCGAGTATGGCCTCCTGGGCCTGCGTGGCTGCGCACACTTGGGCTTGCACACGGCTCCTGGCCATCTCCAGCTCCGATATCTGCTGCTGAGCCTCCAGCAGGCTGCTTTGCAGGCTCTCCTTCTCTGACCTACAAGGGGTGAAGATGAAGAGCAATTGTTCCTGGCACACAGGGACAGTTTCTCCAGTAACCTGTGCCTTAAGATCCCTACACCTTAGTATGGAAAACGTCTTGCATGGCAACTCAGATACAGCAGGACTATTTTACCACTTCACATAGCAAAGCAGGCCTCTTCAGGTGACTGGGCAGCCTTCCCTCATGACCTAGCCCAGCTGAGTTTGAGCTCAGCAGCCAAAGCTCAAATTGCTGTTGCCTGACACGTGGGTGTGCCCACCAAGTATCTGCAAAGGAGCAAAAGCCCAGCCTCTGCTCACAGCCCTGAGCTCATCAGCACTTTCAAGTCACTCTGCAGGGGGACAGAACAGTGCTCTCCTGGCTGACTCGTCAATGTTTCGTGCCATTCATTGTGTACAGATCGGTACTTTGTTTGCCAGGCACTCTCTGAGTAAAAGGGACTAAGGGAATTCACCAAACGATATAGTGAAGCCTCTGGCTTTCAGCAGCATGAGTAGGGAAGCAGAACTAGGTTTTTATCTGAACAAGAACTATCTCAGGGTAGGGACCGTTTCCTGCCATTTAAATGACTGGAATTTGATGAACAAGACCACTTGCTACCTTTATTTTTGGCTAACTAAGCCAGCAGTGCCCAAATATCTTGGTACTCTTTAAAAAGGAAGAAGCAGCAGCCAAAGGGACCTTGACAAGTTACACAGGTGGGCAGGCAAGTGGGCAAGAATCAGTGCTCATCAAGAATCCCCAGACACTGCCAAGAAGTCACAAGGCCTTTCCCTTCTGCTGCTGCTGGTGTTTGTAAGCCGATCTTGCTCTGGCACTATGCTTCACAAGAGTGAGCTCTGAAGGCTCTCAAGATTTTCAGCATGACCCTCCAGCTTCACCTGAAGCGTCAGTACCCTCCTCACAACATTCACATGGAAGAGCCTTGAATTTCAAAAATCCCATGTCAAACTGCTTGTCGTGGAAAAATCGACTATCAGCTGCACCCAAGGAGAAAGCAAAACCGGAGGGAAACTTCCGTTCTCTGCAAACATCTGCTCGGTTTCCCTGCTATTCAATTCATTGCCAAGTTGGCTTGCTTTGCACTCGTGCAAAGTGTAGGAATGTGCAAGGGGTCCCAAGCAGGTGCCCAAAAAGAGCTTTGAGTGCTTGAGCTGGCAGAAAAAAACCATTCAGATGACAGTATCCTTTTCTCTTTGCTTGTGTCTCCTTTATACTCCGTGTGAGAACCATCTGGAGAGCACACAGCAGGCTGTAAATCCTGACATCATGCCCAGCACCTTTGTAATTACAGACCTTCAATAATGTCCCACCCAGGGTCTCCTCCCTGCCCTTACCTGGCCTCTGCCAGCTGCTCTGAAAGGCCTTGTAGGTCCCGCTCTGTGGCTGCCAGTCGGGCTTCCAGGGCAGCATTCTCTTGCGCCAGCACCGCCTTCTCTCTGCACACCTGGGACAGTGTGTGCCCTTGGCGAGAGAACTCCTGGAGCAGCTTCTCCAGACCCCTGCGGGCTGGCCGCTGTGGGCGGCAAACCTGGAAGTGGGGGGCACCATTTTTCAAGAGGAACAACAACAACAACAACAGCACAGTCTCTGTCTCAGCTTGCTGCCAGAAGCAGCATTCGGCGGGGGGGGGTCTTGCTAGGACAAATCCCTCTCCCACAAGTGCTGCCTAGGAACAAGGAGAGCGTACCTTTGGCACTGCCAGAGGAACGGCTTCCTTCAGCAGATCCCTTTGAGGCTGCCATTCATCCTGCTCCGTCTCTGCCACCACTTCAGACATCGTCTCTAGTGAGGAGTGGCACTGTCTCTCAAATGCAGCCAACTCCTTCCATCTACGACAAGCAAACAGACAAACAAGCCTTTAATTGCAACACGGTCTCCTTGCAAGACCACAACTACATACCATGTCCCACGTAAGGCAGTCTCAGGGGCTTCCAACAGCCCTCTACTTCCACCTCAAGAGAATGCTGCAATTCCCTCCCTAGACCAGCATCTCTGTCGTTCGTGCTGGTGAAAGAGTCACCACTGAGGAAGTCAAACTAGCTTCCAGAAGCCACGGAACATTTCCAGAAAGCTCAGGTACTCTCAGTATAACAGCTTCCTGCCTGCTGATTACAGAGCTTCCTGCCTGCTCCTTTCTGATTACAGTGGATACCAGACTTGCAAAAGCTTTTCTTTGGCTAAGACACACTTGGGAAGTCCAGATGAATACTCCCACAATTCCTATTGCTCTCACTAGTGAAATAAGGAAAGAGCCTGCAAGCTATAACTTGGGGAGGAGGTGGGTATGATTTTCCAATCCAATTATCAAAGGATGGTTTAGGCTGGCAGAGACCCCAGAAAGCATCTAGCCCAGTCTTCAGTTCCAAGCACTTGGGGTTAGCATCTGGACAGGCTGCTAAAGGCTCTGTCCATCTGGGACTTTTGAATTTCCAGGGGTGGAATCTGCACAAGCTCTCTGAGGCGCTTGTTCTGCTGCACGACTGCCTTTGCAGTTCAATGCTTTGCTGTCCTTAAGGGCAGCCTGAACCTCCCTTGCTTTTTACTCTGGTCTAGTTCAGAATGCTTTTTGTCAAGGTTTAAGAAGTGAGTCCCAGCAGGCAGCTCTGCTCTAGCTGGGTCAGCAGCCAGACCTGCCCTGGGCTGCCTTCCCCTGTCTGTGCTGAGCAAGTCAAAGGATGAGAAAGCCAAATTTGTTCTTTGACACTTGGCTTCCTAAAGCCCAGCAATGCCCACCCTTGCTGAGAGAAAGCGAGAAAGCTTAACACACACCTGAACTCCTGGATGCCGCGCACCGCATCCGTGCTCTCCTGCCGCTCCGCCTTTCCTGCCTGGGCCGAGGAGTCCTGACTGGCAAGAACCTCTCCTAGCGGGGCCTGCAAGGAATGGGCAGGGAAAAAGCACAAACAAGCAATAAGGAGCAGGCAAGTTGGCTCCTGAGAGCTGGCAGAAGCAGCAAGCAGTGACACAGCTCACCTGAAGGCAAAAGCTCATGTGTGGGGCTGTTCATGTGGTATTTATGTGGTGTTTATGTCCCAACTAACCCTTGAGTTGCTCTGGAAGTGTCTGAGTAGAAGCAGGGAACATTTCCCTGCTCTGCTCTGCTCAAGTGGCTTCCCCTCAGGATTTCAGGCCTTAGAGAGCAGCCAATAGGAACTGCATTCCAGCCCTTCACAGACAGACTTTGTCTCTGCCACGCAGAGCTGCTCAGGAGTCTTCTCAACAAACGTGGGTCACGTCCAAGTTAAGGGTGCAGTTGAAGCAGTGCCTGTAGCTACCTAGATAGGGCGTGGAGAGGGGTAGGTCCCTGCAGGCAACAGTGGCTCCTCCACACCCCACAAGGCTGTGAACTGCACCTTGGGACCTCTCTCTCTGCTGACAGCAGGGAGCCTGCACAGACTCTGGGCACAAAGGGGCTGCCTTTCACAGCAGTGGCCCTAAAGGACATCATGCTACTGCATATCTGACACCAAGGGAAGTTCACAGTCCCTGTGAGAATGCCAGGACAATGATGCCTGCATGTGAAAGTTCAGATGCCATTTCACGTGGGTGGTCCGTGGCTGGGCTGAAGAGCTAGGTCATGGCAGGACTCCAGCCCACAGCATCCTCAGCCACAAAGGGCAAGTGCTGCCTGCTCAGAAACTTGCAGCCCTGCACTGCACCAAAGCTTTGCACTGAGCCAACCAAAGCTGCCACTGATTGCTACAGGATGCTCAGGCCCTGGACTGACAACACCTTTGTTGTCTTTTGCCTCCCCTTTAGCCTCTGGAGGAAGAGAGCGAGCCAGAGCAGGTTCTGCTGCTGCGGTGCTGCTCTGCAGACAGGCAGCAGCACGAGGGACAGGGAGGAACCTGTCATTTGGAACCTGACTTCTCCTGAGCTCTATTCCCAGCTGTCCTGAGCAGGAGTCATGAATTTGGATAAAAGTGGGATGCTCAGTCATTAAAACTCAATTCAAGTGGGCTAATGAGACGAATGTTTAGACAGGATTGCACATGCTTCTGAAGGAGATATTTCAGCCTGGCACCAATCAGCATGCAGCCTCCTGTCTGCAAAGCTTGACTTTCATTAGTTCAAAGCTCTTCAGGTGAAAAGGAGGAAACTGATGGAATCCTTCTGGTAGTCTTCATGCAGACGTTAAGGTGGACTCTCTTTTGGCCTGCCTGGCTGGCACTCCACTGCAACAGGCCATGCCCACAGCTTTCTCCACAATCCTTAGACACCAGGAATGTCAAGGGTGCCCATCCCACTCACCGAACCCTGCCCTTCACTCCTTCCACGTCTGAGGCGACCTGCCAGGGGCAAGGGAAAAAGAACCAAGTGCTGTTAGAAAACTGTTTGTGCTGAGGAATCCCACAGAACAAGTCCACCCAAGCAGAGAGCATTTTCCTTTCATAACATCCCTCCAGGAGCAACACTTCTTTAGCACAGCAAGCAGGACTGCAAACCAGTACCCTAGGCTGTGTCTACCTTTTGCTCGGCTTTGCCACTAAGGAACTAGGAACTTGGTCATGAAGATGCAAATTGTTCCTTTGCATTCAGTGCCTACATGGGAGCTCGTTGTCCAGCCTACAGCTACAGCAGCTTTTTTCTCCTCTCTTTCCTGGATTTGCTTTTAATCTTTGTAAAAAGCATGCAGGATGTCCCACGTGGTTTCTGTAAACAATTGCCCACAAAAGCTTCCAGCAAACCCCTCTTAGCTCTTGCAGCGCTGTTGGGACACAGCACAGGCCCAGCTCCGGGCTTCAGGAGCACACACAAACTGCTTGGCACTTTGCCCTTCAGCGCAAAGCCAGTGGCTCTTGTAGCACACAGAGGGGTCCAGTAAAACAGGCACATCCTTTAAGGAGGGAATGCAGAAAAAAGATGCTTTTCCTCAGCTCTGCAGAGAAGCGCACAGTTTTTAGAAGGATGCCTGCAAAGCTCTCCCACTCTGCATTTTGGAAGATCCTACACTCTGCTCGGCAAGAGACACCCCTTTTGCAGCTGAAGCTGTTGACAGGAACTTTACCAAACCTATGGCATCTTGATGCCATTTTTGATCCAACACGCTACCCCAAGGGGAAAAAAATCTTCTATTTACCAGTCAAACGACGAAAGGCTTTCCGAGAAGCCGCCAATGAAAAGGCGCTGCTGAGTGCTCTACGGACTCGCTCCATCGCTTGAGCAGTGCTGCTCGAGTCCGTAGGCCAGGAAACAAAATGGAAAAAAACCCCACTTGCACAGGTCTTAAGACCGTGCAAGGAAAAAGGGGAAAAACAAGACACGAGTCCACGGACTGTGCAAGAAAATACAGGAACAAAAGGGCACCCGCTGTAAGCTGAGAACAGCTCAGTCGAGGTGATCCTCCTGCACCGAGCGTGCCAAGAGCTGCTCTGGACGCTGAGGCCTTGCAGGCAGCAGAACAACCTCCTGCTGACAAGGCTGTGACGTGGCAGCCCTCTGCTGACATCACAATAGCAGCTGCTCTGGGCTGGTCTGTGAATTCATGCATAGCAACCAAACCTTCTCTACAGCTAACGCAAAAGAAAAGCTCGGAAAGTTCTCCTCTGTCCCAAAGCAGCACAAAACCCCCTTGCAGTCCGTAACCCACAGCTGAAAGGATCCAAGAGTAACACAAAACAGGCACCAAGCCCATACAGCCTGTATGCCAAGCTGAACACTGAGAAAGAGCCAGGATGTGAGGAAACCAAAGGCCACGTGCCCTTCTGCCCAGCAGCACTTCTGACTAAAACCAAGAAGAATTGCTTAAATTCTGTGGATGAAATTGTGCTTTGCTGGTATCCCAGAGAGTTCCCTCCATTGGAATGCCTGTCATTCCTGCCCATTTGCTGCATGGCCAACATCAACCAGCAAATTGTAGGGCTTGCTGAAGGAAGAATGACACCTGAGTGGGGAGAAAAAGCCAAGTAACCAACCTGCTGCACATGCAGCACACTGCTGCTGCACAATGACGGCACCTCAAAGAAGCCTTTGGGGCCTGTGCCTCACTTCTGGCAGCTTCCCTGCAGTAGGCATCTGGCAGTCACAGGGATCTGACTCTAATGGATGCACAGGAAGAAGGAAAAGAACGTTAAATCCCAATGTAGGACGATGTAGAAGCTGGTGGAGGGAGGAAACCAGTGCACCAAATGGGCAAGTCCCACTTAAAAGTGAGTTATGAGGCAGAGACCAAATAGCTCCGCTGGTGGGCACACCTGAGGAAGGCAGGCTCAGGAAAACAGAGCCACCACAAGTTTTCCAATGTTCGGAAGCTTCTTTCCCCCTCCTCTCCTCTGCCCTTGAAACCAGTTTTTGTCTCCCTCCTAAAAATAATTGCTTCAGCATTAGCAGCAAGTGCCTGGGAAACCACTTGTGATTTTCTTTCTTAGTTAAAAACTAAAAAGAATGGAGAAAGATCTGGGCTTTTGCTCTTTGCCTGCTTTTGCAGCCATGGTAGCATTTTGGAAGGGCTCTACACAAGTCCAGGTGTTTCCCAGCCCCAGGACCACCACTGGCATGAGCCCAGCAAGTGTAGCGGAGTGAGCAGCTGGTCAGGCACCACATGTGATGTGTGGGAGGCTGCATATTGTCCTGATGCAGATTCCCTCTGCGTGTCAGACTGAAAGTCAGGACAATTCTCAAGAAATCTCTGATTAGATGAGGAACACCTTTGGATCTACAGACAGCACATTTGCGCCTTACTGGTGTCATAATCCCCAAGCTTTAAAATGTTGCTGGGTGACCTCAATTTCCTCTAGGCTAGAGATCAGGGAAGAGTTTCACGTATGCAGCACTCTTAAAACTGTCCCCAGTGCCTGCATACCGTTTTCTGCCCGCCATTGACAAAACACTGCCGTTTCCTCAAAGGAAAGCAACAGAAAGCTCTAGCAGCCTGCCCCCACCCCAAGAGTTTCCAACCAATTTTTTCCTCTACTTTCTACATCCTATATAGTCTTAGCAAAAGTGGTCTCTGTCAGCAAAGTGAAGTGGAGACATCATTTGTTCATGTGCAACAGCACGGATTGGTGCTCCAGCCTGAGAGCTGGAACTCAGGAACTTGGGCAACTGTGCTTTGAGATGCAACCGCAGCCAGAGAATGGGGGTGACAGCTTGGGGAGGAAGCTGGCCCAGCAATGGCATTGCACACAGGCTGTGCAGGAGGCACTATCAGCATGAAAGCCCTAATAATGCCACAGAAACCCCCATAGTTATACACATTTATTGGACGCTGGTTGCTCTGCATGTATGTCTACACTTCTGCCTCTATAACATTTTGGAAATGGTCAGAGCTAGCAGGATTCACCCAGCATCAGGAGCTGATGCAGCCTGGGAACGTGCTGATTTACAGAGGCTTCTGGCTTCCCAGGTGAAGCCAAGGCAAGCCCTGCTGCTGCTGCTGCTGCTGCTGCTGCTGCTGCTGTGCGAGACAGCCCCGGCTGAGCAGGGATGGCACCACTGTGCCTTGGGCTGTTTCTCCTTCCAGAGCTGGGCGGTGCTTTTGAGGCACTAATGACAGCTGGTGGGAGAAGGAAGGCGCCTTTTCCTGCGCCAGCACTTATGGATGCACTAGGGCCACCTTCAGGGGAGACTGTCGGCCCCCACCAAGTAAAGCAGAGGGACACAGCTGGAAAACGCTTCCTTTCGAGCCTTCTTCTTCTGTCTTGGAAAAGAAAGGAGACACGTGACAGGAGGAGCAGCAGGGCCCGGTCCCTCCTCCGTGCCTGCAGTGAGGGGCGGCTGCCGCTGGGCGGCGCCATGGGAAGGGAGCGCCCCTGCGCGGGGCGGGCGGGGCGGGGCAGCCGCCAGGGGGCGCCCGGAGCGGGGCGGGGCCCCTCTGTGAGGGAGGAGAGCCTCGGGCAGCTGCGCAGCCACGCACGGGACTGTCTGTCCGCAAGGCACAGCGCCAGGGCAAAGCACAGCTTCAGCGCACGCTGACCGGCAAGGGAACCTTCCCATGGAGTGCAGGATTTAGCTGTTTTCATTCCCAGTCCTGTGCTGAGCTAGCAGGCCACAAAGCCTCCTCAAGCACAGGTGCCTCCTCTCCAGGCTTCCTGCACTTCCTTTGCCGACAGGGTCAAATCAGGCACCCTGGGGACAGGCTCGGCTGATGTTACAAAGCAATGCTGTCCAAAAGAAGAAAGGACAAAAGCCAAACCAGAAGGGAACTATTAGTTCCCAGGCTGAATTCCTCACAGGCGGAGGCAGGATTCCTCTGCTTCCCAGAAAGATGCAGAAAGTGGACACGAGGACACTATGTGCCCCTTACCTTCATGTCCAGGACCTTGCTATTGCAGGCCAGTATAGCTCACAATCGTATTCAGTCCTTTACCCAGGTGTCTTCAGCTTGTTGGGATTTTCCCCTGAGAGCAGCCTGAGAATGCTGCTTGCTGTCACAGGGCTTTGTTCCTGCCAGGAAACGCCACAGACTCACTTAGCTTCCTCCTTTCTAACACATGGCCCAGGTTAGCTGCCAAGAGGATGAGCAGTATAAGCTGTTCCTCAGCAAATGCCAATCCATGTAAGAAATGCTGATTCCAGTGGGAATTAGGCTCAAGTAGTGCTCTCAAGATCACTGCAGTTCAGGATTTAAGCAGGAAGACAAGAGCAGGCAGCTTGGCAGGCCTCCACCATCTCCAGCACTCACCTGCCTTCCAAATTCCTCTGCTTCCTGTAGCCATTGGCTGAACTGCTGCTCTTGACTTGCGGCCTTCTCCTGTTACCCGTGAGGCTGGCACCTGAGGCATGTTCTGAGGAGGTCTAGAACAAAATGACGGAGGAGAATTCCACAGAACCTGCACTTGGGATCGTCTGCCCCATTTGGTGCTTGCAGCTGTCCTCGGTAGATGAGGAGTTTGGGGTTCAGTGAGCTGTGCAGGCCAGAAAAGAAAAGACTAAGTTAGCTGAGGAAAACCAGGATCAACTGACTCAGCTGCTGCAGGCCAGAAATGAGAGTGCAGCAAATGACTGAAAAATGCAGTACTGTGCAGCAGGTATCCAAAATGGGCATGACAGAGATTTCAAACCCACATCCACGGAGGAATCTGAACTTGCAGGTTTCCCACAAGCCAAAGGAAGTGGGTTTTTGCAAAGGCACCACGAGCTCAGTGTTGGATAGAGAACTTTTTCAAGAGAAGGGCTGACTTGGGAGCTGGTGGAAGTGGAGAGAACGGGCAAATGCGCCCATGGGTGCAGCCCCACTGTGAGGGCTGCTCCAAGGGCACCGATTGCCATGCACAGGACATGGGCACTGCCCCATGCAGAGGACGTGTCCCTGCCATATTGACAACACAAACGCTGCTCCAGTGTCCTGCAAACACATATGGGTGGTTTGTAGGTCAGCATTTTTTCCCCAGCAGAAAGTCGTTCTTCCTTCAGTGAGCCCTAGGATGTGCTGGTTGATGTTAGTCCATGCAGGAAATGGGCAGGAATGACAGGCATTCCAATTTAGGGAACTAGTTTTAGTCAGAAGCACTGGTGGCCAAAGTACAGGGGGTGTGGGCTTGGTGCCTGTTCTGTGTTACTCTTGGATCCTTTGAGCTATGGGTTATGCACTGCAAGCAGGTTTTGTGCTGCTTTGGGACAGTGTGCGCCCTGCCAAAGGAGTCCTTTGTGTCACCTGCTGTTGTAAAATCTGTGGACAAATGCAGGCATCCTTTTTTCCATCCTCTGCGATTGTAGAGTTTTCAGATATGTGCAGGTGTCTTTTATTTTTGCCTTCTTCTTCTACAGTCGGCCGATTGCTGCGGGTGTCCCCTTTTTCCCCTTTTCCTTGCACAGTCTGGGGACTTGTGCAAGTGGGTTCTTGTTCCATTTTGTTTCCTGGCCTGCAGACTCGAGCAGCACTGATCAAATGATGGAGTGAACCCACAGAGCAGTTGGCAGGGCTTTCTTGTTGGTGTTACCGCACAAAGTTTTTAATGGTGCGACAGGTAAGTAGAAGTTTTTTGCTGGGGCAGCTTATTGAAACCAAAATGGCATAAAGATGCCAAATGTTTGGCAAAGCTCCTGCCAAAAGCTTCAGGTAAAAAGGGGGTGTCTCTTGCCCAGCAGGGTGTGTGCAGGCATCCTTTTTGTTCTCTGCGATTGTAGAGTCTGCAGACACATGCAGGTCTCCCTTTTTCTTCCTTTCTCTTGTACAGTCTGGGGATTTGTGCAGGTGTCCCTTTTTTTTCCCCCTGTTTTGCTGTACAGTCTGAGAACTAGTGTAAGTGTCCTTCCGTTCTCCTTTTTTTGCACAGCCTGCAAAGTCATGCAAGCGTCTTTATTTTTCCATTTGAGTTGCATCTAAGTCTGGGACTTGTACAAGGGTCCATTTTTTTCCTCTTTTCACTGCACACTCTGGGCATTCTTGCAAGTGGGTGATTTTTCCCTTTTTGTTTCATGGTCTGCGGATTGGAGCAGCATTGCTCAAATGATGAAGTCCATAGAGGAGTCGGCAGCACTTTCCCCAGACCGAGCTCCACAGCTGGAGAGAGCAGCCGCCCGCCCCGAGCCGCCGGTGCCCCGTTCAGATGGGGAAGCCCGGCCCGGGGCGCTTGGGGAGCCATAGGGTGGTGCCGGGGACCGTTCCCAGCCCCGGCCCGAACGCCGACAGCCACGTCTCACCCGCAGAGAAAGCGCAGGAGGCCCTGCAAGAGCGATTCTGCTGGGTTTGCTGCTGCTGCTGCTGCTGCACAGCGGCTTCAGCAACATCTGCTCGGGGATGTGGACAGCGGACAGTACCCCGGTGGGTGGAGGGGATGGCGGTGGGCGGCAGAGGTGGAGGACGGGGCTCGGCAGGGCGGGATCCGAGCTCAGCCTGCTGCTCCCCTTGGCTCGCAGGTGGCCATCAAAAGTGTGCCGCGGGATCGCATCCATCATTAGGGCGAGCTGGTGAGTGACCAGGGCCAGCGTCAGAACCCGGCACAAGACAGGAAGGGTAAGCCCAGGCTCAGCAGAGTGGAAGCCGCCAGGACGCCTGGAGGGAGAGCGGCGTGAGCTCAGTGCAGGGCTCAGAGCATCCTGAGCTGGGTGAGGGCTTCTAGACCCCTGGCACGGCATCAGCCTCACTGACAGCTTTGTGGTCTTCTTGCAGCCCGACGGAACCTACGTACCCAGGGAGATGGAGCTGCTGGACAAAGTGTCCACTGGGTTCCATGGTGTTGTTCAGCTCATGGATTGATGTGAGCTCCCTAATAACTTCTTGTTGGTGATGGAGTGCCCTGAGCGGTCGCAGGACCTCTTTGATTTCCTTCTGGCGTGGGGGCTCCGTGTTGGAGGAGGTGGTGCAGGGGCTGTTCCTCCAGGTGCTGAGGCTGTGCAAGACTGCAGCAGCTGTGGGGTCCTGCAGCGGGATATCAAACCGCAGAGCATCCTCCGTGACCTGGCCACCAGTGAGGCAAAACTGATGGATTTGCCTGTGGCACCTACCATCAAGACACAGTCTGCCCACACTTTGCAGGTGAGCCCACCCAGGGCTGTGCTCCCGGTGGGTCCCGGCATCTCATGGCCCCACCTGGCTGTGGCGCCGGGGATTCCCCCGTTTGCTGCTGGTCGGGGGCACACCTATGAGCCACAGAGATCTGCCTGTACGAGACAGAAGGAAAGATCAGAAGAATCATTCCACCTTCTCTCACTGCTAAACCAGTTCTTCTCTTCCTCATAAAGACAACATGCAGTTTTTCTGTGCATCAGAGGCAGCTTATCGCACCTGCAGAGCTGAGAGGCTTTTTCCCCTGCTGCTGTGCTACGGGCAGATTTACCAAACAAGCAGCATTACCAAACATGGAGATACACAGAGGGACCACAAGCAATTGACTTTGTCCCACTTAATCTCAAAGGTCACCACTCTCCACAGACACAGATGGAAGAGACTCGTGCACTCCCGGTTTGCTCTGTGGACGCATGTTGCAGTGTGATGCCATTTCCTGTTTCACCTATCCCAACCCCCCAGGTATGCCAACCTCTGCTTTCCCCTCCCCCTGTCCCCGGGCTTAAAAGGAGATGGGACCATGCAGTCGGGATTCTGTTGGGAGCTGTTACAAGATTCAGAGGTCTATCATCCTGGAATAAAACTCTGGATGAAAACTCTTTATAGAATCCTCTCCTTTTTCTCTTCACTGTCGCCTGAACCTTTTCCACCAGAGGTAAACTGAGTTTCTACTATGCCTGGATTTGTTCCGAGTGCCTAGCTGCAGCATCCAGCTGGCCAAAGGTATCTCTGAGGTGAGACAGCACAGCTGCCGCCTTTGGCCCAGCAGCAAGGGTCAGACGAGGCCAGGCACGTCCCACCTGGAAATATTGAGAATAATATTCCATAGACGCCAATCTTGGCAGCAGGGCTTTCTCTGATGAAGAATAACAACAAGGGACAGTTCCCTCACAGCCGTGCAGCCCAGAGATCTGCAGGGCACCATTAGCACCTGGCTTCATAAGTGACCCGTTCTGTGGGGATGGAAACCAACTACCAAATCCTTGCTGACTTCAGCGGCAGCAGCAGCAGCAGTGCCTGCATCTGATCCCTAGGTCTGGGGCTGGGCTGGACAAAGGACACATACGGCACATTGTCCCTGAAGAATGTGACTTTAGGAACAACCGCTTACCACTGTCTCCTGTTGTGTGCGCTAGGGTCACACCAGCCTGAGACACTGGGCAGCCCTTGGTGCCACCTGGGACTGCAGATGACAGGCCCTGGTCTCCAGGACCAAACATGGGGGAACTCACTCTCCAGACAGAGCTTGCAGAATGAAAAGGCTGCCGTGAGCAGCTATTGGGGTGCACGAGACAGAGAATACTTTGGACCTTATTAGCATATGAGAACAATAGATAAAATTCCTCGGCAAAAGCAAACAGAACTTTGAAAACTAGGTCTAGATAGCAAGAAGGTTTAATTAGATAGGTATACCAGAAAAAGAAAATCTTATTAAACAATGCAAGCAAGAGATGTTGTTATATGCATAAGTTTGTGTATGTGACTTCAACCTAATCATTGTAGTACACATTACTAGTGTCCCTAAAATAGTACATAAGTACTTGTATCCCACAATGAAATTGGATTCTGATCACTGAGTCAGTCTGCCCATCTCTCCCCATTGCCGACATTCGGTGCCCCAAGTGAGGAAGAAAACCGGGCCTGGCTGGTGGGCAGTCGGCGACTCCCTGGAACTGATCGTGACGGTGAGAGAACCGCGTTTGGGCCCGCAATCCCTGTCTGCTGCAACTTGACAGGTGAGCCAGGGGATCTAAAGGAATGGGAAAGGAAATGTTCAAAGAGAGAGACGTCTATGAAACCATGCTTGCCCTTCTGGACAGGCGTGGCTCCCCCATCCCAAAGCATGACCTTAAGTCACTTCTACGATGGGTGTCACGCATGGTCCCCAACACTACCCCTTCTTCTGTATTTACTCCCCACTTCTGGGACAAGGTCGGTATAAAGCTCTATGACCTTGCTATGCTGCCTGTGCACGAGCCAGAGCTCCGAATGCTTCCTGCTTGGAAGGCAGTCATGGACGCAATTAAAAACTGGGAGGGTGCAGGGAAGCCTGCGAGGCTACAGATTATGAGGCTACCCTGAGACAGTCCCAGCAACTGCGCCGGATCAAAACCTGCCCAGATCCTGCTCCCCATCCCCCATCCACACGCCCTCCCCAGCGAGTGCCAGGGATAGAGCTCGGTCGCCACCCCCAGTCCCACCGCCACACCGCCAGCCATCCCAGAGCCGCCGGGCTCTTATGGCTTATGCGACAGACACTGACTCTAGCAGTGAAGGGGAGCTGGACTCTTTCAACCCTGGCCCCTGAAAAAGATGCGAGCTTACTCCCTTCAGATATGCGTAACAATTGGTTCTGGATAAAAAGGAAAGACCTTAAGGACAGAGACTTTGACACTGCTGCAGAAATCTTTGTGGCCCCTGTGCAATTCACCCTGAGGGGCGAAAATCCACAATGGGAGCCCTTAGATCATTCGGAAATTAAGGAACTGCGCCGTAAGTACTGCTGCAGAATGGGCTGGGGTCCCCCTACTTCAGTAATTTGTTAAGAGCAACCTTTACTATTCACCTCATGACTCCTCATGATGGTAAATTTTTTGCACATCTGTTGCTCACACCAACACAATATGCTATATTTATGCCACAATGGAAAAAAGGGCTGGAAAATTTAATTGCAACGTATGCAGGGCATGCAAGCCAAGCCCTGGCTGCCTTAACTGTTGACCACCTTGAGGGGGAGGGGGTGCATACCAACCCTAATGGCCAAGCCACCTTACCGAGAGAAGCCCTACAGGGTATTAGGGCAGCTCGTCTGGCATTCCTTAAGGTTCCTGATGCCAAAACTCCACAACAGTTCCTTCATGAATATCAGACAAGGTCCACAAAAGCCTTACTTGCAGTTTGTGGACAAATGGAAACAAATATTGGAGAGACAAATCAATAGCGAGCAAGCCAGGAAGATTATACTCCTCAAACTGGCTGTCGAGAACACCAACCTGGACTGTAAGCAGCTTTTAAAATCTTTACCCCCTGAACCTGAACCCACTTTACTCCAAATGATACAAGCGTGCCACCGCTTGGGGACATTACAACACACCACAGCAGTCACATATCAAGCTGTGGGGCAAGGCATAGTGGATGCTTTTGACACCATGAAATTAACCCCTGGGAAACAGGTGGCTTGTTTTGGCTGCGGGGAATGTGGACATATCCGCAGAAACTGCCAAAGAACGCAGAAACCTAAAGCTCCAGGTGTATGCCCTTGCTGCTGGAAAGGCCCTCCCCTAGCTAATAGATGTCGCTCCAAGTTCCACCACAATGGCCAGCCTTTGCAGGGAAACTTCTCTCGCAGCACGGGACGGGGATGCGCAAGGACACAAATTCCGCAGCATTCCGCAGCCGACGCAGCAGCTGGGAGCAACCATGAACTTCCAATCGGCCCTGCCCCCGCCCGCCGAGCAATTGTTGCTGACTTAAAACCAGCCACCCCAGGCAGGGCAGGAACGGACCTGGCAACCTCCGACACAGTAACATTCATCTGTCCATTTGCTTCCCACAGGAGTTTTCAGACCGTCAGGACAGAATATGCACACTTTGATTATAGGCAGATCTTCCACCTTGATAACAGGGTTGTTTGTTCTTCCTGGGGCTATAGACTATGATTCCCTTGGGGAAATAAAGATGATGGCTTGGACACCCCCCATCTGCCCTGTGTAGGAGCAATATAGCTCAACTTATACCCTTTCCTGCAGCACCCCTGCCTGCACCCCCAGTAGCTGAATAAAGGGACGGGGGTTTCAGTTCTACAGGGGTGCCACAGATTTTATGGACACAAAATATTACCTCTGAGCATCCAACATGCCAATGCAAAGGGACTCTGAAAGGTAAAGACATCATCCTGGCAGGACTCATTGATACAGGAGCCAATGTGATTGTTATCTCAAAAAGCCAATAGCCCGGTGAGTAGCCACTGATGGCTGTGCCTCAGATACTTTAGGGCATGGGTGAGAACCATGAAAGCGTGCAGAGCCAACACTTAGTGCAGATAGCAGGGCCTGATAAGCAGATAGCCAGAGTAAAACCTTTTGTGCTTTCTGTTCCTCTGTTTTTGTGGGGAAGGGATGTCTTAACACAGTGGGGGAATTTTATGCATTCAAATTTTCATATAGGGGTTTTTGGGATGTGCGACACCCCCAAACTGACTTGGAAGACTTCTGATCCTGTGTGGGTGAACCAGTGGCTCCTGTCATTAGACAAACTGTGCATATTACAAGAACTTGTACAAATACAGCTGGAAAACGGACATATGGTCCCGTCTAATAGCACTTGGAATTCCCCTGTGTTTGTGATTAGAAAGCAATCTGGGGGGTGGAGGCTGTTGCATGACTTGCGGAAAGTAAATGAAGTAATAGAAGAAATGGGAGCCCTCCAGCCGGGGGTCCCTTCCCCTCCCGTGATCCCCAGAAACTGGCATTTGACAGTGATTGATTTAAAAAATTGTTTCTTTGATATTCCACTGCATCCAGACGATGCACCAAAATTCATCTTTTCTCTGCCAACCATTAATATGTAGGAACCACTAATTCAATATCAGTGGACAGTATTACTGCAAGGCGTGCGCAACAGCCCCACTATTTGCCAACGTTATGTTGCAAGGACCCTATGTCCGATCTGGGAACGTATGCTTGATGTTCTGTTGTATCATTACATGGATGATATTTTGATCTCTGCAGAAACTGTGATTGGAATTGAAGAAGCTGTGCTGGCTGTCAGCCAGGCTGTCCCATTGCCAGGTCTGACCATTGCTTCTGAAAAGGTTAAAAAGACCTGTTATAAATGATCAAATTGGTAGCCAAATTTATGAAAAATTTAACAAAGATTTATGAGATCAATAACAAAAATAGAAATTTCGAAAAAAAGGAAAAATTACCACAGCCAAGACAGCGTCAGTCCCGGGAACAGCGCTGGGTGACCTAGGGTTCCGGCTGACAGAGAGACAGCGTTTCCCCAGAGGTACACCCCGAGTGCTTCCAGTGGCCAGCTTATATACAGTTTACTCTGCCTGGGGCAGGGATGACCACATATTTCTTTGTGTTCCTTCTTATGTATAGTTGAATCCATACAGATGTAGAAACAGACAAAGGTGAGCTCAGAGATGCAGAGGAACGTCTGAGTGTCCAGGCAGAAGATGCATTCACATGTACTAGTTTCTGAGTACCTCGATGAAGTAATGTCCAGGTGTATGTCTTGTGAGCTCCTCGAGACATTCCATTCTGGGAAGGTCCTGATGCTATCTCCCGAAGTTGGAGCCAGAGGAAATCGCCCATAACAGCCAGGGACCATTCCATTCATACGCTAAAAGACCTGATATTATCTTACTCCAGGAACTGGTCCGGGAACTGGTTAAAATAAGAATAGAACTCTTATTATCTTATTCCGGGAATTATTATCTTAGTCCGGGAACTGGTTAAAATAAGAATAGAACTCTCTTCCTAGCCAGAGTGGTCAGAAACATAACTTTTGATCTTTCCAATATTTTATACACATATATATATATATATAGATCTATAGCATGAATTATCTCTACCATATACTACAGACCCGTATTTCCCCATGGAAATATCTGGGCTGGCGCATTGGAACACACTCAATTTCGGCACAACCTTTGCAAATTTTAGCTGAAATCAAAACTCTGCACGATTGCACAAAAATTACTAGGGACTATGAACTGGGTTCATCCCTTGCTTGGAATTTCAAATGCAGAATTGGAGCCATTGTTTGCCCAGCTAAAGAGAGAGCCTGACCTCTCTTATCACCTAGACATTTGGACACAAAGGCACAAGCTGTGCTTCAAAAGGTAGCTGATGCTATCTCACAGAGACAGTCAGCTTGCTGGGCTCCAGAGTTACCACTTTGGCTAATATTCTAAACCCTGACAGGCAAGCACGTGCCTTGATATTTCAGTGGGACTCAGAAAAACCAGACCATCTGTTAATTATTGAATGGGTCTTTTTGCCTAACAATACACCCAAGACTATTTCAATGCAAGATGAACTTATGGCCGTGTTAATTGTCAAAGCTCGTCAAAGACTAACCTCCTTGGCTGGAAGGGATTTTGACCGCATCTTTTTACCTCTTACAAAGTTCTGTTTGGACTGGTTGCTACAGAAATCTGAGAAATTGCAAATTGCTTTAGCAGATTACCCAGGGCAGATATCTATCCATCCACCTAGGCACAAGATGTTAAGCTGTTCTTTTAACTTGGTCCCAAAGCCACGGAGAAGTGAGACTCCTTTGCAAGCTATGAAAATATTCACGGATGGTTCTGGGAAAACCCATAAATCAGTGATTGTGTGGAGGGATTCTGATACCAGAACCTGGCAATCTGATATTGCTGTTTTTGAAGGGTCTCCACAAATTGTAGAATTAGCTGCTGTAGTCAGAGTGTTTCAGAAATTCAGCTCACCTTTTAACCTAATAACAGACTCTGCCTATGTAGCCGAAATTGTGCCTAGAGCAGAAGCCTCTGTCTTAAAACAAGTTAGAAATTATGTTCTTTTTTACTGGTTGAAACTACTAGTTTTTCTTTTGGATCAAAGGGCTGTTCCTTACTTTGTTATGCATATAAGGTCGCATTCCAATTTGCCTGGGTTTCTTACAGAAGACAACACCCAGGCAGACTTGTTAACCTTATTGGTGCAACATGTTTTACCAAACAAAATAGAGCACGCTCCGGTAAATCACTCATTTTTTCACCAGAACGCTGGGGCTTTAGTAAGGCTTTTTGAGCTTACTCCAGAACAAGCTTCTGGTATCATTGCTACGTGTCCTGATTGTCAGCATTGCTCTCTTCCTAATGCACAGGGGTCAACCTGAGAGGCTTACAGAGCCTACAAATTTGGCAAACAGACGTGACACACTTTCCTGAATTTGGTCGTTTGAAATTTGTGCATGCTTCCATTGATACCTTTTCAGGTGCTCTGTTTGCCTCAGCCCACACAGGAGAAACAGCAGAGAACACTTGTCATCATTTCACTGCTGCCTTTGCCACATTAGGAATTCTGCAACAGATTAAGACAGATAATGGCCCCTCATACATTTCCCATAAAGTTGCAAATTTTTTCTCTTTATGGGGAATTACCCGCAAGACAGGCATACCCCACTCACCCAGCAGGCAGTCCATTATAGAGCAAGCCCATGGCTCCCTCAAGCATCTCCTGGCCCATCAGAAGGCAGGAGCCAAAGATACACCTGCTGAAAGACTACAGAAAGCCCTATATGTTTTTAATTTTTTTAACTGTTCCACGATGGATTTAAATCCCCCTATGACTAGGCATTTTGCATCATCCACATCTCTTTCCTGCAAGGAAAAACCACTGGTACTGATCCGTGACCTAGAATCTGGCAAAATCCTTGGCCCCTACCCTTTGGTCACATTGGGGGGGGGGGGGGGGGAGGGGGGAGGAGGGGGCGGTTTGCTTGTGTTTCTACAGAAAAGGGACCTCGTTGGATCCCTGCAAGAAATGTGAAACCATTCTGGGAACCTCTAACAGCACCTGACAGAGACCAGGCCGCTACCCAGCTCTCAGAAGAGGAGGGGGAGGAGGAACCACACAGAGACTGCAGCTCATGACCAACATCTTCTGTCCCACCTGCAAAGGAAACTGTGGACCTTGGGTTTTATGTCAATGTAAAAAGTGTGAGATCGGTGGTATCATGGAGCCCTTTTGGCAAAAGCATGGTGTGCATCATGTTATGACGTGGAGTTACCAAATCAAGTATAAAGCCATTGAATTTTTAATTGTAGTAGGCCACGAGGAAAGGGATAGCCCTCGCCTCCCTATTCTCAGGAGGGAAGTTTTGAGGGAAGCTGAAAATAGCCATCTTTGCAAAGTAGAGTGCAAATAAAAAAATGTAGTGCCTTATATCTGGCCAGTCCCTGAACAAGCTTGGGAGAGGACAAAAAGGGAATGTGCTAAAAGATATGCTTGGAAATTAAATTCAAAAAAGGGGTTTTTTGCTGCAACATAGAATGGAGTTAAAATGGATGCTCTGCTTATGCTAGTTAGCACTGCTTTGTTTTACTAACACAGCTTGGCCTGTTGACCAACCCAAAACAAATGTTTGGATAACTCTAGCCAATGCAACAAAACAAGATACCCTATGCTTGGCCACTGCATCCCCAGAAAATCCATTTTCAACCTGTCTAGTGGCCTTGCCATTAGACAATTGGCCAATACCAAAAAATACTGAAAGTGTGGTGCAGAGTTCAAATCCTGTTGATGCATGAGATCAGTGGACCCCCTACCTTCCTGAAGCACCCTTGGATCCCCAAGAATTGGAGCTCCTGGGTTCTGTAAAAATGGATTTTTGTGTTGATTTTAAATACACAGGAAGAAATCAGTCTAAAGCATGGGATGTTTCTCCCTATCACCTTGTAATTGGTGTAATTACAATTCTGGCAGCCCTTCTAAATCTAGCAATGCCCCCCTAAGGCTGCCATCAGGAATGTTTTTGGTCTGTGGAGATCAGGCCTGGGCTGCAATCCCTTCGCACGTACAAGGAGGTTCCTGTAGTCTGGGACGATTGACTGTGCTAACACCTAACACATCCATGATTTTACAGCACAAATATCCCCACAGAATAAGGTGCAGTTTACATGCATTTGATAAATACTGCAATGATGAAGTGTCTCTGTGGTCTGAGACCCAAATGAATTTAGCCTATTTACTTTTGCCAAAACTGGCTGCAAAAAAGGCCTTAGTCCGATTAAATGAGATGGCTTGCTGGCTGGCAAAACAGACAAATGCCACTAGCTCTGCTTTGTCAAACCTATTAATGGATGTGTGGAGTATAAGGCATGCTACTTTGCAAAATAGAGCTGCAATAGATTTTTTGCTCCTAGCACAAGGTCTGGCTGTGAAGATTTTGATAGAATGTGTTGCATGAACCTTTCTGATCACTTGGAATCTATCCATAAAAGCAAACAACAGCTGAAGGATAGTGTGTTTAAACTATGAGTAGAATCTGGATTTTGGCTAGATAACCTGTTTAGTGGCTGGGGTTTAGCTCCCTGGCTAAAGGATTTCTTTAGGATAGGTATGCATGTGGTGATTTTGATAATAATTATATTAATCATGATACCTTGCTTGCTTCAATGTGTGCAGAGATTAATTAATAAGACCATTAAAGGAGTGGTTTTGGTTGACACAGAAGGGGGAGATATTGGGGTGCATGAGACAGAGAGTACTTTGGACCTTATTGGCATAAGAGAATTGATAGATAAAATGCCTTGGCAAAAGCAAACGGAACTTTGAAAATTAGATCTAGATAGCAAGAAGATTTAATGAGACAGGTTTAGCAGAAAAAGAAAATCCTCTAGAACAATGCAAGCAAGAGATGCTGTTATATTCATAAGTTTGTGGATGTGACTTCAACCTAATCATTGTAGTACACCTTACTAGTCTCCCTAAAATAGTATATAAGTGCTTGTATCCCACAATAAAATTGGATTCTGATCACTGAGTCAGTCTCCCTGTCTTTCTCCATTGCTGACAGTGGGACAGATGTTTGCCCAAGCTCCATGCTCCCTGTAAGATTCCGTGCAGAAATTTGGATAGCCACATCCCAGTACAAATGAGATGCAGTCATTCCCTTCTCTGTCAAAATCTTGAGGCAGACGCAGGAGGCATCTTGAAAGTGGAACAAAATCCTGGTGGGAGGGGGAAAAAAGTGCACGCAACTCCTCTGCAAATCAACTCTGTTCACCCCATGAGCCTTGGCTTAGCTTGCTTTCCTGGTGACTCAGCGCAGACATGTCCTCTGATGGTGGACAGCACAGGGCCTTGAAAGGAGCTTTACCTGGGCTCTTCCCACTTTGAATGCTGAGGGTGGCATCTGAAAATCTATGCAATTGCTGACGGGCCCAGAACTACCTTGAAATTCTCTTGCTGAAACACTGCACTTGTTACCCAGAAGAGTTCCCTCCATTTGAAAGTATCTCATTTTCCCCATTTCCAAGTCAGCTCACAGCAACCAGCCATGTGTAGGGCTTAGAGAAGGAAGCATGGCACCTTAGCATGGAAAGCCCAGTGTGGGCCCTCAGGGCAGAGCACTTTGGTGCCCCAAAGGTTTAATTAAGAGAGGCCACTGTTAGGGGGATGTCCCATTTCAGCCCTTCTTTACTCTTCTATACCAAGTGATTGCCAGCAAGGTGGGACAAGCAGGGCCTGGTCCCTCCTCCTGCCCTGCTCTGAACTGCAGCTGGCACTGTGGGACACCAGGGCACAGGGGAATAACATCTCTGCAAGGCAGGTAGGGCAGTGTGGGGCAGCTGTCAGGGGGTGCGTGGGGTGGGGCGGGGCAGGGCCCCTCTGCCAAGGGGGAGGGCCTTGGGCCACCTGGAAGCAGCGCAAAGCCAGGAATGGGACAGCCTGTTGGGAGCACACAGCTTCCAAGCACTGAGCAGCTTAGGCACGCCGTGACACAGGAGGGAACACTCCAGGGCTCTGGAGGCTTTGGAGTTTTTATTGCCAGTCCTGCTAAAACCAAGGGCTCCATCAGAGCATCTTCTTGAGACATAAACTTCAAGGAATTTAGGGATTTTAGAGGGGCTGAGGTTTTAGTTAGAGATAAGGTTTATTAGAGTTAATTAAAAAAAATGAGTAGGCCTTGATGAAGTTAAGAGTTAGTAGTTAACTAGTAATTGAGGACAGGGAATGGGAGTTCTACCAAGGGTTCATTTGTCATATTTGCATTGAAATGGTAGAAAGGTCAGAATGAGGAAGACTTCATTTACTTCCTCATTTTGGGACCCCTCCCCATGAAAGGGACCACATATCCATTTAAAGGAGCAAACTGCACATGCTTAAATTTTTTGAACTAATTACCATACGAAGCAGGGAATGGGATGTACCAAAGTTATGACTATGCATTTGTATTTTGGGTATTCTATACTTGTATAGATAAAAGGACTCTGTAATCACCTGTAAATTGCGGTGTGTATTTGGGAGTTGTCCTGCACGCTGCCCAGCGTCACAATAAACATACACTTTCTAGCATTAAACTGTTAGAGAGTCTTTGTCTGACACAGTTGGATATCGGTACTAGATCAATATCCATATTTTTGATAAATCATCTGGTGAGCGAGGTAGCAAATCTTCTCTCTCTGGCCGTGGGGCCAGTGGGGGTCTGGGACTCTTCTGGGCGCCCACCAGAAATTTCCGGGAAGAGGGATCCTGCGATCCCACTGACTACCTGGGGAAAGACCAGAACCTGCTGGAAACAAAATGTATGTTTCTATTTGGGGAAAGGTACCTTATTATATAAGCAGTAAATAAGACACGAGAGATGTCTCGTTGCAGTGGTCTGGTAACTTGTGTCCCATAGTGGGGATCTGGGGATCCGTGTGCCGTAGTGGGGACCCAGGGGTCTGGTAGTCTGTGTCTCCTAGTGGAGACGGCGGCAGCAGTGTTGTGAATTTGGATTGGAGCAGTGGTGGCTCCAGTTTCAGTCTGTAGTCTCAAGGTGCACCTCAGTGATCCATCATTTGAGTGGCTAGTCCGAATTTTTGGGACACGAAGGGTCCCGTTGTGGGTTGCAGACAATCTTGGTTGTGGCCCCACTCTGTGTGTGTATTGTAAACAGATCTGTGTTTGTTTGGTGGTTTTGTGATGTTGTGTGTTTGGTTTGTAGAAAACTATTTATGTACCGTATTTGCTGTGGTTTGTGAGAGTTTGTGTTGTAAGTATTATAATTTGTCTGATTTGGGGTGTGTTATTAACCTTTGTAAGTGTTTTTGAGAGTTTTATAAGCTTGAAGTTGCAAAAGGTTTTTGAAACCCCCACCTGATTTGTGGAGGGACACTTTGTTTGGGAGAGCGGACTGATTTAAAGTGTTTGTACTGTGCTTGGACTGCGTGTTAGAGGGGAATTAGGCTGTGTGTGGGCCTGGGTCGTATGTGTTTTTGGCTGTAAAATTTTACTTGATGTATTGTTAGGTGAAAAGGGCTTTGAGTGAGCTAAATTCGTTCACTTCTTAGTTAAAAGAGTCCTGGTTATCTGGGAGTCATTTGTTTCTCGGGTAACCGGAGGGGAGTCCAGGCTTTGTAGCCTCGGGATATGTCTTTTTAACCCCTGAGAGAGTTTGGCAAGTGAGTGTTTTGATGATTTTTACTTTTATGTGAGGTTTGCAGTTGCTGGAGTGTGTGGTAATACTTTAAACTGTTGGTGGCTTACCCTCCCCCCGCCCACTTCTTGTGGAGGGATTTGTGTGCTGTGCGCCGGCCAAAATTTGTGTGATTTTTAGCAAGACCTTGTTAAATTTTTTGTTGAGTGTGTTTGGGGTCATGAAAAAACCCCTAGCTGTTTTCTTTGTGAGCCTAAACTATTTGTGTTTGGAGTCAGGTCTCTGCCAGGAAAAGAAACTCAGGCTTTGGTTGAATGCAGAAAGCAGAGCGCCCTGAACTACTGCTGGGAGAGGCAGCCGAGGGGTTTCTTTGGTGCCGAGGTACGCAGTTGAACTCCGTGGTTTGTAACATTTTTGATCTTAGGGTGAGAGAAATTTGGTGGGGAATCCGAAAAGCTTTGGAACGGGTAATAGTAGTGATTCACACAGTTGTTGGTGCAGCGCGGAATCGTGAAATTTCTGCCAAAACTCGGCTGATACTTTGCAAGGTTCCCTTCTGTTCTTTGGTTACAGCGGGACAAGAGATAGCCTTGGCTTTCAGCTGCACACTCGCTACAGTGTATGAAAAGTTACTTACAATTTTTAAACGTATTTTAATGGTAATATACCCAGTGCAAAGCATAACAGAGGACCTGATTTAATATGTAATGAATAACCTGCACCTTGGGTAGAGTGCCTGACTACATTGTGTGGTTTTCTTAGATTGAAGAAAAAGGAGGTTTCCCCCCCCACTTTTGTCTAACTGTGAGTTCTTTCCTTAGCTGCTGCTCCGAACCCTGTTTTGAAGGACATATTGCTAAGCCTTTCTTTTAAAGGAAAGAGAAAAATTAATTAACAAGCTGTTTTATCCCTTTTGATTGCTAGCACAACTAGATGACCAGGAACAGGAGGCACAAGAATTCAGGGGTATTCCCCTGCCCAGAGGAAGATTGCTACTGTAACCCATGGATTGTGTTTCCGTGTGCAGTCTGTGGTATACCTATACCACAAAATTATAGGTAGCTAATACCTAAGAGAGGAACTTGTGCTCCCTGTCTTACAAAAGAACAAAAGACTACCCAGACAGCTATACGGATTTTGTTGGCAATTGGTCGGGAGGCCCACAGCAGCAGTAAAATATTCGAGTTGTGGGAAAATGGGGTTTCAGGAACCTTAAAGAAACCAATGGAAATTCTTAGAGTTGAGTGTGGCCAGCATATTTTTGTACCAGAGGGAACCCAAGTGAAACTAAAGAACTGGGATAAGGTCAAAAGCCGTTGTGAAAAATAAAATCTTAAGCTTTAGGGGCAAATGAGAGCAAAGAGATTCCCAGAGGAAGACCTCCAGGGTGTATCTTAACACACTAGAAAGAGCTGGTGGGCTATGGTGGGAGTGAAACTAAAAGAGAACTTGTCAAATTTTGCACACAGTGGTGGACACTCGATAGACCTGATGGAGGACTGAAGTGGCCAGCAAGTGGTACACTGGACTATGAGACACTATTACAGTTAATGCTTTTCCTTAGGCGTGAGCAGAAGTGGCAAGAGGTGACTTATGCTGATATCAGCCTTCAAAGTCACCCCAAGTGGCAAAGGGATTGTGGGATTAGGCCACCATCTGATCCACTGGTACTGGCTCTTGAAAAGGATAATAAAGCTAACAGGGAAAAGCTCAAACGGTGTTGTAGCACATGCTCAATAAATGAAAGATGCTCACACCCAAGTAAAGTGCATCCAAGAGAGATCTTAGAACAAGGGATGGTAGAGGCACTTTTACCACCCCCTAGAAAACAGGAAGGAGGGAGGGTAGAGGAATGAGTAAAATCAGAACTCTCACCAACTTTAGCCTGCCCTAACTTATCTTCTGGTTCATCTGCCCTGGGAAAAACAGTAATTGAGGTAGAGGTTTCCCCACCAACTCCTGACTCAAGGGAACCATGGAGGCTTTACCCACCATTGCCTAGTAGCGATAGTGAATGGGATGAATCTGAACCAAGCCCCAAGCTTTAGTAGCAGTAGTAAGGGAGGGAGAAAGGGAGAAACATGAGCAAGACCCACCAAGACAAGGACCACCCTGACTCGGAAAAGATGTGCATTTTGCAAGAAATTTGGACACTGGAAAAACCAGTGCCCAGAACAAAGAAGGGGAGATGAACAGAGAAATGGCGATTGGAGAGGAGAAAGGGTGGTTGTTATATGAAGGAGGACTGAGGAGGACCGGAGAGCCCTACCCTAGGGGACCCTCTGGTTATAGTTAAACTGAGGAATGAAGAAAAGGAAGTGGAAGTTTTAGTGGACACAGGGGCAACATTTTCAGTGTTGAATAAGGCCCTAATACCTCTAACAAATTATGATGTTATAGTAAAGAGGGCTACTGGTCAATCTGAAAAAGCATATTTTTGCAAACCATTAAGGTATAAATTGGGAAAGCAACGGGGGATTCACTGACTCTTATATATGCCTAATGCTCCATCTGCACTTTTGGGCAGGGATCTGCTAGAGCAACTGGATGCAAAAATACTATTTAAAAACAGAGAAATTAGTTTAGTTTAGAGGTAATGGACCAACAATATGTGGAGTTGTTAAGCCTAATGTTAATAACCAAAGAAACTGAAATTTCTCTTGAAGAAGAGGAAAACTTCAAGAAAATAATGGATCAGGTATTCCCTGGGGTATGGGCTTCTAATATACCAGGCAGAGCAAAGAATGCATTATCCATAGAAATGAAGCTCCAAGAAGGAGACCAGTGAGGGGTAAACAATACCTCCTAAAGAAGGAAGACAGAGAAGGGATTAGCCCAATCATAGAAAACTTTTTGCAAACAGGACTGTTAAAAGAATGCCAATCTGATTTTAACACTCCCATTTTGCCAGTAAAGAGGCCTGATGGGTGATACAGGTTAGTACAAGATCTAAAGGCTGTTCACAAAATAACTGCAGACTTGTATCCAGTAGTTGCTAATCCTTCCCTATACCTTGTTAACTCGTTTAACACCTGAACTAGCCTGGCTGACCATTTTAGATTTAAAGGATGTTTTCTTTTGCCTCCCTCTCCATGAAGCCAGCCAGAAGATTTTTGCATTTGAATGGGAGAATCCCAAAACTGGATGGAGGAACCAGCTCACATGGTGTGTACTACCAAAGGGGTACGAGAACTCCCCCACTATATTTGGGGAGACACTTGCCAAGGATTTAGAGTCTTGGCAACCTCCACCAGGAGAAGGACAGTTGCTCCAGTATGAGGATGACCTCCTGATAGCTGCCCAGACCCAGGAGACGTGTGGACTGAACAGTAAGCGTCCTAAACTTTTTGGGCCTACAGGGGGGTATCAAGTCTCCCAGAAGAAAGCCCAAATGGTGAGGCAAACAGTTGTTTACCCAGGTTATGAAGTGAGTGCTGAACAAAGGACCTCGGGGCAGGATCACAAAGAAGCAATATGCCAGACCCTGAGACCTCAGACAGTGAAAGAACTGAGAACCCTTTTAGGCATGACTGGGTGGTGCAGGCTATGGATTTATAACTATAGGTTGCTTGTTAAACCTTTATATGCCCTGATCACAGAAGGGAGCAGAGATCTTCAGTAGACAAAAGAAGCAACCCAAGCCTTCAACCAGCTAAAGAAGGCCCTCATGTCAGCTCCAGCTCTGGGACTTCCAGATGCGAGTAAACCATTTTTCCTGTTTTCCCACGAAAAAGAAGGGATTGCCTTTGGAATATTAGCACAGAACTTAGGCCTGTACCAGAGAGCAGTGGCTTATCTCTCCAAACAGCTGGACACGGCAGCTAAAGGATGGCCAAGGTGTTTCAGAGCCGTTGCAGCAGTGGCAGTGAACATCCAAGAAGTGCGCAAATTCACCCCAGGCCAGAAGATGACTGTGCTAATATCCCACACGGAGTCTGCAGTCCTTGAGGCAAAAGGGGGACATTGGCTCGTCCCACAGAGGTTTCTGAAGTACCAAGCTATACTAGTAGAACAAGATGATGTTGAAATCATGGTAACTAACATGGTGAGCCCAGCTTCCTTCCTCAGCGGGAGTATGGGAGAACCAGTGATCCATGACTGTCTAGAGACCACTGAAGCCACCTACTCCAGCTGCCCAGATCTGAAGGACACCCCACCTGAAGATGCTGAGACCTGGTTTACTGATGGAAGCAGCTATGTCATCAGTGAAAAAAGGCATGCTGGGTATGTGGTTACCACAAGCAGAGAGGTAATCGAGTCCCTGGACCTTTGCCAGCAAACACCTCTGCACAAAAGGCTGAAACAGTTGCCTTAACTTGAGCCTTAGAGCTGGCGAAAGGAAAAGAGATTAACATCTACACAGACTCAAGGTATGCATTTGGAGTGGTTCATGTACATGGAGCCATTTGGAGAGAGAGAGGACTGTTGAATTCACAAGGGAAGAATATTAAACATGCACAAGAGATACTGAGAGTACTAGATGCAGTACAACTACCTAAGAATGCAGCCGTCATGCACATTAAGGCACACCAACAAAAGAGCTCTGAATTGGAAGAAGGAAACATGCTGGCAGAAAGAGAGGCAAAAGACACAGCCAAAGGTGAGGTATTTGAGGAGACAATTGAGGCAACATCGATCCCAGATGGAAAAATTTCAAAATATTGAAGGTAAGCCAGTGTACAATAAAACGGATAAGAAACTTATTAAAAGAGAAAAAGCAGATTATAATCAAGAAGGATGGCCTGTAACAGAGGAAGGGAAACTTGCAATGCCTTCCTACTTGCTGTAGTCATTAGTGCAAAAGGAAGATGAAAAAACACATTGGCGAGTAGATCCCCTCTATAACCATCTGAAAGGAAAATTATGGCCAGGAACCTACAGGGCACAGTAATTCAGATAACTCATCAGTGTAGCCTTTGCCTCCAAACTAATCCTAGAAACATCCCAAAGCCTAAAGTTGGACAATCTGGGAAAGGTTGCAGACCTGGGCAACAGTGGTAAATCAATTTCACAGAATTACCCAGGAAGGGGGGATATCGTTATCTCCTGGTATTGACTGATACCTTTTCAGGTTGGCCAGAAACTTTCCCTACTAGGCCAGCTAAAGCATGAGAGGTAACTGTGGGAATCCATAAAATCAGAAGGTTTTGGGAAAACTGCAGAAGACAGGCCTCAGTTACAGCCGAATACTGAACAGTGCTAAAGCAGCAGAAAAGATATCTAAGCTATAGCGAAGACATGGGAAATAGAACAATAGAGCTGTGTAGTTTAGCTTTCTAAGTTGCACCAAGTTTATTTAGTAGATATTGAGAAGGTTAAATGTGAATGGTGCTCTGTGCTTTGTCTCTTATAAACGGGCTATTGTATGCGAGAATAGGTCACCATTGTTTTAACCAAAGCTACGTGTGCTTAAAGTGATTGGATAGAACTACCGTCAGTATGCTTTTGCTCTATGTAATTGGCTAAGACAGCTTTATGGTATGTTGTAACATTAAGTTTCTTTAGCCTGCTGCCTGACCAGCGAGCTGTTAGCATCCCTTCATTGCTGTTAGCATCTCTTCATTGCCTTAACCCTGTAATGAGACTGATGCTGAAAATAAATAGCTCAAGACGCTTGTCATAGCAGCCCCGTCCCGTTTGTGTCTGTATATGAACTGCCGGCGCACAGTAACCAAAGTGCTGTTGCAAGAAATAATGCTGAAGTTTGGAGTTCCAGCCACCATATCCTCAGATAGAGGGCCGCACTTTATTTGAAAAATTTAGCAACAAATTAGCCACCACCTGGGAATAGACTGGGAGCTGCTCCATATCATCCTCAATCGAGTGGGCAGGTGGAAAAGATGAATCATTTGATTAAGCAGCAAATTGTAAG
Organism: Agelaius phoeniceus; assembly: GCF_051311805.1. NCBI lineage: Eukaryota > Metazoa > Chordata > Aves > Passeriformes > Icteridae > Agelaius > Agelaius phoeniceus. The sequence continues at coordinate 26,976,133 of NC_135303.1, read as the reverse complement.
ATTGGGACAGGAGGCAAACCTACCTTGGTCCCAGGCTCTCCCATTAGCATTATTGCAAATTTGGAAAAAAACAAGGACAAAAGAAAAATTGAGCCCCTTTGAAATATTATGGGAGACCATATGCAGTTCAAGAAGGAACCACAGCTACACAAGTAGGGGAGGAAACCCTACACAAGTATATGGTAGCCCTGAATAAACAACTGAGAGAAATTGAAAAATATGTGGCTGGAGCTCAAACCAGATAATTAGATGGACCAGTACACGATGTACAACCTGGGGATTATGTATATGTTAAATCTTTTGCAGAAAAGACCCTGGAACTGCAGTGGCAAGGACCATTCCAAGCGCTCCTCACCACCTTTACTACAATCAAAATCAAGAACAGAAGGCCTGGACCCATCACTCCCGAGTGAAGAAAGCCCCTGAGAGAGTCCGCAAAGTGACACCAGGCAACAATGAACTGAGGCTGAAGCTCACCCGGAACAGCGAATAAATGGACTTAGAGAAATCATAGACATAATGGAGAAGGTCGTAACCATTATATCCATTGCCATGGTTGGAACAGGAGCCAATGCAATACCATGGGGTACAACGTAACTGGAATATACTGGTGCCAAGGGAGGGCCTACGATTCCCACTCTCCTAAGGCCATAAATGAGATTCTAAAGGTCACGAATGCACGTTTGTGAGAAGGGAGAAATGTTTAGCGATGTAACTATGCATTTCTGCAAGATGGCTTCCATGAGGCTTACCATCCACCTGTGAAACTCATTCAGATTAGCTCTGAATGCTGTGACAAATGTTTGAGTAAGTGTCCAGAGTTTAGACAAAAACAGAGGGGTGTGCAGTAAGAAGGTATGATCTTGACTTTAACATCACTCAAGTGTGTACTGAATATCCTAAGAACAAGACCAGAACTACCCCACCAATGCAAAAGAAAGCTGTTATTGGCCCAAAAGCCAATTATTCCAGAAGTAGAAGAGGAGCCTACAGTTCCTATGATTCCTAGAATTGGGCCGTATGCTATTAAGAAAACAGGAATTCAGAGACTGCTGGTTAATCCAGAATGGTCTCTGAAGCGAGTAGGAATGGGAATACAAGTAAATGCTTCGGACATCTGACCGGAGTGTGCCCCATTTCTAAGAAATCCTTTCTTGGACTGGACCACTTGGCTTCAGAAACGATTGCCCTCGAACTTTAAGAGTAAAAGGGATCTCACTGGGCTGCTAGAGACTGGACTGAGAGTGCTAAATACCATAGACTCAGAAGTGTTACTGAAAAAATTAACCACAGTGGGAAGTGACTTGGTTAAACTACAGCAACCTTTTCTATCCTCCCTACTAGCAAAAGGTGACAACCGTTGGAAGTTATGCAAAGTGTTACCAGAATGGGAGAGGCCAGCAAATGGCCCTTCCTAGCAAGGCTTTGGTGGCAGGGGCTGTGGAGGGTGGATGGGGGGGGGGGGGGGCGAGGGAGGGGGCAATTGCCAGGCTGCTTCTGGGAAGCCGAGGGAAGCTTGCCCTTGTCTGATGGAGCCAGTGCAGGTGGGCTTTGGAGGCTACAAAGTATCTGCCTTGCAGTGGGACTTGTTCCAGCTGCCCCCTCAGTTTGCTGGCCAGTGGGTAACATGCAGGCTGGGAAGGAAGCAAGATTGGGACTGAAGCAAGATTTGCTTTTCCTTAAGGACAGGCAGGAAAGCAGCAAAGCTGCCTGGCTTTTGTCATATCGGCCATCTAGGCATTAAAAGCAATGTGAAGGCCAGCAGTGTGCAAAGGTAATTCTGTTAGTGTTGCTTTCTTAGAGGAATGCCAGAGTCTTTTGGGACAACCACCGAGCTTCTCCAAGGGAGCTGGCAGAGGGATCTAGAAATTCTGCATGAATGTTTGCTAGAGAATTGCCCGTGTGCTGTCCCTGGGTGTGTGTGTGTCCCCATCAGTTGGCCTGAAAAACATCCTGTTTCTCCAAGTTTCAAGGGAGGAGTGATGAGGTGGGAGACCAGCTCAGAGGCCCAAAGGAGGGAAACCATGCAGTGACATTATTGGGCAGCAAAAGGAGAATTGAGAAAGGGGGCAGGATGAATGCCTCCACTTTGAGAGGAAGCTTTGGAGTTGGCTCTGCGCTGGACAACTTGCAAATTCCAGCTCCTCTCAGAGCTGGAGGAGCGCCAGTGGGAGGAGCCCTTCCGGCTCTCCAGGGCAGGAGATGAGGTCTGGGCCCTTGCACAGAGGCAGGCTCCTGTGCACCTGCAGCTGGAGGCACCTTGCAGAGAAGCACCGGGAAGAGCCAGGGCTGTCCCTGCACTGCTTTTGCCCGTCTCATCAGACGACTGAGGAGAAAAGGCCCAATGGGAAGCTTCTCAGAGCAAACTTGCAGCAGAAGAAGTACAAGGGGCAGAGGCGGCCCATGCCCCTTTCTGTCCCATGGCTCCCCCGGGGGTTCTAGATGGAATGTTGGGCTGTGCCCATAGCAACTGTCGTTGTCTCCTGCTCCTGCGGCCCTTGCTGGAACGCTGCTGGAGCAGCGCTGGAGCAGCAGCTGCAGGATCAGCTCCTGGGCTGTCCCTGACCTTCTGCACTCAGCGCCAGACCCGGCCTCTGCACCGACATCCTGGTCTCCTCGTCTGCCTCCGGGCATCCCCACAGCACTTGGGAACCGTCCAAGGTAAGAAAATCCCCGTTTGCCCTCAAAGCACTAGCACAGGGGCAGGAGGCTCCAGCTGGCTCTCCCACCAAGCACGACACACAGGCTGCGTGCTCACTTTCCCCAGACGAGCTTCCACGTGAAAGCAGGGTGCAGCTTCTGAAGGAATCGTGTTGCCTCCAGGGGAAACACAGACCTTTCCACAGAGGACCTAGAGAGGTGTCCCAGTGCAGTTGCAGATCCTCGTCCACACATCACCTGATTAAACATTCTTAGCACCCATTTCAGTCCTCAAACTATCTTGTGCTGACCCCAAAACAAATTGTTCCTGGCTGAGCAGGTCAGGGCTTCAGTGTCAACAAATCCCCTTATGCCCTGACTCTGCTCACACCCGCTCCAAAGCTTCAAACACCACAATGATGGCACTTCTCCTCTGGCATCCCTGTCGTTCAGGGCATGGAAGCATTTGACTGGGCTTCTCCTCAAACACAGGCTTTAACTTTAAAAACCATCTGGGATCAGCAATTCTTATCTACTTACCTAGTTCCATCGCTTCTAGATCCATTCTATTTTAATATCTTTAGAGATTCTTTTTTCAGTGCACGTAGGGCTGGTTCTACCTCATGCTCAGGGGCGGCCGTCAAATGCCATCTCCTCAAGAGCACAATCACAGTAGCACAGAATTTTCTGCCTTGGAAGGGATTCTGAAAGATCACTGAGCCCAACTGCAGGGCCTGCCCGGGGCAGCCTCAACAATCACAGCCTGTGCCCAAGAGCAGTGTCCAAACACTTTTGGAGCTCAGTCAGCCTTGGTGCTGTGCCCCCTTCCCTGGGGAGGCTGTTGCAGTGCCCAAGCAGCCTCTGGCTGAAGAAGCTTTTCCTTCGATCCAACCTAAGCCTGCACTGGCACATCTCCCCTGCCATTCTCTTGGCTCTTCTCCGTGGCCCCGGGAGTGAAGAGAGTAGTGCATGGCCTTCTGCTTGCCCTCCTGAGGAAGCTGCTGACTGCTAGAGGGTCCTGCCTAGGACATTCCATGTCAAAAAGGCGGCAATGAGAGCAAAGAGAAAGGAGCTGGGACACAGGAGCTCGGGCTTTGCAATGATGAGGATGAGAAGGAAGGCTACTGACACATCCTTGGCAGAAGGGTTTTGAACTGGAGCATTGCTTTGATCTCTTTCAGGTGGAAAGGAGAGGCACAATGAAAAGGAAAGCAAGAGCCCAGATTCAGCCGTGAGTTTTGGCCTAGGGTTAAAGCACAGCAAACTGGAGGAATGGCGAGGAGGAGAACTGCTCTTTCAGAGTCAGGCTGGGATTGGTTCAAGCCTGTGGGTGCACAGCAAGGCTCTCTTGACCACTTGCCTTTCTCACCTCCACCTCCTTCTTCCTTTAGACACATCAATGTTGGCAGCGACTTTCAGGCTGAGCTCCCAGAGCTGCAGAGCAGAGCACCAAGTGAGGATGAAGAGCCTGCAAGCCTGGTCTGGAAGCCCTGGGGGGAGGAAGACTCTGACATGGAAAAACCTGACAGAGGTAGCTTTGCTTCAAGCTTTTCTTCCAGCCCTGAGCTACTTGGGTCTTGAAAAGGCTCCTTTTGCCTAAAAAAGGCAGCGTTTTGAAGGCTCTGCTTCTCTCCTTGTCTCGCCCATCTTCCCATGGAGAAGTGTTAGAGGCAAGGAGAAAGAGCAAGCACCTTGCTCTCCAAATTGGTCAGGGCCGTTTGCCACTGGAAGAGGGGAGATTGGCCCCCACTTCTTCTTACAGAAGCTGCTTTGGAGGGAGAGCCAGCACTGCGTGGGTCCTTGCTTCAGCTGGCTCTGTCTTTGCTCTCCTTTTCATGCTCTCTCTCCAAGCTGCTGTCTTTAGCTGCTGGCCTTTCCTTCTGCCTTGCATGGCAACCTTTGCCCTTGCTGGCCTCCAGGCTGACTTTCGGTGGGTTTTTTCTTGTGCTTGCAGTAAGAGAACTGTTGGACATGGCCAGCTCCCGTGGCATTCCCGGGGCAGCAGCTAACCTGGAGCGCGCCCTGCACTGCCTGCACCAGGCACGTGGCAGCGTTCCGGTAAGAAGCGGCTGTTTGGGCGCAGAGGAGAGGGCACAGGGAATGCAGAAGGCCCGGGCACTGGGACAGCCTTTCCTGGCTGCTCTTGGAAGAAGGGTCTTAACAGGGAGCAGAGCACTTGCTGCCTGCTGGGTCTCCTCCAGCTGCGTCAGGGCTGAGCCCAAAGGGCTCCATCAGGGAGAATCTCCCTCCTGGAGGCGGCGGCGGCGGCAGAAGGTCCTGCTGCCTTGTAAATGGCCTGGAGATTTGGCTTCTCTAAGACATTTGGAGGGGAAATTCCCAGAAGCCTCAGTCAGCTGAGGCCATTCTGGCTGCAGGAGCAGCAAAATCCTCAGCTTGGTGAGCAAAAGGCCACTCTTGGGGACCAGGATCAAAGGGTTGGGCAGCAAAAACTAGGGACCGGGAGCAAATCACAGTGTTTCACCCACATGGGATACAGTTGCTTGAATGTCTGGAGAGGCAAAGGAGCTGAAAGGCAGCACCTGTGATTTTTTGGCTCATTTTTAATGTGCTGGGGCGGCTAAAGCCTTTTCCCTCTTGATCTTGCAGGAGGCTCTGGAGATGCTGCTCTCAGAGGGGCCTGCAACACCTCAAGGCCATCCCATGGCTGATTATCATTACGCAGGTAAGCAAAGCAGAGCTTCTTGCGTCCCTGACAGATGCTGCCATCCCCTTCATTGTTGTGGCAAGCGTTTCTGCTTCAAGAAATTGTGCTTAACACCAGCACAAGGTCTTGTCTCCTCTGTGGGTGGGGAAAGCACCAGCATCTAGTCCTTCAGCTTTACTTGTTTTCCAATCCTTCTCCCCGGGCAATGCCTGCTCTTGTCTTCACGACCTTCTGAGGGAGCAGACACGTACACCCACGTGAATGACGGCCTGCGACCATTTTCTTTCGGCAGCCAGTGGGATCTACTTGGTGTGGATCAATGGATCCCTTTACTACCCGCTGCTTTTTATTGCCAGGCTCTGATAGATGGACACCTGAGGAGAAGGAGTCCTTCCAAAAGGCTTTCCACACCTACGGCAAGGATTTTCATCTCATCCAGAAGCAGGTAAAGCCACGGGACATTCTTTGCCCGAGCAGATCATCAGCAGGAAAGCTTGGTTATTTCTGGGAACAAGCACTGGGCTTCAGTCTCTCTCTTCTCAAGGAGCAAGTATCTTCAAGTAGTAACAAAAGGGGACATCAAAAGCCTGTGTCAAAAGGATGATCCTGCCTCTCCAGCCCTTTTCTCCAAGCTCTTTTGGAAGATGAAGCTTTATTCTGTCAGACTTGTGGCACAGGTCTGCTGCTGCTTCCACAAGACGCTGTGCTGGCATAACTGGAGTGAAGCGGGGAAAGAAGAACTGTGCTAGATGGATTTGTTGTTGATCTGTGCATTGCGTGTATTAGCACCTAGCATAATACACGCTTTAAGACATTGCATGATGCCTCTCTTTCCCCATGTTGATTTCATTTTACACCCTACTCCATTTACTTCATGCTTTTACTTCCTAGTTGACTCCATAGTCTACTTTTTCCCCAGTGCACCCAACACCATTTTCGATTCCTTCTTTTTCTCTTCACAACAGATCCAGACTAAGACCGTGGCCCAGTGTGTGGAGTACTACTACTCCTGGAAAAAGGAGCATAAACTTGCCAGCACTCTTGCTCAGGTGAGGGGCAGGAAAATGGAGATGTGCCAGGAAGGTTGAGAAACTGGGAGAAAAGCTGCTGGTGAGCCATGCCAGACGCCCCTTTGCCAGGATCACATTGTCCCATGCGCTGGGAAAGGCACAGCAGATGCTGCCCGGGCCTTCCTTGTGCTGCTGCCCTGAAGTATGCAATTCTGGAGCCTAACTTTGACCCAAGAAAGCAGCACCGCCACCAAAATGGGCTTTGACTCTCTACAGATGGGCTTCTCAAGGGCTGGCACCCTCGCTGACTCCAATCAGACCCCAAATTCCCCACTGCTTGCTGACATCAGCAATCCGGGCTGCCTTTGTGGATATGCTGCAGAATTTCAGGGAGTTTTTCTAGCCTCCCAGCATAGTCCCCAAGAAGGAGCTGCCGGTGCTGTGGCTCCCCTAAAACTTTCCTTACTGGCAAAGAGCAATTTGCTTCCCATCATGTGAGAGAGAGAGAGAGAGAGACAGGGAGGGAGATTATTTTGGGGACTAGAAAATGGCTAACCACGTGTCTACCCTAATTGGACGGAATTGAAATGCCATTGCCTAGACATTTGTGGAGGAAAAGCAGAGAGAAATAGATGTTAGGCAGAAAGGTAGAAATAAGAAATGTAGAGCTCTAAATAGCCAGGTCTTTATCCCACCCCTTTGGCCTGTAGAAAAGAGGAGTATTTTCCTCCAAGCTCTGGCTTGGCAGCCCACCGCAGCCCATTGGCAAAGACAGCCGGTTTCTCAGCTCTTGAGGCTTTGGAAGGATTTGCTTAGGCCGACAGATTTTTGTGCTGGATGCTCTGATTTCCAGCTTTGTGAGAGGAAGGAAGCATTGATAAGGACTCTTTGATTTCCAGAGTGTGGGCAAAGCAAAGAGGAGCAAAAGCCCTCCCAGAAAGGAGAACGGGGAGACAGGGAAGAAAAGCCGCAAGAGGGCTCGCAGCGCCGAGTGTCCCTGCTGCCAACCGCGCCAGCTGCCCCCTTCGGCGGGAGGCCCCTTTCCCTGCGGGCAGTGCAAACGGTGCGCAAGTTCCTCCTCTTTCTGCTCAAAGCTGCGCCTTTGGACTAAAACGGGCTGACCCTTTTCAAAGGCACCGCAGGGGAAGCTGGGGGGGCACTTGCAGCATCGCCCCCGGCAGCCGTGCTCAAGCTTAACACCCACCTCAAACCCAAAGAGCTTAGGTAAAACCCAGCCTTCACAATGAAACCTTGCCGTGCCCCAACAAGACCCAGTTGATACAAGTAGGAATAGATCCATCAAAGCTTGGTTTGATGCTGCTGATCAAATTCAAAAGAGGATGCAGCAAAAGGAGGAAGACATTTCAAGGCATTGAAAGTAGAACCATCAGACTCATGGTGCTGATCCATTGACAAATGTGCCACTGCTCAAAAAGACAGAAATTCATACTCAAACGGAGATCTCGGCACTTGGTTTCATGGTGTGTACTAGCGTCAGCAATGGATGGTTTGTTTCCTATCTTGCAGGGTGTTTGAAAGCATGAAGGAAAGGAACTAACACAGGAGAAGACATCGGCCTCGGAAGACAGCAGAGCCTCTCCCCAAGAAGAAAATGCTCTGAAGTTAGACAAGCCTGCAGGTTGTCCAGGGCTAGCAAGAGTTAGGTGTCAATAGGACTAGATAGGAATAGGACTGTTTTTTAAGCTTTTAGGGTAGTTGAATCTTCTACATAGTTAGTGATAGGACATGATAGGAATCTCCTCAATTTAGTAGTTAAGATCCATTAGTATTATTGGAGATTCATCAGTTTCATTAGATTTCTCAATAAATTTCAAAGGCTGGGTGTTGTCTATGCTCTGCCTTTTGTCATTTTGCCTTTGTGGAGAGCCAATGGGTCTTTATCATTAAACCAAAGTTTGTTCCATTTTGTCTTTTTGTCTGTCTAAAAACACTCCGGCAATGTTTGTTCCATTTGCCTGGTGTTGCAAAGACGGCACTTGCCCTGAGAGAAGAAGCTGGGCAGGCGCCACCTCCCCCAGGCCCAGCCCCTTGCTCAGCTGGCAGGACTAAGTGAGGTGTGTCTCCTTTACTGCCAGTGAAATAACGCTGGGGCTTCAGCCTTTGATTCCTCAACATCTCAGCTGGGAGTGGAAAGGGAGGCTTTGTTTAGTTCACTGAATTGCATCTAGATGAGTGGTCTGGTCTCCCCATATTTTCTGGCATAAAAGCAGCGGGTTTAGTCCTTTTTGGAGCCCAGCCAGAAAACTTTCTTTCATTTTGGGGGACTGATGGAGCTGACCACCTTGGAGGACGTTTCTAAGCCCTCCGATTCTATCCAATTCCTATCGGCATGCACCACAAAGGCATGGCTAGTTCAGTTTCAGTTTCTCCTGAAAGGACCAGTGTCCCGCTCTGGGCCTCCAGCAATCTCCTTAGCTAAAGCCGAGCAGGTGTGATCATTATCCTCTGACTTGTCACAGCTGGGGCACTTGCGCCAAAGAAGAATCCAAGTCACTCTTTTATGGAGGCCAGCAAATGGCCCTGCCTAGCAAGGCTTTGGTGGCAGGGGCTGTGGAGGGTGGATGGAGAGGGGGCGAGGGAGGGGGCAATTGCCAGGCTGCTTCTGGGAAGCCGAGGGAAGCTTGCCCTTGTCTGATGGAGCCGGTGCAGGTGGGCTTTGGAGGCTACAAAGTATCTGCCTTGCAGTGGGACTTGTTCCAGCTGCCCCCTCAGTTTGCTGGCCAGTGGGTAACATGCAGGCTGGGAAGGAAGCAAGATTGGGACTGAAGCAAGATTTGCTTTTCCTTAAGGACAGGCAGGAAAGCAGCAAAGCTGCCTGGCTTTTGTCATATCGGCGATCTAGGCGTTAAAAGCAATGTGAAGGCCAGCAGTGTGCAAAGGTAATTCTGTTAGTGTTGCTTCCTTAGAGGAATGCCAGAGTCTTTTGGGACAACCACCGAGCTTCTCCAAGGGAGCTGGAAGAGGGATCTAGAAATTCTGCATGAATGTTTGCTAGAGAATTGCCCGTGTGCTGTCCCTGGGGGTGTGTGTGTGTGTCCCCATCAGTTGGCCTGAAAAACATCCTGTTTCTCCAAGTTTCAAGGGAGGAGTGATGAGGTGAGAGACCAGCTCAGAGGCCCAAAGGAGGGAAACCATGCAGTGACATTATTGGGCAGCAAAAGGAGAATTGAGAAAGGGGGCAGGATGAATGCCTCCACTTTGAGAGGAAGCTTTGGAGTTGGCTCTGCGCTGGACAACTTGCAAATTCCAGCTCCTCTCAGAGCTGGAGGAGAGCCAGTGGGAGGAGCCCTTCCGGCTCTCCAGGGCAGGAGATGAGGTCTGGGCCCTTGCACAGAGGCAGGCTCCTGTGCACCTGCAGCTGGAGGCACCTTGCAGAGAAGCACCGGGAAGAGCCAGGGCTGTCCCTGCACTGCTTTTGCCCGTCTCATCAGACGACTGAGGAGAAAAGGCCCAATGGGAAGCTTCTCAGAGCAAACTTGCAGCAGAAGAAGTACAAGGGGCAGAGGCGGCCCATGCCCCTTTCTGTCCCATGGCTCCCCCGGGGGTTCTAGATGGAATGTTGGGCTGTGCCCATAGCAACTGTCGTTGTCTCCTGCTCCTGCGGCCCTTGCTGGAACGCTGCTGGAGCAGCGCTGGAGCAGCAGCTGCAGGATCAGCTCCTGGGCTGTCCCTGACCAGCCGCCTTCTGCACTCAGCGCCAGACCCGGCCTCTGCACCGACATCCTGGTCTCCTCGTCTGCCCCAAGGCATCCCCACAGCCCTTGGGATCCAAGTGTCCAGAATCACTGGCAGGTCCACTACCAGGGGCACACAGTGTCTCAGCCCGACTAGGAGTACGAAGGATAGCCAGAAAACGGCTTGGGTCAGAGACCTTCCTGGGGCCTAGGCACTTGATAGGTGCCAGCCTTCTGCTCAAGCAGAAACAAGCTCGGCTTTTGTCTTTGGCACAGTAAGCAGCCCAGGCAGAGCCAAGCCAGGCCCAGCCGCTCTCATAGGCAGCAGGAACTCCCTGAGCACTGCCGTGCTGCCTCAGAGTACAACAACAGCTTCTGTAGAGGGGCATAAATGCCTCTGAGACCGAGTGGCAACTTCTGGCGCAGCTTACACCCAGACACACACACAACACACTGCTCTGGCAGACAAGAAATGCACCGGACGTACTCAGTGTCTTCAGGCCCTGCTCCTCCCTCATCTCGGGCTGCTGGGCTGCGCTGCTGCAGGAAGTGCCAGCAGCGGGGGGTGAGCTGGCTGCTGCAGGCCATGCTGGTCCAGCGGCACCAGGTTGAATTGCAGAGCCCGTCTTGAGCTAGGACAAGAAAGGATTGCCCGTCAGAAGGGTGGCTGGCACACATGCCCTGTGGAGCGCACGGCAAAAGCAAGGCCTTGGGAAGATGCTGTCAGCCACTGCCAGGCCTCTCCAGCTAGGGCGTTTCCCATGGCCCCTTCTCAAAGGCAACTTTGGGAAAAGCCCAAAGGCTACTTGGACGCAGCCCCTCAGGGACACTTCCATCCTCCACGTTTGCAGCTTTTCTGCTAGACACTGGCAACGAGGTATCACTGAGGCTGCCAAGATCCAAAAAGAGATCCGAGCATGGCCCCAGAGCCTTGTTGCTTTCCTCCTCCTGTCTTTTCCTGGGCAATGAAATCACCCCGGAGCTGGCATACAACGGTCTGCTCAGAAGCCCGCAGCGTGTCCCTTCTCTGATCTGTTTCACGGATTTCCCCTCTCTATGGCAGCCTTTAGGGAGCCGCCCTTTGGAGCCACCTTCCAGCCCCGCCCAGACCCACCCACCTTTCACAATGCAGGGCTGCCGAGGATTCTCCTCTCCAAACTCTGCTCTGACCGGCTGGAAGTGAAGCACAGCCTGAAGCAAATTAGTCCATTAGGAGAGGGCAGGTCCCTTCCAGGGCCCCGTGTCTCCCAGATCCCCTGCAAGGCTGTCGGCTGCGTCTCTGGGCCGCTCCGTCTGCTTACCGACCACGGGCAGCCTGCACTGACAGTGGGCAGAAGGGGCTGACTCCTACGCTGGGAATCATGGAATGCTGCCTCTTGTCTGATGCCAAGAGACATTCTCGGGCCCTCTCAGCATCCCAGCTTAAATGTCAAACTTCAGAACCCACTGGCCAGCACTTCCTTGGCCCTCCTCAAGCAGCACTACGTCATGGCAGGCACACCGCCCCCAGCATCTTCAGCCACGAGCAACAAGGGCTGCTCCGAAACGAGAAGCCTGGCCCTGCACCAAAGGCAGTGCCAAGCTCAGCTGCCACTTACCGGCTCTGTGTGTTCAGGCTGTGGAGGGACAGCAGCTGGAGGCTTGATGTTCCTTTGCTCCTCTTCAGCCTCTTCCTCCATGACAGAGGCAGCTGGAGGAGCTGCTGAGCCAGCTGTTGAGCCCTGCAGACAGACAGAAGTGAGAGAGATGGGCAAAAGCCAATCCCTTAGGAGCTGCTTTCTATTGAGCTGGGAAAGGACCCAGAAGTAGGGGAAATCATAGACTTTGATACATGTGGGTCTCTGAGTCACGAAAACTCGAGGAAGATAGCTGCATGAGCTGCTACTCCATCTTGCTATGCATTTGAGCTTCCCTGCTGGCTACAAGCAGAAAGACGCCTTGGAGCCGTCCCATTTGCCTTTCGTCTCTTGAAAGGCTCTTCACTGGAAAATCACCAAACGGCCAGTGCTCCCTTTGCTACTGCTGATGCCACCGGGCAGTTGGCCTTTCTTTCAGCCTCCCACGCTGGCACTCCACACTCGACTGCAACAGGCCAAGCTGGCAGAATTGCTGCACAATTCTCACACGCCAGCAACCTCTCAGCTTCCTTTGCCACTCACCAAAGGACAGGCTTGTCTCAACCCGCGTGTCAGGTGACCTGCAGCGAGCAAGGCAAAAGTTACCAGAGGCCCTTAGAAAAGTGCCCGTGCTGGCGACTCCCACAGCACGAGGCAGTCCCAACACAGAGCCACTTTGCCAACGTGCCTCCAGGAGCAACAGCTCTTTCCCACAGCCAGCAAGAGAACCACAAGGGCGCTATAGTAGGCTCTGTCGACATTTGGGCCTCTTTTGCCAAGAGAGAACTAGAAACACGGTGGTGGAAATGCCCGTTGCTCTTCAAAAGTTTGAGCTCCTGTTGTGCCCAACAGCTCAAGCAGCATTTTCCTCTTCTCTTTCCTGCATTTTAGATCTCTATCCTTTTAAATGGCATGCCCTAATTCCCATTCGTTGGCTGAAGATGATAGCCCAGCAAAGCTTCCATAAAGGGCCCCTTGACTGCGACAGCTCCCTGCTGAAGCAGCCCAGGAACAGCTGCTGGGCTCAGCAGCAAACCCTCCCTGCAAACCCTTGGAGTTTGTGCTGCATCGCCAAGGGAATCGCAGTCTTGGAACACCATCAAAGGGTCAAGTCACACAGCCAAGGCCTCTAAGGGGCAATGTTGGAGTGAAAGGCGCTTTCCTTTGCTTCTGGAGAGAACCACTGAGTTGGTAGAAGTACTTCTGAGGATCTCTCCTCAGAGTCTGCAATTTGCAGCTCGTCTCGCTTGAAGCAGCAAGCTGAGGAAATGACGGACTCTGCTGCCACGCACTCTCCTGGGGAGGGAAGGCAACTGCTGCAGGTTGCACTGCAAATACTCTGCACCCGCCACCCAGTACAGATGCCCCCTTTTTAGCTGATGCTGCTGGCAGGACATTGACCAAAGCAGTGGCACCTTCATGGCCATTTTGTTCCCAAATAAACTGGGTCACTAGTGCGGCATCAAGAGCAGAGTGAAGCAAAAGCTGGGCGATGCCAGCCCCAGGAGAAACCTTTACTTACGAGTCAGCTGGGTCAGGTAGTAGCCGGAACAGACAACAGAAAAGACGGTGCAAACCACGGCACAGACTTGCCCGATCATTTTGGCAGCACTGTGCGGGTTTGCACGCTGAATGCCACCCAAGGGAAAGCCAAGACTCCTCTCAGGGTGCAGGCCGTCCACTGAGAACTCCTTGCACACGAGGATCCTCCTGCAGGGAGCGAGCGGAAGAGCTGCTCTGGACGACCAGGCCTTGCGCGCACCGGGACAACGCTGTGCTGACAGCACTGTTGCACCGCTCCCTTGACCTCACAATAGCAGCTGCTCTGTGGCTTTCTTGAGCCCAGCAAGGCAACCTTCTGTACAGCTAATGCAAAAGAAAAGCCTGGGAAGTTCTCCTCACTCATAAAGCAGCAGAAAATGTCCTCCCAGCCCATAAGGCAGTGCTCAAGGCATCCCAGGGGAACTCAGAAAATGCGCCAACCCAAGTGGCATCCAAGGAACCCAAGCAAACAAGACTTTTGGTCTCAAAAGCTTTGACTGAAAGCAAGTCTGCTTCTTTTAGATGGCATCCTAGCTGGTTCTGAAAAGCCTAACTTCTTCAATGACATTTAGGGGGCAAAAGAAGCAAAGAGAATCAATTTCCAGGACTCTTGTAGGCTGCAGTTCCTTCTTTAGAATGCGGGTGCATGCTTACCTTTGCTCTGACTCCATTTGCAGGCTGACCTCGATTTTGTGGCAGGGAGATGCAAAGCTCCTCTGGTCCTGCTTGCTGTTTCTCTGGCAACTGAATGTCTCCGAAGATCCGGAAGATCCGTGCACTGATTCTTGGGCTGCCACACTTGTGTTGTGTTGGAGCTCCGGCAGCAGCCTGTGGCCCACTGCTCTGCAATGGCCTGCAGATGACAAACCCAAAGTAGACCCCTTTGGAACAGTCCAAAGCTGCAGTGGAATATTGGGGTGCATGAGACAGAGAGTACTTTGGACCTTTTTAGCATAGGAGAATTGATAGATAAAATGCCTTGGCAAAAGCAAACAGAACTTTGAAAATTAGATCTAGATAGCAAGAAGATTTAATTAGACAGGTTTACCAGAAAAAGAAAATCCTATTAAACAACGTAAGCACAAGGTGTTGTTACATGAATAAGTTTGTGTGTGTGATTTCAACCTAATCATTGTAGTATACATTACTAGTCTCCCTAAAATAGTATGTAAGTGTTCGTATCCCACAAGAAAATTGGATTCTGATCACCGAGTCAGTCTCCCTGTCTATCTCCATCACCGACAATTGGTGCCCTGTGTGAGGAAATGAATCTGCCTGACAGGCGGGGAGTCAGCGAATCCCTGGAACTGATCTTGACGGTTAGAGAACCGCATTTGGGCCTGCAATCCCTGTCTGCTGCAACTTGACAGGTGAGCCAGGGGATCTAAAGGAATGGGAAAGGAAATGTTCAAAGAGAGAGACGTCTGTGAAACCGTGCTTGCCCTTCTGGACAGGCATGGCTCCCCCATCCCAAAGCACGACCTTAAGTCATTTTATGATGGGTGTCACACATGGTCCCCGATGCTACTCCTTCTTCTGTATTTAGTCTCCACTTCCGGGACAAGGTCGGAGTAAAGCTCTATGACCTTGCTACACTGCCTGGCCATGAGCCAGAGCTCCGAATGCTTCCTGCTTGGAAGGCGGTCATGGATGCAATTAAAAAAGTGGGAGGGTGCGGGGAAGACTGTGAGGCTACAGCCTGTGAGGCTACCCTGAGACGGCCCCAGCCGGATTGAAACCTGCCCAGATCCCACTCTCCATCCCTGGTCTGCACGCCCTCCCCAGCCAGGGATAGAGCCCGGTCGCCACCCCCAGTCCCACCGCCACACTGCCAGCCATGCCAGAGCCGCCGCACACTTATCGCTTATGCAGCAGACACTGACTCTAGCAGTGAAGGGGAGCTGGACTCTTTCAACCCTGGCCCCGAAAAAGATGCGAGCTTGCTCCCTTTGGATACGTGTAACAATTGGTTCTGGATAAAAAGGAAAGCCCTTAAGGACAGAGACCTTGACACTGCTGCAGAAATCTTTGTGGCCCTTGTGCAATTTGGCCTGAAGGGGGAAAATCCACAATGGGAGCCCCTAGATCACTCGGAAATTAAGGAACTGCACCATACGTACCGCTGTGCAGGAATATGGACTGGGGTCCCCCTACTTTAGTAATTTATTAAGAGCAAGCTTTACTACTCACCTCATGACTCCTCACGATGGTAAGTTTTTGGCAAATCTGTTGCTCACACCAACACAATATGCTATATTTATGCCACAATGGAAAAAAGGGCTGGAAAATTTAATTGCAATGTATGCAGGGCATGCAAACCAAGCCCTGGCTGCCTTAACTATTGACCACCTTGTGGGGGAGGGGGCGCATACCAAGCCTAATGGCCAAGCCACCTTACCAAGAGAAGCCCTACAGGATATTAGGGCAGCTCGCCTGGCATTCCTTAAGGTTCCTGATGCCAAAACTCCGCAACAGTCCTTCATGAATATCAAACAAGGTCCGCAAGAGCCTTACTTGCAGTTTGTGGACAAATTGACACCAACATTGGAGAGACAAATCAATAGCGAGCAAGCCAGGGAGATTATACTCCTCAAACTGGCTGTCGAGAACACCAACCTGGACTGTAAGCAGCTTTTAAAATCTTTACCCCCTGAACCTGAACCCACTTTACTCCAAATGATACAAGCGTGCCACCGCTTGGGGACATTACAACACACCACAGCAGTCACATATCAAGCCGTGGGGCAAGGCATAGCGAACGCTTTTGCCACTGTGAAACTAACCCCTGGGAAACAGGTAGCTTGTTTTGGCTGCGAGAGATATGGGCAAATCTGGAGAGACTGCCAAAGAACGCAGAAACCTAAAGCTCTGGGTGTATGCCCTTGCTGCTGGAAAGGCCCTCCCTTTGCTAATAGATGTCGCTCCAAGTTCCACCCCAATGGCCAGCCTTTGCAGGGAAACTTCTCTCGCAGCACGGGACGGCGACGTGCAAGGATGCAAATTCCGCAGCCGACGCAGCAGCTGGGAGCAACCGTGAACTTCCAATCGGCCCTGCCCCCGCCCGCCGAGCAGCTGTGGCTGACTTAAAACCAGCCACCCCAGGCAGCGCAGGAATGGACCTGGCAACCTCCGACACAGTAACATTGCTTGATTCATCTGTCCATTTGCTTCCCACAGGAGTTTTCAGACTGCCAGGACAGAATATGCATGCTTTGATTATAGGCAGATCTTCCACCTGGATAACAGGGCTGTTTGTTCTCCCTGGGGCTATAGACTCTGATTCCCTTGGGGAAATAAAGATCATGGCTTGGACCCCCCCATCCGCCCTGTGTAGTCCCAGCCAGGAGCAATATAGCTCAACTTATACCCTCTCCTGCAGCACCCCTGCCTGCATCCCCGGTAGCTGAATAAAGGGAGGGGGGGTTCAGTTCTACAGGGGTGCCACAGATTTTATGGACACAAAATATTACCTCTGAGCGTCCAACATGCCAATGCAAAGGGACTCTGAAAGGCAGAGACACTCCTAACAGGACTCATTGATACAGGAGCCGGTGTGACTGTTATCTGAAGCAGCCAATAGCCCAATGAGCGGCGATTAATGACTCAGGGACTCT
Source organism: Agelaius phoeniceus (assembly GCF_051311805.1). Taxonomy (NCBI): domain Eukaryota; kingdom Metazoa; phylum Chordata; class Aves; order Passeriformes; family Icteridae; genus Agelaius; species Agelaius phoeniceus. The sequence continues at coordinate 26,959,351 of NC_135303.1, read as the reverse complement.
CCAGCGTGGATGGAAGGAGCGAAAGCCTGGAAAACCAACACTTGGTGCAAATACCAGGGCCTGATTGCCACAGTTAAACTTTTTGTGATGTCTGTGTCCCTGGTTTTGTGGGGGAAATATTTTTTAACAGAGTGGAGAACTTTTATGCATTTAAATTTTGTACAGGAGTCATTTGGGACACTCGACACCCCCACAATGGTCCCCAGCTGAAGTGCCCCAGGCACTTTCAAGTATTGGAAGGAGCAGCCCAGCTATCAAAAGCCATAGTTCATACAGATCTAAAGCCCTGAAGGACACCTAGCCCTGGTCAGTTTTCCAGTTACTTGCCTTTTTTTTAACAATGTGTTTGTTAATCAGTTTTTGGTACAGCTATTTAGTACTGTATTGAAATAAACACAGGCAGGGGACCTTTCTCCTCCTTGATGCCTTTATTAAAACTGATCAGCTCTGGTGGGGAGAACCTCTGGGTGGCTCCATGCTCATAACACTAGTGTTCCCAGGAGCGACTCACCAAAGCAGGAAGAGTGCAACTTCGTCCACTGATCCGCGGACAAGAGCTAGAAGTTCCATCCTCAAGACAACATAAGGAAATCTGCTGCTTTTTACTTCAACATTTGAGGTCTTGTGTGTAGCTGACATCTTTGAGGTTAGGGTGATGGGTAAAAAGGCCTTGGTGGATACTGGATTCTGTCCTCACGTCTAGTCATCACTTTGATTTGTCCATTTTGTGTTGGCTCGTTGTTTTAGGGGTTTTTGGCTTTGTTTCGTGAGGGGTCCATCCCGTTGCATGCAGCAAATGAGGTCATTTGCATGCCGACTCGATGTCCCTTCCCCTCCAGCGTCTGGGTGCCATCTTCCAGGGAGCAGCAGGGCGACGCTCGGCTAAGGGAGCCGTCCAGCAGCTGCTCCCGCGGGACACGGCGACCCGGGCCGGTAGCCCCGGCACGACCGGGACCCGCGCCGAGGCGGGAGCGCCCCCCCGCTCCCCGGGGTCACCCCCGGCACGGGCGGGCCCACGCCGAAAGGTGGGGCCCCCGCCGGGGCAGCGGCGGGCTGGCTCGAGGCGCTATTAAAAAGGAAACTGTTAACAGGAGATTACAACATGCAATTATTAACAAGAAATAGCTACAACTCACACTTGGCAGCAATTGCTTTAACTTGTGAACTCTGCAACCTTTAAAAAAATGGGCAGCTTTTTCTGCTCAGAACAATAGAACTAAATCTCTTTTAGTTTAGCCTTCAATGTTTATTTGCCATTACTCTTACGAAGCCAAACCTCAATCAATCCTACAAGCAATCTTTAAAAGCTGCTGCAGGGGTGCAGCCCCACCTGCAGCACCAGCCAGTGTTGAGATTTACCTTCTAACTTGTGATTTGTGATTTTTAACAGGATTGTTACTAGAACAATTCTAGTGTTGGTATAGAGGTGCTGTCTTTTTACCTATTAATAACATAGCAAAACTGCATGGTTCACTGAGAGTAATTAGATAAGTCATAAATTCAAGATTCTTTAGCTCACATTCAAGACAAATCTTGAACTTTATCTGTAGTAATTTTTTGAGATTTAATTCCACTGTCGGCTTTTTTAGGTGCTTGCTTTTTACTCCATAGCTCTAACAAGGTAATTTTATTGTAAAGATTTCAGTACAGTTGTTTACTCGCATGTTGTTTCCTTTGATGTTTAACCGTTATATGACAAATTTTCAGTAACATTTTTGTAATAATAGAGTTTAAATAAGTTAATTCTTGTTAAGATTGATTTTTGTTTAGTCTCAGCAATGTTAACTTTAAGTTCTTTTAGAGATACTTGATTAAGGTTAAGTTTTAGTGAAGTTGATTTTAAGTTTTGTTGAAGTATACCTCTTTGAGTTATAAGACATAATTCCTTTGCTATAACAAGTGAATGACATAAAGTCTGAATCAATTTTTGTCAAAATTTGCTCCTTTAAATTACAAGATAAAATATTTTGCTCTAGAAATAAGAACAGTTTTTGCTATTTTATTTTTTATAAGCAATACTGAAGAATGAGAAACAATTCCATATTAGGACTGTAATTAGTTAGGAGTTATTTATTGCCTTCTTTTACTTTTTTGCTTTAATGTCATATACGTCTAGGGAAATATTACCTTAATTTCTTAAGACCATTTTTACTGATATATCAAGTAACCCTGATTATGGTGTTGATTTTGTGATGTGAATTTGCTGTCTTTTTATAACCAACATGACTTTTTTCATTTGCTACTTGTCTATGGTCCCATTAACTAACTATTTAACTAACGATAAATGAGAAAACCAGCTACTTTTCAAACCTTCACTTATTGTTCTATAACTATTTATAAGACATCTATTATTTTTCTAACTACTAAGAGGTTTCTAAAATATATTAAAAAGACTCTTCCGGTTAAAAGCCTAGACCCTAGCCAAGTCCTAGCTTTAACTAGTAGAGAAAATTTTCTGCACAAAAATTATATTCAAGTAATTGTGGCTTACCAAATTTAGACCTAGAACAGCTAAACCTCCGTTTAAGGTGAACTTAGAAATCTTACCTGAGAATGATTTTTCAAGCCCTCACTTTAAAAAAATAAAGCTTGCCGATTACTACAGACTCTAAGTAATGGTACAATATTCAAGAAATTGATCATGTATTCTTTTAAAACACCATTCTATTTCTCATGTGCTAGAATTGTATCTATTTTCTGATTAATTTTTACTTAGTAAAAGTTTATTGTTATGTTACATACTGTTTTGCTTTGATGTTACCTTCTCATGTTCATCATGAGAAACACACATGTTAGTAAAAAGCAAAAGAAACAGGGGGGAATATAGCTCCTCCAGAACTTTACACGTTTTTTTTTTTTTTGAAAGCAGATCAAATCACATCAAATTGGATCCCTTAACCTCATGAACCACACCATTGGTGGAACCCCAAGGATTAGAATTCCTGGGTTCTGTGAAATTGGATTTTTGTCTTCATTTTAAATACATGGGAAGGAATCAGTCTAAAAATGCTTCTCCCTATCACCCTATCTATAAGAATTAAACTTTCAGTACAATTACACTTCTGGCAGACTTTCTAAATCCAGTAATGCAGCTGCCATCAGGAATGTTTTTAGTTTATAAAGATCAAGCCTGAGATTTTAGTGGCTGGAGTTTTTAACTAAAAGATTCTTTTTAGGATAGGTATGTATGTGGTGATTTTTATAATAATTATATTAATCATGATACCTTGTTTTCTTCAATGTGTGCAGAAATTAATTAATAAGACCATTAAAGGAGTGGTTTTGGTTGACACAGAAGGGGGAGATATTGGGGTGCACAAGACAGAGAGTACTTTGGACCTTATTAGGATAAGAGAATTGATAGATAAAATGCCTTGGCAAAAGCAAACGGAACTTTGAAAATTAGATCTAGATAGCAAGAAGATTTAATGAGACAGGTTTACCAGAAAAAGAAAATCCTATTAAACAATGCAAGCAAGAGATGCTGTTATAAGCATAAGTTCGTGTATCTGACTTAAACCTAGTCATTGTAGTACACAGTACTAGTCTCCCTAAAGTAGTATATAAATGCTTGTATCCCACAAGAAAATTGGATTCTGATCACCGAGTCAGTCTTCCTGTCTCTCTCCAGAGATGACAAGCAGCCATCTCAAAAGGCAAACAAATGAGGCTCTCCTGCACTTCAGCTGTGCCACGCAGCTACACAGCCCTGGGCAGGCATCGCGAACACAGGGACAACAGAAGGCACAGTAAGAGGGACAAAGCCACTCAAGCACACAGACTTTCCATCATTGCTGAGCCCCAGACAACCTCAAGTGCGGCATCACCCACCAGTCCTGTACTGTTGACAAAGAGCAGGTACAGCGGGTGCCGGCCAGGGTCCTGCCAGGCACTTTCTCTCTGCTCCCCTGTACTGCCAGCAGACGTGCCTGCCTTCTTCGTTGCACTCTCAGAGCCTCATACCTATTAGACACGGCCACCTGGGAGGTGGGAGCAGTCACAGGGGAGATGTGCCAGCTACACCGAGCAGGAACCAAAAGCATCCATGGGCACAGCTGAAAGCCTGGATCTGCACAGGATGTTCTGGCTGTGTCACGATCCGCTCACGCGAGCAGGGAGCTGTGATGGGTCATTTTCCTGATCTCAGAGTGCAAAACACAACACAGTGGGGATTTCAGTATTAATCCAAACAAAAGCACCTTTATTGAATGAGCACAGCAAATGCCATAGAGGGATTAAGGGAGAGGAAAAAGACAGACAAAAGAGGAGAGAGAGAGAGGGGATATAGCTAGCAAACATACAAAGACAAAGTCCTTGTAATCCAGCTGATGGAGTTCACCTAGTCATGTTGGGAAGCTCTCAAAGGTTCTGGTTAACTCAAGATTCTGTTATAGTCCATTGCTGAGGGGGGGAGAAAACAGATCTTGAAGAAAGTCTATTGAAACCGCTGCGGGGGACAAAGATCCAATAAAGAATAGATGTAACAGGTAGTCCATGTTCTCAGCAGTAGGAGAGGAGCAATGTCTTCTTGGTCCAGTGGCCACACCTGCAGGCAAATATCTTGCTGTGGTCAGGTCGGCTCCCCCACACAGCTCCCCCGTGTTGGGGGTTTCAGTCTCAGTCCTTGGGAGGGGGGAGCTTCTCATGTCTCAGTCCTTGAGAGAGAGGCTTCTTCCATCTCAGTCTGTCTGTCACGGTGGTTGAAAAGCAGATGAGGGGTCTTCTTTGGACCACCAAAGATTACCCCAGAAAAGACCAACCGGGCCAAGAGGCGGGAAAATTCCTGGGCTATTGTTGCCAAGCAGGTGCAAGCACATGGGGCGCCTCGCCCCCTGGCAGGCCCTGCTGGAAGCAGTCACTGTAGACACAGCTGTCAACAATTGCTTGGCAGGCCAGAACTCTGCTCAGGGGCCTCAGGATTTCTGGCCTTTATCCAGCACCGCAGGCCAGGATTCCAATCAGGCTCCTCAAGGTCCCAAAGTCGGTCCTTGAGACAGTCATGAGGCAAATGAGGGGAACTTCAGACCGGCTCTCACAGGCTGCCCTGCTCTTCACTGGCTTTTGGCTGGAAATGCATTTGCACTTTCTTCCTCATCGAAAAAGTCCTCGGCTGGGCAAAAACTGGCCAATGGGCAGCATTCCAAAGGCAGTGTAGGTTGCAGCTGATCAAGGAACGGAGACTGTTCCCAATTCCAAACCACACCAGAATGCCCTTAGGAAGGACTTTCCATCTTTAAGAAAGAATGGCCAATTCAGAAGTGAATGTAGAGCCTTATTCCCTGGCTGACAAGGAAGGGAATCTTCCAACAGGCTTGAGGGTGTGTAGGACTATTATTGTCAGTCCAGCTCCAAGCTGCCATTGCAGAAAGTAATCCTGAAGTGGTCCTGATCATCTCTTCTGCTTCCTCAATTGCTTCGCTGCACGTTTCCTTCGTTTTCATTTGAAAAGCTCTTAGAGTGGGTGTTGTGGTTTGTTTCTAGAATGTTCTGTCTCCCCCATGTTATGGTGTTAATGGTTCTGCCTTTTTCCACAGTTACTTGTCAATTTCCCAACCCCTCCCCGGTGGCCCCAGTTACCAATGTATCATTTTAATTCCCCACCCCCGGCTGCCTGCCAGTCACCCAGCACTCCTGCCTCTATCTCTAGAACCTTCTAGCCAGGGCGTCGGGTGATTGGTTCAGGGGCCAGGGCCCCTCCCTCAGTTTGTTACAATTGGTTCTCCCTTTTTGTCTGTCACCTATGTATCACCCTTCCCCAGACAGGCTAGAAGGTTCTGGAGATAGAGGCAGGAGAGCTGGGTGACTGGCAGGCAGCCGGAGGCAGGGAATTAAAATGATACATCAGTAACTGGGGCATCCGGGGAGGGGTTGGGAGATTGACAAGTAACTGTGGAAGGGAGGGGAACAAAGGCAGAACCATTAACACCATAACATGGGGGAAAGAGAACATTCTAGAAACAAACCACAACAAGTGGGGATTTAGATGGCGGGGCCCATGCAGCCTGCAGAGAGAATAACAGAAGTACAAACAGTCATAGAAACAACACCAGCATTAAACCAGCCCCACAGCCAAGCAATTTCTCTGAAGTATTTTGTCTCCAATGACTGGTTACCAGTCAGGAGTCTAAAGGGAATCTAGGAAGCCAAGTGTTCTCATCAGTTTGGCAGGACTAGCACACACACCTTCACTGAGTCATTGGCTAGGTCGCAGCCTACTGCTGCTTGCAAAACAATCCCAGCTTTTGTCTTTACTGCACAGGGAAGCTCAGGCAAAGTCCACCCACTCCCACCTTTTGCCTCAATGGCAAAAGGAACGCCCCGAGTGCTCCCTGCCAGCTTCCAAGCACCACAATGGCTTCTGTAGAGAGTCCAAATGTCTGTCCAACACCAAAGCAAGGAGGAACATGTGCTACAGCTCATGCTGAGGCACCCACACAGTACACTGCTCGATCAGACAAAGGATGCACAGGACGTACTCAGCAGCTTCAGGCACCTCCTCAGCAGCCTGACTGGCAGCCCACTCCCACAGCTCTAGCCTGGCTCTGCAGGGGGCTTCCTGTGGGACCTCCCTCCTTCTGAGACAAAGCTCTGGCTTTCCCATTCTCTGGCCCTGCAACGCCATCGCTGCCGTCCTCAAACCTGCGCTGTGGCAGCCTCTCACCTGACCGGTCCTTGCCCTCTTGGCACCAAGGTCTCTCCAGCACTGTTTACCAAGGGACAATGCCACCCAGACAGACAGTGTCCAGAGAAACAGTGCCCATAAGGAGCGCAGAGCAGTCCAAAACAACACACACGCTCTCTTTTCAGAGCCTTTGCCTTTTGACTGGCTCTGCTTCGCACCTCTTCTTGTTCAGCTTGCATGGTGGCAACTTCCTGCTTCGTCTCAAGCAGATTTTTCTCCTGCTCCTTCTGTACCTCTGCCAGGAAGTTTGCCCCTTGTGCCAGCAGCTGCTGTATTGCCAAACACTGCCCTTCCAGCTCCTGGTGAGGGGAGAAAGACACTTCCACATGAAGTCCCAGCCATCTCCCCCAAGAATCAGTGGAAGCTTCATGCCTCACACCACCCCCCAACTGAAAAGTGCATATCACTAGTGACTTTGTGCCCTCCAGCAATGCTGTTCTAATCCAAAAGTTAGAGGGAGTGTCAGCAGCTGGGAGAAAAGGAGATGCCACCATGCTTTCCTGCTCTGATGGCTGCCTGTTTCCTTGCCCCTGTCTCCTCAGGATTTCTACCTGCTCTCAGAGGCTCTGTTCTCCAAGTGCTGAAGTTGTCCTTGTCATCTCCTTTGCTTCCTGCATTTCCTTGCTGCAGGGATGACAGCAATCAGCCTGTCAGAAGAGGCTTAAGAGAGGCTCCGCTGATTGAAGAAATGGATGCTGCCCAAAGGGAAAAAGAAGCAAAAGAAACCAAATTAAAAGAGACAAAGGAAAAAGGAGCCATTCTTTTCCAAACTGAGTTCCTAACAGGGTCAGGCTGGATTCCTCTAGTGCCCAGAAATACACAGACATTGGACTGAGGGCACCAGCAGCACATCTGCCTTCATGTCCAGGATGCTGCTATTGCAAGAAACATGGCCCAGAACTGCACTAGTCCATTCCTCAAGGTGGCGTCACTTCCTGGGACTTTGGTCCTGATATCACTGTGGGATTGCTGCTTGCTGTCCAAAGGTTTTTTCTTTTTAGGAAAGTCAACAGACCTACTCAAGATCCTATTTGCTCTAGACATGGGCTATTTGAGTGACCAAGAGAGATCTGGGGCATAAGGCATTCCTCAAGAGACTCCCAAGAGCTCTGAAAATTATTGATCCCACATGTTGTTCTCAGAACCGCTGGACATGCAGGTTTTCAGCAGCAAGCCAGGAGCAAGGACACAAGCAGCAGGGCACAGATGTGCTCAGCTCTGGCTTGCAGGAAGAGCAGTGTCTGCCTCGGCATGCACCCCCTATCCTGTGCCGGCTGGCATCTTCCTTCACAGCAGGCACAGCCAAGGAAGTGTCCTGGTCAGCAGCTCCTTGTCTGCCACAAGACCTGGCAGCAAAGCCACAGCGATTCTCATCTACTTGACCGAGCCAGGCAGCACATGGGGCTGGCACAAATCCTGCACAGCTGTCCCCGTTTGGCTGGCAGAAACCTCTAAGAGTGGGCTGGGATGGACAAGCTGGGTGCTCTCAGATGCTCCCAGTGAGCTCCCCCACAGCCCCCGCCTTCCCACAGACCAATCTAAAACCGCTTGGCAGGGATTGCTTTCATTGTGTTCCTCAAACCCCGTCCCTGGCATTGCAATACTTCGGTTCCTTTGCTACCAGGTAAACCTGAATACACCAGCCGAGAGCAAAAGAGGGCCACAGAAAAGACCAGAAGGTGGGAATTCTCCTCTAAGGAACAGCAGTGAGAGTTGTGCTTGTTTAGCCTGGAGAAGAGGAAGCCCCATGGAGACCTTTCCATAGCTGTAGGGCCTTCCAAGAAAGATGGGGACATATCTTTTAGCAGGGCCAATTGCAAGAGGACAAGGGGCAACGGTTTGAAGCTAAATAACACTCAATTCACATTGGCTCTAAGGAAGAAGCTGTTTATGAGGAGAATGCTGGAACACTGGCCCAGCCTGCCAAGAGAGCTGGGAGAAGCCCCAAGCCTGGCAACATTCAAGGTTGGATGGCACTCTGAGCAATCTGATCTACTTGAAGATGTCCTTGCCAGGGGCCGTGGCTTTGGAGTAGATGACATTCACAGATCCCTTCTAACCTCAAGCAGTCTTGGATCCTACTTGGTTTCCATTTGAAAAGCATCCAGAGCAGAGATTACTATGTGGGGGCCCATCTGATTGCCTGGAGTTTGGCCAAGGAGCAAACCCTGACAGGGAACAGCTGTTTGGCCTGCAGCCCCTTTGCCTTGTACCTGCAGAAGTTCCTTGGCAGAGCCTCGCCTGTCCACATCCATCTGCAGGCAGCAGCCCAGAAATTCACACAAGCCACGGGGTAGCCTGAGCTGGTGCAGATTTGGTACCCCTTGCTTGCCTATCAGGTAGTTAGCCTGAAGTGAAAGGAAACAGGAGACTCTACGTGATTCTTCCATAGCCTTCAGTGCTCACCTAGACCCCATCTTTTAAGCTGCAGTCTACAGTGGCAATTTCTTGCCTTAGCAGACGGTTAGACATGAGCCTTCTCTCCCAAAGGAAGAAAGGTGCCAGTGCAGCCCCAGCTATTCCAAGCTGCACCAGGTCTAGCCTTGACAGCTGATGGGAGTCCCAGGGACGGTTTTAGAAGTGGGCCTTGCTGGAAGCACTTCAAGCTGTGGAAATGGGATTTTGTCTAATAGACAGGGACCAGAAGGACACAGCTATCTGAGCATATTTGCACCTTACCCTGTCACTGTTTTCCCGAATATAAGGAGCCTCTCCTTTGGCCATTTCAATTCCCACGATGCCAAGGGACCAGGTGTCCACTTTGGGGCCGTAGGGCTCTCCTCTCACCACCTCGGGTGCCATCCAGCAGGTGGTGCCGACCATTGACCTCCGTTTACTCTGCTCAGGGCTGAGCAGAGCACAGAGGCCAAAATCAGCTGAGGAGAAAAACAAACACTGCTTCAAGTCGGAGACCAAGGGAAAGGGTTCTTCACTCTAAGTCCCAGAATGCAGTGCTGAATCGTGCTGGAAAAGCAGCTGGGCTCTCTTTCCTCAGGGCTGCAGCCAAGGACATGGGCAATTGTCCACTTAACAACCCTCCCACCATGGCTTTTCCTCATTCCCCTGATGTTTACACTGTAACTCTCTGCTTTTGCAAGGAACACACACAGAAACCACAGTTACTCTTGGCACCTTGTTGCCCTCTAGACCACCCAGCACCCTCCAGCTGCGCCCTGGGCTTGCAGAGTGCTCCCTGCACTCTCACCAGCGCCACTGCTGGGCACCCAGCAGCCACTCCCAAGCAGCCCCACACCGCCTCCCCGGAGCGCTGCGCCTGACCGGGAATACCCACCCAACTTGACGGAGCCATCCCGGCCCAGAAGGATGTTGTCACTTTTGATGTCTCTGTGGATCACCTGGTTGGCATGAAGGAAAGCCAAGCCTTGCAGGCACTGCAAGAGAAAAAAGAAACAGGAAGCCAAAAGTCAGCCTGATCTGATTGCATCACACGCAAAAGGAGGCTGCTCCTGAAGGTTCACAGATCTCAAAGGAGCAGCGAGTGCAGGAAAGAGGAAGAGCTTGCTGCTGCAAGACTCGGAGAGCAGGATCTTTCCAAAGGAGGCATATTAGCTATTGACGGGGAAATGTCAGTCGTTGCTGGAGACTGTCCCCTGCAAAGGCAGTCAGAATGACCGCTGCTGCAGTGGATGCTCTCTCCCTATCTGGAGGACAAACAAGGGTTTGCCAAAAGAGAAAAAGTCCCTGCCTTGGGTACCAAGGGGATCACTGTCGGGCGGGAGGCTGCAGGACAAGGGTTATATGTCTGCCTCGACAGAACCTGGAAGTAGCTCATTGGTCAGTTTTCAGCGGCAAGCACCATGCTGGGTGCTGTGCCATCCTTTGAAGTGGAGACCTGTGACAGGTGAGTCTCTCTTTGGCTTTGCCGCTGGTTGAAAACTTGCACACCAGCACCTTTGCACTTACAGGCAAAGAAGGCAATGCAGAAAGGTTTGGGGCAAAGGCTTGGAGAGGAAAAGGGCAGAACAGAAAATAAAAATGAAAAAGAGACAGGGAGTTCAACAACGGTAACTCAGAGTAAAGAACAGACTACAGTAAGGGCAGGGACTCTGACAGGCGTTCAGTGCAGGTGCCCCTTCTTCTCTGAAGCATGAGAGCAACACAGAAAGAAAGTTCTGAACATGGAATTGCTCACTTAGCATCACTTTCGAACTATGAGCCCGTCCAAGCCATCCCAAGCACAAGCAGGACCCCTTACCTCCCGACACACTGTTGCTATGTGTCCTACAGCCATGCTTCCCAGGCTGACCACATCAGCTAAGGAGCCTCCATCCATATATTCCAACACCAGCAGGACAGCGTCATGGACAAGGTAGCTGCAAGATGAAAGCAACAGCGTGGAGCTGAATGTGCACAGCTAAATTGCCATATGGAAGAAAAGACTGCAGCTGAGTTTTGTTTCCAGGTCACTGGGAAATGAAGACGGAATCAAATGAAGACACACTCCACCCAGGCTATCCAGGGCCCCATCATCTGTGCTGCCTCAATGAGGAAGGCACACCCGTGGAAAACGAGATGGCTTAAGTGGCAAGAAGGGGAAAAAGGCAGTTTGGTGAGGGCAAAGATCAATCTGGAAGCAGACGCATCCCAGCAGCTGCTTCATCATCTTCATACACAAACTGCACCATCAGCTCCAGCAGCAAGGAGACACAGTTTTCACACCTTTCACTCAGGGCATGTGGGTGTCCAGCACTGCCAACACCCTTTGGGAAACTTTGCAGAAAGGAAAGTACAAACAGGAAAAACCATTTCAAACCTGGCAAACTATGTGCCTCCTAGCCTAGTCTTTTGGCATGCAAGGCAATGAAAAATAGTGGGAATGGTGCAAGGGAAATCATCTCTGGGATGCTTTCTCAGCACTTCTCCTCCAACACTTGGAAAAAATCACGCCCCAAAACAGCAAAACGTGCAGCCAGTGAACATACAGGCTGCTGGCTTAGAAAGAGAGCCAGGTTTCTGAGACCAATCTTCAAGCTGTTTATGCCAGGAACCACTGATGGGGACAAAATGCAATCTCCTGCCATGCCTCATACAGGAGTGGATTGATGTTAATTGAAAGTTCCATTTTCTGTCAGAACTACTTACCTTTCAAAGTAGGTGACAATGTTGGGGTTCCTAAGTTCCCTCATGACCAGGATTTCCTTTACCACTTCCTCACAACCCTGGTGCTGGAGATTAAGTTGCTTTACGGCCACCTATGATGACGTTGAAAGCAGTGAGGGACAGACATCACCAGAGCCTCTTTCTCTGTGAACTCACGGGCCTGGGTGCCTTGTCACCTCGGTCAAAAGGGACTCTAAACCATCAACCACAAAGTGCTAACAGCACTCTCTGCACCCACAGACTTCTCAAATAGACTTTGCTTAGCACTACTATTATCGCTTACACATGTTTTGCAAGCCAAAAATAATTTTGCTCCTTTGAAGACAAATTGAAACCATTGGCAATACGGTAGCATTTCTAGGGGCTTTGACCAGCCTTTCAGAGACGGCTGCCATTTCCATTGTGTGCCAAAGTAAACACATCTGTGACAGGGAAAACGCTGTCCAAAGAAGAACTCCAAAGCGACTCAAAGTAAGTTACAATCCTAGCACATCCTAACTTCTTCAGTTTGGGTTTCGCAACTCCGAAGAACAATCTTGCACATGGCTTCGACTTGTAATTATTTAGTGGGTTTATAAATTAATAACCCTTTCTGTGGTACACTGTGGATGCACCCCAGGTTATAAGCACCTAAGGGCTTAGGCCTTTTGGACGCCTCCTAGACCTCCCCTCCCTCCAAGTGCAGTTCCTGAGCCCAGCACTGCAGGTGGATAAGGAACTTCGTTATCTAATTCCTTACTATTAAGGAAGATGGAATGTATGTGCTGAGAGCCAAAAACCTGAATTCAGGACTCTGAACTTTTAGCCCTAAAGAGCAGCAGGACTCTCCAAGACACCGCCATGTCTGTGCGGTACAGACAGCATCTCTCTAGTGGAATGTCACCCACACAGGATCAACACAAGGTTGTACTATTTAAGGCTCTTCAACAACTCCTTCATATTGATCTCTGTGTGTGTGCGTGTATGTCAACTAGGTTCCCTAGGACTGAAAGGCAAAACTGTGCTCCACACAAGATCTCTCCTTCTTAAGGTCTTGCATGATATTTTCCAACTGAACCACATGATGGAAAACAAAATATCTGTCTGAACCTGTGCTTAAGAGGAATTGGGCTGGAATGATTGCTCTTGCCATCAGCTAATCTATGCAGATTCATCCAGTAAGTCCAAGCTAGGGTGTCCTTCTCTGAAAGACACCACTGCCATCCTTGCATTCATTCAGGTGGGTAGGAAGGACAAAGTCTGTCCAAAATGCATTTTGCAGCCTGCCTCTAGACAGGCTGCTTCTGCGGGACAGCCTTTGCAGCAAAGACAGGCAGCCCAAAGCTCTGGCCACAGATCACATCCCAAGGGAAAGCACTCAAGAGCTGCAAAATCTGCGTGGGCACTTACCACTTGTCCTGTGGCAGCATTGAAGGCCTTATAAACAGTTCCAAAACCCCTAGAAAAAGAGCAGAGGCAAAAACAGAGAAGTTGTTCAGTGCTCAGAAGCAAAAGGCAGCCCAGGCAGAAGCTCTCTGCTGCCTGCAGTGCCTCTAAAACACTGGGCTTTGTCTGCTCTTCAGCCAATGGCCCAGCGGCCCAGCAGCCCTCTGCCATGCAGAGTGTCCCAGAGAAAAGCTGGGTCCAACAGGAAGAAAATGGACCGCTACAAATCTCAAACGTACACACTAGATTATACATGCAGGGGTGTTCTTTGCCTTTTCCTTCTCGTGTCTGTGCCTGTGGCACGCCTGCCCAGCCAATGAAACACACAGTCCTGCCGGGCCTTCTCACTCCTCTCTTGTGATCCTACCTGCCAAACTCAGGCAACACCACACAGCCTTTCTTATTTTCCTGACCACTGAATATCCAGCAAAATACTACTAAGAAATGCTACTGAGAGCTGTTATCTGACAGCTATCAGGTGGGAAACTGCTCTCTCAGGTTTTTCTTCTTTCAGGAGTGTGGCCATATTACTTGGAATCATACAAAACCATGGCTCATGGGAAAACAGGCAATCTGGTGGCACATCTTGGAGGGACAGGAGGGCTTCCAGGTCCTGCTCCTTGAGGCAGCCAAGACATTGCCAGAATCCAAAGATTCATAATTTTTGATGAAGCCTTGTACTGCCTCAGCACTGAGACAGGGACAATCTAAAGCCAGGGTCTGAAGATGCTTGCAGCTTGCCTGACTTTCCATGGGATATTGCACCACCAAACTTCCTGGCCCATGGTTCTGTAGAAGTAAGCCTGGCTGCACTCACCCACTGCCAATACGTCTCCATCCCGTGTACTTCTTTTCCGGACCTCCCACACTCACAACACGCCCTGAAAGAAACAAATTGCAAGAAGCAAACTTCAAAACAGAGATCCTGACTTCCAGGACAGCTGAAACCCAGCTCCACTCTCTGGGGCTCTGAGCAATTTCTGGTCGCTTGGCTAACAGTAACATCAACAAGAACAACAACAACAACAGCAGCCCCAGCAAGACAGGCAGCTCTGGCCTGCACAGAGTCTGATTCTCCCACACTCCTTTGGAGGGTTGCCTTGAAGGGAAACTAAGCCCATGGAAAAACCATCAGAACGGACAGAGACCAGAAAAGAATGGACACCAAGGCAAGTGGTTGTCATCTACAAATGGGAAGGAGGGGTGAAAACTCCAGACCCTTCATTTTCTTGGCAAGAAACACTCTCTTGTGAGATTCAACAAAAGGTTTCATACTTCCAAGGATTAAATGCACCCTAACATCTGGGACGAATTTTTATCAACATCCTCTTTTTTTTGGATCAGAAAGAATATTGCAAAGTGAATTCCAGGAGAGGAGGGGATTTTCTCTACTTCTCAGCAGTTTGCCTAAAGAATGCCTTGACATTTTTAGAGAACAGCAGCTCATGCTGTGCTACATCCAAGAACAATGGCTGTAAGAAATAGAACCCTTTTCATTTATCAGCAGGCTAAGTTCTGAAGACCACTTTGCCCGTTCCCCATGTAGCGAAGAGCTACAAGTCCTTGTCTTCAGCCTGGGCTGAAGCAGTCTCTAGCAGCAGAAGCAGTCACTAGCAGCAGAAGCAGTCACTAGCATTGCACTCGGCCCCTTGGACACCACCCACGGCCCCATCTTCCCACAGGACACAGCCCAGACGGGCCACAAGGACAGCGCCGCTCCTCAGGCGCTGCCGTGACACAGACACCTGCACAAATGAGATGCTGATCCTCTCACGAGTCCAGGTGAAGGCAGCTGAAACCTCACAGCTAAGGAAGGCTGCAGCCTCTGCAGTCACACCACTGTCAGTGGCAGGGCAGGTATGACAAAAAGCTGGGCAAAGCCCACCAATGGCCACTGACAGCCACTGTGAAGAAGCCAGAGCCAGAGCCAGCTGTGTTACAAGCTGTTGACTGTGGAATCCTCTGATTCCTTGTCCCTCAGGGAAATCCCCAGAGCCCTCCCATGAAGGGAGGAATACTTACAATAGAGTTCCACCCTACCTGGGCAGACAGAAAACTCTTCCTCATGGACTCTTGCATAACACCGATACATCCCACTTCCTTTCCCCATAGGTCCCAACTTTCCCTGGTTTCTCCTTCCCCTATTTCCTCATTGGTTGTGATACCCCTGGTGGATGGCCCCTTCTTCCTGAGAGCCAATTCCCTTTGCCCTCCCCCTTGGTACCGCCCTCGTACCCGCCCCTACTGGAACCTTGTGCAGAGGACATGGCTCATCTTTTGTCTTCTGCTTCCCCTCGGGCGTGCTCAAATAAACCTCGCTGAAACTGATCTTATAAAAGGCCTCTCTGCCTCTGTGCACTGAGCTTGCTGTGGTGAGTGTGGTGTGTGTGGACTTGACTGCCTGCCTGAATGTTTACCCAAGTGGCTTTTCCCCAGGAGATGCTTATTGGGAAATAGGTAGCAGCAACCAGCATCTAAACCCCCCCCCGCTGCTACAGCTGACCCCACTCAAGACAGAACATGGTTGTCTTTGAATTCAGACCCCTGGAGGAGTCGATCCAACCCCCCTTTTGTCCCAGCAGCTGATGGCAGACACTGAGTAAACTGGGCTCTGTTCTGTACCTGACCGGTTATTCTCTGACAGCACTGCACTGGCAGCTCTTACTAGTTGTAAGAAGCGACTCAGTTGTACTGCAGAGTCACTAAGCCTTGGTGTGCTTTCCTAGAGTGCAGGACTCTGTGCAGGGATTGGAACACTGAGCCAGTGCTCAGTGTTCCAAGAATATTTACCAGCTGGGCATTAGCAGTGACAAAGTGCCTGCTACTGGAGGAACTTGCAGCAGAGGGGCTGCAGGCTTCCTCCTGAGAATTGCTTGCAGGGCAGTTTTATCTGACCATGCCACATAGATGTGTCTCTTTGATGCACCTTCCTAAGGACACAACTAAAGCCACATAGATGTGTCTTTTTGATGCACCTACCTAAGGACACAACTAAAATAGGGATTGTAAGAAAAGTGTCCTGGTTTTCTTCTTTAGGGGCACTTTGAAAACAGTTCTTCCTCTCTGATAGCTTGAGATTGTTCTAAGAATGTAACTTTTTAACTTGTAGGGGGTACTGAAAAGACATCTTCCACTCTTATTTGTGCTGTCACCTGATGTTCTCTTCAAGGAGGTCAGGCTAACCAAAATGTAGAATTCTTATCAAACCAAACCGTAGAAGGAATAGTAGAAGTACCAACAGTCATAGAAACAACACCAGCATTAAACCAGCTGCACAGCCAATCGATTTCTCTGAAGTCTTTTGTCTCCAATGACTGGTTACCAGTCAGGAGTCTAAAGGGAATCTAGGAAGCCAAGTGTTCTCATCAGTTAGCACACACACACCTTCACTGAGTCATTGGCTAGGCTGCAGCCTACTGCTGCTTGGGACACAATCCCAGCTCTTGTCTTTACTGCACAGGGAAGCTCAGGCAAAGCCCACCCACTCCCACCTTTTGCCTCAAAGGCAAAAGGAATGCCTCCAAGTGCTCCCTGGCTGCCCCCAAGCACAACACTGGCTTCTGTAGGGAGTGCAAATGTCTGTCTGACACCAAAGTGAGGAGGAACATGTGCTACAGCTCATGCTGAGGCACACACACTATAATACACTGCTGGATTGCACAAGAAATCCCCAGGACGTACTCAGCAGCTTCAGGAAGTCCTTCTCTCTCTCCTGGCTTGAGCGGGGTGAACTGCTCATGCTCCGGTTTTCAGGCTGCGGAGAGGAGGCTTCTTCAGAGGATGCTGCTGCTGCGGCAGCTTTGATGGCAGATCCTGCGTCCATCTGGGACAAGAAATTTGTTTATGTCAGAAGGGCGCCTGGCAGCGATGGCCCAGACACAGCATTTCAAAGCAAGCCCTTAGGAACAACACTGGTGTTAGGCTGCAAGCTGAGCTGTCAACTCTTCCTCCTCAAGTCAAACCTAAAGAGCAGTCAGAGACTACAGCTTGTCACAGCCAGCCATAGAAGAGACTGTGACAGGGAAAGAACAACTTTACATTTCACCCCGTTCTGCGGACTGCATTCACCATGGACAGGGACAACTTCACATGGACTGCATTCACATGGACAGAATCTGTGTGGCTCCCCATGCTCACCTGAACAAACCCCTCAAAAAAAAAGCAAGCTCTAGGAGGCCAGCAGAAATACATGCACAGGATTGCTGGCCCACTGGCCAAGGCACCAGCCCTGCTGCCCAGGGCAGCAACTGAGATTCAGTGGCCCAGTAAGTGTCCTTCTGACCAGCTGCCATGGAGACCACAGAGCATGGCGCTCAGAGACATTTCCCCATCCACCTGCTGCTCTGCAGGGGAAAGGCAACAAGGGCAGAGACCACTTGTTGCATGAGTGCACTGCCTCCTGCTCTTTCACTCACCTGCTTTTGTTCAGCCAGCCTGTACTGCAGCAGGACCTTGTGCATCCTTTCCATTTCTTCTTGGTGCCTCTTCTCCATTGCCTTCATCTTCCTCTGAGCTTCCTGCAGTTCTGCCTGCAGCTTGTCCTTGATATTCCATCAGGAGAAATCTTACTGGCACCTGCCATCATGCTCAGGTTTCCTCTTTTCCAGTCTCAAAAGCACTTCTATTCAGACACTTCCTTCTTCTTCTCTACCCAGCTCTAACCCTTCCATCCTAGCTCTTCTTCCTGGTGCTCAGCGCTGGAACCTGCCAGGCTCTGTGCTCCCAGTGCCTGCAGTAGTCCTTGCCTCCCCTTGCCTGAGATGTCCAGTTCATGCCCCATCACTGCCCTTCCCTCTGCTAGCTGGCTAGTCAGGCTCACCTGCCCATTCTCCCACTCCTCCTTCAGCACCTGCCACAGCTGCTCCCTTTGGTTTAGCTCTCTCTGCAGCCAGTACACCCTGTGTAGGACAGCAGCCTTCTGACGCTGCTCTTCCTGCAGGACCTGCACACAAATGAAGACAGCTTTAAACTTCCCACCCACCACTTGTGTGGCAAGCAAGACTACTGTGCTCACGCTTTCCAAAAGCATTTTGTTCTCATTCTCATTTTCATGAAGGGTCAGCTAAGAGACAATCCCATCCAGACAGACAGTGTCCAGAGAAGCAGCGCCCATAAGGAGAGCAGAGGAGTCCAAAACAGCGCACAAACTCGCTTTCCACAATCTGTGCCTCTTGACTGGCTCTGCTTGGTATCTTTTCTTGTTCAGCTTGCATGATGGCAATTTCCTGCTTCATCTCAAGCAGCCTTTTCTCCTGCTCTCTCTGTACCTCAGCCAGGAAGTTTGCCCGTTCCTCCAGCTGCTCCAGTGCCTCCAAATGCTGTTGTGCCAGTTGTCTCTCCTGATGAGGGGGAGAGACAGTTCCAGATGAAGTCCCTGCAAGGATCTCCAAAGAAAAAATGGAAGCTTCAACCCTCCAACAACCCCCCCCCCCCCACCTGAAAAGTGCACATTAGTAGTGACTTTGTGCCCTCCAGCAATGCTGTTCTAACCCAAAAGTTAGAGGGAGTGTCAGCAGGTGGAAGGAAGGAGATGCCACCTTTCTTCCCTGCTCTGTTGGCTTCCTGTTGTCTGGCCCTTCTCTCCTCAGGATTTCTGCCTTTTCAGAGGCTCTGTTCTCAAAGTCCCCCTGCCCTTTGATCAAGGAAGAGCTACAGATGGACTGCAGGACGAGGACGAGGCCAGCACCTCGATGACCCAGTCACTAGGCAGGCCACCAGCTGAAACACCAGCAACATGGGGCCTGTTGCATCTGCTTCAGGCTCAAAGGGAAGACCTCTGTCCACCATGGAAAGACAGAAAGCAAGGAACCCAGTTGCTGGCACTGCAGTTGGCAGCAAGCTCAGCAGCCGTCTGCTGCATGGCACGAGGCTGTGGGGAAGATCCTGCCCATTCGCTGCCTTGCTTTGGGTGGTGGGTCCACCAGCCTCCAGGTTATGCCCATCCTGAACCTGTGGCTGCATATACTATCCCAGCATTATCCTCTGGGTCTTCACAGACCTTGGACTATGAGCCCTTGAAGCCCCCTGCTGCCTGGCTCAGCAAGGTATAGCCCACAGCAGATGCTTACGGCCATGTCACATACTCAGGCTGCTCTTCTGCTAAGCCAGCCCTCCAAAGTTGCCTGAAATCTTCAGGTGTGTATTGTTTCTTACCAATTTTTGCAGGAGCTTTTTTTCTTCCACTTGCTGAGCAGATTGCCAGAGTCTCAGAGCCTTCCCGCACTGCTCCCCTACCCAGCGGAGCTGTTGAGCCATGTGTTCACTTTGCTGCTGGTTGAGAGATCTTAGAGCCAGCAGCTCACGACGAAGGCCCCTCACATCCTCTGCAAACATGACACATGGCAAGAGTCAGAGACTCCACAAGCAGAGGAATGTGCTGAAGTGAAGCCCTTTCCGTTTCAGGCAAGGAGGGACCTGCCCTCAGCTCCTTCACTCCTCAGGAGCCTTGCAGACAGAGCTGGCTTGGGAGCAACTGCACTAGGCAGGGCCATCAGCAGAAACAAAGCGCACGAGGCTCTCACCGAGTATGGCCTCCTGGGCCTGCGTGGCTGCGCGCACTTGGGCTTGCACACGGCTCCTGGCCATCTCCAGCTCCGATATCTGCTGCTGAGCCTCCAGCAGCCTGCTTTGCAGGCTCTCCTTCTCTGACCTACAAGGGGTGAAGATGAAGAGCAATTGTTCCTGGTACACAGGGACAGTTTCTCCAGTAACCTGTGCCTTAAGATCCCTACACCTTAGTATGGAAAACGTCTTGCATGGCAACTCAGATACAGCAGGACTATTTTACCACTTCACATAGTAACGCAGGCCTCTTCAGGTGACTGGGCAGCCTTCCCTCATGACCTAGCCCAGCTGAGTTTGAGCTCAGCAGCCAAAGCTCAAATTGCTGTTGCCTGACACGTGGGTGTGTGTAGAGAGCTTTTTGGAGAATTGGTTAGCTTAGAAAAGGCATTCTGATGTGATACCAATGGATAAAGGTAAGAGAAACAAGCTGGGAACTGAGCAACCGATGCCTAATTACTGACGAAGGTCACAGTGACCTTCTCTAAAACGGGAAGACGGGAGAGAAAATTGTTTGCCAGAAAATGTAGTTATCCCAAGGTAGAGAAATTAGAAGAATGTACACATAGAAGCAAAATAATTGTTAAGAGATAGAAGTAAGTGTGTTTGATCATAGTGTACTTTAACCAATAACGAGCTCAGATTTTGCAATATGCATAAGCTTCATTAACACTAATATAAAAGTGTGTAAACTTTCAATAAACTTCGAGATTTGCTATTCATCGCACATGGTGTGTCGCATCTCTCCCGCCGTTACGACAAATGGTGACCCCGGACGTGTTCCTTCGGGACTAGCCACGGTTGGAGGCGTAAAAGTCAAGTGCAGGTCCTTTCGCGGCTGGGGACGGCAAAAAACACCGCTGAAAAAGGAAGGTGTTCGGCCCCGGGTGACCTCAGAGGAGAGCCCGGCTGCTACGTGCTGCCGGACCTGAATAGAGCCGCAAGAAGCGCGCAATCGTCGTTAAAATAGATAAAGACAGGCAAGCAGCATATGATTTATTTACTGACTTTTTACGAGGGCGTCAGATTAGAGGGATAGAGTTACAGAAAGAACTTCCTGGGTTGTTAGCTTATGGGTGTGCACAGGAGTTTTTTCGTAATCCACATACAGTGCATGAATAGTCAGAGTAGCGTATATTCGAGAATAAGCTGTGGCGTGCAGTCATAGATGAAGATAAGACCGCGAGAGAGTTAGGAAATTTATGGCGAGTCGTGCATGCTGAATTCTTGAAATACCAGGCGGAAGAAAGAGCTGCCCAGCAGACTAGTGCAGCCCGTGAAAGAAACAGGAGTTGCAGAGACTGGTTTGAGTCCCCACCGATACAAGCTCCTGCTCTAAAAAGCAGCTCCCTGCAGCTATCGGCTTCTGCCGCGGGCAGTAGCCCCCCCGCGCGTATTCCAGCCGTGCCGTCCGCGCCGCCTGCCCCGGTGTTAAACCCTGCACCGCCTCCGCCTCCTCCCGCTCCGGACCCGCACCCTCAGCCTCCCTGCCGCAGCGCGCAGCCCGCAGCCGCCCCGCCGGAGAGGCTCGTGCCGGCCCCGGCCCTGGGCAACTCAGCAGCTGCAGCACGGCTGCCTCCCGCTCCGCAGCCGCCAGCTCCGCTCCGCAGCCGCCCCGTCCCCGAGCCGAGGGGGGGGCGGCAGGACGGGCCTTCCACCCCCCGTGGAGCAGCGGGCTCCGGGACGTCCGCCCGCCCCGCGGCTGCCCGCAACTATCACCACTTCGGCTAAACCTGCCTTCAGCCCGCAACCGCCGGGAGCCTCGGGGTAGACCTAGCAACAGCAGCAGACAGTGAATTTGGTGACTGTTCACCCACAAAAGTCCCAACGGGAGTAAAGAGACCACTGATTATTGATGAATTATCTGTGAGAGTTTTGCTTTTAGGACATTTCTCAACTACAGTGTTAAGATTGTTTGTTTTATCTAGAATAATAGACGCTAGCTATGTAGGGGAAAGTTCTATTATGCTGTATATTCTTTTTCCACCTATGCGAATCGAACAATGAACTGTTAGATGAATTTTGACCTTTGTTAAAGAGAACTGATCCAGCACAGTCTGTTCGTATAACCCCTGAACGGGCTGAAACACTGCAGCAGATATTAGACCGTGTTACACAAGGCAGTGTTCAGAGACGTGATTTTGATCTCCCTGTACAACTGACAGTTTGGTGTAGACAAAAAAATTTTACTGAGTGCACTTACTTAGCATAACAGAAAAACGGGGGAGATATGGGCCTTGGAATGGATATCTCCTCCACTTCAACAACATAAAACCCTTCTTCAGAAAATTGACATTTTAACTGATTTGCTCAAAAAGGGTCGTGATAGGACAGTGGAGTTAGATTTAATGCCCAAAAAAGATCACTAAAGCCCTTATCGGATGCTATAACTGCTTACACAGGTGCAGGAAGAAAATCCAAACAACTGTTACTCATTATATGTTTAGAAAACTGAACTGGATGTCATGTAACATTTAGAATTATAATTTAACCTGAATGTTAGTTTGCACAAAAAAAAACAAAACAACTCCCTCCAAACAACAAAAACAACAAAACTTCCACTCAAAACAGATACTAAAATATATAATAGACTTCCAATCATAATATTAATATTATTATTATTATTATTGTGGACAATTTTGATGAATAATTACCAAAAAGAATATATTCATCCCTACTGTTTAAGCATCAATTGACTTTTAAAACATAAAGCATAAACACTGATGTTTGAGGCCTAAAAAACATTCATTCTATTGTTTGAATAATGATTTCAGTCTACAGGAAAACTGTTGCTTAGCTTTTCCTGTAACATCGAACAAAGAGTATTTTGTACTTAGTTGTTATCCTTTTTCTTTGTCCAAGTGAAAACACAATATGTCATTTAAAATATTCTCTCATTTAATTTACATTTTAATCTGAAAGAGAATATGAGTTTAAAAAATCATATCACAGCATTAACGTCCCTTTGTACTTAGAAACATATTTCTTGTACCTGTTCAATTTAAAGCAAACCTGCAATACTCTAAGCACCTGACTCAACTTGTAACTTCTCCATGACTTCTTATATTTTTTTCCCTCTGAAAATAACCAGTGTGAGCTGTAGCTTGTCTCACATGTGTTAAGTTCTTCACTAGCTTTGCATAAGGAGATTCACAAGCACACGAGTTATTCTACACTACTTATTTGTCTCAAATATCCAATCTAAAACACATCATCTGATTTGTATTTCTTAATATTTTATAGGTGAGTTAGTTCTGAGTTATTTTTCTGTTTCCTGTGTTTAACCAAGATGCTGAAAGACTTTGTTAATACGTCAGACTTCACTGAAACAAAGGCTTCACACAGATCAGGCCTTGGTATTGATGGATAGCTCAAATCTTTAAACTTAAGATCATGGTTACGTTCTATTATTAAGATGAGTATTGTAGTAGCTATTGTAGTTTTGCTGTTAGTATTAGTTTTGCCTTGTTTTTGTATATGCTTACAGAATATAGTGAGAAAGATGATAACTACTGCATTTAATCAAACTATGCTTGTTCAACAGAAAAACAGGGGAGATGTAGAGAGCTTTTTGGAGAATTGGTTAGCTGAGAAAAGGCATTCCGATGTGATACCAATGGATAAAGGTAAGAGAAACAAGCTGGGAACTGAGCAACCGATGCCTAATTACTGACGAAGGTCACAGTGACCTTCTCTAAAACGGGAAGACGGGAGAGAAAATTGTTTGCCAGAAAATGTAGTTATCCCAAGGTAGAGAAATTAGAAGAATGTACACATAGAAGCAAAATAATTGTTAAGAGATAGAAGTAAGTGTGTTTGATCATAGTGTACTTTAACCAATAACGAGCTCAGATTTTGCAATATGCATAAGCTTCATTAACACTAATATAAAAGTGTGTAAACTTTCAATAAACTTCGAGATTTGCTATTCATCGCACATGGTGTGTCGCATCTCTCCCGCCGTTACGACAGGTGTGCCCACCAAGTATCTGCAAAGGAGCAAAAGCCCAGCCTCTGCTCACAGCCCTGAGCTCATCAGCACTTTCAAGTCACTCTGCAGGGGGACAGAACAGTGCTCTCCTGGCTGACTCGTCAATGTTTCGTGCCATTCATAGTATACAGACCGGTACTTTGTTTGCCAGGCACTCTCTGAGTAAAAGGGACTAAGGGAATTCACCAAACGATCTAGTGAAGCCTTCGGCTTTCAGCAGCATGAGTAGGGAAGCAGAACTAGGTTTTTATCTGAACAAGAACTATCTCAGGGTAGGGACCGTTTCCTGCCATTTAAATGACTGGAATTTGATGAACAAGACCACTCGCTACCTTTATTTTTGGCTAACTAAGCCAGCAGTGCCCAAATATCTTGGTACTCTTTAAAAAGGAAGAAGCAGCAGCCAAAGGGACCTTGACAAGTTACACAGGTGGGCGGACAAGTGGGCAAGAATCAGCGCTCATCAAGAATCCCCAGACACTGTCAAGATGTCACAAGGCCTTTCCCTTCTGCTGCTGCTGGTGTTTGTAAGCCGATCTTGCTCTGGCACTATGCTTCACAAGAGTGAGCTCTGAAGGCTCTCAAGATTTTCAGCATGACCCTCCAGCTTCACCTGAAGCGTCAGCACCCTCCTCACAACATTCACATGGAAGAGCCTTGAATTTCAAAAATCCCATGTCAAACTGCTTGTCGTGGAAAAATCGACTATCAGCTGCACCCAAGGAGAAAGCAAAACCGGAGGGAAACTTCCATTTTCTGCAAACATCTGCTCGGTTTCCCTGCTATTCAATTCATTGCCAAGTTGGCTTGCTTTGCACTCGTGCAAAGTGTAGGAATGTGCAAGGGGTCCCAAGCAGGTGCCCAAAAAGACGTTTGAGTGCTTGAGCTGGGAGAAAAAAAAACATTCAGATGACAGTATCCTTTTCTCTTTGCTTGTGTCTCCTTTATACTCCATGTGAGAACATCTGGAGAGCACACAGCAGGCTATAAATCCTGACATCATGCCCAGCACCTTTGTAATTACAGACCTTCAATAATGTCCCACCCAGGGTCTCCTCCCTGCCCTTACCTGGCCTCTGCCAGCTGCTCTGAAAGGCCTTGTAGGTCCCGCTCTGTGGCTGCCAGTCGGGCTTCCAGGGCAGCATTCTCTTGTGCCAGCACCGCCTTCTCTCTGCACACCTGGGACAGTGTGTGCCCTTGGCGGGAGAACTCCTGGAGCAGCTTCTCCAGACCCCTGCGGGCTGGCCGCTGTGGGCGGCAAACCTGGAAGTGGGGGGCACCATTTTTCAAGAGGAACAACAACAACAACAACAACAGCACAGTCTCTGTCTCAGCTTGCTGCCAGAAGCAGCATTCGGGGGGGGGTCTTGCTAGGACAAATCCCTCTCCCACAAGTGCTGCCTAGGAACAAGGGGAGCGTACCTTTGGCACTGCCAGAGGAACGGCTTCCTTCAGCAGATCCCTTTGAGGCTGCCATTCATCCTCCGTCTCTGCCACCACTTCAGACACCGTTTCTAGTGAGGAGTGGCACTGTCTCTCAAATGCAGCCAACTCCTTCCATCTACGACAAGCAAACAGACAAACAAGCCTTTAATTGCAACACGGTCTCCTTGCAAGACCACAACTACATACCATGTCCCACGTAAGGCAGTCTCAGGGGCTTCCAACAGCCCTCTACTTCCACCTCAAGAGAATGCTGCAATTCCCTCCCTAGACCAGCATCTCTGTCGTTCATGCTGGTGAAAGAGTCACCACTGAGGAAGTCAAACTAGCTTCCAGAAGCCGCAGAACATTTCCAGAAAGCTCAGGTACTCTCAGTATAACAGCTTCCTGCCTGCTGATTACAGAGCTTCCTGCCTGCTCCTTTCTGATTACAGTGGATACCAGACTTGCAAAAGGTTTTCTTTGGCTAAGACACACTTGGGAAGTCCAGATGAATACTCCCACAATTCCTATTGCTCTCACTAGTGAAATAAGGAAAGAGCCTGCAAGCTATAACTTGGGGAGGAGGTGGGTATGATTTTCCAATCCAATTATCAAAGGATGGTTTAGGCTGGCAGAGACCCCAGGAAGCATCTAGCCCAGTCTTCAGTTCCAAGCACTTGGGGTTAGCATCTGGACAGGCTGCTAAAGGCTCTGTCCATCTGGGACTTTTGAATTTCCAGGGGTGGAATCTGCACAAGCTCTCTGAGGCGCTTGTTCTGCTGCACGACTGCCTTTGCAGTTCAATGCTTTGCTGTCCTTAAGCCCAACCTGAACCTCCCTTGCTTTTTACTCTGGTCTAGTTCATAATTCTTTTTGTCAAGGTTTAAGAAGTGAGTCCCAGCAGGCAGCTCTGCTCTAGCTGGGTCAGCAGCCAGACCTGCCCTGGGCTGCCTTCCCCTGTCTGTGCTGAGCAAGTCAAAGGATGAGAAAGCCAAATTTGTTCTTTGACACTTGGCTTCCTAAAGCCCAGCAATGCCCACCCTTGCTGAGAGAAAGCGAGAAAGCTTAACACACACCTGAACTCTTGGATGCCGCGCACCGCATCCGTGCTCTCCTGCCGCTCCGCCTTTCCTGCCTGGGCCGAGGAGTCCTGACTGGCAAGAACCTCTCCTAGCGGGGCCTGCAAGGAATGGGCAGGGAAAAAGCACAAACAAGCAATAAGGAGCAGGCAAGTTGGCTCCTGAGAGCTGGCAGAAGCAGCAAGCAGTGACACAGCTCACCTGAAGGCAAAAGCTCATGTGTGGGGCTGTTCATGTGGTATTTATGTGGTGTTTATGTCCCAACTAACCCTTGAGTTGCTCTGGAAGTGTCTGAGTAGAAGCAGGGAACATTCCCCTGCTCTGCTCTGCTCAAGTGGCTTCCCCTCAGGATTTCAGGCCTTAGAGAGCAGCCAATAGGAACTGCATTCCAGCCCTTCACAGACAGACTTTGTCTCTGCCACACAGAGCTGCTCAGGAGTCTTCTCAACAAACGTGGGTCTCGTCCAAGTTAAGGGTGCAGTCGAAGCAGTGCCTGTAGCTACCTAGATAGGGCGTGGAGAGGGGTAGGTCCCTGCAGGCAACAGTGGCTCCTCCACACCCCACAAGGCTGTGAACTGCGCCTTGGGACCTCTCTCTCTGCTGACAGCAGGGAGCCTGCACAGACTCTGGGCACAAAGGTGCTGCCTTTCACAGCAGTGGCCCTAAAGGACATCATGCTACCGCATATCTGACACCAAGGGAAGTTCACAGTCCCTGTGAGAATGCCAGGACAATGATGCCTGCATGTGAAAGTTCAGATGCCATTTCACGTGGGTGGTCCGTGGCTGGGCTGAAGAGCTGGGTCATGGCAGGACTCCAGCCCACAGCATCCTCAGCCACAAAGGGCAAGTGCTGCCTGCTCAGAAACTTGCAGCCCTGCACTGCACCAAAGCTTTGCACTGAACCAACCAAAGCTGCCACTGATTGCTGCAGGATGCTCAGGCCCTGGACTGACAACACCTTTGTTGTCCTTTGCCTCCCCTTTAGCCTCTGGAGGAAGAGAGCGAGCCAGAGCAGGTTCTGCTGCTGCGGTGCTGCTCTGCAGACAGGCAGCAGCATGAGGGACAGGGAGGAACCTGTCATTTGGAACCTGACTTCTCCTGAGCTCTATTCCCAGCTGTCCTGAGCAGGAGTCATGAATTTGGATAAAAGTGGGATGCTCAGTCATTAAAACTCAATTCAAGTGGGCTAATGAGACGAATGTTTAGACAGGATTGCA
This sequence comes from Agelaius phoeniceus, assembly GCF_051311805.1. Taxonomy (NCBI): domain Eukaryota; kingdom Metazoa; phylum Chordata; class Aves; order Passeriformes; family Icteridae; genus Agelaius; species Agelaius phoeniceus. Next base: position 26,931,848 of record NC_135303.1, on the reverse strand, counting down.
CATGCTTCTGAAGGAGATATTTCAGCCTGGCACCAATCAGCATGCAGCCTCCTGTCTGCAAAGCTTGACTTTCATTAGTTCAAAGCTCTTCAGGTGAAAAGGAGGAAACTGATGGAATCCTTCTGGTAGTCTTCATGCAGACGTTAAGGTGGACTCTCTTTTGGCCTGCCTGGCTGGCACTCCACTGCAACAGGCCATGCCCACAGCTTTCTCCACAATCCTTAGACACCAGGAATGTCAAGGGTGCCCATCCCACTCACCAAACCCTGCCCTTCACTCCTTCCACGTCTGAGGCGACCTGCCAGGGGCAAGGGAAAAAGAACCAAGTGCTGTTAGAAAACTGTTTTGTGCTGAGGAATCCCACAGAACAAGTCCACCCAAGCAGAGAGCATTTTCCTTTCACAACATCCCTCCAGGAGCAACACTTCTTTAGCACAGCAAGCAGGACTGCAAACCAGTACCCTAGGCTGTGTCTACCTTTTGCTCGGCTTTGCCACTAAGGAACTAGGAACTTGGTCATGAAGATGCAAATTGTTCCTTTGCATTCAGTGCCTACATGGGAGCTCATTGTCCAGCCTACAGCTAAAGCAACTTTTTTCTCCTCTCTTTCCAGGATTTGCTTTTAATCTTTGTAAAAAGCTTGCAGGATGTCCCACGTGGTTGCTGTAAACAATTGCTCACAAAAGCTTCCAGCAAACCCCTCTTAGCACTTGCAGCGCTGTTGGGACACAGCACAGGCCCAGCTCTGGGCTTCAGGAGCACACACAAACTGCTCGGCACTTTGCCCTTCAGTGCAAAGCCAGTGGCTCTTGTAGCACACAGAGGGGTCCAGTAAAACAGGCACATCCTTTAAGGAGGGAATGCAGAAAAAAGATGCTTTTCCTCAGCTCTGCAGAGAAGCGCACAGTTTTTAGAAGGATGCCTGCAAAGCTCTCCCAGTCTGCATTTTGGAAGATCCTACACTCTGCTCGGCAAGAGACACCCCTTTTGCAGCTGAAGCTGTTGACAGGAACTTTACCAAACCTATGGCATCTTGATGCCATTTTTGATCCAACACGCTACCCCAAGGGGAAAAAAATCTTCTATTTACCAGTCAAACGACGAAAAGCTTTCCGAGAAGCCGCCAATGAAAAGGCGCTGCTGAGTGCTCTACGGACTCGCTCCATCGCTTGAGCAGTGCTGCTCGAGTCCGTAGGCCAGGAAACAAAATGGAAAAAATCCCCACTTGCACAGGTCTTAAGACCGTGCAAGGAAAAAGGGGAAAAACAAGACACGAGTCCACGGACTGTGCAAGAAAATACAGGAACAAAAGGGCACCCGCTGTAAGCTGAGAACAGCTCAGTCGAGGTGATCCTCCTGCACCGAGCGTGCCAAGAGCTGCTCTGGACGCTGAGGCCTTGCAGGCAGCAGAACAACCTCCTGCTGTCAAGGCTGTGACGTGGCAGCCCACTGCTGACATCACAATAGCAGCTGCTCTGGGCTGGTCTGTGAATTCATGCATAGCAACCAAACCTTCTCTACAGCTAACGCAAAAGAAAAGCTCGGAAAGTTCTCCTCTGTCCCAAAGCAGCACAAAACCCCCTTGCAGTCCGTAACCCACAGCTGAAAGGATCCAAGAGTAACACAAAACATGCACCAAGCCCATACGCCTTGTGCACCAAGCTGGACTCTTAGAAAGAGCCAGGATGTGAGGAAACCAAAGGCCACGTGCCCTTCTGCCCAGCAGCACTTCTGACTAAAACCAAGAAGAATTGCTTAAATTCTGTGGATGAAATTGTGCTTTGCTCATATCCCGGAGAGTTCCCTCCATTGGAATGCCTGTCATTCCTGCCCATTTGCTGCATGGCTAACATCAACCAGCAAATTGTAGGGCTTGCTGAAGGAAGAATGACACCTGAGTGGGGAGAAAAAGCCAAGTAACCAACCTGCTGCACATGCAGCACACTGCTGCTGCACAATGACGGCACCTCAAAGAAGCCTTTGGGGCCTGTGCCTCACTCTGGCAGCTTCCCTGCAGTAGACATCTGGCAGTCACAGGGATATGACTCTAATGGATGTACAGGAAGAAGGAAAAGAACGTTAAATCCCAGTGTGGGACGACGTAGAAGCTGGTGGGGGGAGGAAACCAGTGCACCAAAATGGGCAAGTCCCAGCTAAAAGGGAGTTATGAGGCAGAGACCAAATAGCTCCGCTGGTGGGCACACCTGAGGAAGGCAGGCTCAGGAAAACAGAGCCACCACAAGCTTTCCAATGTTCGGAAGTTCTTTCCCCCTCCTCTCCTCTGCCCTTGAAACCAGTTTTTGTCTCCCTCCTAAAAATAATTGCTTCAGCATTAGCAGCAAGTGCCTGGAAAACCACTTGTGATTTTCTTTCTTAGTTAAAAACTAAAAGGAATGGAGAAAGATCTGGGCTTTTGCTCTTTGCCTGCTTTTGCAGCCATGGTAGCATTTTGGAAGGGCTCTACACAAGTCCAGGTGTTTCCCAGCCCCAGGACCACCACTGGCATGAGCCCAGCAAGTGTAGCGGAGTGAGCAGCTGGTCAGGCACCACATGTGACATGTGGGAGGCTGCATATTGTCCTGATGCAGATTCCCTCTGTGTGTCAGACTGAAAGTCAGGACAATTCTCAAGAAATCTCTGATTAGATGGGGAACACCTTTGGATCTACAGACAGCACATTTGCGCCTCACTGGTGTCATAATCCCCAAGCTTTAAAATGTTGCTGGGTGACCTCAATTTCCTCTAGGCTAGAGATCAGGGAAGAGTTTCACGTATGCAGCACTCTTAAAACTGTCCCCAGTGCCATGCATACCGTTTTCTGCCCGCCATTGACAAAACACTGCCGTTTCCTCAAAGGAAAGCAACAGAAAGCTCTAGCAGCCTGCCCCCACCCCAAGAGTTTCCAACCAATTTTTTCCTCTACTTTCTACATCCTATATAGTCTTAGCAAAAGTGGTCTCTGTCAGCAAAGTGAAGTGGAGACATCATTTGTTCATGTGCAACAGCACGGATTGGTGCTCCAGCCTGAGAGCTGGAACTCAGGAACTTGGGCAACTGTGCTTTGAGATGCAACCGCAGCCAGAGAATGGGGGTGACAGCTTGGGGAGGAAGCTGGCCCAGCAATGGCATTGCACACAGGCTGTGCAGGAGGCACTATCAGCATGAAAGCCCTAATGATGCCACAGAAACCCCCATAGTTATACACATTTATTGGACGCTGGTTGCTCTGCATGTATGTCTACACTTCTGCCTCTATAACATTTTGGAAATGGTCAGAGCTAGCAGGATTCACCCAGCATCAGGAGCTGATGCAGCCTGGGAACGTGCTGATTTACAGAGGCTTCTGGCTTCCCAGGTGAAGCCAAGGCAAGCCCTGCTGCTGCTGCTGCTGCTGCTGCTGTGCGAGACAGCCCCGGCTGAGCAGGGATGGCACCACTGTGCCTCAAGCTGTTTCTCCTTCCAGAGCTGGGCGGTGCTTTTGAGGCACTAATGACAGCTGGTGGGAGAAGGAAGGGGCCTTTTCCTGCGCCAGCACTTATGGATGCACTAGGGCCACCTTCAGGGGAGACTGTCGGCCCGCACCAAGTAAAGCAGAGGGACACAGCTGGAAAACGCTTCCTTTCGAGCCTTCTTCTGTCTTGGAAAAGAAAGGAGACACGTGACAGGAGGAGCAGCAGGGCCCGGTCCCTCCTCCGTGCCTGCAGTGAGGGGCGGCTGCCGCTGGGCGGCGCCATGGGAAGGGAGCGCCCCTGCGCGGGGCCGGCGGGGCGGGGCAGCCGCCAGGGGGCGCCCGGGGCGGGGCTGGGCCCCTCTGTGAGGGAGGAGAGCCTCGGGCAGCTGCGCAGCCACGCACGGGACTGTCCGTCCACAAGGCACAGCGCCAGGGCAAAGCACAGCTTCAGCGCACGCTGACCGGCAAGGGAACCTTCCCATGGAGTGCAGGATTTAGCTGTTTTCATTCCCAGTCCTGTGCTGAGCTAGCAGGCCACCCAGCCTCCTCAAGCACAGGTGCCTCCTCTCCAGGCTTCCTGCACTTCCTTTGCCGACAGGGTCCAATCAGGCACCCTGGGAACAGGCTCAGCTGATGTTACAAAGCAATGCTGTCCAAAAGAAGAAAGGACAAAAGCCAAACCAGAAAGGAACTATTAGTTCCCAGGCTGAATTCCTCACAGGCAGAGGCAGGATTCCTGTGCTTCCCAGAAAGATGCAGAAAGTGGACACGAGGACACTATGTGCCCCTTACCTTCATGTTTAGGACCTTGCTATTGCAGGCCAGCATAGCTCACAATCGTATTCAGTCCTTTAGCCAGGTGTCTTCAGCTTGTTGGGATTTTCCCCTGAGAGCAGCCTGAGAATGCTGCTGGCTGTCACAGGGCTTTGTTCCTGCCAGGAAACGCCACAGACTCACTTAGCTTCCTCCTTTCTAACACATGGCCCGGGTTAGCTGCCAAGAGGATGAGCAGTATAAGCTGTTCCTCAGCAAATGCCAATCCATGTAAGAAATGCTGATTCCAGTGGGAATTAGCCTCAAGTAGTGCTCTCAAGATCACTGCAGTTCAGGATTTCAGCAGGAAGTTAAGAGCAGGCAGCTTGGCAGGCCTCCACCATCTCCAGCACTCACCTGCCTTCCAAATTCCTCTGCTTCCTGTAGCCATTGGCTGAACTGCTGCTCTTGACTTGCGGCCTTCTCCTGTTACCCATGAGGCTGGCGCCTGAGGCATGTTCTGAGGAGGTCTAGAACGAAATGACGGAGGAGAATTCCACAGAACCTGCACTTGGGATCGTCTGCCCCATTTGGTGCTTGCAGCTGTCCTCGGTAGATGTGGAGTTTGGGGTTCAGTGAGCTGTGCAGGCCAGAAAAGAAAAGACTAAGCTGAGGAAAACCAGGATCAACTGACTCAGCTGCTGCAGGCCAGAAATGAGAGTGCAGCAAATGACTGAAAAATGCAGTACTGTGCAGCAGGTATCCAAAATGGGCATGACAGAGATTTCAAACCCACATCCATGGAGGAATCTGAACTTGCAGGTTTCCCACAAGCCAAAGGAAGTGGGTTTTTGCAAAGGCACCATGAGCTCAGTGTTGGATAGAGAACTTTTTCAAGAGAAGGGCTGACTTGGGAGCTGGTGGAAGTGGAGAGAACGGGCAAATGCGCCCATGGGTGCAGCCCCACTGTGAGGGCTGCTCCAAGGGCACCGATTGCCATGCACAGGACATGGGCACTGCCCCATGCAGAGGACGTGTCCCTGCCATATTGACAACACAAACGCTGCTCCAGTGTCCTGCAAACACATATGGGTGGTTTGTAGGTCAGCATTTTTTCCCCAGCAGAAAGTCGTTCTTCCTTCAGTGAGCCCTAGGATGTGCTGGTTGATGTTAGTCCATGCAGGAAATGGGCAGGAATGACAGGCATTCCAATTTAGGGAACTAGTTTTAGTCAGAAGCACTGGTGGCCAAAGTACAGGGGGTGTGGGCTTGGTGCCTGTTCTGTGTTACTCTTGGATCCTTTGAGCTATGGGTTATGCACTGCAAGCAGGTTTTGTGCTGCTTTGGGACAGTGTGCGCCCTGCCAAAGGAGTCCTTTGTGTCGCCTGCTGTTGTAAAATCTGTGGACAAATGCAGGCATCCTTTTTTCCATCCTCTGCGATTGTAGGGTTTTCAGATATGTGCAGGTGTCTTTTATTTTTGCCTTCTTCTTCTACAGTCAGCCAATTGCTGCGGGTGTCCCCTTTTTCCCCTTTTCCTTGCACAGTCTGGGGACTTGTGCAAGTGGGTTCTTGTTCCATTTTGTTTCCTGGCCTGCAGACTCGAGCAGCACTGATCAAATGATGGAGTGAACCCACAGAGCAGTTGGCAGGGCTTTCTTGTTGGTGTTATCGCACAAAGTTTTTAATGGTGCGACGGGTAAGTAGAAGTTTTTTGCTGGGGCAGCATATTGAAACCAAAATGGCATAAAGATGCCAAATGTTTGGTAAAGCTCCTGCCAAAAGCTTCAGGTAAAAAGGGGGTGTCTCTTGCCCAGCAGGGTGTGTGCAGGCATCCTTTTTGTTCTCTGCGATTGTAGAGTCTGCAGCCACATGCAGGTCTCCCTTTTTCTTCCTTTCTCTTGTACAGTCTGGGGATTTGTGCAGGTGTCCCTTTTTTTTCCCCCTGTTTTGCTGTACAGTCTGAGAACTAGTGTAAGTGTCCTTCCGTTCTCCTTTTTTTGCACAGCCTGCAAAGTCATGCAAGCGTCTTTATTTTTCCATTTGAGTTGCATCTAAGTCTGGGACTTGTACAAGGGTCCATTTTTTTCTTCTTTTCACTGCACACTCTGGGCATTCTTGCAAGTGGGTGATTTTTCCCTTTTTGTTTCATGGTCTGCAGATTGGAGCAGCATTGCTCAAATGATGAAGTCCATAGAGGAGTCGGCAGCGCTTTGCCCGGACGGAGCTCCACAGCTGGAGAGAGCAGCCGCCCGCCCCGAGCCGCCGGTGCCCCATTCAGATGGGGAAGCCCGGCCCGGGGCGCTTGGGGAGCCATAGGGGGGTGCCAGGGACCGTTCCCAGCCCCAGCCCGAACGCTGACAGCCGCGTCTCACCTGCAGAAAAAGCGCAGGAGGCCCTGCAAGAGCGATTCTGCTGGGTTTGCTGCTGCTGCTGCTGCACAGTGGCTTCAGCAATGTCTGCTCGGGGATGTGGACGGCGGACGGTACCCCGGTGGGTGGAGGGGATGGCGGTGGGCAGCAGAGGTGGAGGACGAGGATCGGCAGGGTGGGATCTGAGCTCAGCCCACTGCTCCCCTTGGCTCGCAGGTGGCCATCAAAAGTGTGCTGCAGGATCGCATCCATCATTAGGGCGAGCTGGTGAGTGACCGGGGCCAGCGTCAGAACCCGGCACAAGACAGGAAGGGTAAGCCCAGGCCCGGCAGAGTGGAAGCCGCCAGGACGCCTGGAGGGAGAGCGGCGTGAGCTCAGTGCAGGGCTCAGAGCATCCTGAGCTGGGTGAGGGCTTCTAGACCCCTGGCACGGCATCAGCCTCACTGACAGCTTTGTGGTCTTCTTGCAGCCCGACGGAACCCACGTACCCAGGGAGATGGAGCTGCTGGACAAAGTGTCCACTGGGTTCCATGGTGTTGTTCAGCTCATGGATTGATGTGAGCTCCCTAATAACTTCTTGTTGGTGATGGAGTGCCCTGAGCAGTCGCAGGACCTCTTTGATTTCCTTCTGGCGTGGGAGCTCCGTGTTGGAGGAGGTGGTGCAGGGGCTGTTCCTCCAGGTGCTGAGGCTGTGCAAGACTGCAGCAGCTGTGGGGTCCTGCAGCGGGATATCAAACCGGAGAGCATCCTCTGTGACCTGGCCACCGGTGAGGCAAAACTGATGGATTTGCCTGTGGCACCTACCATCAAGACACAGTCTGCCCACACTTTGCAGGTGAGCCCACCCAGGGCTGTGCTCCCGGTGGGTCCCGGCATCTCATGGCCCCACCTGGCTGTGGCGCCGGGGATTCCCCCGTTTGCTGCTGGTCGGGGGCACACCTATGAGCCACAGAGATCTGCCTGTACGAGACAGAAGGAAAGATCAGAAGAATCATTCCACCTTCTCTCACTGCTAAACCAGTTCTTCTCTTCCTCATAAAGACAACATGCAGTTTTTCTGTGCATCAGAGGCAGCTTATCGCACCTGCAGAGCTGAGAGGCTTTTTCCCCTGCTGCTGTGCTACAAGCAGATTTACCAAAAAAGCAGCATTACCAAACATGGAGATACACAGAGGGACCACAAGCAATTGACTTTGTCCCACTTAATCTCAAAGGTCACCACTCTCCACAGACACAGATGGAAGAGACTCGCGCACTCCTGGTTTGCTCTCTTGACGCATGTTGCAGTGTGATGCCATTTCCTGTTTCACCTATCCCAACCCCCAGGTGTGCCAACCTCTGCTTTCCCCTCCCCCTGTCCCCAGGCTTAAAAGGAGATGGGACCATGCAGTCGGGATTCTGTTGGGAGCTGTTACAAGATTCAGAGGTCTATCATCCTGGAATAAAACTCTGGATGAAAACTCTTTATAGAATCCTCTCCTTTTTCTCTTCACTGTCGCCTGAACCTTTTCCACCAGAGGTAAACCGAGTTTCTACTATGCCTGGATTTGTTCCGAGTGCCTAGCTGCAGCATCCAGCCGGCCAAAGGTATCTCTGAGGTGAAATAGCACAGCTGCCGCCTTTGGCCCAGCAGCAACGGTCAGACGAGGCCAGGCACGTCCACCCGGAAATATTGGGAATAATATTCCACAGACGCCAATCTTGGCAGCAGGGCTTTCTCTGATGAAGAATAACAAGAAGGGACAGTTCCCTCACAGCCGTGCAGCCCAGAGATCTGCAGGGCACCATCAGCACCTGGCTTCATAAGTGACCCGTTCTGTGGGGATGGAAGCCAACTACCAAATCCTTGCTGATTACAGTGGCAGCAGCAGCAGCAGTGCCTGCATCTGATCCCTAGGTCTGGGGCTGGGCTGGACAAAGGACACACACGGCACATTGTCCCTGAAGAATGTGACTTTAGGAACAACCGCTTACCACTGTCTCCTGTTGTTTGCGCTAGGGTCACACCAGCCTGAGACACTGGGCAGCCCTTGGTGCCACCTGGGACTGCAGATGACAGGCCCTGGTCTCCAGGACCAAACAGGGGGGGAACTCACTCTCCATACAGAGCTTGCAGAATGAAAAGGCTGCCGTGAGCAGCTATTGGGGTGCACGAGACAGAGAATACTTTGGACCTTATTAGCATATGAGAATAATAGATAAAATTCCTCGGCAAAAGCAAACAGAACTTTGAAAACTAGGTCTAGATAGCAAGAAGGTTTAATTAGATAGGTTTACCAGAAAAAGAAAATCTTATTAAACAATGCAAGCAAGAGATGTTGTTATATGCATAAGTTTGTGGATGTGACTTCAACCTAATCATTGTAGTACACATTACTAGTCTCCCTAAAATAGTATATAAGTAGTTGTATCCCGCAATGAAATTGGATTCTGATCACTGAGTCAGTCTCCCCATCTCTCCCCATCGCCAACATTCGGTGCCCCAAGTGAGGAAGAAAACCCGGCCTGACTGGTGGGCAGTCGGCGAGCCCCTGGACCTGATCGTGACGGTGAGAGAACGGCATTTGGGCCCGCAATCCCTGTCTGCTGCAACTTGACAGATGAGCCAGGGGATCTAAAGGAATGGAAAAGGAAATGTCCAAAGAGCGAGACATCTATGAAACCATGCTTGCCCTTCTGGACAGGCGTGGCTCCCCCATCCCAAAGCATGACCTTAAGTCACTTCTACGATGGGTGTCACGCATGGTCCCCAACACTACCCCTTCTTCTGTATTTACTCCCCACTTCTGGGACAAGGTCGGTATAAAGCTCTATGACCTTGCTATGCTGCCTGTCCGCGAGCCAGAGCTCCGAATGCTTCCTGCTTGGAAGGCGGTCATGGACGCAATTAAAAACTGGGAGGGTGCAGGGAAGCCTGCGAGGCTACAGCCTGTGAGGCTACCCTGAGATGACCCCGGCAACTGCGCCGGATCAAAACCTGCCCAGATCCTGCTCCCCATCCCCCGTCCGCACGCCCTCCCTAGTGAGTGCCAGGGATAGAGCCCGGTCACCACCCCCAGTCCCACCGCCACACCGCCAACCATCCCAGAGCTGCCGGGCTCTTATGGCTTATGCGATAGACACTGACTCTAGCAGTGAAGGGGAGCTGGACTCTTTCAACCCTGACCCTGAAAAAGATGCGAGCTTACTCCCTTCAGATACGCGTAACGATTGGTTCTGGATAAAAAGGAAAGCTCTTAAGGACAGAGACTTTGACACTGCTGCAGAAATCTTTGTGGCCCCTGTGCAATTCACCCTGAGGGGCGAAAATCCACAATGGGAGCCCCTAGATCATTCGGAAATTAAGGAACTGCGCCGTACGTACTGCTGCGGAATGGGCTGGGGTCCCCCTACTTCAGTAATTTGTTAAGAGCAACCTTTACTATTCACCTCATGACTCCTCATGATGGTAAATTTTTTGGCAAATCTGTTGCTCACACCAACACAATATGCTATATTTATGCCACAATGGAAAAAAGCACTGGAAAATTTAATTGCAATGTATGCAGGGCATGCAAGCCAAGCCCTGGCTGCCTTAACTGTTGACCACCTTGCGGGGGCGGGGGCGCATACCAAGCCTAATGGCCAAGGCACCTTACCAAGAGAAGCCCTACAGGGTATTAGGGCAGCTCGCCTGGCATTCCTTAAGGTTCCTGATGCCAAAACTCTGCAACAGTTCCTTCATGAATATCAAACAAGGTCTACAAGAGCCTTATGTGCAGTTTGTGGACAAATGGAAACAAATATTGGAGAGACAAATCGGTAGCGAGCAAGCCAGGGAGATTATACTCCTCAAACTGGCGGTCGAGAACACCAACCTGGACTGTAAGCAGCTTTTAAAATCTTTACCCCCTGAACCTGAACCCACTTTACTCCAAGTGATACAAGCGTGCCACCGCTTGGGGACATTACAACACACCACAGCAGTCACAAATCAAGCTGTGGGGCGAGGCATAGTGGATGCTTTTGCCATCATGAAATTAACCCCTGGGAAACAGCTGGCTTGTTTTGGCTGTGGGGAATGTGGACATATCCGCAGAGACTGCCAAAGAATGCAGAAACCTAAAGCTCCGGGTGTATGCCCTTGCTGCGGGAAAGGCCCTCCCCTTGCTAATAGATGTCGCTCCAAGTTCCACCCCAATGGCCAGCCTTTGCAGGGAAACTTCTCTCGCAGCGCGGGACGGAGACGTGCGAGGACACAAATTCCGCAGCCGACGCAGCAGCTGGGAGCAACCGTGAACTTCCAATCGGCCCTGCCCCCGCCCGCCGAGCAATTGTCGCTGACTTAAAACCAGCCACCCCAGGCAGCGCAGGAACGGACCTGGCAACCTCCGACACAGTAACATTGCTTGATTCATCTGTCCATTTGCTTCCCACAGGAGTTTTCAGACTGCCAGGACAGAATATGCACACTTTGAATTTAGGCAGATCTTCCACCTGGATAACAGGGCTGTTTGTTCTTCCTGGGGTTATAGACTCTGATTCCCTTGGGGAAATAAAGATCATGGCTTGGACCCCCCCATCTGCCCTGTGTAGGAGCAATATAACTCAACTTAAACCCTTTCCTGCAGCACTCCTGCCTGCACCCCCGGTAGCTGAATAAAGGGAGGGGGGTTTCGGTTCTACAGGGGTCCCACAGATTTTATGGACACAATGCATTACCTCTGAGCGTCCAACATGCCAATGCAAAGGGACTCTGAAAGGTAAAGACATCATCCTGGCAGGACTCATTGATACAGGAGCCAATGTGATTGTTATCTCAAAAAGCCAATAGCCCGGTGAGTAGCCACTGATGGCTGTGCCTCAGATACTTTAGGGCATGGGTGAGAACCATGAAAGCGTGCAGAGCCAACACTTAGTGCAGATAGCAGGGCCTGATAAGCAGATAGCCAGAGTAAAACCTTTTGTGCTTTCTGTTCCTCTGGTTTTGTGGGGAAGGGATGTCTTAACACAGTGGGGGATTTTTATGCATTCAAATTTTCATATAGGGGTTATTGGGATGTGCGACACCCCCAAACTGACTTGGAAGACTTCTCATCCTGTGTGAGTGAACCAGTGGCTCCTGTCATTAGACAAACTGTGCATATTACAAGAACTTGTACAAATACAGCTGGAAAACGGACATATGGTCCCGTCTAATAGCACTTGGAATTCCCCTGTGTTTGTGATTAGAAAGCGATCTGGGGGGTGGAGGCTGTTGCATGACTTGCGGAAAATAAATGAAGTAATAGAAGAAATGGGAGCCCTCCAGCCGGGGGTCCCTTCCCCTCCCGTGATCCCCAGAAACTGGTATTTGACAGTGATTGATTTAAAAAATTGTTTCTTTGATATTCCACTGCATCCAGACGATGTGCCAAAATTCATCTTTTCTGTGCCAACCATTAATATGCAGGAACCACTAATTCGATATCATTGGACAGTATTACTGCAAGGCGTGGGCAACAGCCCCACTATTTGCCAACGTTATGTTGCAAGGACCCTATGTCCAATCTGGGAACGTATGCCTGATGTTCTGTTGTATCATTACATGGATGATATTTTGATCTCTGCAGAAACTGTGATTGGAATTGAAGAAGCTGTGCTGGCTGTCAGCCATGCTGTCCCATTGCCAGGTCTGACCATTGCTTCTGAAAAGGTTAAAAAGACCTGTTATAAATGATCAAATTGGTAGCCAAATTTATGAAAAATTTAACAAAGATTTATGAGATCAATAACAAAAATAGAAATTTCGAAAAAAAGGAAAAATTACCACAGCCAAGACAGCGTCAGTCCCGGGAACAGCGCTGGGTGACCTAGGGTTCTGGCTGACAGAGAGACAGCGTTTCCCCAGAGGTACACCCCGAGTGCTTCCAGTGGCCAGCTTATATACAGTTTACTCTGCCTGGGGCAGGGATGACCACATATTTCTTTGGTTCCTTCTTATGTATAGTTGAATCCATACAGATGTAGAAAGAGACAAAGGCAAGCTCAGAAATGCAGACGAACGTCTGAGTGTCCAGGCAGAAGATGCATTCACATGTACTAGTTTCTGAGTACCGCCATGAAGTAATGTCCAGATGTATGTCTTGTGAGCTCCTCCAGACATTCCATTCTGGGAAGGTCCTGATGCTATCTCCCGAAGTTGGAGCCAGAGGAAATCGCCCATAACAGCCAGGGACCATTCCATTCATACGCTAAAAGACCTGATATTATCTTACTGCTATCCGGGAACTGGTTAAAATAAGAATAGAACTCTCTTCCTAGCCAGAGTGGTCAGAAACATAACTTTTGATCTTTCCAATATTTTATACACATATATATATCTACTTCTATAGCATGAATTATCTCTACCATATACTACAGACTCGTATTTCCCCATGGAAATATCTGGGCTGGCGCATTGGAACACACTCAGTTTCGGCACAACCTTTGCAAATTTTAGCTGAAATCAAAACTCTGCATGATTGCACAAAAATTACTAGGGACTATGAACTGGGTTCATCCCTTGCTTGGAATTTCAAATGCAGAATTGGAGCCATTGTTTGCCCAGCTAAAGAGAGAGCCTGACCTCTCTTATCACCTGGACATTTGGACACAAAGGCACAAGCTGTGCTTCAAAAGGTAGCTGATGCTATCTCACAGAGACAGTCAGCTTGCTGGGCTCCAGAGTTACCACTTTGGCTAATATTCTAAACCCTGACAGGCAAGCACGTGCCTTGATATTTCAGTGGGACTCAGAAAAACCAGACCATCTGTTAATTATTGAATGGGTCTTTTTGCCTAACAATATGCCCAAGACTATTTCCATGCAAGATGAATTTATGGCCGTGTTAATTGTCAAAGCTCGTCAAAGACTAACCTCCTTGGCTGGAAGGGATTTTGACCGCATCTTTTTACCTCTTACAATGTTCTGTTTGGACTGGTTGCTACAGAAATCTGAGAAATTGCAAATTGCTTTAGCAGATTACCCAGGGCAGATATCTATCCATCCACCTAGGCACAAGATGTTAAGCTGTTCTTTTAACTTGGTCCCAAAGCCACGGAGAAGTGAGACTCCTTTGCAAGCTATGACAATATTCACGGATGGTTCTGGGAAAACCCATAAATCAGTGATTGTGTGGAGGGATTCTGATACCGGAACCTGGCAATCTGATATTGCTGTTTTTGAAGGGTCTCCACAAATTGTAGAATTAGCTGCTGTAGTCAGAGTGTTTCAGAAATTCAGCTCACCTTTTAACCTAATAACGGACTCTGCCTATGTAGCCGAAATTGTGCCTAGAGCAGAAGCCTCTGTCTTAAAACAAGTTAGAAATTATGTTCTTTTTTACTGGTTGAAACTACTAGTTTTTCTTTTGGATCAAAGGGCTGCTCCTTACTTTGTTATGCATATAAGGTCGCATTCCAATTTGCCTGGGTTTCTTACAGAAGACAACACCCAGGCAGACTTGTTAACCTTATTGGTGCAACATGTTTTACCAAACAAAATAGAGCACGCTCTGGTAAATCACTCATTTTTTCACCAGAACGCTGGGGCTTTAGTAAGGCTTTTTGAGCTTACTCCAGAACAAGCTTCTGGTATCATTGCTACGTGTCCTGATTGTCAGCATTGCTCTCTTCCTAATGCACAGGGGTCAACCTGAGAGGCTTACAGAGCCTATGGATTTGGCAAACAGACGTGACACACTTTCCTGAATTTGGTCGTTTGAAATTTGTGCATGCTTCCATTGATACCTTTTCAGGTGCTCTGTTTGCCTCAGCCCACACAGGAGAAACAGCAGAGAACACTTGTCAGCATTTCACTGCTGCCTTTGCCACATTAGAAATTCTGCAACAGATTAAGACAGATAATGGCCCCTCATACATTTCCCATAAAGTTGCAAATTTTTTCTCTTTATGGGGAATTACCCGCAAGACAGGCATACCCCACTCACCCAGCAGGCAGTCCATTATAGAGCAAGCCCATGGCTCCCTCAAGCATCTCCTGGCCCAACAGAAGGCAGGAGCCAGAGATACACCTGCTGAAAGACTACAGAAAGCCCTATATGTTTTTAATTTTTTAAACTGTTCCATGATGGATTTAAATCCCCCTATGACTAGGCATTTTGCATCATCCACATCTCTTTCCTGCAAGGAAAAACCACTGGTACTGATCCGTGACCTAGAATCTGGCAAAATCCTTGGCCCCTACCCTTTGGTCACATGGCGGGGGGTGGGGGGAGGAGGGGGGGTTTGCTTGTATTTCCACAGAAAAGGGACCTCGTTGGATCCCTACAAGAAATGTGAAACCATTCTGGGAACCTCTAACAGCACCTGACAGAGACCAGGCTGCTACCCAGCTCTCAGAAGAGGAGGGGGAGGAGGAACCACACAGAGACTGCAGCTCATGATCAACATCTTCTGTCCCACCTGCAAAGGAAACTGTGGACCTTGGGTTTTATGTCAATGTAAAAAGTGTGGAGATCGGTGGTATCACGGAGCCCTTTTGGCAAAAGCATGGTGTGCATCATGTTATGACGTGGAGTTACCAAATCAAGTATAAAGCCATTGAATTTTTAATTGTAGTAGGCCACGAGGAAAGGGATAGCCCTCGCCTCCCTATTCGCAGGAGGGAAGTTTTGAGGGAAGCTGAAAATAGCCATCTTTGCAAAGTAGAGTGCAAATAAAAAAATGTAGTGCCTTATATCTGGCCAGTCCCTGAACAAGCTTGGGAGAGGACAAAAAGGGAATGTGCTAAAAGATATGCTTGGAAATTAAAATCAAAAAAGGGGTTTTTTGCTGCAACATAGAATGGAGTTAAAATGGATGCTCTGCTTATGCTAGTTAGCACTGCTTTGTTTTACTAACACAGCTTGGCCTGTTGACCAACCCAAAACAAATGTTTGGATAACTCTAGCCAATGCAACAAAACAAGATACCCTATGCTTGGCCACTGCATCCCCAGAAAATCCATTTTCAACCTGTCTAGTCGGCCTTGCCATTAGACAATTGGCCAATACCAAAAAATACTGAAAGTGTGGTGCAGAGTTCAAATCCTGTTGATGCATGAGATCAGTGGACCCCCTACCTTCCTGAAGCACCCTTGGATCCCCAAGAAGCTCCCCTTGGAGCTCCTGGGTTCTGTAAAAATGGATTTTTGTGTTGATTTTAAATACACAGGAAGAAATCAGTCTAAAGCTTGGGATGTTTCTCCCTATCACCCTGTGTATAAGAATCAAACCTTTTGGTGTAATTACAATTCTGGCAGCCCTTCTAAATCTAGCAATGCCCCCCTAAGGCTGCCATCAGGAATGTTTTTGGTCTGTGGAGATCAGGCCTGGGCTGCAATCCCTTCGCACATACAAGGAGGTTCCTGTAGTCTGGGACGATTGACTGTGCTAACACCTAACACATCCATGATTTTACAGCACAAATATCCCCACAGAATAAGGTGCAGTTTACATGCATTTGATAAATACTGCAATGATGAAGTGTCTCTGTGGTCTGAGACCCAAATGAATTTGGCCTATTTACTTTTGCCAAAACTGGCTGCAAAAAAGGCCTTAATCCGATTAAATGAGATGGCTTGCTGGCTGGCAAAACAGACAAATGCCACTAGCTCTGCTTTGTCAAACCTATTAATGGATGTGTGTAGTATAAGGCATGCTACTTTGCAAAATAGAGCTGCAATAGATTTTTTTGCTCCTAGCACAAGGTCATGGCTGCGAAGATTTTGATAGAATGTGTTGCGTGAACCTTTCTGATCACTTGGAATCTATCCATAAAAGCAAACAACAGCTGAAGGATAGTGTGTTTAAACTATGAGTAGAATCTGGATTTTGGCTAGATAACCTGTTTAGTGGCTGGGGTCTAGCTCCCTGGCTAAAGGATTTCTTTAGGATAGGTATGCATGTGGTGATTTTGATAATAATTATATTAATCATGATACCTTGCTTGTTTCAATGTGTGCAGAGATTAATTAATAAGACCATTAAAGGGGTGGTTTTGGTTGACACAGAAGGGGGAGATATTGGGGTGCACGAGACAGAGAGTACTTTGGACCTTATTGGCATAAGAGAATTGATAGATAAAATGCCTTGGCCAAATCAAACGGAACTTTGAAAATTGGATCTAGATAGCAAGAAGATTTAATGAGACAGGTTTAGCAGAAAAAGAAAATCCTATAGAACAATGCAAGCAAGAGATGCTGTTATATGCATAAGTTTGTGGATGTGACTTCAACCTAATCATTGTAGTACACCTTACTAGTCTCCCTAAAATAGTATATAAGTGCTTGTATCCCACAATAAAATCGGATTCTGATCACTGAGTCAGCCTCCCTGTCTTTCTCCATTGCTGACAGTGGGACAGATGTTTGCCCAAGCTCCATGCTCCCTGTAAGATTCCGTGCAGAAATTTGGATAGCCACATCCCAGTACAAATGAGATGCAGTCTTTCCCTTCTCTGTCAAAATCTTGAGGCAGACGCAGGAGGCATCTTGAAAGTGGAACAAAATCCTGGTGGGAGGGGGAAAAAAGTGCACGCAACTCCTCTGCAAATCAACTCTGTTCACCCCATGAGCCTTGGCTTAGCTTGCTTTCCTGGTGACTCAGCGCAGACATGTCCTCTGATGGTGGACAGCACAGGGCCTTGAAAGGGGCTTTACCTGGGCTCTTCCCACTTTGAATGCTGAGGGTGGCATCTGAAAATCTATGCAATTGCTGACGGGCCCAGAACTACCTTGAAATTCTCTTGCTGAAACACTGCACTTGTTACCCAGAAGAGTTCCCTCCATTTGAAAGTATCTCATTTTCCCCATTTCCAAGTCAGCTCACAGCAACCAGCCATGTGTAGGGCTTAGAGAAGGAAGCATGGCACCTTAGCATGGAAAGCCCAGTGTGGGCCCTCAGGGCAGAGCACTTTGGTGCCCCAAAGGTTTAAGAGAGGCCACTGTTAGGAGGATGTCCCATTTCAGCCCTCCTTTACTCTTCTATACCAAGTGATTGCCAGCAAGGTGGGACAAGCAGGGCCTGGTCCCTCCTCCTGCCCTGCTCTGAACTGCAACTGGCACTGTGGGACACCAGGGCACAGGGGAATAACATCTCTGCAAGGCAGGTAGGGCGGTGTGGGGCAGCTGTCAGGGGGTGTGTGGGGTGGGGCGGGGCAGGGCCCCTCTGCCAAGGGGGAGGGCCTTGGGCCACCTGGAAGCAGCGCAAAGCCAGGAATGGGACAGCCTGTTGGGAGCACACAGCTTCCAAGGCACTGAGCAGCATAGACACACTGTGACACAGGAGGGAACATTCCAGGGCTCTGGAGGCTTTGGAGTTTGTATTGCCAGTCCTGCTAAAACCAAGGGCTCCATCAGAGCATCTTCTTGAGACATAAACTTCAAGGAATTTAGGGATTTTAGAGGGGCTGAGGTTTTAGTTAGAGATAAGGTTTATTAGAGTTAATAAAAAAAATAATAAAAAAATGAGTAGGCCTTGATGAAGTTAAGAGTTAGTAGTTAACTAGTAATTGAGGACAGGGAATGGGAGTTCTAGCAAGGGTTCATTTGTCATATTTGCATTGAAATGGTAGAAAGGTCAGAACGAGGAAGACTTCATTTACTTCCTGATTTTGGGACCCCTCCCCATGAAAGGGACCACATACCCATTTAAAGGAGCAAACTGCACATGCTTAAATATTTTGAACTAATTACCATACGAAGCAGGGAATGGGATGTACCAAAGTTATGACTATGCATTTGTATTTTGGGTATTCTATACTTGTATAGATAAAAGGACTCTGTAATCACCTGTAAATTGCGGTGTGTATTTGGGAGTTGTCCTGCACCCTGCCCAGCATCACAATAAACATACACTTTCTAGCATTAAACTGTTAGAGAGTCTTTGTCCGACACAGTTGGATATCGGTACTAGATCAATATCCATATTTTTGATAAATCATCTGGCGAGCCAGGTAGCAAATCTTCTCTCTCTGGCCGTGGGGCCAGTGGGGGTCCGGGACTCTTCTGGGCGCCCACCAGAAATTTCCGGGAAGAAGGATCCTGCGATCCCACTGACTACCTGGGGAAAGACCAGAACCTGCTGGAAACAAAATGTATGTTTCTATTTGGGGAAAGGTACCTTATTATATAAGCAGTAAATAAGACACGAGAGATGTCTCGTTGCAGTGGTCTGGTAACTTGTGTCCCGTAGTGGGGATCTGGGGATCCGTGTCCCATCGTGGGGACCCAGGGGTCTGGTAGTCTGTGTCTCCTAGTGGAGACGGCGGCAGCAGTGTTGTGAATTTGGATCGGAGCAGTGGTGGCTCCAGTTTCAGTCTGTAGTCTCAAGGTGCACCTCAGTGATCCATCATTTGAGTGGCTAGTCCGAATTTTTGGGACACAAAGGGTCCCATTGTGGGTTGCAGACAATCTTGGTTGTGGCCCCACTCTGTGTGTGTATTGTAAACAGATCTATGTTTGTTTGGTGGTTTTGTGATTTTGTGTGTTTGGTTTGTAGAAAACTATTTATGTACCGTATTTGCTGTGGTTTGTGAGAGTTTGTGTTGTAAGTATTATAATTTGTCTGATTTGGGGTGTGTTATTAACCTTTGTAAGTGTTTTTGAGAGTTTTATAAGCTTGAAGTTGCAAAAGGTTTTTGAAACCCCCACTTGATTTGTGGAGGGACACTTTGTTTGGGAGAGCGGACTGATTTAAAGTGTTTGTACTGTGCTTGGACTGCGTGTTAGAGGGGAATTAGGCTGTGTGTGGGCCTGGGTCATATGTGTTTTTGGCTGTAAAATTTTACTTGATGTATTGTTAGGTGAAAAGGGCTTTGAGTGAGCTAAATTCGTTCACTTCTTAGTTAAAAGAGTCCTGGTTATCTGGGAGTCATTTGTTTCTCGGGTAACCGGAGGGGAGTCCAGGCTTTGTAGCCTCGGGATATGTCTTTTTAACCCCTGAGAGAGTTTGGCAAGTGAGTGTTTTGATGATTTTTACTTTTATGTGAGGTTTGCAGTTGCTGGAGTGTGTGGTAATACTTTAAACTGTTGGTGGCTTACCCTCCCCCCCCCCCACTTCTTGTGGAGGGATTTGTGTGCTGTGCACCGGCCAAAATTTGTGTGATTTTTAGCAAGACCTTGTTAAATTTTTTGTTGAGTGTGTTTGGGGTCATGAAAAAACCCCTAGCTGTTTTCTTTGTGAGCCTAAACTATTTGTGTTTGGAGTCAGGTCTCTGCCAGGAAAAGAAACTCAGGCTTTGGTTGAATGCAGAAAGCAGAGTGCCCTGAACTACTGCTGGGAGAGGCAGCCAAGGGGTTTCTTTGGTGCCGAGGTACGCAGTTGAACTCCGTGGTTTGTAACATTTTTGATCTTAGGGTGAGAGAAATTTGGTGGGGAATCCGAAAAGCTTTGGAACGGGTAATAGTAGTGATTCACACAGTTGTTGGTGCAGCGCGGAATCGTGAAATTTCTGGCAAAACTCGGCTGATACTTTGCAAGGTTCCCATCTGTTCTTTGGTTACAGCGGGACAAGAGATAGCCTTGGCTTTCAGCTGCACACTCGCTACAGTGTATGAAAAGTTACTTACAATTTTTAAATGTATTTTAATGGCAATATACCCAGAGCAAAGCATAACAGAGGACCTGATTTAATAAGTAATGAATAACCTGCACCTTAGGTAGAGTGCCTGACTACATTGTGTGGTTTTCTTAGATTGAAGAAAAAGGAGGTTTCCCCCCCCCCCACTTTTGTCTAACTGTGAGTTCTTTCCTTAGCTGCTGCTCCGAACCCTGTTTTGAAGGACATATTGCTAAGCCTTTCTTTTAAAGGAAAGAGAAAAATTAATTAACAAGCTGTTTTATCCCTTTTGATTGCTAGCACAACTAGATGACCAGGAACAGGAGGCACAAGAATTCAGGGGTATTCCCCTGCCCAGAGGAAGATTGCTACTGTAACCCATGGATTGTGTTTCCGTGTGCAGTCTGTGGGTCCCACAAAGGTATAGGTAGCTAATACCTAAGAGAGGAACTTGTGCTCCCTGTCTTACAAAAGAACAAAAGACTACCCAGACAGCTATACGGATTTTGTTGGCAATTGGTCGGGAGGCCCACAGCAGCAGTAAAATATTTGAGTTGTGGGAAAATGGAGTTTCAGGAACCTTAAAGAAACCAGTGGAAATTCTTAGAGTTGAGTGTGGCCAGCATATTTTTGTACCAGAGGGAACCCAAGTGAAACTAAAGACACCATTACAGTTAATGCTTTTCCTTAGGCGTGAGCAGAAGTGGCAAGAGGTGACTTATGCTGATATCAGCCTTCAAAGTCACCCCAAGTGGCAAAGGGATTGTGGGATTAGGCCACCATCTGATCCACTGGTACTGGCTCTTGAAAAGGGAAAAGCTCAAACGGTGTTGTAGCACATGCTCAATAAATGAAAGATGCTCACACCCAAGTAAAGTGCATCCAACAGAGATCTTAGAACAAGGGATGGTAGAGGCACTTTTACCACCCCCTAGAAAACAGGAAGGAGGGAGGGTAGAGGAATGAGTAAAATCAAAACCCTCACCAACTTTAGCCTGCCCTAACTTATCTTCTGGTTCATCTGCCCTGGGAAAAACAGTAATTGAGGTAGAGGTTTCCCCACCAACTCCTGACTCAAGGGAACCATGGAGGCTTTACCCACCATTGCCTAGTAGCGATAGTGAATGGGATGAATCTGAACCAAGCCCCAAGCTTTCCCCACAAGGTCTGATAGCATTAAGGACCAGAAAACAAACCAGAATGAACTCACAAATAGCCAGAAAACAAACTAAAGGAGTTATACAAGTACCCTTAAGGCAAGCTACAACCCCTAACGGGGAACCAAAGATAATTAAGGTCCCCTTTTTCTCAATGGATTTGGAGGCTTGGGAAAGGACTGCTAAGGGTTATCAGAATGACCCAATAGGGGTTGCTAAAAGGTTGAAGTTTATGATTAAGCAGCATTCACCTGATTGGGCAGACATGAAGTTACTACTTGATGCCTTGAAAGAAACAGAGAAGCAGTTGGTTTTGAAGGTAGCCAAAGATTTAGCTGAAGATGCTTGTGTGCCAGCACAAGAGTATATCAAAGATCTATTTCCTCTTCAGGATCCGATGTGGGATCCCAATGAACCCAATGAATTAGCACAACTTAAGAGATACAGAGACTTTATAGTGAAAGGACTAGAACGAGCAATTCCTAAAACCATAACTTGGTCAGCCTTATATGCTGCTAAACAAGGTCCCTCTCAAACACCTTCTGAACTTTTAGATGACCTGCGGAACACAATGCGGTGATATACCACCCTGGACCCTGGATCGGATGAAGGGACACAACAACTAATCGATTTATTTTTAGGACAATCCACAGGAGATATCAGGTGGAAACTCCAGAAGATCCGGGGCCCAAATAGCCAGGACTTGGAGACTGTATTGGATGAAGCATGGAGAGTCTTTAGTAATCGGGAAGAAGGCTATAGATAAGGGATGAAGAAATTAGTAGCAGTAGTAAGGGAGGGAGAAAGGGAGAAACATGAGCAAGACCCACCAAGACAAGGACCACCCTGACTCGGAAAAGATGTGCATTTTTCAAGAAATTTGGACACAGGAAAAACCAGTGCCCAGAACAAAGAAGGGATGATGGACAGAGAAATGGCGATTGGAGAGGAGAAAGGGTGGTTGTTCATATGAAGGAGGACTGAGGAGGACTGGAGAGCCCTACCCTAGGGGACCCTCTGGTTATAGTTAAACTGAGGAATGAAGAAAAGGAAGTGGAAGTTTTAGTGGACACAGGGGCAACATTTTCAGTGTTGAATAAGGCCCTAATACCTCTAACAAATTATGATGTTATAGTAAAGAGGGCTACTGGTCAATCTGAAAGAGCATATTTTTGCAAACCATTAAGGTATAAATTGGGAAAGCAACGGGGGATTCACTGACTCTTATATATGCCTAATGCTCCATCTGCACTTTTGGGCAGGGATCTGCTAGAGCAACTGGATGCAAAAATACTATTTAAAAACAGAGAAATTAGTTTAGTTTAGAGGTAATGGACCAACAATATGTGGAGTTGTTAAGCCTAATGTTAATAACCAAAGAAACTGAAATTTCTCTTGAAGAAGAGGAAAACTTCAAGAAAATAATGGATCAGGTATTCCCTGGGGTATGGGCTTCTAATATACCAGGGAGAGCAAAGAATGCATTATCCATAGAAATGAAGCTCCAAGAAGGAGACCAGTGAGGGGTAAACAATACCTCCTAAAGAAGGAAGACAGAGAAGGGATTAGCCCAATCATAGAAAACTTTTTGCAAACAGGACTGTTAAAAGAATGCCAATCTGATTTTAACACTCCCATTTTGCCAGTAAAGAGGCCTGATGGGAGATACAGGTTAGTACAAGATCTAAGGGCTGTTCACAAAATATCTGAACACTTGTATCCAGTAGTTGCTAATCCTTCCCTATACCTTGTTAACTCGTTTTACCCCTGAACTAGCCTGGCTTACCATTTTAGATTTAAAGGATGTTTTCTTTTGCCTCCCTCTCCATGAAGCCAGCCAGAAGATTTTTGCATTTGAATGGGAGAATCCCAAAACTGGATGGAGGAACCAGCTCACGTGGTGTGTACTACCAAAGAGGTACAAGAACTCCCCCACTATATTTGGGGAGACACTTGCCAAGGATTTAGAGTCTTGGCAACCTCCACCAGGAGAAGGACAGTTGCTCCAGTATGAGGATGACCTCCTGATAGCTGCCCAGACCCAGCAGACGTGTGGACTGAACAGTAAGCGTCCTAAACTTTTTGGGCCTACAGGGGTATCAAGTGTCCCAGAAGAAAGCCCAAATGGTGAGGCAAACAGTTGTTTACCCAGGTTATGACGTGAGTGCTGAACAAAGGACCTCGGGGCAGGATCACAAAGAAGCAATATGCCAGACCCTGAGACCTCAGACAGTGAAAGAACTGAGAACCCTTTTAGGCATGACTGGGTGGTGCAGGCCATGGATTTATAACTATAGGTTGCTTGTTAAACCTTTATATGCCCTGATCACAGAAGGGAGCAGAGATCTTCAGTAGACAAAAGAAGCAACCCAAGCCCTCAACCAGCTAAAGAAGGCCCTCATGTCAGCTCCAGCTCTGGGACTTCCAGATGCGAGTAAACCATTTTTCCTGTTTTCCCACGAAAAAGAAGGGATTGCCTTCGGAATATTAGCACAGAACTTAGGCCTGTACCAGAGAGCAGTGGCTTATCTCTCCAAACAGCTGGACACGGCAGCTAAAGGATGGCCAAGGTGTTTCAGAGCCGTTGCAGCAGTGGCAGTGAACATCCAAGAAGCGCGCAAATTCCCCCCAGGCCAGAAGATGACTGTGCTAATATCCCACACGGTGTCTGCAGTCCTTGAGGCAAAAGGGGGACATTGGCTCGTCCCACAGAGGTTTCTGAAGTACCAAGCTATACTAGTAGAACAAGATGATGTTGAAATCATGGTAACTAACATGGTGAGCCCAGCTTCCTTCCTCAGCGGGAGTATGGGAGAACCAGTGATCCATGACTGTCTAGAGACCACTGAAGCCACCTACTCCAGCTGCCCAGATCTGAAGGACACCCCACCTGAAGATGCTGAGACCTGGTTTACTGATGGAAGCAGCTATGTCATCAGTGAAAAAAGGCATGCTGGGTATGTGGTTACCACAAGCAGAGAGGTAATCGAGTCCCTGGACCTTTGCCAGCAAACACCTCTGCACAAAAGGCTGAAACAGTTGCCTTAACTTGAGCCTTAGAGCTGGCAAAAGGAAAAGAGATTAACATCTACACAGACTCAAGGTATGCATTTGGAGTGGTTCATGTACATGGAGCCATTTGGAGAGAGAGAGGACTGTTGAATTCACAAGGGAAGAATATTAAACATGCACAAGAGGTACTGAGAGTACTAGATGCAGTACAACTACCTAAGAATGTAGCTGTCATGCACATTAAGGCACACCAACAAAAGGGCTCTGAATTGGAAGAAGGAAACATGCTGGCAGAAAGAGAGGCAAAAGACACAGCCAAAGGTGAGGTATTTGAGGAGACAATTGAGGCAACATCGATCCCAGATGGAAAAATTTCAAAATATTGAAGGTAAGCCAGTGTACAATAAAAAGGATAAGAAACTTATTAAAAGAGAAAAAGCAGATTATAATCAAGAAGGATGGCCTGTAACAGAGGAAGGGAAACTTGCAATGCCTTCCTACTTGCTGTAGTCATTAGTGCAAAAGGAACATGAAAAAACACATTGGCGAGTAGATCCCCTCTATAACCATCTGAAAGGAAAATTATGGCCAGGAACCTACAGGGCACAGTAATTCAGATAACTCATCAGTGTAGCCTTTGCCTCCAAACTAATCCTAAAAACATCCCAAAGCCTAAAGTTGGACAATCTGGGAAAGGTTGCAGACCTGGGCAACAGTGGTAAATCAATTTCACAGAATTACCCGGGAAGGGGGCATATCGTTATCTCCTGGTATTGATTGATACCTTTTCAGGTTGGCCAGAAACTTTCCCTACTAGGGCAGCTAAAGCATGAGAGGTAACTGTGGGAATCCATAAAATCAGAAGGTTTTGGGAAAACTGCAGAACACAGGCCTCAGTTACAGCCGAAATACTGAACAGTGCTAAAGCAGCAGAAAAGATATCTAAGCTATAGCGAAGACATGGGAAATAGAACAATAGAGCTGTGTAGTTTAGCTTTCTAAGTTGCACCAAGTTTATTTAGTAGATATTTAGAAGGTTAAATGTGAATGGTGCTCTGTGCTTTGTCTCTTATAAACGGGCTATTGTATGCGAGAATAGGTCACCATTGTTTTAACCAAAGCTACATGTGCTTAAAGTGATTGGATAGAACTACTGTCAGTATGCTTTTGCTCTATGTAATTGGCTAAGACAGCTTTATGGTATGTTGTAACATTAAGTTTCTTTAGCCTGCTGCCTGACCAGCGAGCTGTTAGCATCCCTTCATTGCTGTTAGCATCTCTTCATTGCCTTAACCCTGTAATGAGACTGATGCTGAAAATAAATAGCTCAAGACGCTTGTCATAGCAGCCCCGTCCCGTTTGTGTCTGTATATGAACTGCCGGCGCACAGTAACCAAAGTGCTGTTGCAAGAAATAATGCTGAAGTTTGGAGTTCCAGCCACCATATCCTCAGATAGAGGGCCGCACTTTATTTCCAAAATTTAGCAACAAATTAGCCACCACCTGGGAATAGACTGGGAGCTGCTCCATATCATCCTCAATCGAGTGGGCAGGTGGAAAAGATGAATCATTTGATTAAGCAGCAAATTGTAAGATTGGGACAGGAGGCAAACCTACCTTGGCCCCAGGCTCTCCCATTAGCATTATTGCAAATTTGGAAAAAAACAAGGACAAAAGAAAAATTGAGCCCCTTTGAAATATTATGGGAGACCATATGCAGTTCAAGAAGGAACCACACCTACACAAGTAGGGGAGGAAACCCTACACAAGTATATGGTAGCCCTGAATAAACAACTGAGAGAAATTGAAAAATATGTGGCTGGAGCTCAAACCAGATAATTAGATGGACCAGTACACGATGTACAACCTGGGGATTATGTATATGTTAAATCTTTTGCAGAAAAGACCCTGGAACTGCAGTGGCAAGGACCATTCCAAGTGCTCCTCACCACCTTTACTACAATCAAAATCAAAGAACAGAAGGCCTGGACCCATCACTCCCAAGTGAAGAAAGCCCCTGAGAGAGTCTGGAAAGTGACACCAGGCGACAATGAACTGAGGCTGAAGCTCACCTGGAACAGCGAATAAATGGACTTAGAGAAATCATAGACATAATGGAGAAGGTTGTAACCATTATATCCATTGCCATGGTTGGAACAGGAGCCAATGCAATACCATGGGGTACAACGTAACTGGAATATACTGGTGCCAAGGGAGGGCCTACGATTCCCACTCTCCTAAGGCCATAAATGAGATTCTAAAGGTCATGAATGCACGTTTGTGAGAAGGGAGAAATGTTTAGGGATGTAACTATGCATTGGTGCAAGATGGCTTCCATGAGGCTTACCATCCACCTGTGAAACTCATTCGGATTAGCTCTGAATGCTGTGACAAATGTTTGAGTAAGTGTCCAGAGTTTAGACTAAAAATAGAGGGGTGTGCAGTAAGAAGGTATGATCTTGACTTTAACATCACTCAAGTGTGTACTGAATATCCTAAGAACAAGACCAGAACTACCCCACCAATGCAAAAGAAAGCTGTTATTGGCCCAAAAGCCAATTATTCCAAAAGTAGAAGAGGAGCCTACAGTTCCTGTGATTCTTAGAATTGGGCCGTATGCTATTAAGAAAACAGGAATTCAGAGACTGCTGGTTAATCCAGAATGGTCTCTGAAGCGAGTAGGAATGGGAATACAAGTAAATGCTTCGGACATCTGACCGGAGTGTGCCCCATTTCTCAGAAATCCTTCAATGGACTGGACCACTTGGCTTCAGAAACGATTGCCCTCTAACTTTAAGAGTAAAAGGGATCTCATTGGGCTGCTAGAGACTGGACTGAGAGTGCTAAATACCATAGATTCAGAAGTGTTGCTGAAAAAATTAACCACAGTGGGAAGTGACTTGGTTAAACGACAGCAACCTTTTCTATCCTCCCTACTAGCAAAAGGTGACAACCATCGGAAGTTATCCAAAGTGTTACCAGAATGGGAGAGGCCAGCAAATGGCCCTGCCTAGCAAGGCTTTGGTGGCAGGGGCTGTGGAGGGTGGATGGAGAGGGGGCGAGGGAGGGGGCAATTGCCAGGCTGCTTCTGGGAAGCCGAGGGAAGCTTGCCCTTGTCTGATGGAGCCGGTGCAGGTGGGCTTTGGAGGCTACAAAGTATCTGCCTTGCAGTGGGACTTGTTCCAGCTGCCCCCTCAGTTTGCTGGCCAGTGGGTAACATGCAGGCTGGGAAGGAAGCAAGATTGGGACTGAAGCAAGATTTGCTTTTCCTTAAGGACAGGCAGGAAAGCAGCAAAGCTGCCTGGCTTTTGTCATATCTGGGATCTAGGCGTTAAAAGCAACGTGAAGGCCAGCAGTGTGCAAAGGTAATTCTGTTAGTGTTGCTTTCTTAGAGGAATGCCAGAGTCTTTTGGGACAACCACCGAGCTTCTCCAAGGGAGCTGGCAGAGGGATCTAGAAATTCTGCCTGAATGTTCGCTAGAGAAATGCCCGTGTGCTGTCCCTGGGTGTGTGTGTGGGTGTCCCCATCAGTTGGCCTGAAAAACATCCTGTTTCTCCAAGTTTCAAGGGAGGAGTGATGAGGTGAGAGACCAGCTCAGAGGCCCAAAGGAGGGAAACCATGCAGTGACATTATTGGGCAGCAAAAGGAGAATTGAGAAAGGGGGCAGGATGAATGCCTCCACTTTGAGAGGAAGCTTTGGAGTTGGCTCTGCGCTGGACAACTTGCAAATTCCAGCTCCTCTCAGAGCTGGAGGAGAGCCAGTGGGAGGAGCCCTTCCGGCTCTCCAGGGCAGGAGATGAGGTCTGGGCCCTTACACAGAGGCAGTCTCCTGTGCACCTTCAGCTGGAGGCACCTTGCAGAGAAGCACCGGGAAGAGCCAGGGCTGTCCCTGCACTGCTTTTGCCCGTCTCATCAGACGACTGAGGAGAAAAGGCCCAATGGGAAGCTTCTCAGAGCAAACTTGCAGCAGAAGAAGTACAAGGGGCAGAGGCGGCCCATGCCCCTTTCTGTCCCATGGCTCCCCCGGGGGTTCTAGATGGAATGTTGGGCTGTGCCCATAGCAACTGTCGTTATCTCCTGCTCCTGCGGCCCTGCTGGAACGCTGCTGGAGCAGCGCTGGAGCAGCAGCTGCAGGATCAGCTCCTGGGCTGTCCCTCACCAGCCGCCTTCTGCACTCAGCGCCAGACCCGGCCTCTGCACCGACATCCTGGTCTCCTCGTCTGCCTCCGGGCATCCCCAGAGCACTTGGGAACCCTCCAAGGTAAGAAAATCCCCGTTTGCCCTCAAAGCACTAGCACAAGGGCAGGAGGCTCCAGCTGCCTCTCCCACCAAGCACGACACACAGGCTGCGTGCTCACTTTCCCCAGATGAGCTTCCACGTGAAAGCAGGGTGCAGCTTCTGAAGGAATCGTGTTGCCTCCAGGGGAAACACAGACCTTTCCATAGAGGACCTAGAGAGGTGTCCCAGTGCAGTTGCAGTTCCTCGTCCACGCATGACCTGATTAAAAGTTCTTAGCACCCATTTCAGTCCTCAAACTATCTTGTGCTGACCCCAAAACAAATTGTTCCTGGCTGAGCAGGTCAGGGCTTCAGTGTCAACAAATCCCCTTATGCCCTGACTCTGCTCACACCCGCTCCAAAGCTTCAAACACCACAATGATGGCACTTCTCCTCTGGCATTCCTGTCGTTCAGGGCATGGAAGCATTTGACTGGGCTTCTCCTCAAACACAGGCTTTCAACTTTAAAAATCATCTGGGATCAGCAATTCTTATCTACTTACGTATTTACATCGCCTATAGATCCATTCTATTTTAATATCTTTAGAGATTCTTTTTTCAGTGCACGTAGGGCTGGTTCTACCTCATGCTCAGGGGCGGCCGTCAAATGCCATCTCCTCAAGAGCACAATCACAGTAGCACAGAATTTTCTGCCTTGGAAGGGATTCTGAAAGATCACTGAGCCCAACTGCAGGGCCTGCCCGGGGCAGCCTCAACAATCACAGCCAGTGCCCAAGAGCAGTGTCCAAACACTTTTGGAGCTCAGTCAGCCTTGGTGCTGTGCCCCCTTCCCTGGGGAGGCTGTCGCAGTGCCCACGCAGCCTCTGGCTGAAGAAGCTTTTCCTTCTATCCAACCTAAGCCTGCACTGGCACATCTCCCCTGCCATTCTCTTGGCTCTTCTCCGTGGCCCCGGGAGTGAAGAGAGAAGTTCATGGCCTTCTGCTTGCCCTCCTGAGGAAGCTGCTGACTGCTGGAGGGTCCTGCCTAGGACATTCCATGTGTCAAAAAGGCAGCAATGAGAGCAAAGAGAAAGGAGCTGGGACACGGGAGCTCGGGCTTTGCAATGATGAGGATGAGAAAGAAGGCTACTGACACATCCTTGGCAGAAGGATTTTGAAATGGAGCATTGCTTTGATCTCTTTCAGGTGGAAAGGAGAGGCACAATGAAAAGGAAAGCAAGAGCCCAGATTCAGCCGTGAGTTTTGGCCTAGGGTTAAAGCACAGCAAACTGGAGGAATGGCGAGGAGGAGAACTGCTCTTTCACAGTCAGCCTGGGATTGGTTCAAGCCTGTGGGTGCACAGCAAGGCTCTCTTGACCACTTGCCTTTCTCACCTCCACCTCCTTCTTCCTTTAGACACATCAATGTTGGCAGCGACTTTCAGGCTGAGCTCCCAGAGCTGCAGAGCAGAGCACCAAGTGAGGATGAAGAACCTGCAAGCCTGGTCTGGAAGCCCTGGGGGGAGGATGACTCTGACATGGAAAAACCTGACAGAGGTAGCTTTGCTTCAAGCTTTGCTTCCAGCCCTGAGCTACTTGGTTCTTGAAAAGGCTCCTTTTGCCTAAAAAAGGCAGCCTTTTGAAGGCTCTGCTTCTCTCCTTGTCTCGCCCATCTTCCCATGTAGAAGTGTTAGAGGCAAGGAGAAAGAGCAAGCACCTTGCTCTCCAAACTGGTCAGGGCCGTTTGCCACTGGAAGAGGGGAGATTGGCCCCCACTTCTTCTTACAGAAGCTGCTTTGGAGGGAGAGCCAGCACTGCGTGGGCCCTTGCTTCAGCTGCCTCTGTCTTTGCTCTCCTTTTCATGCTCTCTCTCCAAGCTGCTGTCTTTAGCTGCCGGCCTTTCCTTCTGCCTTGCACGGCAACCTTTGCCCTTGCTGGCCTCCAGGCTGACTTTTGGTGGGTTTTTTCTTGTGCTTGCAGTAAGAGAACTGTTGGACATGGCCAGCTCCCGTGGCATTCCCAGGGCAGCAGCTAACCTGGAGCGCGCCCTGCACTGCCTGCACCAGGCACGCGGCAGCGTTCCGGTAAGAAGCGGCTGTTTGGGCGCAGAGAAGAGGGCACAGGGAATGCAGAAAGCCCGGGCACTGGGACAGCCTTTCCTGGCTGCTCTTGGAAGAAGGGTCTTAACAGGGAGCAGAGCACTTGCTGCCTGCTGGGTCTCCTCCAGCTGCGTCAGGGCTGAGCCCAAAGGGCTCCAGCAGGGAGAATCTCCCTCCTGGAGGCGGCGACGGCGGCGGAAGGTCCTGCTGCCTTGTAAATGGCCTGGAGATTTGGCTTCTCTAAGACATTTGGAGGGGAAATTCCCAGAAGCCTCAGTCAGCTGAGGCCATTCTGGCTGCAGGGGCAGCAAAATCCTCAGCTTGGTGAGCAAAAGGCCACTCTTGGGGACCAGGATCAAAGGGTTGGGCAGCAAAAACTAGGGACCGGGAGCAAATCACAGTGTTTCACCCACATGGGATACAGTTGCTTGAATGTCTGGAGAGGCAAAGGAGCTGAAAGGCAGCACCTGTGATTTTTTGGCTCATTTTTAATGTGCTGGGGCGGCTAAAGCCTTTTCCCTCTTGATCTTGCAGGAGGCTCTGGAGATGCTGCTCTCAGAGGGGCCTGCAACACCTCAAGGCCATCCCATGGCTGATTATCATTACGCAGGTAGGCAAAGCAGAGCTTCTTGCGTCCCTGACAGATGCTGCCGTCCCCTTCATTGTTGTGGCAAGCGTTTCTGCTTCAAGAAATTGTGCTTAACACCAGCACAAGGTCTTGTCTCCTCTGCAGCTGGGGAAAGCACCAGCATCTAGTCCTTCAGCTTTACTTGTTTTCCAATCCTTCTCCCCGGGCAATGCCTGCTCTTGTCTTCACGGCCTTCTGAGGGAGCAGACACGTACACCCACATGAATGACGGCCTGCGACCGTTTTCTTTCGGCAGCCAGAGGAATCTACTTGGTGTGGATCAAGGGATCCGTTTACTACCCGCTGCTTTTTATTGCCAGGCTCTGATAGATGGACACCTGAGGAGAAGGAGTCCTTCCAAAAGGCTTTCCACACCTACGGCAAGGATTTTCATCTCATCCAGAAGCAGGTAAAGCCACGGGACATTCTTTACCCGAGCAGATCAGCAGCAGGAAAGCTTGGTTATTTCTGGGAACAAGCACTGGGCTTCAGTCTCTCTCTTCTCAAGGAGCAAGTATCTTCAAGTAGTAACAAAAGGGGACATCAAAAGCCTGTGTCAAAAGGATGATCCTGCCTCTCCAGCCCTTTTCTCCAAGCTCTTTTGGAAGATGAAGCTTTATTCTGTCAGACTTGTGGCACAGGTCTGCTGCTGCTTCCACAAGACGCTGTGCTGGCACAACTGGAGTGAAGTGGGGA
This sequence comes from Agelaius phoeniceus, assembly GCF_051311805.1. Classification (NCBI taxonomy): domain Eukaryota; kingdom Metazoa; phylum Chordata; class Aves; order Passeriformes; family Icteridae; genus Agelaius; species Agelaius phoeniceus. The sequence continues at coordinate 26,899,903 of NC_135303.1, read as the reverse complement.
AAGAAGAACTGTGCTAGATGGATTTGTTGTTGATCTGTGCATTGCGTGTATTAGCACCTAGCATCAGACACGCTTTAAGACATTGCATGATGCCTCTCTTTCCCCATGTTGATTTCATTTTACACCCTACTCCATTTACTTCATGCTTTTACTTCCTAGTTCACTCCATAGTCTACTTTTTCCCCAGTGCACCCGACACCATTTTCGATTCCTTCTTTTTCTCTTCACAACAGATCCAGACTAAGACCGTGGCCCAGTGTGTGGAGTACTACTACTCCTGGAAAAAGGAGCATAAACTTGCCAGCACTCTTGCTCAGGTGAGGGGCAAGAAAATGGAGACGTGCCAGGAAGGTCGAGAAACTGGGAGAAGGGGAGAAAAGCTGCTGGTGAGCCATGCCAGACGCCCCTTTGCCAGGATCACATCGTCCCATGCACTGGGAAAGGCACAGCAGATGCTGCCTGGGCCTTCCTTGTGCTGCTGCCCTGAAGTATGCAATTCTGGAGCCTAACTTTGACCCAAGAAAGCAGCACCGCCACCAAAATGGGCTTTGACTCTCTACAGATGGGCTTCTCAAGGGCTGGCACCCTCGCTGACTCCAATCAGACCCCAAATTCCCCACTGCTTGCTGACATCAGCAATCCGGGCTGCCTTTGTGGATATGCTGCAGATTTTCAGGCATTTTTTCTAGCATGCCAGCATAGTCCCCAAGAAGGAGCTGCTGGTGCTGTGGCTCCCCTAAAACTTTCCTTAGCGGCAAAGAGCAATTTGCTTCCCATCATGTGAGGGAGAGAGAGAGAGAGAGAGACAGGGAGGGAGATTATTTTGGGGACTAGAAAATGGCTAAGCATGTGTCTACCCTAATTGGACTGAATTGAAATCCCGTTGCCTAGACATTTGTGGAGGAAAAGCAGAGAGATGTTAGGCAGAAAGGTAGAAATAAGAAATGTAGAGCTCTAAATAGCCAGGTCTTTATCCCACCCCTTTGGCCTGTAGAAAAGAGGAGTATTTTCCTCCAAGCTCTGGCTTGGCAGCCTGCTGCAGCCCATTGGCAAAGGCAGCCGTTTTCTCAGCTCTTGAGGCTTTGGAAGGATTTGCTTAGGCCGATAGATTTTTGTGCTGGATGCTCTGATTTCCAGCTTTGTGAGAGGAAGGAAGCATTGATAAGGACTCTTTGATTTCCAGAGTGTGGGCAAAGCAAAGAGGAGGAAAAGCCCTCCCAGAAAGGAGAACGGGGAGACAGGGAAGAGAAGCCGCAAGAGGGCTCGCAGCGCCGAGTGTCCCTGCTGCCAACCGCGCCAGCCGCCCCCTTCGGCGGGAGGCCCCTTTCCCTGCGGGCAGTGCAAACGGTGCGTAAGTTCCTCCTCTTTCTGCTCAAAGCTGCGCCTTTGGACTAAAACGGGCTGACCCTTTTCAAAGGCACCGCAGGGGAAGCTGGGGGGGCACTTGCAGCATCGCCCCCGGCAGCCGTGCTCAAGCTTAACACCCACCTCAAACCCAAAGAGCTTAGGTAAAACCCAGCCTTCACAATGAAACCTTGCCGTGCCCCAACAAGACCCAGTTGATACAAGTAGGAATAGATCCATCAAAGCTTGGTTTGATGCTGCTGATCAAATTCAAAAGAGGATGCAGCAAAAGGAGGAAGACATTTCAAGGCATTGAAAGTAGAACCATCAGACTCATGGTGCTGATCCATTGACAAATGTGCCACTGCCCGAAAAGACAGAAATTCATACTCAAACGGAGATCTCGGCACTTGGTTTCATGGTGTGTACTAGCATCAGCAATGGATGGTTTGTTTCCTATCTTGCAGGGTGTTTGAAAGCATGAAGGAAAGGAACAAACACAGCAGAAGACATCGGCCTTGGAAGACAGCAGAGCCTCTCCCCAAAAAGAAAAGACTTTGAAATTAGACAACCCTGCACGTTGTCCAGGGCTAGCAAGAGTTAGGTATCAATAGGACTAGATAGGAATAGGACTGTTTTTTAAGCTTTTAGGGTAGTTTAATCTTCTGCTTAGTTAGTTGACATGATAGGAATCTCCTCAATTTAGTAGTTAAGATCCATTAGTATTATTGGAGATTCATCAGTTTGATTAGATTTCTCAATAAATTTCAAAGGTTGGGTGTTGTCTATGCTCTGCCTTTTGTCATTTTGCCTTTGTTGAGAGCCAATGGGTCTTTATCATTTAACCAAAGTTTGTTCCATTTTGTCTGTTTGTCTGTATTAAATCACTCCAGCAATGTTTGTTCCATTTGCCTGGTGTTGCAAAGACGGCACTTGCCCTGAGAGAAGAAGCTGGGCAGGCGCCACCTCCCCCAGGCCCAGCCCCTTGCTCAGCTGGCAGGACTTCCTGAGGTGTGTCTCCTTTACTGCCAGTGAAATAACGCTGGGGCTTCAGCCTTTGATTCCTCAACATCTCAGCTGGGAGTGGAAAGGGAGGCTTTGTTTAGTTCACTGAATTGCATCTAGATGAGTGGTCTGGGCTCACCATATTTTCTGGCATAAAAGCAGCGGGTTTAGTCCTTTTTGGAGCCCAGCCAGAAAACTTTCTTTCATTTTGGGGGACTGATGGAGCTGACCACCTTGGAGGATGTTTCTAAGCCCTCCGATTCTATCCAATTCCTATCCGCATGCACCACAAAGGCATGGCTAGTTCAGTTTCAGTTTCTCCTGAAAAGACCAGTGTCCCGCTCTGGGCCTCCAGCAATCTCCTTAGCTAAAGCCGAGCGGGTGTGATCATTATCCTCTGACTTCTCACAGCTGGGGCACTTGCGCCAAAGAAGAATCCAAGTCACTCTTTTATTGAGACCAGCAAATGGCCCTGCCTAGCAAGGCTTTGGTGGCAGGGGCTGTGGAGGGTGGATGGAGAGGGGGCGAGGGAGGGGGCAATTGCCAGGCTGCTTCTGGGAAGCCGAGGGAAGCTTGCCCTTGTCTGATGGAGCCGGTGCAGGTGGGCTTTGGAGGCTACAAAGTATCTGCCTTGCAGTGGGACTTGTTCCAGCTGCCCCCTCAGTTTGCTGGCCAGCGGGTAACATGCAGGCTGGGAAGGAAGCAAGATTGGGACTGAAGCAAGATTTGCTTTTCCTTAAGGACAGGCAGGAAAGCAGCAAAGCTGCCTGGCTTTTGTCATATCTGGGATCTAGGCGTTAAAACCAATGTGAAGGCCGGCAGTGTGCAAAGGTAATTCTGTTAGTGTTGCTTTCTTAGAGGAATGCCTGACTCTTTTGGGACAACCACCGAGCTTCTCCAAGGGAGCTGGCAGAGGGATCTAGAAATTCTGCCTGAATGTTTGCTAGAGAAATGCCCGTGTGCTGTCCCTGGGTGTGTGTGTGGGTGTCCCCATCAGTTGGCCTGAAAAACATCCTGTTTCTCCAAGTTTCAAGGGAGGAGTGATGAGGTGAGAGACCAGCTCAGAGGCCCAAAGGAGGGAAACCGTGCAGTGACATTATTGGGCAGCAAAAGGAGAATTGAGAAAGGGGGCAGGATGAATGCCTCCACTTTGAGAGGAAGCTTTGGAGTTGGCTCTGCGCTGGACAACTTGCAAATTCCAGCTCCTCTCAGAGCTGGAGGAGAGCCAGTGGGAGGAGCCCTTCCGGCTCTCTAGGGCAGGAGATGAGGTCTGGGCCCTTGCACAGAGGCAGGCTCCTGTGCACCTTCAGCTGGAGGCACCTTGCAGAGAAGCACCGGGAAGAGCCAGGGCTGTCCCTGCACTGCTTTTGCCCGTCTCATCAGACGACTGAGGAGAAAAGGCCCAATGGGAAGCTTCTCAGAGCAAACTTGCAGCAGAAGAAGTACAAGGGGCAGAGGCGGCCCATGCCTCTTTCTGTCCCATGGCTCCCCCGGGGGTTCTAGATGGAATGTTGGGCTGTGCCCATAGCAACTGTCGTTGTCTCCTGCTCCTGCGGCCCTTGCTGGAACGCTGCTGGAGCAGCGCTGGAGCAGCAGCTGCAGGATCAGCTCCTGGGCTGTCCCTCACCAGCCGCCTTCTGCACTCAGCGCCAGACCCGGCCTCTGCACCGACATCCTGGTCTCCTCGTCTGCCTCCGGGCATCCCCAGAGCACTTGGGATCCAAGTGTCCAGAATCACTGGCAGGTCCACTACCAGGGGCACACAGTGTCTCAGCCCGACTAGAAGTATGAAGGATAGCCAGAAAACGGCTTGGGTCAGAGAGCTTCCTGGGGCCTAGTCACTTGCTAGGTGCCAGCCTTCTGCTCAAGCAGAAACAAGCTCGGCTTTTGTCTTTGGCACAGTAGGCAGCCCAGGCAGAGCCAAGCCAGGCCCAGCCGCTCTCATAGCAGCAGGAACTCCCTGAGTGCTGCCGCGGTGCCTCAGAGCACAACAACAGCTTGTGCAGAGGGGCCTAAATGCCTCTGAGACCGAGGGGCAACTTCTGGCGCAGCCTACACCCAGACACGCACACAACACACTGCTCTGGCAGACAAGAAATGCACGGGACCTACTCAGTGTCTTCAGGCCCTGCTCCTCCCTCATCTTGGGCTGCTGGGCTGCGCTGCTGCAGGAAGTGCCAGCAGCGGGGGGCGAGCTGGCTGCTGCAGGCCATGCCGGTCCAGCGCCACCAGGTGTAATTGCAGAGCCCGTCTTGAGCTGGGACAAGAAAGGATTGCCCGTCAGAAGGGTGGCTGGCACACATGCCCCGCGGAGCGCACGGCAAAAGCAAGGCCTTGGGAAGGTGTTGTCAGCCACCGCCAGGCCTCTCCAGCTAGGGTGTTTCCCACGTCCCCTTCTCAAAGGCAACTTTGGGAAAAGCCCAAAGGCTACTTGGATCCAGCCCCTCCCAGCCACCTCCATGCTCCATGTTTTCAGCTTTTCTGCAAGACACTGGCAACAAGGTATTGCTGGGGCTGCCAAGATCCAGAAAGAGATCAGAGCAGAGCCCCAGAGCCTTGTTGCTTTCCTCCTCCTGTCTTTTCCTGGGCAATGAAATCACCCCGGAGCTGGCATGCAATGGTCTGCTCAGAAGCCCGCAGCGTGTCCCTTCTCTGATCTGTTTCACGGACTTCCCCTCTCTATGGCAGCCTTTAGGGAGCCGCCCTTTGGAGCCGCCTTCCAGCCCTGCCCAGACCCACCCGCCCTTTACAATGCAGGGCTGCCGAGGATTCTCCTCTCCAAACTCTGCTCTGACCGGCTGGAAGCGAAGCACAGCCTGAAACGAATTAGTCCATTAGGAGAGGGCAGGTCCCTTCCAGGGCCCAGTGTCTCCCAGATCCCCTGCAAGGCTGTCAATTGTGTCTTTGGGCCACTCTGTCCGCTGACCATGGGCAGCCTGCACTGACAATGGACACAAGGGGCTGACTCCTACACTGAGAATCATTGAATGCTGCCTCCTGTCTGATGCCAAGAGACATTCTCGGGCCCTCTCAGCATCCCAGCTTAAATGTCAAACTTCAGAACCCACTGGCCGGGGCTCCCTGGCTTGCCTGAAGCAGCACTATGTCATGGCAGGAAGACAGACCGTCAGAATTTTCAGCCACGAACAACAAGGGCTGCTCCAAAACGAGAAGCCTGGCCCTGCACCAAAAGCAGTGCCAAGCTCAGCTGCCACTTACCAGCTCTGCAAGTTCAGGCTGTGGAGGGACAGCAGCTGGAGGCTTGATGTTCCTTTGCTCCTCTTCAGCCTCTTCCTCCATGACAGAGGCAGCTGGAGGAGCTGCTGAGCCAGCTGTTGAGCCCTGCAGACAGACAGAAGTGAGAGAGATGGGCAAAAGCCAATCCCTTAGGAGCTGCTTTCTATTGAGCTGGGAAAGGACCCAGAAGTAGAGGAAATCATAGACTTTGATACAAGTGGGACTCTGAGTCACGACAACTCGAGGAAGATGGCTGCATGAGGTGCTACTCCATCTTGCTGTGCATTTGAGCTTCCCTGCTGGCTACAAGCAGAAAGATGCCTTGGAGCCGTCCCGTTTGCCTTTCGTCTCTTGAAAGGCTCTTCACTGGAAAATCAGCAAACGGCCAGTGCTCCCTTTGCTACTGCTGATGCCACCGGGCAGTTGGCCTTCCTTTCAGCCTCCCACGCTGGCACTCCACACTCGACTGCAACAGGCCAAGCTGGCAGAATTGCTGCACAATTCTCACATGCCAGCAACCTCTCAGCTTCCTTTGCCACTCACCAAAGGACAGGCTTGTCTCCACCCGCGTGTCAGGTGACCTGCAGCGAGCAAGGCAAAAGTTACCAGAGGCCCTTAGAAAAGTGCCCGTGCTGGCGACTCCCACAGCACAAGGCAGTCCCAACACAGAGCCACTTTGCCAACATGACTCCAGGAGCAACAGCTCTTTCCCACAGCCAGCAAGAGAACAACAAGGACGCTATAGTAGGCTCTGTCGACATTTGGGCCTCTTTTGCCAAGAGAGAACTAGAAACAGAGTGGTGGAAATGCCCGCTGCTCTTCAAAAGTTTGAGCTCCTGTTGTGCCCAACAGCTCAAGCAGCATTTTCCTCTTCTCTTTCCTGCATTTTAGATCTCTATTCTTTTAAATTGCATGCCCTAATTCCCATTCGTTGGCTGAAGATGATAGCCCAGCAAAGCTTCCATAAAGGGCCCCTTGGCTGCGGCAGCTCCCTGCTGAAGCAGCCCAGGAACAGCTGCTGGGCTCAGCAGCAAACCCTCCCTGCATTGGAGTTTGTGCTGCATCGCCAAGGGAATCGCAGTCTTGGCACACCATCAAAGGGTCAAGTCATGCAGCCAAGGCCTCTAAGGGGCAATGTTGGTGCGAAAGGCGCTTTCCTTCACTCCTGGAGAGAACCACTGAGTTGGTAGAAGTACTTCTGAGGATCTCCCCTCAGAGTCTGCAATTTGCAGCTCGTCTTGCTTGAAGCAGCAAGCTGAGGAAATGACGGACTCTGCTGCCACGCACTCTCTCGGGGAGGGAAGGCAACCGCTGCAGGTTGCACTGCAAATACTCTGCATCCGCCACCCAGTACAGATGCCCCCTTTTTAGCTGATGCTGCTGGCGGGACATTGACCAAAGCGGTGGCATCTTCATGGCCATTTTGTTCCCAAATAAACTGGGTCACTAGTGCTGCATCAAGAGCAGAGTGAAGCAAAAGCTGGGCAATGCCAGCCCCGGGAGAAACCTTTACTTACGAGTCAGCTGGGTCAGGTAGTAGCCGGAATAGACAACAGAAAAGACGGTGCAAACCGCAGCACAGACTTGCCCGATCATTTTGGCAGTGCTGCGCGGGTTTGCACGCTGAATGCCACCCAAGGGAAAGCCAAGACTCCTCTCGGGGTGCAGGCCGTCCGCTGAGAACTCCTTGCGCACGAGGATCCTCCTGCAGGGAGCGAGCGGAAGAGCTGCTCTGGAGGACCAGGCCTTGTGCGCACTGGGACAATGCTGTGCTGACAGCACTGTGACATGGCACCGCTCCTTTGACCTCACAATAGCAGCTGCTCTGTGGCTTTCTTGTGCCCAGCAAGGCAACCTTCTGTACAGCTAATGCAAAAGAAAAGCCTGGGAAGTTCTCCTCACTCATAAAGCAGCAGAAAATGTCCTCCCAGCCCATAAGGCAGTGCTCAAGGCATCCCAGGGGAACTCAGAAAATGCACCAACCCAAGTGGCATCCAAGGAACCCAAGCAAAAAAGACTTTTGGTCTCAAAAGCTTTGACTGAAAGCAAGTCTACTTCTTCTAGGTGGCATCCTAGCTGGTTCTGAAAAGCCTAACTTCTTCAATGAGATTTAGGGGGCAAAAGAAGCAAAGAGAATCAATTTCCAGGACTCTTGTAGGCTGCAGTTCCTTCTTTAGAATGCGGGTGCATGCTTACCTTTGCTCTGACTCCATTTGCAGGCTGACCTCGATTTTGTGGCAGGGAGATGCAAAGCTCCTCTGGTCCTACTTGCTGTTTCTCTGGCAACTGAATGTCTCCGAAGATCCGGAAGATCCGTGCACTGATTCTTGGGCTGCCACACTTGTGTTGTGTTGAAGCTCCGGCAGCAGCCTGTGGCCCACTGCTCTGCAATGGCCTGCAGATGACAAACCCAAAGTAGACCCCTTTGGAACAGTCCAAAGCTGCAGTGGAATATTGGGGTGCATGAGACAGAGAGTACTTTGGACCTTTTTAGCATAGGAAAATTGATAGATAAAATGCCTTGGCAAAAGCAAACGGAACTTTGAAAATTAGATCTAGATAGCAAGAAGATTTAATTAGACAGGTTTACCAGAAAAAGAAAATCCTATTAAACAACGTAAGCACGAGGTGTTGTTACATGAATAAGTTTGTGTGTGTGATTTCAACCTAATCATTGTAGTATACATTACTAGTCTCTCTAAACTAGTATATAAGTGCTCGTATCCCACAAGAAAATCGGATTCTGATCACCGAGTCAGTCTCCCTGTCTATCTCCATCGCCGACAATTGGTGCCCTGTGTGAGGAAATGAATCTGCCTGCCAGGCGGGGAGTCAGCGAGCCCCTGGAACTGATCGTGACGGTTAGAGAACCGCGTTTGGGCCTGCAATCCCTGTCTGCTGCGCTTTGACAGGTGAGCCAGGGGAACTAAAGGAATGGGAAAGGAAATGTTCAAAGAGAGAGACGTCTATGAAACCGTGCTTGCCCTTCTGGACAGGCATGGCTCCCCCATCCCAAAGCATGACCTTAAGTCACTTGTACGATGGGTGTCACGCATGGTCCCCAACGCTACCCCTTCTTCTGTATTTAGTCTCCACTTCTGGGACAAGGTCGGAGTAAAGCTCTATGACCTCGCTACACTGCCTGGCCATGAGCCAGAGCTCCGAATGCTTCCTGCTTGGAAGGCGGTCATGGACGCAATTAAAAAAGTGGGAGGGTGCGGGGAAGACTGTGAGGCTACAGCCTGTGAGGCTACCCTGAGACAGCCCCAGCCAGATTGAAACCTGCCCAGGTCCCACTCTCCATCCCTGGTCTGCACGCCCTCCACAGCGAGTGCCAGGGATAGAGCCCGGTCGCCACCCCCAGTCCCACCGCCACACTGCCAGCCATGCCAGAGCCGCCACACACTTATCGCTTATGCAGCAGGCACTGACTCTAGCAGTGAAGGGGAGCTGGACTCTTTAAACCCTGGCCCTGAAAAAGATGCGAGCTTACTCCCTTTGGATACGTGTAACAATTGGTTACAGATAAAAAGGAAAGCCCTTAAAGACAGAGACCTTGACACTGCTGCAGAAATCTTTGTGGCCCTTGTGCAATTCGGCCTGAAGGGGGAAAATCCACAATGGGAGCCCCTAGATCACTCGGAAATTAAGGAACTGTGCCATACGTACTGCTGCGCAGGAATATGGACTGGGGTCCCCCTACTTTAGTAATTTATTAAGAGCAAGCTTTACTACTCACCTCATGACTCCTCACGATAGTAAGTTTTTGGCAAATCTGTTGCTCACACCAACACAATATGCTATATTTATGCCACAATGGAAAAAAGGGCTGGAAAATTTAATTGCAATGTATGCAGGGCATGCAAACCAAGCCCTGGCTGCCTTAACTATTGACCACCTTGTGGGGGAGGGGGCGCATACCAAGCCTAATGGCCAAGCCACCTTACCAAGAGAAGCCCTACAGGATATTAGGGCAGCTCGCCTGGCATTCCTTAAGGTTCCTGATGCCAAAACTCTGCAACAGTTCCTTCATGAATATCAAACAAGGTCCGCAAGAGCCTTACTTGCAGTTTGTGGACAAATTGGCACAAACATTGGAGAGACAAATCAATAGCGAGCAAGCCAGGGAGATTATACTCCTCAAACTGGCTGTCGAGAACACCAACCTGGACTGTAAGCAGCTTTTAAAATCTTTACCCCCTGAACCTGAACCCACTTTACTCCAAATGATACAAGCGTGCCACCGCTTGGGGACATTACAACACACCACAGCAGTCACATATCAAGCCGTGGGGCAAGGCATAGCGAACGCTTTTGCCACTGTGAAACTAACCCCTGGGAAACAGCTGGCTTGTTTTGGCTGCGAGAGATATGGGCAAATCTGGAGAGACTGCCAAAGAACGCAGAAACCTAAAGCTCTGGGTGTATGCCCTTGCTGCTGGAAAGGCCCTCACTTTGCTAATAGATGTCGCTCCAAGTTCCACCCCAATGGCCAGCCTTTGCAGGGAAACTTCTCTCGCAGCACGGGACGGCGACGCGCGAGGATGCAAATTCCGCAGCCGACGCAGCAGCTGGGAGCAACCGTGAACTTCCAATCGGCCCTGCCCTCACCCGCCGAGCAATTGTTGCTGACTTACAACCAGCCACCCCAGGCAGCGCAGGAATGGACCTGGCAACCTCCGACACAGTAACATTGCTTGATTCATCTGTCCATTTGCTTCCCACAGGAGTTTTCGGATCGCCAGGACAGAATATGCATGCTTTGATTATAGGCAGATCTTCCACCTGGATAACAGGGTTGTTTGTTCTTCCTGGGGCTATAGACTCTGATTCCCTTGGGGAAATAAAGATCATGGCTTGGTCACCCCCATCCACCCTGTGTAGTCCCGGCCGGGAGCAATATAGCTCAACTTATACCCTTTCCTGCATCACCCCTGCCTGCACTCCCGGTAGCTGAATAAAGGGAGGGGGGGTTCAGTTCTACAGGGGTGCCACAGATTTTATGGACACAAAATATTACCTCTGAGCGTCCAACATGCCAATGCAAAGGGACTCTGAAAGGCAGAGACACTCCTAACAGGACTCATTGATACAGGAGCCGGTGTGACTGTTATCTGAAGCAGCCAATAGCCCAATGAGCGGCGATTAACGACTCAGGGACTCTCCAGCGTGGATGGAAGGAGCGAAAGCCTGGAAAACCAACACTTGGTGCAAATACCAGGGCCTGATTGCCACAGTTAAACTTTTTGTGATGTCTGTGTCCCTGGTTTTGTGGGGGAAATATTTTTTAACAGAGTGGAGAACTTTTATGCATTTAAATTTTGTACAGGAGTCATTTGGGACACTCGACACCCCCACAATGGTCCCCAGCTGAAGTGCCCCAGGCACTTTCAAGTATTGGAAGGAGCAGCCCAGCTATCAAAAGCCATAGTTCATACAGATCTAAAGCCCTGAAGGACACCTAGCCCTGGTCAGTTTTCCAGTTACTTGCCTTTTTTTTAACTATGTATTTGTTAATCAGTTTTTGGTACAGCTATTTAGTACTGTATTGAAATAAACACAGGCAGGGGACCTTCCTCCTCCTTGATGCCTTTATTAAAACTGATCAGCTCTGGTGGGGAGAACCTCTGGGTGGCTCCATGCTCATAACACTAGTGTTCCCAGGAGCGACTCACCAAAGCAGGAAGAGTGCAACTTCGTCCACTGATCCGCGGACAAGAGCTAGAAGTTCCATCCTCAAGACAACATAAGGAAATCTGCTGCTTTTTCCTTCAACATTTGAGGTCTTGTGTGTAGCTGACATCTTTGAGGTTAGGGTGATGGGTAAAAAGGCCTTGGTGGATGCTGGATTCTGTCCTCACGTCTAGTCATCACTTTGATTTGTCCATTTTGTGTTGGCTCGTTGTTTTAGGGGTTTTTGGCTTTGTTTCGTGAGGGGTCCATCCCGTTGCATGCAGGAAATGAGGTCATTTGCATGCCGACTCGATGTCCCTTCCCCTCCAGCGTCTGGGTGCCATCTTCCAGGGGGCAGCAGGGCGACGCTCGGCTAAGGGAGCCGTCCAGCAGCTGCTCCCGCGGGACACGGCGACCCGGGCCGGTAGCCCCGGCACGACCGGGACCCGCGCCGAGGCGGGAGCGCCCCCCCGCTCCCCGGGGTCACCCCCGGCACGGGCGGGCCCACGCCGAAAGGTGGGGCCCCCGCCGGGGCAGCGGCGGGCTGGCTCGAGGCGCTATTAAAAAGGAAACTGTTAACAGGAGATTACAACATGCAATTATTAACAAGAAATAGCTACAACTCACACTTGGCAGCAATTGCTTTAACTTGTGAACTCTGCAACCTTTAAAAAAATGGGCAGCTTTTTCTGCTCAGAACAATAGAACTAAATCTCTTTTAGTTTAGCCTTCAATGTTTATTTGCCATTACTCTTACGAAGCCAAACTTCAATCAATCCTCCAAGCAGTCTTTAAAAGCTGCTGCAGGGGGTGCAGCCCCACCTGCCTGGCACCAGCCAGTGTTGAGATTTACCTTCTAACTTGTGATTTGTGATTTTTAACAGGATTGTTACTAGAACAATTCTAGTGTTGGTATAGAGGTGCTGTCTTTTTACCTATTAATAACATAGCAAAACTGCATGGTTCACTGAGAATAATTAGATAAGTCATAAATTCAAGATTCTTTAGCTCACATTCAAGACAAATCTTGAACTTTATCTGTAGTAATTTTTTGAGATTTAATTCCACTGTCGGCTTTTTTAGGTGCTTGCTTTTTACTCCATAGTTCTAACAAGGTAATTTTATTGTAAAGATTTCAGTACAGTTGTTTACTTGCATGTTGTTTACTTTGATGTTTAACCGTTATATGACAAATTTTCAGTAACATTTTTGTAATAATAGAGTTTAAATAAGTTAGTTCTTGTTAAGATTGATTTTTGTTTAGTCTCAGCAATGTTAACTTTAAGTTCTTTTAGAGATACTTGATTAAGGTTAAGTTTTAGTGAAGTTGATTTTAAGTTTTGTTGAAGTATACCTGTTTGAGTTATAAGACATAATTCCTTTGCTATAACAAGTGAATGACATAAAGTCTGAATCAATTTTTGTCAAAATTTGCTCCTTTAAATTACAAGATAAAATATTTTGCTCTAGAAATAAGAACAGTTTTTGCTATTTTATTTTTTATAAGCAATACTGAAGAATGAGAAACAATTCCATATTAGGACTGTAATTAGTTAGGAGTTATTTATTGCCTTCTTTTACTTTTTTGCTTTAATGTCATATACGTCTAGGGAAATATTACCTTAATTTCTTAAGACCATTTTTACTGATATATCAAGTAACCCTGATTATGGTGTTGATTTTGTGATGTGAATTTGCTGTCTTTTTATAACCAACATGACTTTTTTCATTTGCTATTTGTCTATGGTCCCATTAACTAACTATTTAACTAACGATAAATGAGAAAACCAGCTACTTTTCAAACCTTCACTTATTGTTCTATAACTATTTATAAGACATCTATTATTTTTCTAACTACTAAGAGGTTTCTAAAATATATTAAAAAGACTCTTCCGGTTAAAAGCCTAGACCCTAGCCAAGTCCTAGCTTTAACTAGTAGAGAAAATTTTCTGCACAAAAATTATATTCAAGTAATTGTGGCTTACCAAATTTAGACCTAGAACAGCTAAACCTCCGTTTAAGGTGAACATAGAAATCTTAGCTGAGAATGATTTTTCAAGCCCTCACTTTAAAAAAATAAAGCTTGCCGATTACTACAGACTCTAAGTAATGGTACAATATTCAAGAAATTGATCATGTATTCTTTTAAAACACCATTCTATTTCTCATGTGCTAGAATTGTATCTATTTTCTGATTAATTTTTACTTAGTAAAAGTTTATTGTTATGTTACATACTGTTTTGCTTTGATGTTACCTTCTCATGTTCATCATGAGAAACACACATGTTAGTAAAAAGCAAAAGAAACAGGGGGGAATATAGCTCCTCCAGAACTTTACACGTTTTTTTTTTTTTTTGAAAGCAGATCAAATCACATCAAATTGGATCCCTTAACCTCATGAACCACACCATTGGTGGAACCCCAAGGATTAGAATTCCTGGGTTCTGTGAAATTGGATTTTTGTCTTCATTTTAAATACATGGGAAGGAATCAGTCTAAAAATGCTTCTCCCTATCACCCTATCTATAAGAATTAAACTTGCAGTACAATTACACTTCTGGCAGACTTTCTAAATCCAGTAATGCAGCTGCCATCAGGAATGTTTTTAGTTTATAAAGATCAAGCCTGAGATTTTAGTGGCTGGAATTTTTAACTAAAAGATTCTTTTTAGGATGGGTATGTATGTGGTAATTTTGATAATAATTATATTAATCATGATACCTTGCTTGCTTCAATGTGTGCAGAAATTAATTAATAAGAGCATTAAAGGAGTGGTTTTGGTTGACACAGAAGGGGGAGATATTGGGGTGCACAAGACAGAGAGTACTTTGGACCTTATTAGGAAAAGAGAATTTATAGATAAAATGCCTTGGCAAAAGCAAACGGAACTTTGAAAATTAGATCTAGATAGCAAGAAGATTTAATGAGACAGGTTTACCAGAAAAAGAAAATCCTATAGAACAATGCAAGCAAGAGATGCTGGTATATGCATAAGTTCGTGTATGTGACTTCAACCTAATCATTGTAGTACACAGTACTAGTCTCCCTAAAATAGTATATAAGTGCTTGTATCCCACAAGAAAATTGGATTCTGATCACCGAGTCAGTCTTCCTGTCTCTCTCCAGAGATGACAAGCAGCCATCTCAAAAGGCAAACAAATGAGGCTCTCCTGCACTTCAGCTGTGCCACGCAGCTACACAGCCCTGGGCAGGCATCGCGGAGCACAGGGACAACAGAAGGCACAGTAAGAGGGACAAAGCCACCCAAGCACACAGACTTTCCATCATTGCTGAGCCCCAGACAACCTCAAGTGCGGCATCACCCACCAGTCCTGTACTGTTGACAAAGAGCAGGTACAGCGGGTGCCGGCCAGGGTCCTGCCAGGCACTTTCTCTCTGCTCCCCTGTACTGCCAGCAGACGTGCCTGCCTTCTTCGTTGCACTCTCAGAGCCTCATACCTATTAGCCACGGCCACCTGGGAGGTGGGAGCAGTCACAGGGGAGACGTGCCGGCTACACAGAGCAGGAACCAAAAGCATCCATGGGCACAGCTGAAAGCCTGGATCTGCACAGGATGTTCTGGCTGTGTCACGATCCGCTCACGCGAGCAGGGAGCTGTGATGGGTCATTTTCCTGATCTCAGAGTGCAAAACACAACACAGTGGGGATTTCAGTATTAATCCAAACAAAAGCACCTTTATTGAATGAGCACAGCAAATGCCATAGAGGGATTAAGGGAGAGGAAAAAGACAGACAAAAGAGGAGAGAGAGAGAGGGGATATAGCTAGCAAACGTAGAAAGACAAAGAGATCCAGCTGATGGAGTTCACCTAGTCATGTTGGGAAGCTCTCAAAGGTTCTGGTTAACTCAAGATTCTGTTATAGTCCATTGCTGAGGGAGGGGGGAAACAGATCTTGAAGAAAGTCTATTGAAACCGCTGTGGGGGACAAAGATCCAATAAAGAATAGATGTAACAGGTAGTCCATGTTCTCAGCAGTAGGAGAGGAGCAATGTCTTCTTGGTCCAATGGCCACACTTGCAGGCAAGTATCTTGCTGTGGTCAGGTCGGCTCCCCCACACAGCTCCCCCGTGTTGGGGGTTTCAGTCTCAGTCCTTGGGAGGGGGGAGCTTCTCATGTCTCAGTCCTTGAGAGAGAGGCTTCTTCCATCTCAGTCTGTCTGTCACGGTGGTTGAAAAGCAGATGAGGGGTCTTCTTTGGACCACCAAAGATTACCCCAGAAAAGTCCAACCGGGCCAAGAGGTGGGAAAATTCCTGGGCTATTGTTGCCAAGCAGGTGCAAGCACATGGGGTGCCTCGCCCCCTGGCAGGCCCTGCTGGAAGCTGTCACTGTAGACACAGCTGTGAACAATTGCTTGGCAGGCCAGAACTCTGCTCAGGGGCCTCAGGATTTCTGGCCTTTATCCAGCACCGCAGGCCACGATTCCAATCAGGCTCCTCAGCGTCCCAAACTCGGTCCTTGAGACAGTCATGAGGCAAATGAGGGGAACTTCAGACCGGCTCTCACAGGCTGCCCTGCTCTTCACTGGCTTTTGGCTGGAAATGCATTTGCACTTTCTTCCTCATCGAAAAAGTCCTCGGCTGGGCAAAAACTGGCCAATGGGCAGCATTCCAAAGGCAGTGTGGTTGGAGCTGATCAAGGAACGGAGACTGTTCCCAATTCCAAACCACACCAGAATGCCCTTAGGAAGGACTTTCCATCTTTAAGAAAGAATGGCCAATTCAGAAGTGAATGTAGAGCCTTATTCCCTGGCTGACAAGGAAGGGAATCTTCCAACAGGCTTGAGGGTGTGTAAGACTATTATTGTCAGTCCAGCTCCAAGCTGCCATTGCAGAAAGTAATCCTGAAGTGGTCCTGATCATCTCTTCTGCTTCCTCAATTGCTTCGCTGCACGTTTCCTTCGTTTTCATTTGAAAAGCTCTTAGAGTGGGTGTTGTGGTTTGTTTTTAGAATGTTCTGTCTCCCCCATGTTATGGTGTTAATGGTTCTGCCTTTTTCCACAGTTACTTGTCAATTTCCCAACCCCTCCCCAGTGGCCCCAGTTACCAATGTATCATTTTAATTCCCCGCACCCGGCTGCCTGCCAGTCACCCGGCACTCCTGCCTCTATCTCTAGAACCTTCTAGCCAGGGCATCAGGTGATTGCTTCAGGGGCCGGGGCCCCTCCCTCAGTTTGTTACAATTGGTTCTCCCTTTATGTCTCACCTATGTATCACCCTTCCCCAGACAGGCTAGAAGGTTCTGGAGATAGAGGCAGGAGAGCTGGGTGACTGGCAGGCAGCCGGAGGCGGGGAATTAAAATGATACATCGGTAACTGTGGCCACCAGGGAGGGGTTGGGAGATTGACAAGTAACTGTGGAAGGGAGGGGAACAAAGGAAGAACCATTAACACCATAACTTGGGGGAAACAGAACATTCTAGAAACAAACCACAACAAGTGGGGATTTAGATGGCGGGGCCCATGCAGCCTGCAGAGAGAATAACAGAAGTACAAACAGTCATAGAAACAACACCAGCATTAAACCAACCCCACAGCCAAGCAATTTCTCTGAAGTCTTTTGTCTCCAATGACTGGTTACCAGTCAGGAGTCTAAAGGGAATCTAGGAAGCCAAGTGTTCTCATCAGTTTGGCTGGACTAGCACACACACCTTCACTGAGTCATTGGCTAGGTCGCAGCCTACTGCTGCTTGCAAAACAATCCCAGCTCTTGTCTTTACTGCACAGGGAAGCTCAGGCAAAGTCCACCCACTCCCACCTTTTGCCTCAATGGCAAAAGGAATGCCCCGAGTGCTCCCTGCCAGCTTCCAAGCACCACAATGGCTTCTGTAGAGAGTCCAAATGTCTGTCCAGCACCAAGTGAGGAGGAACATGTGCTACAGCTCATGCTGAGGCACCCACACGGTACACTGCTCGATCAGACAAAGGATGCACAGGACGTACTCAGCAGCTTCAGGCACCTCCTCAGCAGCCTGACTGGCAGCCCACTCCCACAGCTCTAGCCTGGCTCTGCAGGGGGCTTCCTGTGGGACCTCCCTCCTTCTGAGACAAAGCTCTGGCTTTCCCATTCTCTGGCCCTGCAACGCCATTGCTGCCTTCCTCAAACCTGCACTCTGGTAGCCTCTCACCTGACTGGTCCTTGCCCTCTTGGCACCAAGGTCTCTCCAGCACTGTTTACCAAGGGACAATGCCACCCAGACAGACAGTGTCCAGAGAAACAGTGCCCATAAGGAGCGCAGAGCAGTCCAAAACAACACACAAGCTCTCTTTTCACAGCCTTTGCCTTTTGACTGGCTCTGCTTCGCACCTCTTCTTGTTCAGCTTGCATGGTGGCAACTTCCTGCTTCATCTCAAGCAGATTTTTCTCCTGCTCCTTCTGTACCTCTGTCAGGAAGTTTGCCCCTTGTGCCAGCAGCTGCTGTGCCGCCAAACACTGCCCTTCCAGCTCCTGGTGAGGGGAGGAAGACACTTCCACATGAAGTCCCAGCCATCTCCCCCAAGAATCAGTGGAAGCTTCATGCCTCACACCACCCCCCAACTGAAAAGTGCATATCACTAGTGACTTTGTGCCCTCCAGCAATGCTGTTCTAATCCAAAAGTTAGAGGGAGTGTCAGCAGCTGGGAGAAAAGGAGATGCCACCATGCTTTCCTGCTCTGATGGCTGCCTGTTTCCTGGCCCCTGTCTCCTCAGGATTTCTACCTGCTCTCAGAGGCTCTGTTCTCCAAGTGCTGAAGTTGTCCTTGTCATCTCCTTTGCTTCCTGCATTTCCTTGCTGCAGGGATGACAGCAATTGGCCTGTCAGAAGAGGCTTAAGAGAGGCTCCGCTGATTGGAGAAATGGATGCTGCCCAAAGGGAAAAAGAAACAAAACAAACCAAATTAAAAGAGACAAAGGAAAAAGGAGCCATTCTTTTCCAAACTGAGTTCCTAACAGGGTCAGACTGGATTCCTCTAGTGCCCAGAAATACACAGACATCGGACTGAGGGCACCAGCAGCACATCTGCCTTCATGTCCAGGATGCTGCTATTGCAGGAAACATGGCCCAGAACTGCACTAGTCCATTCCTCAAGGTGGCGTCACTTCCTGGGACTTTGGTCCTGATATCACTGTGGGATTGCTGCTTGCTGTCCAAAGGTTTTTTCTTTTTAGGAAAGTCAACAGACCTACTCAAGATCCTATTTGCTCTAGACATGGGCTATTTGAGTGACCAAGAGAGATCTGGGGCATAAGGCATTCCTCAAGAGACTCCCAAGAGCTCTGAAAATTATTGATCCCACATGTTGTTCTCAGAACCGCTGGACATGCAGGTTTTCAGCAGCAAGCCAGGAGCAAGGACACAAGCAGCAGGGCACAGATGTGCTCAGCTCTGGCTTGCAGGAAGAGCAGTGTCTGCCTCGGCATGCACCCCCTATCCTTGCCGGCTGGCATCTTCCTTCACAGCAGGCACAGCCAAGGAAGTGTCCTGGTCAGCAGCTCCTTGTCTGCCACAAGACCTGGCAGCAAAGCCACAGCGATTCTCATCTACTTGACCGAGCCAGGCAGCACATGGGGCTGGCACAAATCCTGCACAGCTGTCCCCGTTTGGCTGGCAGAAACCTCTAAGAGTGGGCTGGAATGGACAAGCTGGGTGCTCTCAGATGCTCCCAGTGAGCTCCCCCACAGCCCCCGCCTTCCCACAGACCAATCTAAAACCGCTTGGCAGGGATTGCTTTCATTGTGTTCCTCAAACCCCGTCCCTGGCATTGCAATACTTCGGTTCCTTTGCTACCAGGTAAACCTGAATACACCAGCCGAGAGCAAAAGAGGGCCACAGAAAAGACCAGAGGGTGGGAATTCTCCTCTAAGGAACAGCAGTGAGAGTTGTGCTTGTTTAGCCTGGAGAAGAGCAAGCCCCATGGACACGTTTCCATAGCTGTAGGGCCTTCCAATAAAGATGGGGACATATCTTTTAGCAGGGCCAATTGCAAGAGGACAAGGGGCAACGGTTTGAAGCTAAATAACACTCAATTCACATTGGCTCTAAGGAAGAAGCTGTTTATGAGGAGAATGCTGGAACACTGGCCCAGCCTGCCAAGAGAGCTGGGAGAAGCCCCAAGCCTGGCAACATTCAAGGTTGGATGGCACTCTGAGCAATCTGATCTACTTGAAGATGTCCTTGCCAGGGGCCGTGGCTTTGGAGTAGATGACATTCACAGATCCCTTCTAACCTCAAGCAGTCTTGGATCCTACTTGGTTTCCATTTGAAAAGCATCCAGAGCAGAGATTACTATGTGGGGGCCCATCTGATTGCCTGGAGTTTGGCCAAGGAGCAAACCCTGACAGGGAACAGCTGTTTGGCCTGCAGCCCCTTTGCCTTGTACCTGCAGAAGTTCCTTGGCAGAGCCTCGCCTGTCCACATCCATCTGCAGGCAGCAGCCCAGAAATTCACACAAGCCACGGGGTAGCCTGAGCTGGTGCAGATTTGGTACCCCTTGCTTGCCTATCAGGTAGTTAGCCTGAAGTGAAAGGAAACAGGAGATTCTACGTGATTCTTCCATAGCCTTCAGTGCTCACCTAGACCCCATCTTTTAAGCTGCAGTCTACAGTAGCAATTTCTCGCCTCAGCAGACGGTTAGACATGAGCCTTCTCTCCCAAAGGAAGAAAGGTCCCAGTGCAGCCCCAGCTATTCCAAGCTGCACCAGGTCTAGCCTTGACAGCTGATGGGAGTCCCAGGGATGGTTTTAGAAGTGGGCCTTGCTGGAAGCACTTCAAGCTGTGGGAATGGGATTTTGTCTAATAGACAGGGACCAGAAGGACACGCCTAACTGAGCATATTTGCACCTTACCCTGTCACTGGTTTCCCGAATATAGGGAGCCTCTCCTTTGGCCATTTCAATTCCCACGATGCCAAGGGACCAGGTGTCCACTTTGGGGCCGTAGGGCTCTCCTCTCACCACCTCGGGTGCCATCCAGCAGGTGGTGCCGACCATTGACCTCCGTTTACTCTGCTCAGGGCTGAGCAGAGCACAGAGGCCAAAATCAGCTGAGGAGAAAAACAAACACTGCTTCAAGTAGGAGACCAAGGAAAACGGTTCTTCACTCTAAGTCCCAGAATGCAGTGCTGAATCGTGCTGGAAAAGCAGCTGGGCTCTCTTTCCTCAGGGCTGCAGCCAAGGACATGGGCAATTGTCCACTTAACAACCCTCCCACCATGGCTTTTCCTCATTCCCCTGATGTTTACATTGTAACTCTCTCCTTTTGCAAGGAACACACACAGAAACCAGAGTTACTCTTGGCACCTTGTTGCCCTCTAGACCACCCGGCACCCTCCAGCTGCGCCCTGGGCTTGCAGAGTGCTCCCTGCACTCTCACCAGCGCCACTGCTGGGCACCCGGCAGCCACTCCCAAGCAGCCCCACACCGCCTCCCCGGAGCGCTGCGCCTGACCGGGAATACCCACCCAACTTGACAGAGCCATCCCGGCCCAGAAGGATGTTGTCACTTTTGATGTCTCTGTGGATCACCTGGTTGGCATGAAGGAAAGCCAAGCCTTGCAGGCACTGCGAGAGAAAAAAGAAACAGGAAGCCAAAAGTCAGCCTGATCTGATTGCATCACACGCAAATGGAGGCTGCTCCTGAAGGTTCACAGATCTCAAAGGAGCAGCGAGTGCAGGAAAGAGGAAGAGCTTGCTGCTGCAAGACTCGGAGAGCAGGATCTTTCCAAAGGAGGAATATTAGCTATTGACGGGGAAATGTCAGTTGTTGCTGGAGACTGTCCCCTGCAAAGGCAGTCAGAATGACCGCTGCTGCAGCGGATGCACTCTCCCCATCTGGAGGACAAACAAGGGTTTGCCAAAAGAGAAAAAGTCCCTGCCTTGGGTACCAAGGGGATCACTGTCGGGCGGGAGGCTGCCGGACAAGGGTTATATGTCTGCCTCGACAGAACCTGGAAGTAGCTCATTTGTCAGTTTTCAGCGGCAAGCACCATGCTGGGTGCTATGCCATCCTTTGAAGTGGAGACCTGTGACAGGTGAGTCTCTCTTTGGCTTTGCCGCTGGTTGAAAACTCGCACACCAGCACCTTTGCACTTACAGGCAAAGAAGGCAATGCAGAAAGGTTTGGGGCAAAGGCTTGGAGAGGCACAGGGCAGAACAGAAAATAAAAATGAAAAAGAGACAGGGAGTTCAACAACGGTAACTCAGAGTAAAGAACAGACTACAGTAAGGGCAGGGACTCTGACAGGCAGTTCAGTGCAGATGCCCCTTCTTCTCTGAAGCATGAGAGCAACACAGAAAGAAAGTTCTGAACATGGAATCGCTCACTTAGCATCACTTTCGAACTACGAGCCCATCCAAGCCATCCCAAGCACAAGCAGGACCCCTTACCTCCCGACACACGGTTGCTATGTGTCCTACAGCCATCCTTCCCAGGCTGACCACATCAGCTAAGGAGCCTCCATCCATATATTCCAACACCAGCAGGACAGCCTCATTGACAAGGTAGCTGCAAGATGAAAGCAACAGCGTGGAGCTGAATGTGCACAGCTAAATTGCCGTATGGAAGAAAAGACTGCAGCTGAGTTTTGTTTCCAGGTCACTGGGAAATGAAGACGGAATCAAATGAAGACACACTCCACCCAGGCTATCCAGTGCCCTGTCATCTGTGCTGCCTCAATGAGGAAGGCACACCCGTGGAAAACGAGATGGCTTAGGTGGCAAGAAGGGGAAAAAGGCAGTTTGGTGAGGGCAAAGATCAATCTGGAAGCGGACGCATCCCAGCAGCTGCTTCATCATCTTCATACACAAACTGCACCATTAACTCCAGCAGCAAGGAGACACAGTTTTCACAGCTTTTACTCAGGGCACGTGGGTGTGCAGCACTGCCAACACCCTTTGGAAAACTTTGCAGAAAGGAAAGTACAAACAGGAAAAACCATTTCAAACCTGGCAAACTATGTGCCTCCTAGCCTAGTCTTTTGGCATGCAAGGCAATGAAAAATAGTGGGAATGGTGCAAGGGAAATCATCTCTGGGATGCTTTCTCAGCACTTCTCCTCCAACACTTGGAAAAAATCACGCCCCAAAACAGCAAAACAATGTGCAGCCAGTGAACATACAGGCTGCTGGCTTAGTAAGAGAGCCAGGTTTCTGAGATCAATCTTCAAGCTGTTTATGCCAGGAACCACTGATGGGGACAAAATGCAATCTCCTCCCATGCCTCATACAGGAGTGGACTGATGTTAATTGAAAGATCCATTTTCTGTCAGAACTACTTACCTTTCAAAGTAGGTGACAATGTTAGGGTTCCTAAGTTCCCGCATGACCAGGATTTCCTTTACCACTTCCTCACAACCCTGGTGCTGGAGATTAAGTTGCTTTACGGCCACCTACGATGATGTTGAAAGCAGTGAGGGACAGACATCACCAGAGCCTCTTTCTCTGTGAACTCACAGGCCTGGGTGCCTTGTCACCTCGGTCAAAAGGGACTCTAAACCATCAACCACAAAGTGCTAACAGCACTCTCTGCACCCACAGACTTCTCAAATAGACTTTGCTTAGCACTACTATTATCGCTTACACATGTTTTGCAAGCCAAAAATAATTTTGCTCCTTTGAAGACAAATTGAAACCAGTGGCAATACGTTAGCATTTCTAGGGGCTTTGACCAGCCTTTCAGAGACGGCTGCCATTTCCATTGTGTGCCAAAGTAAACACATCTGTGACAGGGAAAACGCTGTCCAAAGAAGAACTCCAAAGTGACTCAAAGTAAGTTACAATCCTAGCACATCCTAACTTCTTCAGTTTGGGTTTCGCAACTCCGAAGAACAATCTTGCACATGGCTTCGACTTGTAATTATTTAGTGGGTTTATAAATTAATAACCCTTTCTGTGGTACACTGTGGATGCACCCCAGGTTATAAGCACCTAAGGGCTTAGGCCTTTTGGACGCCTCCTAGACCTCCCCTCCCTCCAAGTGCAGTTCCTGAGCCCAGCACTGCAGGTGGATAAGGAACTTCGTTATCTAATTCCTTACTATTAAGGAAGATGGAATGTATGTGCTGAGAGCCAAAAACCTGAATTCAGGACTCTGAACTTTTAGCCCCAAAGAGCAGCAGGACTCTCCAAGACACCGCCATGTCTGTGCGGTACAGACAGCATCTCTCTAGTGGAATGTCACCCACACAGGATCAACACAAGGTTGTACTATTTAAGGCTCTTCAACAACTCCTTCATATTGATCTCTGTGTGTGTGCGTGTATGTCAACTAGGTTCCCTAGGACTGAAAGGCAAAACTGTGCTCCACACCAGATCTCTCCTTCTTAAGGTCTTGCATGATATTTTCCAACTGAACCACATGATGGAAAACAAAATATCTGTCTGAACCTGTGCTCAAGAGGAATTGGGCCGGAATGAATGCTCTTGCCATCAGCTAATCTATGCAGATTCATCCAGTAAGTCCAAGCTAGGGTGTCCTTCTCTGAAAGACACCACTGCCATCCTTGCATTCATTCAGGTGGGTAGGAAGGACAAAGTCTGTCCAAAATGCATTTTGCAGCCTGCCTCTAGACAGGCTGCTTCTGTGGGACAGCCTTTGCAGCAAAGACAGGCAGCCCAAAGCTCTGGCCACAGATCACATCCCAAGGGAAAGCACTCAAGAGCTGCAAAATCCGCGTGGGCACTTACCGCTTGTCCTGTGGCAGCATTGAAGGCCTTATAAACAGTTCCAAAACCCCTAGAAAAAGAGCAGAGGCAAAAACAGAGAAGTTGTTCAGTGCTCAGAAACAAAAGGCAGCCCAGGCAGAAGCTCTCTGCTGCCTGCAGTGCCTCTAAAACACTGGGCTTTGTCTGCTCTTCAGCCAATGGCCCAGTGGCCCAGCAGCCCTCTGCCATGCAGAGTGTCCCAGAGAAAAGCTGGGTCCAACAGGAAGAAAATGGGCCGCTACAAATCTCAAACGTACACACTAGATTATGCATGCAGGGGTGTTCTTTGCCTTTTCCTTCTCGTGTCTGTGCCTGTGGCACGCCTGCCCAGCCAATGAAACACACAGTCCTGCCGGGCCTTCTTGCTCCTCTCTTGTGATCCTACCTGCCAAACTCAGGCAACACCACACAGCCTTTCTTATTTTCCTGACCACTGAATATCCAGCAAAATACTACTAAGAAATGCTACTGAGAGCTGTTATCTGACAGCTATCAGGTGGGAAACTGCTCTCTCAGGTTTTTCTTCTTTCAGGAGTGTGGCCATATTACTTGGAATCATACAAAACCATGGCTCATGGGAAAACAGGCAATCTGGTGGCACATCTTGGAGGGACAGGAGGGCTTCCAGGTCCTGCTCCTTGAGGCAGCCAAGACATTGCCAGCATCCAAAGATTCATAATCTTTGATGAAGCCTTGTACTGCCTCAGCACTGAGACAGGGACAATCTAAAGCCAGGCTCTGAAGATGCTTGCAGCTTGCCTGACTTTCCATGGGATATTGCACCACCAAACTTCCTGGCCCATGGTTCTGTAGAAATAAGCCTGGCTGCACTCACCCACTGCCAATACGTCTCCATCCCGTGTACTTCTTTTCCGGAACTCCCACACTCACAACATGCCCTGAAAGAAACAAATTGCAAGAAGCAAACTTCAA
Organism: Agelaius phoeniceus; assembly: GCF_051311805.1. Lineage (NCBI taxonomy): Eukaryota > Metazoa > Chordata > Aves > Passeriformes > Icteridae > Agelaius > Agelaius phoeniceus. The sequence continues at coordinate 26,875,012 of NC_135303.1, read as the reverse complement.
AACAGAGATCCTGACTTCCAGGACAGCTGAAACCCAGCTCCACTCTCTGGGGCTCTGAGCAATTTCTGGTCACTTGGCTAACAATAACATCAACAAGAACAACAACAACAACAGCAGCAGCCCCAGCAAGACAGGCAGCTCTGGCCTGCACAGCGTCTGATTCTCCCACACTCCTTTGGAGGGTTGCCTTGAAGGGAAACTAAGCCCATGGAAAAACCATCAGAACGGACAGAGACCAGAAAAGAAGGGACACCAAGGCAAGTGGTTGTCATCTACAAATGGGAAGGAGGGGTGAAAACTCCAGACCCTTCATTTTCTTGGCAAGAAACACTCTCTTGTGAGATTCAACAAAAGGTTTCATACTTCCAAGGATTAAATGCACCCTAACATCTGGGACGAATTTTTATCAACATCCTCTTTTTTTCGGATCAGAAAGAATATTGCAAAGTGAATTCCAGGAGAGGAGGGGATTTTCTCTACTTCTCAGCAGTTTGCCTAAAGAATGCCTTGACATTTTTAGAGAACAGCAGCTCATGCTGTGCTACATCCAAGAACAATGGCTGTAAGAAATAGAACCCTTTTCATTTATGAGCAGGCTAAGTTCTGAAGACCACTTTGCCCGTTCCCATGTAGCGAAGAGCTACAAGTCCTTGTCTTCAGCCTGGTCTGAAGCAGTCACTCGCAGCAGAAGCAGTCACTAACTGCACTCGGCCCCTTGGACACCACCCACGGGTCCCATCTTCCCACAGGGCACAGCCCAGACAGGCCCCAAGGACAGTGTTCCAAGAATATTTACCAGCTGGGCATTAGCAGTGACAAAGTGCCTGCTACTGGAGGAACATGCAGCAGAGGGGCTGCAGGCTTCCTCCTGAGAATTGCTTGCAGGGCAGTTTTATCTGACCATGCCACATAGATGTGTCTCTTTGATGCACCTTCCTAAGGACACAACTAAAATACCAACTAGGGATTGTAAGAAAAGTGTCCTGGTTTTCTTCTTTAGGGGCACTTTGAAAACAGTTCTTCCTCTCTGATAGCTTGAGATTGTTCTAAGAATGTAACTTTTTAACTTGTAGGGGGTACTGAAAAGACATCTTCCACTCTTATTTGTGCTGTCACCTGATGTTCTCTTCAAGGAGGTCAGGCTAACCAAAATGTAGAATTCTTATCAAACCAAACCGTAGAAGGAATAGTAGAAGTACCAACAGTCATAGAAACAACACCAGCATTAAACCAGCTGCACAGCCAATCGATTTCTCTGAAGTCTTTTGTCTCCAATGACTGGTTACCAGTCAGGAGTCTAAAGGGAATCTAGGAAGCCAAGTGTTCTCATCAGTTAGCACACACACACCTTCACTGAGTCATTGGCTAGGCTGCAGCCTACTGCTGCTTGGGACACAATCCCAGCTCTTGTCTTTACTGCACAGGGAAGCTCAGGCAAAGCCCACCCACTCCCACCTTTTGCCTCAAAGGCAAAAGGAATGCCTCCAAGTGCTCCCTGGCTGCCCCCAAGCACAACACTGGCTTCTGTAGGGAGTGCAAATGTCTGTCTGACACAAGAGTGAGGAGGAGCACATGCTACAGCTCATGCTGAGGCACACACACTATAATACACTGCTGGATTGCACAAGAAATCGCCAGGACGTACTCAGCAGCTTCAGGAAGTGCTTCTCTCTCTCCTGGCTTGAGCGGGGCGAACTGCTCATGCTCCGGTTTTCAGGCTGCGGAGAGGAGGCTTCTTCAGAGGATGCTGCTGCTGCGGCAGCTTTGATGGCAGATCCTGCGTCCATCTGGGACAAGAAATTTCTTTGTGTCAGAAGGGCGCCTGGCAGCGATGGCCCAGACACAGCATTTCAAAGGCAAGCCCTTAGGAACAACACTGGTGTTAGGCTGCAAGCTGAGCTGTCAACTCTTCCTCCTCAAGTCAAACCTAAAGAGCAGTCAGAGACTACAGCTTGTCACAGCCAGCCATAGGAGAGACTGTGACAGGGAAAGAACAACTGTACATTTCAGCCCGTTCTGCGGACTGCATTCACCATGGACAAGGACAACTTGTTCAGAATCTGTGTGGGTCCCCATGCTCACCTGAACAAACCCCTCAAAAAAAAAGCAAGCTCTAGGAGGCCAGCAGAAATACATGCACAGGATTGCTGGCCCACTGGCCAAGGCACCAGCCCTGCTGCCCAGGGCAGCAACTGAGATTCAGTGGCCCAGTAAGTGTCCTTCTGATCAGCTGCCATGGAGACCACAGAGCATGGCGCTCAGAGACATTTCCCCATCCACCTGCTGCTCTGCAGGGGAAAGGCAACAAGGGCAGAGACCACTTGTTGCATGAGTGCAGTGCCTCCTGCTCTTTCACTCACATGCTTTCGGTCAGCCAGCCTGTACTGCAGCAGGACCTTGTGCATCCTTTCCATTTCTTCTTGGTGCCTCTTCTCCATTGCCTTCATCTTCCTCTGAGCTTCCTGCAGTTCTGCCTGCAGCTTGTCCTTGATATTCCATCAGGAGAAATCTTACTGGCACCTGCCATCATGCTCAGGTTTCCTCTTTTCCAGTCTCAAAAGCACTTCTATTCAGACACTTCCTTCTTCTTCTCTACCCAGCTCTAACCCTTCCATCCTAGCTCTTCTTCCTGGTGCTCAGCGCTGGAACCTGCTAGGCTCTGTGCTCCCAGTGCCTGTAGTTGTCCTTGCCTCCCCTTGCCTGAGATGTCCAGTTCATGCCCCATCACTGCCCTTCCCTCTGCTAGCTGGCTAGTCAGGCTCACCTGCCCATTCTCCCACTCCTCCTTCAGCACCTGCCACAGCTGCTCCCTTTGGTTTAGCTCTCTCTGCAGCCAGTACACCCTGTGTAGGACAGCAGCCTTCTGACGCTGCTCTTCCTGCAGGACCTGCACACAAATGAAGACAGCTTTAAACTTCCCACCCACCACTTGTGTGACAAGCAAGACTACTGTGCTCACGCTTTCCAAAAGCATTTTGTTCTCATTCTCATTTTCATGAAGGGTCAGCTAAGAGACAATCCCATCCAGACAGACAGTGTCCAGAGAAGCAGCGCCCATAAGGAGAGCAGAGGAGTCCAAAACAGCGCACAAACTCGCTTTCCACAATCTATGCCTCTTGACTGGCTCTGCTTGGTATCTTGTTCAGCTTGCATGATGGCAATTTCCTGCTTCATCTCAAGCAGCCTTTTCTCCTGCTCTCTCTGTACCTCAGCCAGGAAGTTTGCCCATTCCTCCAGCTGCTCCAGTGCCTCCAAATGCTGTTGTGCCAGTTGTCTCTCCTGATGAGGGGGAGAGACAGTTCCAGATGAAGTCCCTGCAAGGATCTCCAAAGAAAAAATGGAAGCTTCAACCCTCCAACAACCCCCCCCCCCCCCCCCCACCTGAAAAGTGCACATTAGTAGTGACTTTGTGCCCTCCAGCAATGCTGTTCTAACCCAAAAGTTAGAGGGAGTGTCAGCAGGTGGAAGGAAGGAGATGCCACCTTTCTTCCCTGCTCTGTTGGCTTCCTGTTGTCTGGCCCTTCTCTCCTCAGGATTTCTGCCTCTTCTCAGAGGCTCTGTTCTCAAAGTCCCCCTGCCCTTTGATCAAGGAAGAGCTGCAGATGGACTGCAGGACGAGGACGAGGCCAGCACCTCGATGACCCAGTCACTAGGCAGGCCACCAGCTGAAACACCAGCAACATGGGGCCTGGTGCATCTGCTTCAGGCTCAAAGGGAAGACCTCTGTCCACCATGGAAGGACAGAAAGCAAGGAACCCAGTTGCTGGCACTGCAGTTGGCAGCAAGCTCAGCAGCCGTCTGCTGCATGGCACGAGGCTGTGGGGAAGATCCTGCCCCTTCGCTGCCATGCTTTGGTTGGTGGGTCCACCAACCTCCAGGTTATGCCCATCCCGAACCTGTGGCTGCATATACTATCCCAGCATTATCCTCTGGGTCTTCACAGACCTTGGACTATGAGCCCTTGAAGCCCCCTGCTGCCTGGCTCAGCAAGGTATAGCCCACAGCAGATGCTTGTGGCCATGTCACATACTCAGGCTGCTCTTCTGCTAAGCCAGCCCTCCAAAGTTGCCTGAAATCTTCAGGTGTGTATTGTTTCTTACCAGTTTTTGCAGGAGCTTTTTTTCTTCCACTTGCTGAGCAGATTGCCAGAGTCTCAGAGCCTTCCCGCACTGCTCCCCTACCCAGCAGAGCTGTTGAGCCATGTGTTCACTTTGCTGCTGGTTGAGAGATCTTAGAGCCAGCAGCTCACGACGAAGGCCCCTCACATCCTCTGCAAACATGACACATGGCAAGAGTCAGAGACTCCACAAGCAGAGGAATGTGCTGAAGTGAAGCCCTTTCCGTTTCAGGCAAGGAGGGACCTGCCCTCAGCTCCTTCACTCCTCAGGAGCCTTGCGGACAGAGCTGGCTTGGGAGCAGCTGCACTAGGCTGGGCCATCAGCAGAAACAAAGCGCACGAGGCTCTCACCGAATATGGCCTCCTGGGCCTGCGTGGCTGCGCACACTTGGGCTTGCACACGGCTCCTGGCCATCTCCAGCTCCGATATCTGCTGCTGAGCCTCCAGCAGGCTGCTCTGCAGGCTCTCCTTCTCTGACCTACAAGGTGTGAAGATGAAGAGCAATTGTTCCTGGCACACAGGGACAGTTTCTCCAGTAACCTGTGCCTTAAGATCCCTACACCTTAGTATGGAAGACGTCTTGCATGGCAACTCAGATACAGCAGGACTATTTTACCACTTCACATAGCAAAGCAGGCCTCTTCAGGTGACTGGGCAGCCTTCCCTCATGACCTAGCCCAGCTGAGTTTGATCTCAGCAGGCAAAGCTCAAATTGCTGTTGCCTGACACGTGGGTGTGCCCACCAAGTATCTGCAAAGGAGCAAAAGCCCAGCCTCTGCTCACAGCCCTGAGCTCATCAGCACTTTCAAGTCACTCTGCAGGGGGACAGAACAGTGCTCTCCTGGCTGACTCGTCAATGTTTTGTGCCATTCATAGTATACAGACCGGTACTTTGTTTGCCAGGCACTCTCTGAGTAAAAGGGACTAAGGGAATTCACCAAACGATATAGTGAAGCCTCCGGCTTTCAGCAGCATGAGTAGGGAAGCAGAACTAGGTTTTTATCTGAACAAGAACTATCTCAGGGTAGGGACCGTTTCCTGCCATTTAAATGACTGGAATTTGATGAACAAGACCACTCGCTACCTTTATTTTTGGCTAACTAAGCCAGCAGTGCCCAAATATCTTGGTACTCTTTAAAAAGGAAGAAGCAGCAGCCAAAGGGACCTTGACAAGTTACACAGGTGGGCGGACAAGTGGGCAAGAATCAGCGCTCATCAAGAATCCCCAGACACTGCCAAGAAGTCACAAGGCCTTTCCCTTCTGCTGCTGCTGGTGTTTGTAAGCTGATCTTGCTCTGGCACTATGCTTCACAAGAGTGAGCTCTGAAGGCTGTCAAGATTTTCAGCATGACCCTCCAGCTTCACCTGAAGCGTCAGCACCCTCCTCACAACATTCACATGGAAGAGCCTTGAATTTCAAAAATCCCATGTCAAACTGCTTGTCGTGGAAAAATCGACTATCAGCTGCACCCAAGGAGAAAGCAAAACCGGAGGGAAACTTCCATTTTCTGCAAACATCTGCTCGGTTTCCCTGCTATTCAATTCATTGCCAAGTTGGCTTGCTTTGCACTCGTGCAAAGTGTAGGAATGTGCAAGGTGTCCCAAGCAGGTGCCCAAAAAGAGCTTTGAGTGCTTGAGCTGGGAGAAAAAAACCATTCAGATGACAGTATCCTTTTCTCTTTGCTTGTGTCTCCTTTATACTCTGTGTGAGAACCATCTGGAGAGCACACAGCAGGCTGTAAATCCTGACATCATGCCCAGCACCTTTGTAATTACAGACCTTCAATAATGTCCCACCCAGGGTCTCCTCCCTGCCCTTACCTGGCCTCTGCCAGCTGCTCTGAAAGGCCTTGTAGGTCCCGCTCTGTGGCTGCCAGTCGGGCTTCCAGGGCAGCATTCTCTTGCGCCAGCACCGCCTTCTCTCTGCACACCTGGGACAGTGTGTGCCCTTGGCGAGAGAACTCCTGGAGCAGCTTCTCCAGACCCCTGCGGGCTGGCCGCTGTGGGCGGCAAACCTGGAAGTGGGGGGGCACCATTTTTCAAGAGGAACAACAACAACAACAACAACAGCACAGTCTCTGTCTCAGCTTGCTGCCAGAAGCAGCATTCGGGGGGGGGGGGTCTTGCTAGGACAAATCCCTCTCCCACAAGTGCTGCCTAGGAACAAGGAGAGCATACCTTTGGCACTGCCAGAGGAACGGCTTCCTTCAGCAGATCCCTTTGAGGCTGCCATTCATCCTGCTCCGTCTCTGCCACCACTTCAGACATCGTCTCTAGTGAAGAGTGGCACTGTCTCTCAAATGCAGCCAACTCCTTCCATCTACGACAAGCAAACAGACAAACAAGCCTTTAATTGCAACACGGTCTCCTTGCAAGACCACAACTACATACCATGTCCCACGTAAGGCAGTCTCAGGGGCTTCCAACAGCCCTCTACTTCCACCTCAAGAGAATGCTGCAATTCCCTCCCTAGACCAGCATCTCTGTCGTTCGTGCTGGTGAAAGAGTCACCACTGAGGAAGTCAAACTAGCTTCCAGAAGCCAGAGAACATTTCCAGAAAGCTCAGGTACTCTCAGTATAACAGCTTCCTGCCTGCTGATTACAGAGCTTCCTGCCTGCTCCTTTCTGATTACAGTGGATACCAGACTTGCAAAAGCTTTTCTTTGGCTAAGACACACTTGGGAAGTCCAGATGAATACTCCCACAATTCCTATTGCTCTCACTAGTGAAATAAGGAAAGAGCCTGCAAGCTATAACTTGGGGAGGAGGTGGGTATGATTTTCCAATCCAATTATCAAAGGATGGTTTAGGCTGGCAGAGACCCCAGGAAGCATCTAGCCCAGTCTTCAGTTCCAAGCACTTGGGGTTAGCATCTGGACAGGCTGCTAAAGGCTCTGTCCATCTGGGACTTTTGAATTTCCAGGGGTGGAATCTGCACAAGCTCTCTGAGGCGCTTGTTCTGCTGCACGACTGCCTTTGCAGTTCAATGCTTTGCTGTCCTTAAGGCCAGCCTGAACCTCCCTTGCTTTTTACTCTGGTCTAGTTCATAATTCTTTTTGTCAAGGTTTAAGAAGTGAGTCCCAGCAGGCAGCTCTGCTCTAGCTGGGTCAGCAGCCAGACCTGCCCTGGGCTGCCTTCCCCTGTCTGTGCTGAGCAAGTCAAAGGATGAGAAAGCCAAATTTGTTCTTTGACACTTGGCTTCCTAAAGCCCAGCAATGCCCACCCTTGCTGAGAGAAAGCGAGAAAGCTTAACACACACCTGAACTCCTGGATGCCGCGCACCGCATCCCTGCTCTCCTGCCGCTCCGCCTTTCCTGCCTGGGCCGAGGAGTCCTGACTGGCAAGAACCTCTCCTAGCGGGGCCTGCAAGGAATGGGCGGGGAAAAAGCACAAACAAGCAATAAGGAGCAGGCAAGTTGGCTCCTGAGAGCTGGCAGAAGCAGCAAGCAGTGACACAGCTCACCTGAAGGCAAAAGCTCATGTGTGGGGCTGTTCATGTGGTATTTATGTGGTGTTTATGTCCCAACTAACCCTTGAGTTGCTCTGGAAGTGTCTGAGTAGAAGCAGGGAACATTCCCCTGCTCTGCTCTGCTCAAGTGGCTTCCCCTCAGGATTTCAGGCCTTAGAGAGCAGCCAATAGGAACTGCATTCCAGCCCTTCACAGACAGACTTTTTCTCTGCCATGCAGAGCTGCTCAGGAGTCTTCTCAACAAACGTGGGTCACGTCCAAGTTAAGGGTGCAGTTGAAGCAGTGCCTGTAGCTACCTAGATAGGGCGTGGAGAGGGGTAGGTCCCTGCAGGCAACAGTGGCTCCTCCACACCCCACAAGGCTGTGAACTGCGCCTTGGGACCTCTCTCTCTGCTGACAGCAGGGAGCCTGCACAGACTCTGGGCACAAAGGGGCTGCCTTTCACAGCAGTGGCCCTAAAGGACATCATGCTACCGCATATCTGACACCAAGGGAAGTTCACAGTCCCTGTGAGAATGCCAGGACAATGATGCCTGCATGTGAACGTTCAGATGCCATTTCACATGGGTGGTCCGTGGCTGGGCTGAAGAGCTGGGTCATGGCAGGACTCCAGCCCACAGCATCCTCAGCCACAAAGGGCAAGTGCTGCCTGCTCAGAAACTTGCAGCCCTGCACTGCACCAAAGCTTTGCACTGAACCAACCAAAGCTGCCACTGATTGCTGCAGGATGCTCAGGCCCTGGACTGACAACACCTTTGTTGTCCTTTGCCTCCCCTTTAGCCTCTGGAGGAAGAGAGCGAGTCAGAGCAGGTTCTGCTGCTGTGGTGCTGCTCTGCAGACAGGCAGCAGCATGAGGGACAGGGAGGAACCTGTCATTTGGAACCTGACTTCTCCTGAGCTCTATTCCCAGCTGTCCTGAGCAGGAGTCATGAATTTGGATAAAAGTGGGATGCTCAGTCATTAAAACTCAATTCAAGTGGGCTAATGAGACGAATGTTTAGACAGGATTGCACATGCTTCTGAAGGAGATATTTCAGCCTGGCACCAATCAGCATGCAGCCTCCTGTCTGCAAAGCTTGACTTTCATTAGTTCAAAGCTCTTCAGGTGAAAAGGAGGAAACTGATGGAATCCTTCTGGTAGTGTTCATGCAGACGTTTAGGTGGACTCTCTTTTGGCCTGCCTGGCTGGCACTCCACTGCAACAGGCCATGCCCACAGCTTTCTCCACAATCCTTAGACACCAGGAATGTCAAGGGTGCCCATCCCACTCACCGAACCCTGCCCTTCACTCCTTCCACGTCTGAGGCGACCTGCCAGGGGCAAGGGAAAAAGAACCAAGTGCTGTTAGAAAACTGTTTGTGCTGAGGAATCCCACAGAACAAGTCCACCCAAGCAGAGAGCATTTTCCTTTCACAACATCCCTCCAGGAGCAACACTTCTTTAGCACAGCAAGCAGGACTGCAAACCAGTACCCTAGGCTGTGTCTACCTTTTGCTCGGCTTTGCCACTAAGGAACTAGGAACTTGGTCATGAAGATGCAAATTGTTCCTTTGCATTCAGTGCCTACATGGGAGCTCATTGTCCAGCCTACAGCTAAAGCAGCTTTTTTCTCCTCTCTTTCCTGGATTTGCTTTTAATCTTTGTAAAAAGTTTGCAGGATGTCCCACGTGGTTGCTGTAAACAATTGCTCACAAAAGCTTCCAGCAAACCCCTCTTAGCACTTGCAGCGCTGTTGGGACACAGCACAGGCCCAGCTCTGGGCTTCAGGAGCACACACAAACTGCTCGGCACTTTGCCCTTCAGTGCAAAGCCAGTGGCTCTTGTAGCACACAGAGGGGTCCAGTAAAACAGGCACCTCCTTTAAGGAGGGAATGCAGAAAAAAGATGCTTTTCCTCAGCTCTGCAGAGAAGCGCACAGTTTTTAGAAGGATGCCTGCAAAGCTCTCCCAGTCTGCGTTTTGGAAGATCCTACACTCTGCTCGGCAAGAGACACCCCTTTTGCAGCTGAAGCTGTTGACAGGAACTTTACCAAACCTATGGCATCTTGATGCCATTTTTGATCCAACACGCTACCCCAAGGGGAAAAAAATCTTCTATTTACCAGTCAAACGACGAAAGGCTTTCCGAGAAGCCGCCAATGAAAAGGCGCTGCTGAGTGCTCTACGGACTCGCTCCATCGCTTGAGCAGTGCTGCTCGAGTCCGTAGGCCAGGAAACAAAATGGAAAAAAACCCCACTTGCACAGGTCTTAAGACTGTGCAAGGAAAAAGGGGAAAAACAAGACACGAGTCCACGGACTGTGCAAGAAAATACAGGAACAAAAGGGCACCCGCTGTAAGCTGAGAACAGCTCAGTCGAGGTGATCCTCCTGCACCGAGCGTGCCAAGAGCTGCTCTGGACGCTGAGGCCTTGCAGGCAGCAGAACAACCTCCTGCTGACAAGGCTGTGACGTGGCAGCCCTCTGCTGACATCACAATAGCAGCTGCTCTGGGCTGGTCTGTGAATTCATGCATAGCAACCAAACCTTCTCTACAGCTAACGCAAAAGAAAAGCTCGGAAAGTTCTCCTCTGTCCCAAAGCAGCACAAAACCCCCTTGCAGTCCGTAACCCACAGCTGAAAGGATCCAAGAGTAACACAAAACAGGCACCAAGCCCATACAGCCTGTATGCCAAGCTGAACACTGAGAAAGAGCCAGGATGTGAGGAAACCAAAGGCCATGTGCCCTTCTGCCCAGCAGCACTTCTGACTAAAACCAAGAAGAATTGCTTAAATTCTGTGGATGAAATTGTGCTTTGCTCATATCCCAGAGAGTTCCCTCCATTGGAATGCCTGTCATTCCTGCCCATTTGCTGCATGGCTAACATCAACCAGCAAATTGTAGGGCTTGCTGAAGGAAGAATGACACCTGAGTGGGGAGAAAAAGCCAAGTAACGAACCTGCTGCACATGCAGCACACTGCTGCTGCACAATGACGGCACCTCAAAGAAGCCTTTGGGGCCTGTGCCTCACTTCTGGCAGCTTCCCTGCAGTAGGCATCTGGCAGTCACAGGGATCTGACTCTAATGGACACACAGGAAGAAGGAAAAGAATGTTAAATCCCAATGTAGGACAACATAGAAGCTGATGGGAGGAGGAAACCAGTGTGACAAAATGGGCAAGTCCCACTTAAAAGGGAGTTATGAGGCAGAGACCAAATGGGTGGTCCAGCTGGTGGGCACACCTGAGGAAGGCAGGCTCAGGAAAACAGAGCAACCACAAGCCTTCCAAAGTTTGGAAGCTTCCTTCCCCCTCCTCTCCTCTGCCCTTGAAACCAGTTTTTTTCTCCCTCCTAAAAATACTTTCTTGAGCATTAACAGCAAGTGCCTGGAAAACCACCAGTGATTTTCTTTCTCAGTTAAAAACTAAAAAGAATGGAGAACGGTCCGGGATTTTGCTCTTTGCCTGCTTTTGCAGCCATGGTAGCATTTTGGATGGGCTCTACACAAGTCCAGGTGTTTCCCAGCCCCAGGACCACCACTAGCATGAGCCCAGCAAGTGTAGCGGAGAGAGCAGCTGGTCAGGCACCACATGTGACGTGTGGGAGGCTGCATATTGTCCTGATGCAGATTCCCTCTGTGTGTCAGACTGAAAGTCAGGACAATTCTCAAGAAATCTCTGATTAGATGAGGAACCCCTTTGGATCCACAGACACCACATTTGCGCCTTACTGGTGTCATAATCCCCAATCTTTAAAATGTTGCTGGGTCACCTCAATTTCCTCCAGGCTAGACATCAGGGAATAGTTTCAAACATGCACTGCGTACAAATCAGTCCCCAGTGCCTGCATACCATTTTCTGCCCACCATTCACAAAACACCCCTATTTCCTCTAAGAAAAGCAACAGAAAGCTCTAGCAGCCTGCCCCCACCCCAAGAGTTTCCAACCAATTTTCTCCTCTACTTTCTACATCCTATGTCTTAGCAAAAGTGGTTTCTGCCGGCACAGTGGAGACAGACTGTGGTGTTTCATTTTAGTTCAATGGTAGGCTGTTTCACCCCTTGAAAATGTTCCGTTTATTCCAAGCCTGTGATCCTCCCCTGAAGTATCATGTATCTGTAATCCCATTGAAGCGAGTTTTATTCCTCGCCTACTTTGAATCTTGCTGTTAAGATGTGCGAGGGAGACCAGACTGTCTCTTGGCCCATTTCTCCCTTTCTCACCCTCCCTCTCTTCTCCCTCAGAAACCATGCTGCTCCTGGGGAGGCACCCTCAATAAACCCTCATGTAATTATCAAACTCAGTAGCCTTGTGGAGTCTCCTTGCCTGCCTGCAGCTACAGTGAACATAAAGCTAAGGGGGCCCCCGAGGACTCCGCAGGGATCCTCAAAACAAACCGCAAGAGCCAAGCTGCTTGCTGAAACCCTGAACTTCAGTGCTCTTGAGAACAACACTTGGAAATCCCACTGGAATCAGCATTTCTTACAGGGATTGGCATTTGCTGAGGAATGGCTTACACTGCTCATCCTCTTGGCAGCTCACCTGGGCCTCGTGATAGAAAGAAGGAAGCTAAGTGAGTCTGTGGCGTTTCCTGGCAGGAACAAAGCCTTGGGAGAGCAAGCAGCATTCTCAGGCTGCTCTCAGGGGAAAATCCCAACAAGCTGAAGACACCTGGCTAAAGGGGTGAATAACATTGTGAGCTACGCTGGCCTGCAATAGCAAGGTCCTGGACATGAAGGTAAGGGGCACAGCGTCCTCGTCTCCTGTTTCTGCATCTTTCTGGGAAGCAGAGGAATCCTGCCTCCGCCTGTGAGGAATTCAGCCTGGGAACTAATAGTTCCCTTCTGGTTTGGCTTTTGTCCTTTCTTCTTTTGGACAGCATTGCTTTGTAACATCAGCTGAGCCTGCTCCCAGGGTGCCTGACTGGACCCTGTCAGCAAAGCAAGTGCAGGAAGCCTGGAGAGGAGGCACCTGTGCTTGAGGAGGCTGGGTGGCCTGCTAGCTCAGCACAGGACTGGGAATGAAAACAGCTAAATCCTGCACTCCATGGGAAGGTTCCCTTGCCGGTCAGCGTGCGCTGAAGCTGTGCTTTGCCCTGGCGCTGTGCCTTGCGGACGGACAGTCCCGTGCGTGGCTGCGCAGCTGCCCGAGGCTCTCCTCCCTCACAGAGGGGCCCCGCCCCGCCCCGGGCGCCCCCTGGCGGCTGCCCCGCCCCGCCGGCCCCGCGCAGGGGCGCTCCCTTCCCATGGCGCCGCCCAGCGGCAGCCGCCCCTCACTGCAGGCACGGAGGAGGGACCGGGCCCTGCTGCTCCTCCTGTCACGTGTCTCCTTTCTTTTCCAAGACAGAAGAAGGCTCGAAAGGAAGCGTTTTCCAGCTGTGTCCCTCTGCTTTACTTGGTGCGGGCCGACAGTCTCCCCTGAAGGTGGCCCTAGTGCATCCATAAGTTCTGGTGCAGGAAAAGGCCCCTTCCTTCTCCCACCAGCTGTCATTAGTGCCTCAAAAGCACCGCCCAGCTCTGGAAGGAGAAACAGCTTGAGGCACAGTGGTGCCATCCCTGCTCAGCCGGGGCTTTCTGGCACAGCAGCAGCAGCAGCAGCAGCAGCTGCAGCAGCAGCAGCAGCAGGGCTTGCCTTGGCTTCACCTGGGAAGCCAGAAGCCTCTGTAAATCAGCACGTTCCCAGGCTGCATCAGCTCCTGATGCTGGGTGAATCCTACTAGCTCTGATAATTTCCAAAAGGTTTTTATAAAGGCAGCAGTGTAGACATACATGCAGAGCAACCAGCATCCAATAAATGTGTGAGAAGTTTCCCCACAGAAAGGAAAAGAAAAATGTGTCCTGGGAGCAAGATCTCAAGAAGAAATGATTGAGATTTGCAGTTATACACAGATTTGTTGCGGCATGTCTGCAACTAGCCTCTGTGAGTGACCTGCACTCCCAGAGCCCAGAGCACGCTTGCTTAAACTGCTGACGAATGAGGCAAGAGACGGGTCTTTGTGTTGAACTCCCAACATTGTTTATTGCACTGAAGAGGGTCTAGGGACAGAGACAAAATGGGGCTGAGGACACAGGGTTTTATATGGGAGGAATAAGGCATGGAGCAACACAGTAAGCCAGGACCAATAGGTGACAAGTGAGGGGAGAACATTCTAGGGTGTGTACATAGAAGGAAAAAATGGCAGTTGAACTGGGTGATACCAACAAAACCTGCTGCATCAGCATGAGCCTGCAAATGCCCATGGACAAGACTATTGCATTCTGAGAAGTATCTCTCTTTGACCTTGGTCATCTTTGCCCTGAGGTTAAAGTTCCAATGGTAGGCCCCTAGGCTTCCACACAGATTTAAGGTGCAACCATGATAACTGTAAAAAAGGGAAGAAAATTCACCTTTCTGAAGAGGCAAGCTCCTCATTGTATCATGTGCACAGCCAGCCTTTATCAAAATCAAAGGGTAAAAAGAAGGTTACCCCAGCAGGTATGAGTTCAATCTAGTTCTCTGCAAATTTCTTATATGTGTTGGGATAAATTACTGCTCCTTTCCTGTGGCCTTGCAAGAGGAGGAGAATAATAGTAATAGTAATGATGATTTTATATATATATTTATATGTATATTTATATATATAAAATCATCATTATTAATACTATTTATATATATATATATATATATATATATATATATATATATATATATAATATGCACAATAAATTATGCATTAAAAATGGAAGTACTTAGATAATCAGGCAGTATTTGCAATTCATAGACTATTGATTCCATAGCATGTTTGAAGAAACTATCTTAATTCTGTTGTAATAACTTTTAACTGACGTGGAATGAAGATTGAGTATTGTACTGATTAACTCTGTGAACTTACTTAGGTTGCACCATTGGAAGAACAATTTTGTTTAAAATGTGATGTAAATTACATACGACTTTGAAACACAAAGATGTTTTGTCCTTGTCATTTTAGAACAAAATTGTTCTTGCTCAAAATTCTGTTTATTAGGCAATGTAATGGTGTCCATTTGGATACATAAAAATTTAAAAGTCAGCTCCATTGCAACAACATATTCATTCAAATACTGGTTTAGGGAATGTTGCTGCCTTAGTGCAGCATAAATGACCACATTAGTTAAAAGTCAACCAATAAACAAATTCAGCTTTAAGTTATCATACAACTGCTGTTGTACAATTCTTTCAGGATCTTTTGCTGGTCACCGTGACTTTGAGAAATGTTAAAAGTCTCTTTCCTCAGCTTGAGTGCTTGAGGAATGAGTCGGAGCTTTTCAGTTCTTGGTCTCAAGGTTGTTTATTGCGTCTTATCTATAAAAAATTTTCTCTTACTCTGCTGAGCTCTGTCCAGCAGGACAGTTCTAGGCACACTGCCTGCCCCCAGGGTGGTGTTATGTCTTTATACTAAAAACTACATATATAATGTTTACAATCACTTTCTAATACTTATCACCTGTGTTGACAGTGAGCTTCTACTCTAAACCCATCTAAAAGTGCCAAGACCACAGCAGAAGATGGAGGCCAAGAAGAAGAAGGAGAAAGGCTGGACACACCCAGATCCCTCCATCTTGCCTCCTGAACTCCCATTCTAGAAACGCCAAAATCTACTTTTCCACTCTGTGATAACTTCACTATTACTTTACCTGTTGTGTACCTTAAACTGTTGTGGCTTGCTGATCTTCATATAGGGTTGTTAATTTGCTCCACGGGTCATAATCAAAACTACAGGTGTTTTGGGCTCCGTGCCAGGGCTTCTGAGCCTCCTGGCAGGGTCTTGGCCATTCTGGACAGCTAGAGAGATGTCCTAAGTTCCCACACAATTCTAGCAGGATTTTCTTTTTCTCCTATTCTGCTACTTTTTTGTGACATTTGCTTTAGGACTCTGCTCTAGCAGGATGTTGATGACAGCTTCTAGTATTCTCTGCCTGGCATGCCTTCACAAAGATAAAGCTCTGCTTTTAGGCCCCATGTGGGCCATTCATTTGCCAAAAATATCCAGTTAAAACATCATTGACAGGTGTAAATATGTGCTTCTTCATTGGTACCTGTTGCAGCGTGATTTCCTGTTTCACCTTTCCCAACCCCCTCAGGTGTGCCAACCTTTCCCATCCCCCTTTTGCCCTCCTGCCTAAGAGCTGTCAATCAATCTTAACATTCCAGCAAGGCGTCGTGTGATTGGCATAAGTTCAAAAGATGCCCTTCAGGTCTGGGTTCATTGGCCTGTCCAAGCATCTATATCCCTTGATCCTTCCCCTCCTCACACCTGGTTGGCCCTCACCTGTCCCCTCCCCCTGTCCCCGGGGCTTAAAAGGACACGAGACCATGGGGCCGGGAGTTCTAGTGGGAGCTGTTACAACACTCAGAGGTCTACCACCCTAAAATAAAACTCTGGATTAAGACTCTACGATAGAACCCGCTCCTTTTCTCTTCACCATCGCCTGAACCTTTTCCACCAGAGGTAAACTGAGTTCCTACTTTGCCTGGATTTGTTCCGAGTGCCTAGCTGCAGCATCCAGCTGGCCAAAGGTATCTCTGGGGTAAAACGCCACAGCTGCTGCCTTTGGTCTAGCAGCGAGGGCTAGACGAAGCCAGGCACCCCACAACCAGAAACATCGGGATTAATATTCTATATATTGGCACCCAGACATGTGGCTGCACGGACCTGCAGCTCCAAAAGGATCCTCAGAACCTTGGAAAAGCGTTACGGCAGCTTAAGCTTCCACTGGAAGAGCTGTGGTTGCACAGCTCTCCAGAGAGACTTTGGGACTGAACCCACAAGAAGCCTCGAGGAACGCATTGCGCCTCTGGAAAGTGCAGCTCCTTTGTGGTGAGCGAATTTTCCAGGGGAGGATAGGGGAACCCCTCCTGCCCAAGGGGTCCTATTCAGTGAAGAGATCAGCCTGCCTGACTTTGCCAGCAACGGCTTCAATTTCGGTGAGTATTTCTGCTCCTTGGGGGGGTAGAAGCTCAAACTCTGTCTCTGCAGTGAGAGTTGTTCTTTTTTGCTCTTGTATTTAGGCTGCGCAGCCCTGTGGAGCTAAGGCGGTTCCCTGTGTAAAGCTTTAACTCTGCGGCGTGTTTTGGCCGCTTTTGGAATTCCCGCCGTCAGTCGGAGGAGCGGGACAGCTCTGCCTGCCCCTTCCCCCGGCTCGGCAGCGCGGCGTGCTCTCTCTCGGTGCGGGGTGGCCGCTCTCTCTCGGTGCGCAGGGGCGGGGGGTGCTCCCTACACGCGGCGCGGAGCGGCCCCGGTTTCGGCTCACCACGTGGCGCGGGGGGGGCTGCGTTCGCGGGCGGGGGAGGCTTTGTCTGTCTCTCCACGCGGCCGGGACGGGTCCCCATTCCCTGCTGCAACTGCTGCCGCGGCAATTTTAAAAGCAGTATATACAGCTGCATTGTGAAAGCTTTCGTCTGATACCACTTTTTTACTGTAATCTTTTTAGAAATTGATAGCTGATTTTGGTTTGCATTCGGTCGGCGGGACTTTGTTCTGTGCCATTTACATCTAAGATGGGCTCAAAATTAAGCACAGCACAAAAAGGAGTGTATTATCATATTATTGGAATTTTAGTTAGTGCAAATGTAAAGTTCTCTAAAGGAAAATTGAAACAGTTTATAGGGTGGCTATTTCTACACTTCCCACAAACTTCTCCTGAGGAAGTCCCCAATGTTCAATTATGGGATAAACTAGGGCATGAATTGATAACCTTGGGACAGTCTGGGGATACATCCTCAGCTAAATTTGTGTTCTGGAGCTTACATATTCAGACAGCATTACTGAAACAAAGGGAATTGGAGAAAAAACCCCAATATCAAGCCATGTACCTCTGCTCTCCCTGGTTCCCCCCCTTCCAGCCCTAAATCTCTTACCCCAAAACTTGGTATTTTAAAGAGAGCAAATCCTGCTCATGTGCTAGGAAGTCGACTCCAGTTTCGGTAAGAAGCGGCTGTTTGGGCGCACAGAAGAGGGCACAGGGAATGCAGAAGGCCCAGGCACTGGGACAGCCTTTCCTGGCTGCTCTTGGAAGAAGGGTCTTAACAGGGAGCAGAGCACTTGCTGCCTGCTGGGTCTCCTCCAGCTGCGTCAGGGCTGAGCCCAAAGGGCTCCAGCAGGGAGAATCTCCCTCCTGGAGGCGGCGACGGCGGCGGAAGGTCCTGCTGCCTTGTAAATGGCCTGGAGATCTGGGTTCTCTAAGACCTTTGGAGGGGAAATTCCCAGAAGCCTCAGTCAGCTGAGGCCATTCTGGCTGCAGGAGCAGCAAAATCCTTAGGTTGGTGAGCAAAAGGCCACTCTTGGGGACCAGGATCAAAGGGTTGGGCAGCAAAAACTAGGGACTGGGAGCAAATCACAGAGTTCCACCCACATGGGATACAGTCGCTTGAATGTCTGGAGAGGCAAAGGAGCTGAAAGGCAGCACCTGTGATTTTTTGGCTCATTTTTAATGTGCTGGGGCGGCTAAAGCCTTTTCCCTCTTGATCTTGCAGGAGGCTCTGGAGATGCTGCTCTCAGAGGGGCCTGCAACACCTCAAGGCCATCCCATGGCTGATTATCATTACGCAGGTAGGCAAAGCAGAGCTTCTTGCGTCCCTGACAGATGCTGCCGTCCCCTTCATTGTTGTGGCAAGCGTTTCTGCTTCAAGAAATTGTGCTTAACACCAGCACAAGGTCTTGTCTCCTCTGCAGCTGGGGAAAGCACCAGCATCTAGTCCTTCAGCTTTACTTGTTTTCCAATCCTTCTCCCCGGGCAATGCCTGCTCTTGTCTTCACGGCCTTCTGAGGGAGCAGACACGTACACCCACGTGAATGACGGCCTGCGACCGTTTTCTTTCGGCAGCCAGAGGAATCTACTTGGTGTGGATCAAGGGATCCGTTTACTACCCGCTGCTTTTTATTGCCAGGCTCTGATAGATGGACACCTGAGGAGAAGGAGTCCTTCCAAAAGGCTTTCCACACCTACGGCAAGGATTTTCATCTCATCCAGAAGCAGGTAAAGCCACGGGACATTCTTTACCCGAGCAGATCAGCAGCAGGAAAGCTTGGTTATTTCTGGGAACAAGCACTGGGCTTCAGTCTCTTTCTTCTCAAGGAGCAAGTATCTTCAAGTAGTAACAAAAGGGGACATCAAAAGCCTGTGTCAAAAGGATGATCCTGCCTCTCCAGCCCTTTTCTCCAAGCTCTTTTGGAAGATGAAGCTTTATTCTGTCAGACTTGTGGCACAGGTCTGCTGCTGCTTCCACAAGACGCTGTGCTGGCACAACTGCAGTGAAGCGGGGAAAGAAGAACTGTGCTAGATGGATTTGTTGTTGATCTGTGCATTGCGTGTATTAGCACCTAGCATAAGACACGGTTTAAGACATTGCATGATGCCTCTCTTTCCCCATGTTGATTTCATTTTACACCCTACTCCATTTACTTCATGCTTTTACTTCCTAGTTCACTCCATAGTCTACTTTTTCCCCAGTGCACCCGACACCATTTTCGATTCCTTCTTTTTCTCTTCACAACAGATCCAGACTAAGACCGTGGCCCAGTGTGTGGAGTACTACTACTCCTGGAAAAAGGAGCATAAACTTGCCAGCACTCTTGCTCAGGTGAGGGGCAAGAAAATGGAGAGGTGCCAGGAAGGTCGAGAAACTGGGAGAAAAGCTGCTGGCGAGCCATGCCAGACGCCCCTTTGCCAGGATCACATCGTCCCATACGCTGGGAAAGGCACAGCAGATGCTGCCCGGGCCTTCCTTGTGCTGCTGCCCTGAAGTATGCAATTCTGGAGCCTAACTTTGACCCAAGAAAGCAGCACCGCCACCAAAATGGGCTTTGACTCTCTACAGATGGGCTTCTCAAGGGCTGGCACCCTCGCTGACTCCAATCAGACCCCAAATTCCCCACTGCTTGCTGACATCAGCAGTCCAGGCTGCCTTTGTGGATATGCTGCAGATTTTCAGGGAGTTTTTCTAGCATGCCAGCATAGTCCCCAAGAAGGAGCTGCTGGTGCTGTGGCTCCCCTAAAACTTTCCTTAGCGGCAAAGAGCAATTTGCTTCCCATCATGTGAGGGAGAGAGAGAGAGAGAGAGACAGGGAGGGAGATTATTTTGGGGACTAGAAAATGGCTAAGCATGTGTCTACCCTAATTGGGCTGAATTTAAATCCCGTTGCCTAGACATTTGTGGAGGAAAAGCAGAGAGATGTTAGGCAGAAAGGTAGAAATAAGAAATGTAGAGCTCTAAATAGCCAGGTCTTTATCCCACCCCTTTGGCCTGTAGAAAAGAGGAGTATTTTCCTCCAAGCTCTGTGTTGGCAGCCCACCGCAGCCCATTGGCAAAGACAGCCGTTTTCTCAGCTCTTGAGGCTTTGGAAGGATTTGCTTAGGCCGATAGATTTTTCTGCTGGATGCTCTGATTTCCAGCTTTGTGAGAGGAAGGAAGCATTGATAAGGACTCTTTGATTTCCAGAGTGTGGGCAAAGCAAAGAGGAGCAAAAGCCCTCCCAGAAAGGAGAACGGGGAGACAGGAAAGAGAAGCCGCAAGAGGGCTCGCAGCGCCGAGTGTCCCTGCTGCCAACCGCGCCAGCCGCCCCCTTCGGCGGGAGGCCCCTTTCCCTGCGGGCAGTGCAAACGGTGCGTAAGTTCCTCCTCTTTCTGCTCAAAGCTGCGCCTTTGGACTAAAACGGGCTGACCCTTTTCAAAGGCACCACAGGGGAAGCTGGGGGCACTTGCAGCATCACCCCGGCAGCCGTGCTCAAGCTTAACACCCACCTCAAACCCAAAGAGCTTAGGTAAAACCCAGCCTTCACAATGAAACCTTGCCGTGCCCCAACAAGACACAGTTGATACAAGTAGGAATAGATCCATCAAAGCTTGGTTTGATGCTGCTGATCAAATTCAAAAGAGGATGCAGCAAAAGGAGGAAGACATTTCAAGGTGTTGAAAGTAGAACCATCAGACTCATGGTGCTGATCCATTGACAAATGTGCCACTGCCCGAAAAGACAGAAATTCATACTCAAACGGAGATCTCGGCACTTGGTTTCATGGTGTGTACTAGCATCAGCAATGGATGGTTTGTTTCCTATCTTGCAGGGTGTTTGAAAGCATGAAGGAAAGGAACAAACACAGCAGAAGACATCGGCCTCGGAAGACAGCAGAGCCTCTCCCCAAAAAGAAAAGACTTTGAAATTAGACAACCCTGCACGTTGTCCAGGGCTAGCAAGAGTTAGGTATCAATAGGACTAGATAGGAATAGGACTGTTTTTTAAGCTTTTAGGGTAGTTTAATCTTCTACTTAGTTAGTTGACATGATAGGAATCTCCTCAATTTAGTAGTTAAGATCCATTAGTATTATTGGAGATTCATCTGTTTGATTAGATTTCTCAATAAATTTCAAAGGTTGGGTGTTGTCTATGCTCTGCCTTTTGTCATTTTGCCTTTGTGGAGAGCCAATGGGTCTTTATCATTTAACCAAACTTTGTTCCATTTTGTCTGTTTGTCTGTATGAAATCACTCCAGCAATGTTTGTTCCATTTGCCTGGTGTTGCAAAGACGGCACTTGCCCTGAGAGAAGAAGCTGGGCAGGCGCCACCTCCCCCAGGCCCAGCCCCTTGCTCAGCTGGCAGGACTAAGTGAGGTGTGTCTCCTTTACTGCCAGTGACGTAATGCTGGGGCTTCAGCCTTTGATTCCTCAACATCTCAGCTGGGAGTGGAAAGGGAGGCTTTGTTTAGTTCACTGAATTGCATCTAGATGAGTGGTCTGGTCTCCCCATATTTTCTGGCATAAAAGCAGCGGGTTGAGTCCTTTTTGGAGCCCAGCCAGAAAACTTTCTTTCATTTTGGGGGACTGATGGAGCTGACCACCTTGGAGGACGTTTCTAAGCCCTCCGATTCTATCCAATTCCTATCGGCATGCACCACAAAGGCATGGCTAGTTCAGTTGCAGTTTCTCCTGAAAGGACCAGTGTCCCGCTCTGGGCCTCCAGCAATCTCCTTAGCTAAAGCCGAGCGGGTGTGATCATTATCCTCTGACTTGTCACAGCTGGGGCACTTGCGCCAAAGAAGAATCCAAGTCACTCTTTTATGGAGGCCAGCAAATGGCCCTGCCTAGCAAGGCTTTGGTGGCAGGGGCTGTGGAGGGTGGATGGAGAGGGGGCGAGGGAGGGGGCAATTGCCAGGCTGCTTCTGGGAAGCCGAGGGAAGCTTGCCCTTGTCTGATGGAGCCGGTGCAGGTGGGCTTTGGAGGCTACAAAGTATCTGCCTTGCAGTGGGACTTGTTCCAGCTGCCCCCTCAGTTTGCTGGCCAGCGGGTAACATGCAGGCTGGGAAGGAAGCAAGATTGGGACTGAAGCAAGATTTGCTTTTCCTTAAGGACAGGCAGGAAAGCAGCAAAGCTGCCTGGCTTTTGTCATATCTGGGATCTAGGCGTTAAAACCAATGTGAAGGCCAGCAGTGTGCAAAGGTAATTCTGTTAGTGTTGCTTCCTTAGAGGAATGCCAGAGCCTTTTGGGACAACCACCGAGCTTCTCCAAGGGAGCTGGAAGAGGGATCTAGAAATTCTGCATGAATGTTTGTTAGAGAAATGCCCGTGTGCTGTCCCTGTGTGTGTGTGTGTGTGTGTGTGTGTGTGTGTCCCCATCAGTTGGCCTGAAAAACATCCTGTTTCTCCAAGTTTCAAGGGAGGAGTGATGAGGTGAGAGACCAGCTCAGAGGCCCAAAGGAGGGAAACCATGCAGTGACATTATTGGGCAGCAAAAGGAGATTTGAGAAAGGGGGCAGGATGAATGCCTCCACTTTGAGAGGAAGCTTTGGAGTTGGCTTTGCGCTGGACAACTTGCAAATTCCAGCTCCTCTCAGAGCTGGAGGAGAGCCAGTGGGAGGAGCCCTTCCGGCTCTCCAGGGCAGGAGATGAGGTCTGGGCCCTTGCACAGAGGCAGGCTCCTGTGCACCTGCAGCTGGAGGCACCTTGCAGAGAAGCACCGGGAAGAGCCAGGGCTGTCCCTGCACTGCTTTTGCCCGTCTCATCAGACGACTGAGGAGAAAAGGCCCAATGGGAAGCTTCTCAGAGCAAACTTGCAGCAGAAGAAGTACAAGGGGCAGAGGCGGCCCATGCCCCTTTCTGTCCCATGGCTCCCCTGGGCTTCTAGATGGAATGTTGGGCTGTGCCCATAGCAACTGTCGTTGTCTCCTGCTCCTGCGGCCCTTGCTGGAACACTGCTGGAGCAGCGCTGGAGCAGCAGCTGCAGGATCAGCTCCTGGGCTGTCCCTGACCAGCCGCCTTCTGCACTCAGCGCCAGACCCGGCCTCTGCACCGACATCCTGGTCTCCTCGTCTGCCTCCGGGCATCCCCAGAGCACTTGGGAACCCTCCAAGGTAAGAAAATCCCCGTTTGCCCTCAAAGCACTAGCACAAGGGCAGGAGGCTCCAGCTGGCTCTCCCACCAAGCACGACACACAGGCTGCGTGCTCACTTTCCCCAGACGAGCTTCCACGTGAAAGCAGGGTGCAGCTTCTGAAGGAATCGTCTTGCCTCCAGGGGAAACACAGACCTTTCCACAGAGGACCTAGAGAGGTGTCCCAGTGCAGTTGCAGATCCTCGTCCACGCATCACCTGATTAAACGTTCTTAGCACCCATTTCAGTCCTCAAACTATCTTGTGCTGACCCCAAAACAAATTGTTCCTGGCTGAGCAGGTCAGGGCTTCAGTGTCAACAAATCCCCTTATGCCCTGACTCTGCTCACACCCGCTCCAAAGCTTCAAACACCACAATGATGGCACTTCTCCTCTGGCATCCCTGTCGTTCAGGGCATGGAAGCATTTGACTGGGCTTCTCCTCAAACACAGGCTTTCAACTTTAAAAACCATCTGGTATCAGCAATTCTTATCTACTTACCTAGTTTCATTGCTTCTAGATCCATTCTATTTTAAGATCTTTAGAGATTCTTTTTTCAGTGCATGTAGGGCTGGTTCTACCTCATGCTCAGGGGCGGCCGTCAAATGCCATCTCCTCAAGAGCACAATCACAGTAGCACAGAATTTTCTGCCTTGGAAGGGATTCTGAAAGATCACTGAGCCCAACTCCAGGGCCTGCCTGGGGCAGCCTCAACAATCACAGCCAGTGCCCAAGAGCAGTGTCCAAACACTTTTGGAGCTCAGTCAGCCTTGGTGCTGTGCCCCCTTCCCTGGGGAGGCTGTTGCAGTGCCCAAGCAGCCTCTGGCTGAAGAAGCTTTTCCTTCGATCCAACCTAAGCCTGCACTGGCACATCTCCCCTGCCATTCTCTTGGCTCTTCTCCGTGGCCCCGGGAGTGAAGAGAGTAGTGCATGGCCTTCTGCTTGCCCTCCTGAGGAAGCTGCTGACTGCTAGAGGGTCCTGCCTAGGACATTCCATGTCAAAAAGGCGGCAATGACAGCAAAGAGAAAGGAGCTGGGACACAGGAGCTCGGGCTTTGCAATGATGAGGATGAGAAGGAAGGCTACCGACACATCCTTGGCAGAAGGATTTTGAACTGGAGCATTGTTTTGATCTCTTTCAGGTGGAAAGGAGAGGCACAATGAAAAGGAAAGCAAGAGCCCAGATTCAGCCGTGAGTTTTGGCCTAGGGTTAAAGCACAGCAAACTGGAGGAATGGCGAGGAGGAGAACTGCTCTTTCAGAGTCAGGCTGGGATTGGTTCAAGCCTGTGGGTGCACAGCAAGGCTCTCTTGACCACTTGCCTTTCTCACCTCCACCTCCTTCTTCCTTTAGACGCATCAATGTTGGCAGCGACTTTCAGGCTGAGCTCCCAGAGCTGCAGAGCAGAGCACCAAGTGAGGATGAAGAGCCTGCAAGCCTGGTCTGGAAGCCCTGGGGGGAGGATGACTCTGACATGGAAAAACCTGACAGAGGTAGCTTTGCTTCAAGCTTTTCTTCCAGCCCTGAGCTACTTGGGTCTTGAAAAGGCTCCTTTTGCCTAAAAAGGCAGCGTTTTGAAGGCTCTGCTTCTCTCCTTGTCTTGCCCATCTTCCCATGTAGAAGTGTTAGAGACAGGAGAAAGAGCAAGCACCTTGCTCTCCAAATTGGTCAGGGCCGTTTGCCACTGGAAGAGCGGAGATTGGCCCCCACTTCTTCTTACAGAAGCTGCTTTGGAGGGAGAGCCAGCACTGCGTGGGCCCTTGCTTCAGCTGGCCCTGTCTTTGCTCTCCTTTTCATGCTCTCTCTCCAAGCTGCTGTCTTTAGCTGCCGGCCTTTCCTTCTGCCTTGCATGGCAAGCTTTGCCCTTGCTGGCCTCCAGGCTGACTTTCGGTGGGTTTTTTCTTGTGCTTGCAGTAAGAGAACTGTTGGACATGGCCAGCTCCCGTGGCATTCCCGGGGCAGCAGCTAACCTGGAGCGCGCCCTGCACTGCCTGCACCAGGCACGCGGCAGCGTTCCGGTAAGAAGCGGCTGTTTGGGCGCACAGAAGAGGGCACAGGGAATGCAGAAGGCCCGGGCACTGGGACAGCCTTTCCTGGCTGCTCTTGGAAGAAGGGTCTTAACAGGGAGCAGAGCACTTGCTGCCTGCTGGGTCTCCTCCAGCTGCGTCAGGGCTGAGCCCAAAGGGCTCCAGCAGGGAGAATCTCCCTCCTGGAGGCGGCGACGGCGGCGGAAGGTCCTGCTGCCTTGTAAATGGCCTGGAGATTTGGCTTCTCTAAGACATTTGGAGGGGAAATTCCCAGAAGCCTCAGTCAGCTGAGGCCATTCTGGCTGCAGGAGCAGCAAAATCCTCAGCTTGGTGAGCAAAAGGCCTCTCTTGGGGACCAGGATCAAAGGGTTGGGCAGCAAAAACTTCACCCACATGGGATAGAGTCGCTTGAATGTCTGGAGAGGCAAAGGAGCTGAAAGGCAGCACCTGTGATTTTTTGGCTCATTTTAAATGTGCTGGGGCGGCTAAAGCCTTTTCCCTCTTGATCTTGCAGGAGGCTCTGGAGATGCTGCTCTCAGAGGGGCCTGCAACAGCTCAAGGCCATCCCATGGCTGATTATCATTACACAGGTAAGCAAAGCAGAGCTTCTTGCGTCCCTGACAGATGCTGCCGTCCCCTTCATTCTTGTGGCAAGCGTTTCTGCTTCAAGAAATTGTGCTTAACACCAGCACAAGGTCTTGTCTCCTCTGCAGCTGGGGAAAGCACCAGCATCTAGTCCTTCAGCTTTACTTGTTTTCCAATCCTTCTCCCCGGGCAAGGCCTGCTCTTGTCTTCACGACCTTCTGAGGGAGCAGACACGTACACCCACGTGAATGACGGCCTGCGACCGTTTTCTTTCGGCAGCCAGTGGGATCTACTTGGTGTGGATCAAGGGATCCCTTTACTACCCGCTGCTTTTTATTGCCAGGCTCTGATAGATGGACACCTGAGGAGAAGGAGTCCTTCCAAAAGGCTTTCCACACCTACGGCAAGGATTTTCATCTCATCCAGAAGCAGGTAAAGCCACGGGACATTCTTTACCCGAGCAGATCAGCAGCAGGAAAGCTGGGTTATTTCTGGGAACAAGCACCGGGCTTCAGTCTCTCTCTTCTCAAGGAGCAAGTATCTTCAAGTAGTAACAAAAGGGGACATCAAAAGCCTGTGTCAAAAGGATGATCCTGCCTCTCCAGCCCTTTTCTCCAAGCTCTTTTGGAAGATGAAGCTTTATTCTGTCAGACTTGTGGCACAGGTCTGCTGCCGCTTCCACAAGACGCTGTGCTGGCACAACTGCAGTGAAGCGGGGAAAGAAGAACTGTGCTAGATGCATTTGTTGTTGATCTGTGCATTGCGTGTATTAGCACCTAGCATAAGACACGGTTTAAGACATTGCATGATGCCTCTCTTTCCCCATGTTGATTTCATTTTACACCCTACTCCATTTACTTCATGCTTTTACTTCCTAGTTCACTCCATAGTCTACTTTTTCCCCAGTGCACCCGACACCATTTTCGATTCCTTCTTTTTCTCTTCACAACAGATCCAGACTAAGACCGTGGCCCAGTGTGTGGAGTACTACTACTCCTGGAAAAAGGAGCATAAACTTGCCAGCACTCTTGCTCAGGTGAGGGGCAAGAAAATGGAGAGGTGCCAGGAAGGTCGAGAAACTGGGAGAAAAGCTGCTGGCGAGCCATGCCAGACGCCCCTTTGCCAGGATCACATCGTCCCATACGCTGGGAAAGGCACAGCAGATGCTGCCCGGGCCTTCCTTGTGCTGCTGCCCTGAAGTATGCAATTCTGGAGCCTAACTTTGACCCAAGAAAGCAGCACCGCCACCAAAATGGGCTTTGACTCTCTACAGATGGGCTTCTCAAGGGCTGGCACCCTCGCTGACTCCAATCAGACCCCAAATTCCCCACTGCTTGCTGACATCAGCAATCCGGGCTGCCTTTGTGGATATGCTGCAGATTTTCAGGGAGTTTTTCTAGCATGCCAGCATAGTCCCCAAGAAGGAGCTGCTGGTGCTGTGGCTCCCCTAAAACTTTCCTTACTGGCAAAGAGCAATTTGCTTCCCATCATGTGAGAGAGAGAGAGAGAGAGACAGGGAGGGAGATTATTTTGGGGACTAGAAAATGGCTAACCACGTGTCTACCCTAATTGGACGTAATTGAAATGCCATTGCCTAGACATTTGTGGAGGAAAAGCAGAGAGATGTTAGGCAGAAAGGTAGAAATAAGAAATGTAGAGCTCTAAATAGCCAGGTCTTTATCCCACCCCTTTGGCCTGTAGAAAAGAGGAGTATTTTCCTCCAAGCTCTGGCTTGGCAGCCCACCGCAGCCCATTGGCAAAGACAGCCGGTTTCTCAGCTCTTGAGGCTTTGGAAGGATTTGCTTAGGCCGATAGATTTTTCTGCTGGATGCTCTGATTTCCAGCTTTGTGAGAGGAAGGAAGCATTGATAAGGACTCTTTGATTTCCAGAGTGTGGGCAAAGCAAAGAGGAGCAAAAGCCCTCCCAGAAAGGAGAACGGGGAGACAGGGAAGAGAAGCCGCAAGAGGGCTCGCAGCGCCGAGTGTCCCTGCTGCCAACCGCGCCAGCCGCCCCCTTCGGTGGGAGGCCCCTTTCCCTGCGGGCAGTGCAAACGGTGCGTAAGTTCCTCCTCTTTCTGCTCAAAGCTGCGCCTTTGGACTAAAACGGGCTGACCCTTTTCAAAGGCACCGCAGGGGAAGCTGGGGGCACTTGCAGCATCGCCCCCGGCAGCCGTGCTCAAGCTTAACACCCACCTCAAACCCAAAGAGCTTAGGTAAAACCCAGCCTTCACAATGAAACCTTGCCGTGCCCCAACAAGACCCAGTTGATACAAGTAGGAATAGATCCATCAAAGCTTGGTTTGATGCTGCTGATCAAATTCAAAAGAGGATGCAGCAAAAGGAGGAAGACATTTCAAGGCATTGAAAGTAGAACCATCAGACTCATGGTGCTGATCCATTGACAAATGTGCCACTGCCCGAAAAGACAGAAATTCATACTCAAACGGAGATCTCGGCACTTGCTTTCATGGTGTGTACTAGCGTCAGCAATGGATGGTTTGTTTCCTATCTTGCAGGGTGTTTGAAAGCATGAAGGAAAGGAACAAACACAGCAGAAGACATCGGCCTCGGAAGGAAGCAGAGCCTCTCCCCAAGAAGAAAAGACTCTGAAGTTAGACAAGCCTGCAGGTTGTCCAGGGCTAGCAAGAGTTAGGTGTCAATAGGACTAGATAGGAATAGGACTGTTTTTTAAGCTTTTAGGGTAGTTGAATCTTCTACATAGTTAGTGATAGGACATGATAGGAATCTCCTCAATTTAGTAGTTAAGATCCATTAGTATTATTGGAGATTCATCTGTTTGATTAGATTTCTCAATAAATTTCAAAGGTTGGGTGTTGTCTATGCTCTGCCTTTTGTCATTTTGCCTTTGTGGAGAGCCAATGGGTCTTTATCATTTAACCAAACTTTGTTCCATTTTGTCTGTTTGTCTGTATGAAATCACTCCAGCAATGTTTGTTCCATTTGCCTGGTGTTGCAAAGACGGCACTTGCCCTGAGAGAAGAAGCTGGGCAGGCGCCACCTCCCCCAGGCCCAGCCCCTTGCTCAGCTGGCAGGACTAAGTGAGGTGTGTCTCCTTTACTGCCAGTGACGTAATGCTGGGGCTTCAGCCTTTGATTCCTCAACATCTCAGCTGGGAGTGGAAAGGGAGGCTTTGTTTAATTCACTGAATTGCATCTAGATGAGTGGTCTGGGCTCACCATATTTTCTGGCATAAAAGCAGCGGGTTGAGTCCTTTTTGGAGCCCAGCCAGAAAACTTTCTTTCATTTTGGGGGACTGATGGAGCTGACCAGCTTGGAGGACGTTTCTAAGCCCTCCGATTCTATCCAATTCCTATCGGCATGCACCACAAAGGCATGGCTAGTTCAGTTGCAGTTTCTCCTGAAAGGACCAGTGTCCCGCTCTGGGCCTCCAGCAATCTCCTTAGCTAAAGCCGAGCGGGTGTGATCATTATCCTCTGACTTGTCACAGCTGGGGCACTTGCGCCAAAGAAGAATCCAAGTCACTCTTTTATGGAGGCCAGCAAATGGCCCTGCCTAGCAAGGCTTTGGTGGCAGGGGCTGTGGAGGGTGGATGGAGAGGGGGCGAGGGAGGGGGCAATTGCCAGGCTGCTTCTGGGAAGCTGAGGGAAGCTTGCCCTTGTCTGATGGAGCCGGTGCAGGTGGGCTTTGGAGGCTACAAAGTATCTGCCTTGCAGTGGGACTTGTTCCAGCTGCCCCCTCAGTTTGCTGGCCAGCGGGTAACATGCAGGCTGGGAAGGAAGCAAGATTGGGACTGAAGCAAGATTTGCTTTTCCTTAAGGACAGGCAGGAAAGCAGCAAAGCTGCCTGGC
Source organism: Agelaius phoeniceus (assembly GCF_051311805.1). Lineage (NCBI taxonomy): Eukaryota > Metazoa > Chordata > Aves > Passeriformes > Icteridae > Agelaius > Agelaius phoeniceus. The sequence goes on along the minus strand of NC_135303.1, from coordinate 26,845,627 downwards.
TTTTGTCATATCTGGGATCTAGGCGTTAAAACCAATGTGAAGGCCAGCAGTGTGCAAAGGTAATTCTGTTAGTGTTGCTTCCTTAGAGGAATGCCAGAGCCTTTTGGGACAACCACCGAGCTTCTCCAAGGGAGCTGGAAGAGGGATCTAGAAATTCTGCATGAATGTTTGTTAGAGAAATGCCCGTGTGCTGTCCCTGTGTGTGTGTGTGTGTGTGTGTGTGTGTGTCCCCATCAGTTGGCCTGAAAAACATCCTGTTTCTCCAAGTTTCAAGGGAGGAGTGATGAGGTGAGAGATCAGCTCAGAGGCCCAAAGGAGGGAAACCATGCAGTGACATTATTGGGCAGCAAAAGGAGATTTGAGAAAGGGGGCAGGATGAATGCCTCCACTTTGAGAGGAAGCTTTGGAGTTGGCTTTGCGCTGGACAACTTGCAAATTCCAGCTCCTCTCAGAGCTGGAGGAGAGCCAGTGGGAGGAGCCCTTCCGGCTCTCCAGGGCAGGAGATGAGGTCTGGGCCCTTGCACAGAGGCAGGCTCCTGTGCACCTGCAGCTGGAGGCACCTTGCAGAGAAGCACCGGGAAGAGCCAGGGCTGTCCCTGCACTGCTTTTGCCCGTCTCATCAGACGACTGAGGAGAAAAGGCCCAATGGGAAGCTTCTCAGAGCAAACTTGCAGCAGAAGAAGTACAAGGGGCAGAGGCGGCCCATGCCCCTTTCTGTCCCATGGCTCCCCTGGGCTTCTAGATGGAATGTTGGGCTGTGCCCATAGCAACTGTCGTTGTCTCCTGCTCCTGCGGCCCTTGCTGGAACACTGCTGGAGCAGCGCTGGAGCAGCAGCTGCAGGATCAGCTCCTGGGCTGTCCCTGACCAGCCGCCTTCTGCACTCAGCGCCAGACCCGGCCTCTGCACCGACATCCTGGTCTCCTCGTCTGCCTCCGGGCATCCCCAGAGCACTTGGGAACCCTCCAAGGTAAGAAAATCCCCGTTTGCCCTCAAAGCACTAGCACAAGGGCAGGAGGCTCCAGCTGGCTCTCCCACCAAGCACGACACACAGGCTGCGTGCTCACTTTCCCCAGACGAGCTTCCACGTGAAAGCAGGGTGCAGCTTCTGAAGGAATCGTCTTGCCTCCAGGGGAAACACAGACCTTTCCACAGAGGACCTAGAGAGGGGTCCCAGTGCAGTTGCAGATCCTCGTCCACGCATCACCTGATTAAACGTTCTTAGCACCCATTTCAGTCCTCAAACTATCTTGTGCTGACCCCAAAACAAATTGTTCCTGGCTGAGCAGGTCAGGGCTTCAGTGTCAACAAATCCCCTTATGCCCTGACTCTGCTCACACCCGCTCCAAAGCTTCAAACAGCACAATGATGGCACTTCTCCTCTGGCATCCCTGTCGTTCAGGGCATGGAAGCATTTGACTGGGCTTCTCCTCAAACACAGGCTTTCAACTTTAAAAACCATCTGGTATCAGCAATTCTTATCTACTTACCTAGTTTCATTGCTTCTAGATCCATTCTATTTTAAGATCTTTAGAGATTCTTTTTTCAGTGCATGTAGGGCTGGTTCTACCTCATGCTCAGGGGCGGCCGTCAAATGCCATCTCCTCAAGAGCACAATCACAGTAGCACAGAATTTTCTGCCTTGGAAGGGATTCTGAAAGATCACTGAGCCCAACTCCAGGGCCTGCCCGGGGCAGCCTCAACAATCACAGCCAGTGCCCAAGAGCAGTGTCCAAACACTTTTGGAGCTCAGTCAGCCTTGGTGCTGTGCCCCCTTCCCTGGGGAGGCTGTTGCAGTGCCCAAGCAGCCTCTGGCTGAAGAAGCTTTTCCTTCGATCCAACCTAAGCCTGCACTGGCACATCTCCCCTGCCATTCTCTTGGCTCTTCTCCGTGGCCCCGGGAGTGAAGAGAGTAGTGCATGGCCTTCTGCTTGCCCTCCTGAGGAAGCTGCTGACTGCTAGAGGGTCCTGCCTAGGACATTCCATGTCAAAAAGGCGGCAATGACAGCAAAGAGAAAGGAGCTGGGACACAGGAGCTCGGGCTTTGCAATGATGAGGATGAGAAGGAAGGCTACCGACACATCCTTGGCAGAAGGATTTTGAACTGGAGCATTGTTTTGATCTCTTTCAGGTGGAAAGGAGAGGCACAATGAAAAGGAAAGCAAGAGCCCAGATTCAGCCGTGAGTTTTGGCCTAGGGTTAAAGCACAGCAAACTGGAGGAATGGCGAGGAGGAGAACTGCTCTTTCAGAGTCAGGCTGGGATTGGTTCAAGCCTGTGGGTGCACAGCAAGGCTCTCTTGACCACTTGCCTTTCTCACCTCCACCTCCTTCTTCCTTTAGACGCATCAATGTTGGCAGCGACTTTCAGGCTGAGCTCCCAGAGCTGCAGAGCAGAGCACCAAGTGAGGATGAAGAGCCTGCAAGCCTGGTCTGGAAGCCCTGGGGGGAGGATGACTCTGACATGGAAAAACCTGACAGAGGTAGCTTTGCTTCAAGCTTTTCTTCCAGCCCTGAGCTACTTGGGTCTTGAAAAGGCTCCTTTTGCCTAAAAAGGCAGCGTTTTGAAGGCTCTGCTTCTCTCCTTGTCTTGCCCATCTTCCCATGTAGAAGTGTTAGAGACAGGAGAAAGAGCAAGCACCTTGCTCTCCAAATTGGTCAGGGCCGTTTGCCACTGGAAGAGCGGAGATTGGCCCCCACTTCTTCTTACAGAAGCTGCTTTGGAGGGAGAGCCAGCACTGCGTGGGCCCTTGCTTCAGCTGGCCCTGTCTTTGCTCTCCTTTTCATGCTCTCTCTCCAAGCTGCTGTCTTTAGCTGCCGGCCTTTCCTTCTGCCTTGCATGGCAAGCTTTGCCCTTGCTGGCCTCCAGGCTGACTTTCGGTGGGTTTTTTCTTGTGCTTGCAGTAAGAGAACTGTTGGACATGGCCAGCTCCCGTGGCATTCCCGGGGCAGCAGCTAACCTGGAGCGCGCCCTGCACTGCCTGCACCAGGCACGCGGCAGCGTTCCGGTAAGAAGCGGCTGTTTGGGCGCACAGAAGAGGGCACAGGGAATGCAGAAGGCCCGGGCACTGGGACAGCCTTTCCTGGCTGCTCTTGGAAGAAGGGTCTTAACAGGGAGCAGAGCACTTGCTGCCTGCTGGGTCTCCTCCAGCTGCGTCAGGGCTGAGCCCAAAGGGCTCCAGCAGGGAGAATCTCCCTCCTGGAGGCGGCGACGGCGGCGGAAGGTCCTGCTGCCTTGTAAATGGCCTGGAGATTTGGCTTCTCTAAGACATTTGGAGGGGAAATTCCCAGAAGCCTCAGTCAGCTGAGGCCATTCTGGCTGCAGGAGCAGCAAAATCCTCAGCTTGGTGAGCAAAAGGCCTCTCTTGGGGACCAGGATCAAAGGGTTGGGCAGCAAAAACTTCACCCACATGGGATAGAGTCGCTTGAATGTCTGGAGAGGCAAAGGAGCTGAAAGGCAGCACCTGTGATTTTTTGGCTCATTTTAAATGTGCTGGGGCGGCTAAAGCCTTTTCCCTCTTGATCTTGCAGGAGGCTCTGGAGATGCTGCTCTCAGAGGGGCCTGCAACAGCTCAAGGCCATCCCATGGCTGATTATCATTACACAGGTAAGCAAAGCAGAGCTTCTTGCGTCCCTGACAGATGCTGCCGTCCCCTTCATTCTTGTGGCAAGCGTTTCTGCTTCAAGAAATTGTGCTTAACACCAGCACAAGGTCTTGTCTCCTCTGCAGCTGGGGAAAGCACCAGCATCTAGTCCTTCAGCTTTACTTGTTTTCCAATCCTTCTCCCCGGGCAAGGCCTGCTCTTGTCTTCACGACCTTCTGAGGGAGCAGACACGTACACCCACGTGAATGACGGCCTGCGACCGTTTTCTTTCGGCAGCCAGTGGGATCTACTTGGTGTGGATCAAGGGATCCCTTTACTACCCGCTGCTTTTTATTGCCAGGCTCTGATAGATGGACACCTGAGGAGAAGGAGTCCTTCCAAAAGGCTTTCCACACCTACGGCAAGGATTTTCATCTCATCCAGAAGCAGGTAAAGCCACGGGACATTCTTTACCCGAGCAGATCAGCAGCAGGAAAGCTGGGTTATTTCTGGGAACAAGCACCGGGCTTCAGTCTCTCTCTTCTCAAGGAGCAAGTATCTTCAAGTAGTAACAAAAGGGGACATCAAAAGCCTGTGTCAAAAGGATGATCCTGCCTCTCCAGCCCTTTTCTCCAAGCTCTTTTGGAAGATGAAGCTTTATTCTGTCAGACTTGTGGCACAGGTCTGCTGCCGCTTCCACAAGACGCTGTGCTGGCACAACTGCAGTGAAGCGGGGAAAGAAGAACTGTGCTAGATGCATTTGTTGTTGATCTGTGCATTGCGTGTATTAGCACCTAGCATAAGACACGCTTTAAGACATTGCATGATGCCTCTCTTTCCCCATGTTGATTTCATTTTACACCCTACTCCATTTACTTCATGCTTTTACTTCCTAGTTCACTCCATAGTCTACTTTTTCCCCAGTGCACCCGACACCATTTTCGATTCCTTCTTTTTCTCTTCACAACAGATCCAGACTAAGACCGTGGCCCAGTGTGTGGAGTACTACTACTCCTGGAAAAAGGAGCATAAACTTGCCAGCACTCTTGCTCAGGTGAGGGGCAAGAAAATGGAGAGGTGCCAGGAAGGTCGAGAAACTGGGAGAAAAGCTGCTGGCGAGCCATGCCAGACGCCCCTTTGCCAGGATCACATCGTCCCATACGCTGGGAAAGGCACAGCAGATGCTGCCCGGGCCTTCCTTGTGCTGCTGCCCTGAAGTATGCAATTCTGGAGCCTAACTTTGACCCAAGAAAGCAGCACCGCCACCAAAATGGGCTTTGACTCTCTACAGATGGGCTTCTCAAGGGCTGGCACCCTCGCTGACTCCAATCAGACCCCAAATTCCCCACTGCTTGCTGACATCAGCAATCCGGGCTGCCTTTGTGGATATGCTGCAGATTTTCAGGGAGTTTTTCTAGCATGCCAGCATAGTCCCCAAGAAGGAGCTGCTGGTGCTGTGGCTCCCCTAAAACTTTCCTTACTGGCAAAGAGCAATTTGCTTCCCATCATGTGAGAGAGAGAGAGAGAGAGACAGGGAGGGAGATTATTTTGGGGACTAGAAAATGGCTAACCACGTGTCTACCCTAATTGGACGTAATTGAAATGCCATTGCCTAGACATTTGTGGAGGAAAAGCAGAGAGATGTTAGGCAGAAAGGTAGAAATAAGAAATGTAGAGCTCTAAATAGCCAGGTCTTTATCCCACCCCTTTGGCCTGTAGAAAAGAGGAGTATTTTCCTCCAAGCTCTGGCTTGGCAGCCCACCGCAGCCCATTGGCAAAGACAGCCGGTTTCTCAGCTCTTGAGGCTTTGGAAGGATTTGCTTAGGCCGATAGATTTTTGTGCTGGATGCTCTGATTTCCAGCTTTGTGAGAGGAAGGAAGCATTGATAAGGACTCTTTGATTTCCAGAGTGTGGGCAAAGCAAAGAGGAGCAAAAGCCCTCCCAGAAAGGAGAACGGGGAGACAGGGAAGAGAAGCCGCAAGAGGGCTCGCAGCGCCGAGTGTCCCTGCTGCCAACCGCGCCAGCCGCCCCCTTCGGTGGGAGGCCCCTTTCCCTGCGGGCAGTGCAAACGGTGCGTAAGTTCCTCCTCTTTCTGCTCAAAGCTGCGCCTTTGGACTAAAACGGGCTGACCCTTTTCAAAGGCACCGCAGGGGAAGCTGGGGGCACTTGCAGCATCGCCCCCGGCAGCCGTGCTCAAGCTTAACACCCACCTCAAACCCAAAGAGCTTAGGTAAAACCCAGCCTTCACAATGAAACCTTGCCGTGCCCCAACAAGACCCAGTTGATACAAGTAGGAATAGATCCATCAAAGCTTGGTTTGATGCTGCTGATCAAATTCAAAAGAGGATGCAGCAAAAGGAGGAAGACATTTCAAGGCATTGAAAGTAGAACCATCAGACTCATGGTGCTGATCCATTGACAAATGTGCCACTGCCCGAAAAGACAGAAATTCATACTCAAACGGAGATCTCGGCACTTGCTTTCATGGTGTGTACTAGCGTCAGCAATGGATGGTTTGTTTCCTATCTTGCAGGGTGTTTGAAAGCATGAAGGAAAGGAACAAACACAGCAGAAGACATCGGCCTCGGAAGGAAGCAGAGCCTCTCCCCAAGAAGAAAAGACTCTGAAGTTAGACAAGCCTGCAGGTTGTCCAGGGCTAGCAAGAGTTAGGTGTCAATAGGACTAGATAGGAATAGGACTGTTTTTTAAGCTTTTAGGGTAGTTGAATCTTCTACATAGTTAGTGATAGGACATGATAGGAATCTCCTCAATTTAGTAGTTAAGATCCATTAGTATTATTGGAGATTCATCTGTTTGATTAGATTTCTCAATAAATTTCAAAGGTTGGGTGTTGTCTATGCTCTGCCTTTTGTCATTTTGCCTTTGTGGAGAGCCAATGGGTCTTTATCATTTAACCAAACTTTGTTCCATTTTGTCTGTTTGTCTGTATGAAATCACTCCAGCAATGTTTGTTCCATTTGCCTGGTGTTGCAAAGACGGCACTTGCCCTGAGAGAAGAAGCTGGGCAGGCGCCACCTCCCCCAGGCCCAGCCCCTTGCTCAGCTGGCAGGACTAAGTGAGGTGTGTCTCCTTTACTGCCAGTGACGTAATGCTGGGGCTTCAGCCTTTGATTCCTCAACATCTCAGCTGGGAGTGGAAAGGGAGGCTTTGTTTAATTCACTGAATTGCATCTAGATGAGTGGTCTGGGCTCACCATATTTTCTGGCATAAAAGCAGCGGGTTGAGTCCTTTTTGGAGCCCAGCCAGAAAACTTTCTTTCATTTTGGGGGACTGATGGAGCTGACCAGCTTGGAGGACGTTTCTAAGCCCTCCGATTCTATCCAATTCCTATCGGCATGCACCACAAAGGCATGGCTAGTTCAGTTGCAGTTTCTCCTGAAAGGACCAGTGTCCCGCTCTGGGCCTCCAGCAATCTCCTTAGCTAAAGCCGAGCGGGTGTGATCATTATCCTCTGACTTGTCACAGCTGGGGCACTTGCGCCAAAGAAGAATCCAAGTCACTCTTTTATGGAGGCCAGCAAATGGCCCTGCCTAGCAAGGCTTTGGTGGCAGGGGCTGTGGAGGGTGGATGGAGAGGGGGCGAGGGAGGGGGCAATTGCCAGGCTGCTTCTGGGAAGCTGAGGGAAGCTTGCCCTTGTCTGATGGAGCCGGTGCAGGTGGGCTTTGGAGGCTACAAAGTATCTGCCTTGCAGTGGGACTTGTTCCAGCTGCCCCCTCAGTTTGCTGGCCAGCGGGTAACATGCAGGCTGGGAAGGAAGCAAGATTGGGACTGAAGCAAGATTTGCTTTTCCTTAAGGACAGGCAGGAAAGCAGCAAAGCTGCCTGGCTTTTGTCATATCTGGGATCTAGGCGTTAAAACCAATGTGAAGGCCAGCAGTGTGCAAAGGTAATTCTGTTAGTGTTGCTTCCTTAGAGGAATGCCAGAGCCTTTTGGGACAACCACCGAGCTTCTCCAAGGGAGCTGGAAGAGGGATCTAGAAATTCTGCATGAATGTTTGTTAGAGAAATGCCCGTGTGCTGTCCCTGTGTGTGTGTGTGTGTGTGTGTGTGTGTGTCCCCATCAGTTGGCCTGAAAAACATCCTGTTTCTCCAAGTTTCAAGGGAGGAGTGATGAGGTGAGAGACCAGCTCAGAGGCCCAAAGGAGGGAAACCATGCAGTGACATTATTGGGCAGCAAAAGGAGATTTGAGAAAGGGGGCAGGATGAATGCCTCCACTTTGAGAGGAAGCTTTGGAGTTGGCTTTGCGCTGGACAACTTGCAAATTCCAGCTCCTCTCAGAGCTGGAGGAGAGCCAGTGGGAGGAGCCCTTCCGGCTCTCCAGGGCAGGAGATGAGGTCTGGGCCCTTGCACAGAGGCAGGCTCCTGTGCACCTGCAGCTGGAGGCACCTTGCAGAGAAGCACCGGGAAGAGCCAGGGCTGTCCCTGCACTGCTTTTGCCCGTCTCATCAGACGACTGAGGAGAAAAGGCCCAATGGGAAGCTTCTCAGAGCAAACTTGCAGCAGAAGAAGTACAAGGGGCAGAGGCGGCCCATGCCCCTTTCTGTCCCATGGCTCCCCTGGGCTTCTAGATGGAATGTTGGGCTGTGCCCATAGCAACTGTCGTTGTCTCCTGCTCCTGCGGCCCTTGCTGGAACACTGCTGGAGCAGCGCTGGAGCAGCAGCTGCAGGATCAGCTCCTGGGCTGTCCCTGACCAGCCGCCTTCTGCACTCAGCGCCAGACCCGGCCTCTGCACCGACATCCTGGTCTCCTCGTCTGCCTCCGGGCATCCCCAGAGCACTTGGGAACCCTCCAAGGTAAGAAAATCCCCGTTTGCCCTCAAAGCACTAGCACAAGGGCAGGAGGCTCCAGCTGGCTCTCCCACCAAGCACGACACACAGGCTGCGTGCTCACTTTCCCCAGACGAGCTTCCACGTGAAAGCAGGGTGCAGCTTCTGAAGGAATCGTCTTGCCTCCAGGGGAAACACAGACCTTTCCACAGAGGACCTAGAGAGGTGTCCCAGTGCAGTTGCAGATCCTCGTCCACGCATCACCTGATTAAACGTTCTTAGCACCCATTTCAGTCCTCAAACTATCTTGTGCTGACCCCAAAACAAATTGTTCCTGGCTGAGCAGGTCAGGGCTTCAGTGTCAACAAATCCCCTTATGCCCTGACTCTGCTCACACCCGCTCCAAAGCTTCAAACAGCACAATGATGGCACTTCTCCTCTGGCATCCCTGTCGTTCAGGGCATGGAAGCATTTGACTGGGCTTCTCCTCAAACACAGGCTTTCAACTTTAAAAACCATCTGGTATCAGCAATTCTTATCTACTTACCTAGTTTCATTGCTTCTAGATCCATTCTATTTTAAGATCTTTAGAGATTCTTTTTTCAGTGCATGTAGGGCTGGTTCTACCTCATGCTCAGGGGCGGCCGTCAAATGCCATCTCCTCAAGAGCACAATCACAGTAGCACAGAATTTTCTGCCTTGGAAGGGATTCTGAAAGATCACTGAGCCCAACTCCAGGGCCTGCCCGGGGCAGCCTCAACAATCACAGCCAGTGCCCAAGAGCAGTGTCCAAACACTTTTGGAGCTCAGTCAGCCTTGGTGCTGTGCCCCCTTCCCTGGGGAGGCTGTTGCAGTGCCCAAGCAGCCTCTGGCTGAAGAAGCTTTTCCTTCGATCCAACCTAAGCCTGCACTGGCACATCTCCCCTGCCATTCTCTTGGCTCTTCTCCGTGGCCCCGGGAGTGAAGAGAGTAGTGCATGGCCTTCTGCTTGCCCTCCTGAGGAAGCTGCTGACTGCTAGAGGGTCCTGCCTAGGACATTCCATGTCAAAAAGGCGGCAATGACAGCAAAGAGAAAGGAGCTGGGACACAGGAGCTCGGGCTTTGCAATGATGAGGATGAGAAGGAAGGCTACCGACACATCCTTGGCAGAAGGATTTTGAACTGGAGCATTGTTTTGATCTCTTTCAGGTGGAAAGGAGAGGCACAATGAAAAGGAAAGCAAGAGCCCAGATTCAGCCGTGAGTTTTGGCCTAGGGTTAAAGCACAGCAAACTGGAGGAATGGCGAGGAGGAGAACTGCTCTTTCAGAGTCAGGCTGGGATTGGTTCAAGCCTGTGGGTGCACAGCAAGGCTCTCTTGACCACTTGCCTTTCTCACCTCCACCTCCTTCTTCCTTTAGACGCATCAATGTTGGCAGCGACTTTCAGGCTGAGCTCCCAGAGCTGCAGAGCAGAGCACCAAGTGAGGATGAAGAGCCTGCAAGCCTGGTCTGGAAGCCCTGGGGGGAGGATGACTCTGACATGGAAAAACCTGACAGAGGTAGCTTTGCTTCAAGCTTTTCTTCCAGCCCTGAGCTACTTGGGTCTTGAAAAGGCTCCTTTTGCCTAAAAAGGCAGCGTTTTGAAGGCTCTGCTTCTCTCCTTGTCTTGCCCATCTTCCCATGTAGAAGTGTTAGAGACAGGAGAAAGAGCAAGCACCTTGCTCTCCAAATTGGTCAGGGCCGTTTGCCACTGGAAGAGCGGAGATTGGCCCCCACTTCTTCTTACAGAAGCTGCTTTGGAGGGAGAGCCAGCACTGCGTGGGCCCTTGCTTCAGCTGGCCCTGTCTTTGCTCTCCTTTTCATGCTCTCTCTCCAAGCTGCTGTCTTTAGCTGCCGGCCTTTCCTTCTGCCTTGCATGGCAAGCTTTGCCCTTGCTGGCCTCCAGGCTGACTTTCGGTGGGTTTTTTCTTGTGCTTGCAGTAAGAGAACTGTTGGACATGGCCAGCTCCCGTGGCATTCCCGGGGCAGCAGCTAACCTGGAGCGCGCCCTGCACTGCCTGCACCAGGCACGCGGCAGCGTTCCGGTAAGAAGCGGCTGTTTGGGCGCACAGAAGAGGGCACAGGGAATGCAGAAGGCCCGGGCACTGGGACAGCCTTTCCTGGCTGCTCTTGGAAGAAGGGTCTTAACAGGGAGCAGAGCACTTGCTGCCTGCTGGGTCTCCTCCAGCTGCGTCAGGGCTGAGCCCAAAGGGCTCCAGCAGGGAGAATCTCCCTCCTGGAGGCGGCGACGGCGGCGGAAGGTCCTGCTGCCTTGTAAATGGCCTGGAGATTTGGCTTCTCTAAGACATTTGGAGGGGAAATTCCCAGAAGCCTCAGTCAGCTGAGGCCATTCTGGCTGCAGGAGCAGCAAAATCCTCAGCTTGGTGAGCAAAAGGCCTCTCTTGGGGACCAGGATCAAAGGGTTGGGCAGCAAAAACTTCACCCACATGGGATAGAGTCGCTTGAATGTCTGGAGAGGCAAAGGAGCTGAAAGGCAGCACCTGTGATTTTTTGGCTCATTTTAAATGTGCTGGGGCGGCTAAAGCCTTTTCCCTCTTGATCTTGCAGGAGGCTCTGGAGATGCTGCTCTCAGAGGGGCCTGCAACAGCTCAAGGCCATCCCATGGCTGATTATCATTACACAGGTAAGCAAAGCAGAGCTTCTTGCGTCCCTGACAGATGCTGCCGTCCCCTTCATTCTTGTGGCAAGCGTTTCTGCTTCAAGAAATTGTGCTTAACACCAGCACAAGGTCTTGTCTCCTCTGCAGCTGGGGAAAGCACCAGCATCTAGTCCTTCAGCTTTACTTGTTTTCCAATCCTTCTCCCCGGGCAATGCCTGCTCTTGTCTTCACGACCTTCTGAGGGAGCAGACACGTACACCCACGTGAATGACGGCCTGCGACCGTTTTCTTTCGGCAGCCAGTGGGATCTACTTGGTGTGGATCAAGGGATCCCTTTACTACCCGCTGCTTTTTATTGCCAGGCTCTGATAGATGGACACCTGAGGAGAAGGAGTCCTTCCAAAAGGCTTTCCACACCTACGGCAAGGATTTTCATCTCATCCAGAAGCAGGTAAAGCCACGGGACATTCTTTACCCGAGCAGATCAGCAGCAGGAAAGCTGGGTTATTTCTGGGAACAAGCACCGGGCTTCAGTCTCTCTCTTCTCAAGGAGCAAGTATCTTCAAGTAGTAACAAAAGGGGACATCAAAAGCCTGTGTCAAAAGGATGATCCTGCCTCTCCAGCCCTTTTCTCCAAGCTCTTTTGGAAGATGAAGCTTTATTCTGTCAGACTTGTGGCACAGGTCTGCTGCCGCTTCCACAAGACGCTGTGCTGGCACAACTGCAGTGAAGCGGGGAAAGAAGAACTGTGCTAGATGCATTTGTTGTTGATCTGTGCATTGCGTGTATTAGCACCTAGCATAAGACACGCTTTAAGACATTGCATGATGCCTCTCTTTCCCCATGTTGATTTCATTTTACACCCTACTCCATTTACTTCATGCTTTTACTTCCTAGTTCACTCCATAGTCTACTTTTTCCCCAGTGCACCCGACACCATTTTCGATTCCTTCTTTTTCTCTTCACAACAGATCCAGACTAAGACCGTGGCCCAGTGTGTGGAGTACTACTACTCCTGGAAAAAGGAGCATAAACTTGCCAGCACTCTTGCTCAGGTGAGGGGCAAGAAAATGGAGAGGTGCCAGGAAGGTCGAGAAACTGGGAGAAAAGCTGCTGGCGAGCCATGCCAGACGCCCCTTTGCCAGGATCACATCGTCCCATACGCTGGGAAAGGCACAGCAGATGCTGCCCGGGCCTTCCTTGTGCTGCTGCCCTGAAGTATGCAATTCTGGAGCCTAACTTTGACCCAAGAAAGCAGCACCGCCACCAAAATGGGCTTTGACTCTCTACAGATGGGCTTCTCAAGGGCTGGCACCCTCGCTGACTCCAATCAGACCCCAAATTCCCCACTGCTTGCTGACATCAGCAATCCGGGCTGCCTTTGTGGATATGCTGCAGATTTTCAGGGAGTTTTTCTAGCATGCCAGCATAGTCCCCAAGAAGGAGCTGCTGGTGCTGTGGCTCCCCTAAAACTTTCCTTACTGGCAAAGAGCAATTTGCTTCCCATCATGTGAGAGAGAGAGAGAGAGAGACAGGGAGGGAGATTATTTTGGGGACTAGAAAATGGCTAACCACGTGTCTACCCTAATTGGACGTAATTGAAATGCCATTGCCTAGACATTTGTGGAGGAAAAGCAGAGAGATGTTAGGCAGAAAGGTAGAAATAAGAAATGTAGAGCTCTAAATAGCCAGGTCTTTATCCCACCCCTTTGGCCTGTAGAAAAGAGGAGTATTTTCCTCCAAGCTCTGGCTTGGCAGCCCACCGCAGCCCATTGGCAAAGACAGCCGGTTTCTCAGCTCTTGAGGCTTTGGAAGGATTTGCTTAGGCCGATAGATTTTTGTGCTGGATGCTCTGATTTCCAGCTTTGTGAGAGGAAGGAAGCATTGATAAGGACTCTTTGATTTCCAGAGTGTGGGCAAAGCAAAGAGGAGCAAAAGCCCTCCCAGAAAGGAGAACGGGGAGACAGGGAAGAGAAGCCGCAAGAGGGCTCGCAGCGCCGAGTGTCCCTGCTGCCAACCGCGCCAGCCGCCCCCTTCGGTGGGAGGCCCCTTTCCCTGCGGGCAGTGCAAACGGTGCGTAAGTTCCTCCTCTTTCTGCTCAAAGCTGCGCCTTTGGACTAAAACGGGCTGACCCTTTTCAAAGGCACCGCAGGGGAAGCTGGGGGCACTTGCAGCATCGCCCCCGGCAGCCGTGCTCAAGCTTAACACCCACCTCAAACCCAAAGAGCTTAGGTAAAACCCAGCCTTCACAATGAAACCTTGCCGTGCCCCAACAAGACCCAGTTGATACAAGTAGGAATAGATCCATCAAAGCTTGGTTTGATGCTGCTGATCAAATTCAAAAGAGGATGCAGCAAAAGGAGGAAGACATTTCAAGGCATTGAAAGTAGAACCATCAGACTCATGGTGCTGATCCATTGACAAATGTGCCACTGCCCGAAAAGACAGAAATTCATACTCAAACGGAGATCTCGGCACTTGCTTTCATGGTGTGTACTAGCGTCAGCAATGGATGGTTTGTTTCCTATCTTGCAGGGTGTTTGAAAGCATGAAGGAAAGGAACAAACACAGCAGAAGACATCGGCCTCGGAAGGAAGCAGAGCCTCTCCCCAAGAAGAAAAGACTCTGAAGTTAGACAAGCCTGCAGGTTGTCCAGGGCTAGCAAGAGTTAGGTGTCAATAGGACTAGATAGGAATAGGACTGTTTTTTAAGCTTTTAGGGTAGTTGAATCTTCTACATAGTTAGTGATAGGACATGATAGGAATCTCCTCAATTTAGTAGTTAAGATCCATTAGTATTATTGGAGATTCATCTGTTTGATTAGATTTCTCAATAAATTTCAAAGGTTGGGTGTTGTCTATGCTCTGCCTTTTGTCATTTTGCCTTTGTGGAGAGCCAATGGGTCTTTATCATTTAACCAAACTTTGTTCCATTTTGTCTGTTTGTCTGTATGAAATCACTCCAGCAATGTTTGTTCCATTTGCCTGGTGTTGCAAAGACGGCACTTGCCCTGAGAGAAGAAGCTGGGCAGGCGCCACCTCCCCCAGGCCCAGCCCCTTGCTCAGCTGGCAGGACTAAGTGAGGTGTGTCTCCTTTACTGCCAGTGACGTAATGCTGGGGCTTCAGCCTTTGATTCCTCAACATCTCAGCTGGGAGTGGAAAGGGAGGCTTTGTTTAATTCACTGAATTGCATCTAGATGAGTGGTCTGGGCTCACCATATTTTCTGGCATAAAAGCAGCGGGTTGAGTCCTTTTTGGAGCCCAGCCAGAAAACTTTCTTTCATTTTGGGGGACTGATGGAGCTGACCAGCTTGGAGGACGTTTCTAAGCCCTCCGATTCTATCCAATTCCTATCGGCATGCACCACAAAGGCATGGCTAGTTCAGTTGCAGTTTCTCCTGAAAGGACCAGTGTCCCGCTCTGGGCCTCCAGCAATCTCCTTAGCTAAAGCCGAGCGGGTGTGATCATTATCCTCTGACTTGTCACAGCTGGGGCACTTGCGCCAAAGAAGAATCCAAGTCACTCTTTTATGGAGGCCAGCAAATGGCCCTGCCTAGCAAGGCTTTGGTGGCAGGGGCTGTGGAGGGTGGATGGAGAGGGGGCGAGGGAGGGGGCAATTGCCAGGCTGCTTCTGGGAAGCTGAGGGAAGCTTGCCCTTGTCTGATGGAGCCGGTGCAGGTGGGCTTTGGAGGCTACAAAGTATCTGCCTTGCAGTGGGACTTGTTCCAGCTGCCCCCTCAGTTTGCTGGCCAGCGGGTAACATGCAGGCTGGGAAGGAAGCAAGATTGGGACTGAAGCAAGATTTGCTTTTCCTTAAGGACAGGCAGGAAAGCAGCAAAGCTGCCTGGCTTTTGTCATATCTGGGATCTAGGCGTTAAAACCAATGTGAAGGCCAGCAGTGTGCAAAGGTAATTCTGTTAGTGTTGCTTCCTTAGAGGAATGCCAGAGCCTTTTGGGACAACCACCGAGCTTCTCCAAGGGAGCTGGAAGAGGGATCTAGAAATTCTGCATGAATGTTTGTTAGAGAAATGCCCGTGTGCTGTCCCTGTGTGTGTGTGTGTGTGTGTGTGTGTGTGTCCCCATCAGTTGGCCTGAAAAACATCCTGTTTCTCCAAGTTTCAAGGGAGGAGTGATGAGGTGAGAGACCAGCTCAGAGGCCCAAAGGAGGGAAACCATGCAGTGACATTATTGGGCAGCAAAAGGAGATTTGAGAAAGGGGGCAGGATGAATGCCTCCACTTTGAGAGGAAGCTTTGGAGTTGGCTTTGCGCTGGACAACTTGCAAATTCCAGCTCCTCTCAGAGCTGGAGGAGAGCCAGTGGGAGGAGCCCTTCCGGCTCTCCAGGGCAGGAGATGAGGTCTGGGCCCTTGCACAGAGGCAGGCTCCTGTGCACCTGCAGCTGGAGGCACCTTGCAGAGAAGCACCGGGAAGAGCCAGGGCTGTCCCTGCACTGCTTTTGCCCGTCTCATCAGACGACTGAGGAGAAAAGGCCCAATGGGAAGCTTCTCAGAGCAAACTTGCAGCAGAAGAAGTACAAGGGGCAGAGGCGGCCCATGCCCCTTTCTGTCCCATGGCTCCCCTGGGCTTCTAGATGGAATGTTGGGCTGTGCCCATAGCAACTGTCGTTGTCTCCTGCTCCTGCGGCCCTTGCTGGAACACTGCTGGAGCAGCGCTGGAGCAGCAGCTGCAGGATCAGCTCCTGGGCTGTCCCTGACCAGCCGCCTTCTGCACTCAGCGCCAGACCCGGCCTCTGCACCGACATCCTGGTCTCCTCGTCTGCCTCCGGGCATCCCCAGAGCACTTGGGAACCCTCCAAGGTAAGAAAATCCCCGTTTGCCCTCAAAGCACTAGCACAAGGGCAGGAGGCTCCAGCTGGCTCTCCCACCAAGCACGACACACAGGCTGCGTGCTCACTTTCCCCAGACGAGCTTCCACGTGAAAGCAGGGTGCAGCTTCTGAAGGAATCGTCTTGCCTCCAGGGGAAACACAGACCTTTCCACAGAGGACCTAGAGAGGTGTCCCAGTGCAGTTGCAGATCCTCGTCCACGCATCACCTGATTAAACGTTCTTAGCACCCATTTCAGTCCTCAAACTATCTTGTGCTGACCCCAAAACAAATTGTTCCTGGCTGAGCAGGTCAGGGCTTCAGTGTCAACAAATCCCCTTATGCCCTGACTCTGCTCACACCCGCTCCAAAGCTTCAAACAGCACAATGATGGCACTTCTCCTCTGGCATCCCTGTCGTTCAGGGCATGGAAGCATTTGACTGGGCTTCTCCTCAAACACAGGCTTTCAACTTTAAAAACCATCTGGTATCAGCAATTCTTATCTACTTACCTAGTTTCATTGCTTCTAGATCCATTCTATTTTAAGATCTTTAGAGATTCTTTTTTCAGTGCATGTAGGGCTGGTTCTACCTCATGCTCAGGGGCGGCCGTCAAATGCCATCTCCTCAAGAGCACAATCACAGTAGCACAGAATTTTCTGCCTTGGAAGGGATTCTGAAAGATCACTGAGCCCAACTGCAGGGCCTGCCCGGGGCAGCCTCAACAATCACAGCCAGTGCCCAAGAGCAGTGTCCAAACACTTTTGGAGCTCAGTCAGCCTTGGTGCTGTGCCCCCTTCCCTGGGGAGGCTGTTGCAGTGCCCAAGCAGCCTCTGGCTGAAGAAGCTTTTCCTTCGATCCAACCTAAGCCTGCACTGGCACATCTCCCCTGCCATTCTCTTGGCTCTTCTCCGTGGCCCCGGGAGTGAAGAGAGTAGTGCATGGCCTTCTGCTTGCCCTCCTGAGGAAGCTGCTGACTGCTAGAGGGTCCTGCCTAGGACATTCCATGTCAAAAAGGCGGCAATGACAGCAAAGAGAAAGGAGCTGGGACACAGGAGCTCGGGCTTTGCAATGATGAGGATGAGAAGGAAGGCTACCGACACATCCTTGGCAGAAGGATTTTGAACTGGAGCATTGTTTTGATCTCTTTCAGGTGGAAAGGAGAGGCACAATGAAAAGGAAAGCAAGAGCCCAGATTCAGCCGTGAGTTTTGGCCTAGGGTTAAAGCACAGCAAACTGGAGGAATGGCGAGGAGGAGAACTGCTCTTTCAGAGTCAGGCTGGGATTGGTTCAAGCCTGTGGGTGCACAGCAAGGCTCTCTTGACCACTTGCCTTTCTCACCTCCACCTCCTTCTTCCTTTAGACGCATCAATGTTGGCAGCGACTTTCAGGCTGAGCTCCCAGAGCTGCAGAGCAGAGCACCAAGTGAGGATGAAGAGCCTGCAAGCCTGGTCTGGAAGCCCTGGGGGGAGGATGACTCTGACATGGAAAAACCTGACAGAGGTAGCTTTGCTTCAAGCTTTTCTTCCAGCCCTGAGCTACTTGGGTCTTGAAAAGGCTCCTTTTGCCTAAAAAGGCAGCGTTTTGAAGGCTCTGCTTCTCTCCTTGTCTTGCCCATCTTCCCATGTAGAAGTGTTAGAGACAGGAGAAAGAGCAAGCACCTTGCTCTCCAAATTGGTCAGGGCCGTTTGCCACTGGAAGAGCGGAGATTGGCCCCCACTTCTTCTTACAGAAGCTGCTTTGGAGGGAGAGCCAGCACTGCGTGGGCCCTTGCTTCAGCTGGCCCTGTCTTTGCTCTCCTTTTCATGCTCTCTCTCCAAGCTGCTGTCTTTAGCTGCCGGCCTTTCCTTCTGCCTTGCATGGCAAGCTTTGCCCTTGCTGGCCTCCAGGCTGACTTTCGGTGGGTTTTTTCTTGTGCTTGCAGTAAGAGAACTGTTGGACATGGCCAGCTCCCGTGGCATTCCCGGGGCAGCAGCTAACCTGGAGCGCGCCCTGCACTGCCTGCACCAGGCACGCGGCAGCGTTCCGGTAAGAAGCGGCTGTTTGGGCGCACAGAAGAGGGCACAGGGAATGCAGAAGGCCCGGGCACTGGGACAGCCTTTCCTGGCTGCTCTTGGAAGAAGGGTCTTAACAGGGAGCAGAGCACTTGCTGCCTGCTGGGTCTCCTCCAGCTGCGTCAGGGCTGAGCCCAAAGGGCTCCAGCAGGGAGAATCTCCCTCCTGGAGGCGGCGACGGCGGCGGAAGGTCCTGCTGCCTTGTAAATGGCCTGGAGATTTGGCTTCTCTAAGACATTTGGAGGGGAAATTCCCAGAAGCCTCAGTCAGCTGAGGCCATTCTGGCTGCAGGAGCAGCAAAATCCTCAGCTTGGTGAGCAAAAGGCCTCTCTTGGGGACCAGGATCAAAGGGTTGGGCAGCAAAAACTTCACCCACATGGGATAGAGTCGCTTGAATGTCTGGAGAGGCAAAGGAGCTGAAAGGCAGCACCTGTGATTTTTTGGCTCATTTTAAATGTGCTGGGGCGGCTAAAGCCTTTTCCCTCTTGATCTTGCAGGAGGCTCTGGAGATGCTGCTCTCAGAGGGGCCTGCAACAGCTCAAGGCCATCCCATGGCTGATTATCATTACACAGGTAAGCAAAGCAGAGCTTCTTGCGTCCCTGACAGATGCTGCCGTCCCCTTCATTCTTGTGGCAAGCGTTTCTGCTTCAAGAAATTGTGCTTAACACCAGCACAAGGTCTTGTCTCCTCTGCAGCTGGGGAAAGCACCAGCATCTAGTCCTTCAGCTTTACTTGTTTTCCAATCCTTCTCCCCGGGCAAGGCCTGCTCTTGTCTTCACGACCTTCTGAGGGAGCAGACACGTACACCCACGTGAATGACGGCCTGCGACCGTTTTCTTTCGGCAGCCAGTGGGATCTACTTGGTGTGGATCAAGGGATCCCTTTACTACCCGCTGCTTTTTATTGCCAGGCTCTGATAGATGGACACCTGAGGAGAAGGAGTCCTTCCAAAAGGCTTTCCACACCTACGGCAAGGATTTTCATCTCATCCAGAAGCAGGTAAAGCCACGGGACATTCTTTACCCGAGCAGATCAGCAGCAGGAAAGCTGGGTTATTTCTGGGAACAAGCACCGGGCTTCAGTCTCTCTCTTCTCAAGGAGCAAGTATCTTCAAGTAGTAACAAAAGGGGACATCAAAAGCCTGTGTCAAAAGGATGATCCTGCCTCTCCAGCCCTTTTCTCCAAGCTCTTTTGGAAGATGAAGCTTTATTCTGTCAGACTTGTGGCACAGGTCTGCTGCCGCTTCCACAAGACGCTGTGCTGGCACAACTGGAGTGAAGCGGGGAAAGAAGAACTGTGCTAGATGGATTTGTTGTTGATCTGTGCATTGCGTGTATTAGCACCTAGCATAAGACACGCTTTAAGACATTGCATGATGCCTCTCTTTCCCCATGTTGATTTCATTTTACACCCTACTCCATTTACTTCATGCTTTTACTTCCTAGTTCACTCCATAGTCTACTTTTTCCCCAGTGCACCCGACACCATTTTCGATTCCTTCTTTTTCTCTTCACAACAGATCCAGACTAAGACCGTGGCCCAGTGTGTGGAGTACTACTACTCCTGGAAAAAGGAGCATAAACTTGCCAGCACTCTTGCTCAGGTGAGGGGCAAGAAAATGGAGAGGTGCCAGGAAGGTCGAGAAACTGGGAGAAAAGCTGCTGGCGAGCCATGCCAGACGCCCCTTTGCCAGGATCACATCGTCCCATACGCTGGGAAAGGCACAGCAGATGCTGCCCGGGCCTTCCTTGTGCTGCTGCCCTGAAGTATGCAATTCTGGAGCCTAACTTTGACCCAAGAAAGCAGCACCGCCACCAAAATGGGCTTTGACTCTCTACAGATGGGCTTCTCAAGGGCTGGCACCCTCGCTGACTCCAATCAGACCCCAAATTCCCCACTGCTTGCTGACATCAGCAATCCGGGCTGCCTTTGTGGATATGCTGCAGATTTCCAGGGAGTTTTTCTAGCATGCCAGCATAGTCCCCAAGAAGGAGCTGCTGGTGCTGTGGCTCCCCTAAAACTTTCCTTACTGGCAAAGAGCAATTTGCTTCCCATCATGTGAGAGAGAGAGAGAGAGAGACAGGGAGGGAGATTATTTTGGGGACTAGAAAATGGCTAACCACGTGTCTACCCTAATTGGACGTAATTGAAATGCCATTGCCTAGACATTTGTGGAGGAAAAGCAGAGAGATGTTAGGCAGAAAGGTAGAAATAAGAAATGTAGAGCTCTAAATAGCCAGGTCTTTATCCCACCCCTTTGGCCTGTAGAAAAGAGGAGTATTTTCCTCCAAGCTCTGGCTTGGCAGCCCACCGCAGCCCATTGGCAAAGACAGCCGGTTTCTCAGCTCTTGAGGCTTTGGAAGGATTTGCTTAGGCCGATAGATTTTTGTGCTGGATGCTCTGATTTCCAGCTTTGTGAGAGGAAGGAAGCATTGATAAGGACTCTTTGATTTCCAGAGTGTGGGCAAAGCAAAGAGGAGCAAAAGCCCTCCCAGAAAGGAGAACGGGGAGCCAGGGAAGAGAAGCCGCAAGAGGGCTCGCAGCGCCGAGTGTCCCTGCTGCCAACCGCGCCAGCCGCCCCCTTCGGCGGGAGGCCCCTTTCCCTGCGGGCAGTGCAAACGGTGCGTAAGTTCCTCCTCTTTCTGCTCAAAGCTGCGCCTTTGGACTAAAAGGGGCTGACCCTTTTCAAAGGCACCGCAGGGGAAGCTGGGGGCACTTGCAGCATCGCCCCCGGCAGCCGTGCTCAAGCTTAACACCCACCTCAAACCCAAAGAGCTTAGGTAAAACCCAGCCTTCACAATGAAACCTTGCCGTGCCCCAACAAGACCCAGTTGATACAAGTAGGAATAGATCCATCAAAGCTTGGTTTGATGCTGCTGATCAAATTCAAAAGAGGATGCAGCAAAAGGAGGAAGACATTTCAAGGCATTGAAAGTAGAACCATCAGACTCATGGTGCTGATCCATTGACAAATGTGCCACTGCCCGAAAAGACAGAAATTCATACTCAAACGGAGATCTCGGCACTTGCTTTCATGGTGTGTACTAGCGTCAGCAATGGATGGTTTGTTTCCTATCTTGCAGGGTGTTTGAAAGCATGAAGGAAAGGAACAAACACAGCAGAAGACATCGGCCTCGGAAGGAAGCAGAGCCTCTCCCCAAGAAGAAAAGACTCTGAAGTTAGACAAGCCTGCAGGTTGTCCAGGGCTAGCAAGAGTTAGGTGTCAATAGGACTAGATAGGAATAGGACTGTTTTTTAAGCTTTTAGGGTAGTTGAATCTTCTACATAGTTAGTGATAGGACATGATAGGAATCTCCTCAATTTAGTAGTTAAGATCCATTAGTATTATTGGAGATTCATCTGTTTGATTAGATTTCTCAATAAATTTCAAAGGTTGGGTGTTGTCTATGCTCTGCCTTTTGTCATTTTGCCTTTGTGGAGAGCCAATGGGTCTTTATCATTTAACCAAACTTTGTTCCATTTTGTCTGTTTGTCTGTATGAAATCACTCCAGCAATGTTTGTTCCATTTGCCTGGTGTTGCAAAGACGGCACTTGCCCTGAGAGAAGAAGCTGGGCAGGCGCCACCTCCCCCAGGCCCAGCCCCTTGCTCAGCTGGCAGGACTAAGTGAGGTGTGTCTCCTTTACTGCCAGTGACGTAATGCTGGGGCTTCAGCCTTTGATTCCTCAACATCTCAGCTGGGAGTGGAAAGGGAGGCTTTGTTTAGTTCACTGAATTGCATCTAGATGAGTGGTCTGGGCTCACCATATTTTCTGGCATAAAAGCAGCGGGTTGAGTCCTTTTTGGAGCCCAGCCAGAAAACTTGCTTTCATTTTGGGGGACTGATGGAGCTGACCAGCTTGGAGGACGTTTCTAAGCCCTCCGATTCTATCCAATTCCTATCGGCATGCACCACAAAGGCATGGCTAGTTCAGTTGCAGTTTCTCCTGAAAGGACCAGTGTCCCGCTCTGGGCCTCCAGCAATCTCCTTAGCTAAAGCCGAGCGGGTGTGATCATTATCCTCTGACTTGTCACAGCTGGGGCACTTGCGCCAAAGAAGAATCCAAGTCACTCTTTTATGGAGGCCAGCAAATGGCCCTGCCTAGCAAGGCTTTGGTGGCAGGGGCTGTGGAGGGTGGATGGAGAGGGGGCGAGGGAGGGGGCAATTGCCAGGCTGCTTCTGGGAAGCTGAGGGAAGCTTGCCCTTGTCTGATGGAGCCGGTGCAGGTGGGCTTTGGAGGCTACAAAGTATCTGCCTTGCAGTGGGACTTGTTCCAGCTGCCCCCTCAGTTTGCTGGCCAGCGGGTAACATGCAGGCTGGGAAGGAAGCAAGATTGGGACTGAAGCAAGATTTGCTTTTCCTTAAGGACAGGCAGGAAAGCAGCAAAGCTGCCTGGCTTTTGTCATATCTGGGATCTAGGCGTTAAAACCAATGTGAAGGCCAGCAGTGTGCAAAGGTAATTCTGTTAGTGTTGCTTCCTTAGAGGAATGCCAGAGCCTTTTGGGACAACCACCGAGCTTCTCCAAGGGAGCTGGAAGAGGGATCTAGAAATTCTGCATGAATGTTTGTTAGAGAAATGCCCGTGTGCTGTCCCTGTGTGTGTGTGTGTGTGTGTGTGTGTGTGTGTGTGTCCCCATCAGTTGGCCTGAAAAACATCCTGTTTCTCCAAGTTTCAAGGGAGGAGTGATGAGGTGAGAGACCAGCTCAGAGGCCCAAAGGAGGGAAACCATGCAGTGACATTATTGGGCAGCAAAAGGAGATTTGAGAAAGGGGGCAGGATGAATGCCTCCACTTTGAGAGGAAGCTTTGGAGTTGGCTTTGCGCTGGACAACTTGCAAATTCCAGCTCCTCTCAGAGCTGGAGGAGAGCCAGTGGGAGGAGCCCTTCCGGCTCTCCAGGGCAGGAGATGAGGTCTGGGCCCTTGCACAGAGGCAGGCTCCTGTGCACCTGCAGCTGGAGGCACCTTGCAAAGAAGCACCGGGAAGAGCCAGGGCTGTCCCTGCACTGCTTTTGCCCGTCTCATCAGACGACTGAGGAGAAAAGGCCCAATGGGAAGCTTCTCAGAGCAAACTTGCAGCAGAAGAAGTACAAGGGGCAGAGGCGGCCCATGCCCCTTTCTGTCCCATGGCTCCCCTGGGCTTCTAGATGGAATGTTGGGCTGTGCCCATAGCAACTGTCGTTGTCTCCTGCTCCTGCGGCCCTTGCTGGAACACTGCTGGAGCAGCGCTGGAGCAGCAGCTGCAGGATCAGCTCCTGGGCTGTCCCTGACCAGCCGCCTTCTGCACTCAGCGCCAGACCCGGCCTCTGCACCGACATCCTGGTCTCCTCGTCTGCCTCCGGGCATCCCCAGAGCACTTGGGAACCCTCCAAGGTAAGAAAATCCCCGTTTGCCCTCAAAGCACTAGCACAAGGGCAGGAGGCTCCAGCTGGCTCTCCCACCAAGCACGACACACAGGCTGCGTGCTCACTTTCCCCAGACGAGCTTCCACGTGAAAGCAGGGTGCAGCTTCTGAAGGAATCGTCTTGCCTCCAGGGGAAACACAGACCTTTCCACAGAGGACCTAGAGAGGTGTCCCAGTGCAGTTGCAGATCCTCGTCCACGCATCACCTGATTAAACGTTCTTAGCACCCATTTCAGTCCTCAAACTATCTTGTGCTGACCCCAAAACAAATTGTTCCTGGCTGAGCAGGTCAGGGCTTCAGTGTCAACAAATCCCCTTATGCCCTGACTCTGCTCACACCCGCTCCAAAGCTTCAAACAGCACAATGATGGCACTTCTCCTCTGGCATCCCTGTCGTTCAGGGCATGGAAGCATTTGACTGGGCTTCTCCTCAAACACAGGCTTTCAACTTTAAAAACCATCTGGTATCAGCAATTCTTATCTACTTACCTAGTTTCATTGCTTCTAGATCCATTCTATTTTAAGATCTTTAGAGATTCTTTTTTCAGTGCATGTAGGGCTGGTTCTACCTCATGCTCAGGGGCGGCCGTCAAATGCCATCTCCTCAAGAGCACAATCACAGTAGCACAGAATTTTCTGCCTTGGAAGGGATTCTGAAAGATCACTGAGCCCAACTCCAGGGCCTGCCCGGGGCAGCCTCAACAATCACAGCCAGTGCCCAAGAGCAGTGTCCAAACACTTTTGGAGCTCAGTCAGCCTTGGTGCTGTGCCCCCTTCCCTGGGGAGGCTGTTGCAGTGCCCAAGCAGCCTCTGGCTGAAGAAGCTTTTCCTTCGATCCAACCTAAGCCTGCACTGGCACATCTCCCCTGCCATTCTCTTGGCTCTTCTCCGTGGCCCCGGGAGTGAAGAGAGTAGTGCATGGCCTTCTGCTTGCCCTCCTGAGGAAGCTGCTGACTGCTAGAGGGTCCTGCCTAGGACATTCCATGTCAAAAAGGCGGCAATGACAGCAAAGAGAAAGGAGCTGGGACACAGGAGCTCGGGCTTTGCAATGATGAGGATGAGAAGGAAGGCTACCGACACATCCTTGGCAGAAGGATTTTGAACTGGAGCATTGTTTTGATCTCTTTCAGGTGGAAAGGAGAGGCACAATGAAAAGGAAAGCAAGAGCCCAGATTCAGCCGTGAGTTTTGGCCTAGGGTTAAAGCACAGCAAACTGGAGGAATGGCGAGGAGGAGAACTGCTCTTTCAGAGTCAGGCTGGGATTGGTTCAAGCCTGTGGGTGCACAGCAAGGCTCTCTTGACCACTTGCCTTTCTCACCTCCACCTCCTTCTTCCTTTAGACGCATCAATGTTGGCAGCGACTTTCAGGCTGAGCTCCCAGAGCTGCAGAGCAGAGCACCAAGTGAGGATGAAGAGCCTGCAAGCCTGGTCTGGAAGCCCTGGGGGGAGGATGACTCTGACATGGAAAAACCTGACAGAGGTAGCTTTGCTTCAAGCTTTTCTTCCAGCCCTGAGCTACTTGGGTCTTGAAAAGGCTCCTTTTGCCTAAAAAGGCAGCGTTTTGAAGGCTCTGCTTCTCTCCTTGTCTTGCCCATCTTCCCATGTAGAAGTGTTAGAGACAGGAGAAAGAGCAAGCACCTTGCTCTCCAAATTGGTCAGGGCCGTTTGCCACTGGAAGAGCGGAGATTGGCCCCCACTTCTTCTTACAGAAGCTGCTTTGGAGGGAGAGCCAGCACTGCGTGGGCCCTTGCTTCAGCTGGCCCTGTCTTTGCTCTCCTTTTCATGCTCTCTCTCCAAGCTGCTGTCTTTAGCTGCCGGCCTTTCCTTCTGCCTTGCATGGCAAGCTTTGCCCTTGCTGGCCTCCAGGCTGACTTTCGGTGGGTTTTTTCTTGTGCTTGCAGTAAGAGAACTGTTGGACATGGCCAGCTCCCGTGGCATTCCCGGGGCAGCAGCTAACCTGGAGCGCGCCCTGCACTGCCTGCACCAGGCACGCGGCAGCGTTCCGGTAAGAAGCGGCTGTTTGGGCGCACAGAAGAGGGCACAGGGAATGCAGAAGGCCCGGGCACTGGGACAGCCTTTCCTGGCTGCTCTTGGAAGAAGGGTCTTAACAGGGAGCAGAGCACTTGCTGCCTGCTGGGTCTCCTCCAGCTGCGTCAGGGCTGAGCCCAAAGGGCTCCAGCAGGGAGAATCTCCCTCCTGGAGGCGGCGACGGCGGCGGAAGGTCCTGCTGCCTTGTAAATGGCCTGGAGATTTGGCTTCTCTAAGACATTTGGAGGGGAAATTCCCAGAAGCCTCAGTCAGCTGAGGCCATTCTGGCTGCAGGAGCAGCAAAATCCTCAGCTTGGTGAGCAAAAGGCCTCTCTTGGGGACCAGGATCAAAGGGTTGGGCAGCAAAAACTTCACCCACATGGGATAGAGTCGCTTGAATGTCTGGAGAGGCAAAGGAGCTGAAAGGCAGCACCTGTGATTTTTTGGCTCATTTTAAATGTGCTGGGGCGGCTAAAGTCTTTTCCCTCTTGATCTTGCAGGAGGCTCTGGAGATGCTGCTCTCAGAGGGGCCTGCAACAGCTCAAGGCCATCCCATGGCTGATTATCATTACACAGGTAAGCAAAGCAGAGCTTCTTGCGTCCCTGACAGATGCTGCCGTCCCCTTCATTCTTGTGGCAAGCGTTTCTGCTTCAAGAAATTGTGCTTAACACCAGCACAAGGTCTTGTCTCCTCTGCAGCTGGGGAAAGCACCAGCATCTAGTCCTTCAGCTTTACTTGTTTTCCAATCCTTCTCCCCGGGCAAGGCCTGCTCTTGTCTTCACGACCTTCTGAGGGAGCAGACACGTACACCCACGTGAATGACGGCCTGCGACCGTTTTCTTTCGGCAGCCAGTGGGATCTACTTGGTGTGGATCAAGGGATCCCTTTACTACCCGCTGCTTTTTATTGCCAGGCTCTGATAGATGGACACCTG
This sequence comes from Agelaius phoeniceus, assembly GCF_051311805.1. Taxonomy (NCBI): domain Eukaryota; kingdom Metazoa; phylum Chordata; class Aves; order Passeriformes; family Icteridae; genus Agelaius; species Agelaius phoeniceus. The sequence continues at coordinate 26,819,375 of NC_135303.1, read as the reverse complement.
AGGAGAAGGAGTCCTTCCAAAAGGCTTTCCACACCTACGGCAAGGATTTTCATCTCATCCAGAAGCAGGTAAAGCCACGGGACATTCTTTACCCGAGCAGATCAGCAGCAGGAAAGCTTGGTTATTTCTGGGAACAAGCACCGGGCTTCAGTCTCTCTCTTCTCAAGGAGCAAGTATCTTCAAGTAGTAACAAAAGGGGACATCAAAAGCCTGTGTCAAAAGGATGATCCTGCCTCTCCAGCCCTTTTCTCCAAGCTCTTTTGGAAGATGAAGCTTTATTCTGTCAGACTTGTGGCACAGGTCTGCTGCCGCTTCCACAAGACGCTGTGCTGGCACAACTGGAGTGAAGCGGGGAAAGAAGAACTGTGCTAGATGGATTTGTTGTTGATCTGTGCATTGCGTGTATTAGCACCTAGCATCAGACACGCTTTAAGACATTGCATGATGCCTCTCTTTCCCCATGTTGATTTCATTTTACACCCTACTCCATTTACTTCATGCTTTTACTTCCTAGTTCACTCCATAGTCTACTTTTTCCCCAGTGCACCCGACACCATTTTCGATTCCTTCTTTTTCTCTTCACAACAGATCCAGACTAAGACCGTGGCCCAGTGTGTGGAGTACTACTACTCCTGGAAAAAGGAGCATAAACTTGCCAGCACTCTTGCTCAGGTGAGGGGCAAGAAAATGGAGAGGTGCCAGGAAGGTCGAGAAACTGGGAGAAAAGCTGCTGGCGAGCCATGCCAGACGCCCCTTTGCCAGGATCACATCGTCCCATACGCTGGGAAAGGCACAGCAGATGCTGCCCGGGCCTTCCTTGTGCTGCTGCCCTGAAGTATGCAATTCTGGAGCCTAACTTTGACCCAAGAAAGCAGCACCGCCACCAAAATGGGCTTTGACTCTCTACAGATGGGCTTCTCAAGGGCTGGCACCCTCGCTGACTCCAATCAGACCCCAAATTCCCCACTGCTTGCTGACATCAGCAATCCGGGCTGCCTTTGTGGATATGCTGCAGATTTTCAGGGAGTTTTTCTAGCATGCCAGCATAGTCCCCAAGAAGGAGCTGCTGGTGCTGTGGCTCCCCTAAAACTTTCCTTACTGGCAAAGAGCAATTTGCTTCCCATCATGTGAGAGAGAGAGAGAGAGAGACAGGGAGGGAGATTATTTTGGGGACTAGAAAATGGCTAACCACGTGTCTACCCTAATTGGACTGAATTGAAATGCCATTGCCTAGACATTTGTGGAGGAAAAGCAGAGAGATGTTAGGCAGAAAGGTAGAAATAAGAAATGTAGAGCTCTAAATAGCCAGGTCTTTATCCCGCCCCTTTGGCCTGTAGAAAAGAGGAGTATTTTCCTCCAAGCTCTGGCTTGGCAGCCCACCGCAGCCCATTGGCAAAGACAGCCGGTTTCTCAGCTCTTGAGGCTTTGGAAGGATTTGCTTAGGCCGATAGATTTTTGTGCTGGATGCTCTGATTTCCAGCTTTGTGAGAGGAAGGAAGCATTGATAAGGACTCTTTGATTTCCAGAGTGTGGGCAAAGCAAAGAGGAGCAAAAGCCCTCCCAGAAAGGAGAACGGGGAGCCAGGGAAGAGAAGCCGCAAGAGGGCTCGCAGCGCCGAGTGTCCCTGCTGCCAACCGCGCCAGCCGCCCCCTTCGGCGGGAGGCCCCTTTCCCTGCGGGCAGTGCAAACGGTGCGTAAGTTCCTCCTCTTTCTGCTCAAAGCTGCGCCTTTGGACTAAAAGGGGCTGACCCTTTTCAAAGGCACCGCAGGGGAAGCTGGGGGCACTTGCAGCATCGCCCCCGGCAGCCGTGCTCAAGCTTAACACCCACCTCAAACCCAAAGAGCTTAGGTAAAACCCAGCCTTCACAATGAAACCTTGCCGTGCCCCAACAAGACCCAGTTGATACAAGTAGGAATAGATCCATCAAAGCTTGGTTTGATGCTGCTGATCAAATTCAAAAGAGGATGCAGCAAAAGGAGGAAGACATTTCAAGGCATTGAAAGTAGAACCATCAGACTCATGGTGCTGATCCATTGACAAATGTGCCACTGCCCGAAAAGACAGAAATTCATACTCAAACGGAGATCTCGGCACTTGCTTTCATGGTGTGTACTAGCGTCAGCAATGGATGGTTTGTTTCCTATCTTGCAGGGTGTTTGAAAGCATGAAGGAAAGGAACAAACACAGCAGAAGACATCGGCCTCGGAAGGAAGCAGAGCCTCTCCCCAAGAAGAAAAGACTCTGAAGTTAGACAAGCCTGCAGGTTGTCCAGGGCTAGCAAGAGTTAGGTGTCAATAGGACTAGATAGGAATAGGACTGTTTTTTAAGCTTTTAGGGTAGTTGAATCTTCTACATAGTTAGTGATAGGACATGATAGGAATCTCCTCAATTTAGTAGTTAAGATCCATTAGTATTATTGGAGATTCATCTGTTTGATTAGATTTCTCAATAAATTTCAAAGGTTGGGTGTTGTCTATGCTCTGCCTTTTGTCATTTTGCCTTTGTGGAGAGCCAATGGGTCTTTATCATTTAACCAAACTTTGTTCCATTTTGTCTGTTTGTCTGTATGAAATCACTCCAGCAATGTTTGTTCCATTTGCCTGGTGTTGCAAAGACGGCACTTGCCCTGAGAGAAGAAGCTGGGCAGGCGCCACCTCCCCCAGGCCCAGCCCCTTGCTCAGCTGGCAGGACTAAGTGAGGTGTGTCTCCTTTACTGCCAGTGACGTAATGCTGGGGCTTCAGCCTTTGATTCCTCAACATCTCAGCTGGGAGTGGAAAGGGAGGCTTTGTTTAGTTCACTGAATTGCATCTAGATGAGTGGTCTGGGCTCACCATATTTTCTGGCATAAAAGCAGCGGGTTGAGTCCTTTTTGGAGCCCAGCCAGAAAACTTGCTTTCATTTTGGGGGACTGATGGAGCTGACCAGCTTGGAGGACGTTTCTAAGCCCTCCGATTCTATCCAATTCCTATCGGCATGCACCACAAAGGCATGGCTAGTTCAGTTGCAGTTTCTCCTGAAAGGACCAGTGTCCCGCTCTGGGCCTCCAGCAATCTCCTTAGCTAAAGCCGAGCGGGTGTGATCATTATCCTCTGACTTGTCACAGCTGGGGCACTTGCGCCAAAGAAGAATCCAAGTCACTCTTTTATGGAGGCCAGCAAATGGCCCTGCCTAGCAAGGCTTTGGTGGCAGGGGCTGTGGAGGGTGGATGGAGAGGGGGCGAGGGAGGGGGCAATTGCCAGGCTGCTTCTGGGAAGCTGAGGGAAGCTTGCCCTTGTCTGATGGAGCCGGTGCAGGTGGGCTTTGGAGGCTACAAAGTATCTGCCTTGCAGTGGGACTTGTTCCAGCTGCCCCCTCAGTTTGCTGGCCAGCGGGTAACATGCAGGCTGGGAAGGAAGCAAGATTGGGACTGAAGCAAGATTTGCTTTTCCTTAAGGACAGGCAGGAAAGCAGCAAAGCTGCCTGGCTTTTGTCATATCTGGGATCTAGGCGTTAAAACCAATGTGAAGGCCAGCAGTGTGCAAAGGTAATTCTGTTAGTGTTGCTTCCTTAGAGGAATGCCAGAGCCTTTTGGGACAACCACCGAGCTTCTCCAAGGGAGCTGGAAGAGGGATCTAGAAATTCTGCATGAATGTTTGTTAGAGAAATGCCCGTGTGCTGTCCCTGTGTGTGTGTGTGTGTGTGTGTGTGTGTGTGTGTGTCCCCATCAGTTGGCCTGAAAAACATCCTGTTTCTCCAAGTTTCAAGGGAGGAGTGATGAGGTGAGAGACCAGCTCAGAGGCCCAAAGGAGGGAAACCATGCAGTGACATTATTGGGCAGCAAAAGGAGATTTGAGAAAGGGGGCAGGATGAATGCCTCCACTTTGAGAGGAAGCTTTGGAGTTGGCTTTGCGCTGGACAACTTGCAAATTCCAGCTCCTCTCAGAGCTGGAGGAGAGCCAGTGGGAGGAGCCCTTCCGGCTCTCCAGGGCAGGAGATGAGGTCTGGGCCCTTGCACAGAGGCAGGCTCCTGTGCACCTGCAGCTGGAGGCACCTTGCAAAGAAGCACCGGGAAGAGCCAGGGCTGTCCCTGCACTGCTTTTGCCCGTCTCATCAGACGACTGAGGAGAAAAGGCCCAATGGGAAGCTTCTCAGAGCAAACTTGCAGCAGAAGAAGTACAAGGGGCAGAGGCGGCCCATGCCCCTTTCTGTCCCATGGCTCCCCTGGGCTTCTAGATGGAATGTTGGGCTGTGCCCATAGCAACTGTCGTTGTCTCCTGCTCCTGCGGCCCTTGCTGGAACACTGCTGGAGCAGCGCTGGAGCAGCAGCTGCAGGATCAGCTCCTGGGCTGTCCCTGACCAGCCGCCTTCTGCACTCAGCGCCAGACCCGGCCTCTGCACCGACATCCTGGTCTCCTCGTCTGCCTCCGGGCATCCCCAGAGCACTTGGGAACCCTCCAAGGTAAGAAAATCCCCGTTTGCCCTCAAAGCACTAGCACAAGGGCAGGAGGCTCCAGCTGGCTCTCCCACCAAGCACGACACACAGGCTGCGTGCTCACTTTCCCCAGACGAGCTTCCACGTGAAAGCAGGGTGCAGCTTCTGAAGGAATCGTCTTGCCTCCAGGGGAAACACAGACCTTTCCACAGAGGACCTAGAGAGGTGTCCCAGTGCAGTTGCAGATCCTCGTCCACGCATCACCTGATTAAACGTTCTTAGCACCCATTTCAGTCCTCAAACTATCTTGTGCTGACCCCAAAACAAATTGTTCCTGGCTGAGCAGGTCAGGGCTTCAGTGTCAACAAATCCCCTTATGCCCTGACTCTGCTCACACCCGCTCCAAAGCTTCAAACAGCACAATGATGGCACTTCTCCTCTGGCATCCCTGTCGTTCAGGGCATGGAAGCATTTGACTGGGCTTCTCCTCAAACACAGGCTTTCAACTTTAAAAACCATCTGGTATCAGCAATTCTTATCTACTTACCTAGTTTCATTGCTTCTAGATCCATTCTATTTTAAGATCTTTAGAGATTCTTTTTTCAGTGCATGTAGGGCTGGTTCTACCTCATGCTCAGGGGCGGCCGTCAAATGCCATCTCCTCAAGAGCACAATCACAGTAGCACAGAATTTTCTGCCTTGGAAGGGATTCTGAAAGATCACTGAGCCCAACTGCAGGGCCTGCCCGGGGCAGCCTCAACAATCACAGCCAGTGCCCAAGAGCAGTGTCCAAACACTTTTGGAGCTCAGTCAGCCTTGGTGCTGTGCCCCCTTCCCTGGGGAGGCTGTTGCAGTGCCCAAGCAGCCTCTGGCTGAAGAAGCTTTTCCTTCGATCCAACCTAAGCCTGCACTGGCACATCTCCCCTGCCATTCTCTTGGCTCTTCTCCGTGGCCCCGGGAGTGAAGAGAGTAGTGCATGGCCTTCTGCTTGCCCTCCTGAGGAAGCTGCTGACTGCTAGAGGGTCCTGCCTAGGACATTCCATGTCAAAAAGGCGGCAATGACAGCAAAGAGAAAGGAGCTGGGACACAGGAGCTCGGGCTTTGCAATGATGAGGATGAGAAGGAAGGCTACCGACACATCCTTGGCAGAAGGATTTTGAACTGGAGCATTGTTTTGATCTCTTTCAGGTGGAAAGGAGAGGCACAATGAAAAGGAAAGCAAGAGCCCAGATTCAGCCGTGAGTTTTGGCCTAGGGTTAAAGCACAGCAAACTGGAGGAATGGCGAGGAGGAGAACTGCTCTTTCAGAGTCAGGCTGGGATTGGTTCAAGCCTGTGGGTGCACAGCAAGGCTCTCTTGACCACTTGCCTTTCTCACCTCCACCTCCTTCTTCCTTTAGACGCATCAATGTTGGCAGCGACTTTCAGGCTGAGCTCCCAGAGCTGCAGAGCAGAGCACCAAGTGAGGATGAAGAGCCTGCAAGCCTGGTCTGGAAGCCCTGGGGGGAGGATGACTCTGACATGGAAAAACCTGACAGAGGTAGCTTTGCTTCAAGCTTTTCTTCCAGCCCTGAGCTACTTGGGTCTTGAAAAGGCTCCTTTTGCCTAAAAAGGCAGCGTTTTGAAGGCTCTGCTTCTCTCCTTGTCTTGCCCATCTTCCCATGTAGAAGTGTTAGAGACAGGAGAAAGAGCAAGCACCTTGCTCTCCAAATTGGTCAGGGCCGTTTGCCACTGGAAGAGCGGAGATTGGCCCCCACTTCTTCTTACAGAAGCTGCTTTGGAGGGAGAGCCAGCACTGCGTGGGCCCTTGCTTCAGCTGGCCCTGTCTTTGCTCTCCTTTTCATGCTCTCTCTCCAAGCTGCTGTCTTTAGCTGCCGGCCTTTCCTTCTGCCTTGCATGGCAAGCTTTGCCCTTGCTGGCCTCCAGGCTGACTTTCGGTGGGTTTTTTCTTGTGCTTGCAGTAAGAGAACTGTTGGACATGGCCAGCTCCCGTGGCATTCCCGGGGCAGCAGCTAACCTGGAGCGCGCCCTGCACTGCCTGCACCAGGCACGCGGCAGCGTTCCGGTAAGAAGCGGCTGTTTGGGCGCACAGAAGAGGGCACAGGGAATGCAGAAGGCCCGGGCACTGGGACAGCCTTTCCTGGCTGCTCTTGGAAGAAGGGTCTTAACAGGGAGCAGAGCACTTGCTGCCTGCTGGGTCTCCTCCAGCTGCGTCAGGGCTGAGCCCAAAGGGCTCCAGCAGGGAGAATCTCCCTCCTGGAGGCGGCGACGGCGGCGGAAGGTCCTGCTGCCTTGTAAATGGCCTGGAGATTTGGCTTCTCTAAGACATTTGGAGGGGAAATTCCCAGAAGCCTCAGTCAGCTGAGGCCATTCTGGCTGCAGGAGCAGCAAAATCCTCAGCTTGGTGAGCAAAAGGCCTCTCTTGGGGACCAGGATCAAAGGGTTGGGCAGCAAAAACTTCACCCACATGGGATAGAGTCGCTTGAATGTCTGGAGAGGCAAAGGAGCTGAAAGGCAGCACCTGTGATTTTTTGGCTCATTTTAAATGTGCTGGGGCGGCTAAAGCCTTTTCCCTCTTGATCTTGCAGGAGGCTCTGGAGATGCTGCTCTCAGAGGGGCCTGCAACAGCTCAAGGCCATCCCATGGCTGATTATCATTACACAGGTAAGCAAAGCAGAGCTTCTTGCGTCCCTGACAGATGCTGCCGTCCCCTTCATTCTTGTGGCAAGCGTTTCTGCTTCAAGAAATTGTGCTTAACACCAGCACAAGGTCTTGTCTCCTCTGCAGCTGGGGAAAGCACCAGCATCTAGTCCTTCAGCTTTACTTGTTTTCCAATCCTTCTCCCCGGGCAAGGCCTGCTCTTGTCTTCACGACCTTCTGAGGGAGCAGACACGTACACCCACGTGAATGACGGCCTGCGACCGTTTTCTTTCGGCAGCCAGTGGGATCTACTTGGTGTGGATCAAGGGATCCCTTTACTACCCGCTGCTTTTTATTGCCAGGCTCTGATAGATGGACACCTGAGGAGAAGGAGTCCTTCCAAAAGGCTTTCCACACCTACGGCAAGGATTTTCATCTCATCCAGAAGCAGGTAAAGCCACGGGACATTCTTTACCCGAGCAGATCAGCAGCAGGAAAGCTGGGTTATTTCTGGGAACAAGCACCGGGCTTCAGTCTCTCTCTTCTCAAGGAGCAAGTATCTTCAAGTAGTAACAAAAGGGGACATCAAAAGCCTGTGTCAAAAGGATGATCCTGCCTCTCCAGCCCTTTTCTCCAAGCTCTTTTGGAAGATGAAGCTTTATTCTGTCAGACTTGTGGCACAGGTCTGCTGCCGCTTCCACAAGACGCTGTGCTGGCACAACTGGAGTGAAGCGGGGAAAGAAGAACTGTGCTAGATGGATTTGTTGTTGATCTGTGCATTGCGTGTATTAGCACCTAGCATAAGACACGCTTTAAGACATTGCATGATGCCTCTCTTTCCCCATGTTGATTTCATTTTACACCCTACTCCATTTACTTCATGCTTTTACTTCCTAGTTCACTCCATAGTCTACTTTTTCCCCAGTGCACCCGACACCATTTTCGATTCCTTCTTTTTCTCTTCACAACAGATCCAGACTAAGACCGTGGCCCAGTGTGTGGAGTACTACTACTCCTGGAAAAAGGAGCATAAACTTGCCAGCACTCTTGCTCAGGTGAGGGGCAAGAAAATGGAGAGGTGCCAGGAAGGTCGAGAAACTGGGAGAAAAGCTGCTGGCGAGCCATGCCAGACGCCCCTTTGCCAGGATCACATCGTCCCATACGCTGGGAAAGGCACAGCAGATGCTGCCCGGGCCTTCCTTGTGCTGCTGCCCTGAAGTATGCAATTCTGGAGCCTAACTTTGACCCAAGAAAGCAGCACCGCCACCAAAATGGGCTTTGACTCTCTACAGATGGGCTTCTCAAGGGCTGGCACCCTCGCTGACTCCAATCAGACCCCAAATTCCCCACTGCTTGCTGACATCAGCAATCCGGGCTGCCTTTGTGGATATGCTGCAGATTTCCAGGGAGTTTTTCTAGCATGCCAGCATAGTCCCCAAGAAGGAGCTGCTGGTGCTGTGGCTCCCCTAAAACTTTCCTTACTGGCAAAGAGCAATTTGCTTCCCATCATGTGAGAGAGAGAGAGAGAGAGACAGGGAGGGAGATTATTTTGGGGACTAGAAAATGGCTAACCACGTGTCTACCCTAATTGGACGTAATTGAAATGCCATTGCCTAGACATTTGTGGAGGAAAAGCAGAGAGATGTTAGGCAGAAAGGTAGAAATAAGAAATGTAGAGCTCTAAATAGCCAGGTCTTTATCCCACCCCTTTGGCCTGTAGAAAAGAGGAGTATTTTCCTCCAAGCTCTGGCTTGGCAGCCCACCGCAGCCCATTGGCAAAGACAGCCGGTTTCTCAGCTCTTGAGGCTTTGGAAGGATTTGCTTAGGCCGATAGATTTTTGTGCTGGATGCTCTGATTTCCAGCTTTGTGAGAGGAAGGAAGCATTGATAAGGACTCTTTGATTTCCAGAGTGTGGGCAAAGCAAAGAGGAGCAAAAGCCCTCCCAGAAAGGAGAACGGGGAGCCAGGGAAGAGAAGCCGCAAGAGGGCTCGCAGCGCCGAGTGTCCCTGCTGCCAACCGCGCCAGCCGCCCCCTTCGGCGGGAGGCCCCTTTCCCTGCGGGCAGTGCAAACGGTGCGTAAGTTCCTCCTCTTTCTGCTCAAAGCTGCGCCTTTGGACTAAAAGGGGCTGACCCTTTTCAAAGGCACCGCAGGGGAAGCTGGGGGCACTTGCAGCATCGCCCCCGGCAGCCGTGCTCAAGCTTAACACCCACCTCAAACCCAAAGAGCTTAGGTAAAACCCAGCCTTCACAATGAAACCTTGCCGTGCCCCAACAAGACCCAGTTGATACAAGTAGGAATAGATCCATCAAAGCTTGGTTTGATGCTGCTGATCAAATTCAAAAGAGGATGCAGCAAAAGGAGGAAGACATTTCAAGGCATTGAAAGTAGAACCATCAGACTCATGGTGCTGATCCATTGACAAATGTGCCACTGCCCGAAAAGACAGAAATTCATACTCAAACGGAGATCTCGGCACTTGCTTTCATGGTGTGTACTAGCGTCAGCAATGGATGGTTTGTTTCCTATCTTGCAGGGTGTTTGAAAGCATGAAGGAAAGGAACAAACACAGCAGAAGACATCGGCCTCGGAAGGAAGCAGAGCCTCTCCCCAAGAAGAAAAGACTCTGAAGTTAGACAAGCCTGCAGGTTGTCCAGGGCTAGCAAGAGTTAGGTGTCAATAGGACTAGATAGGAATAGGACTGTTTTTTAAGCTTTTAGGGTAGTTGAATCTTCTACATAGTTAGTGATAGGACATGATAGGAATCTCCTCAATTTAGTAGTTAAGATCCATTAGTATTATTGGAGATTCATCTGTTTGATTAGATTTCTCAATAAATTTCAAAGGTTGGGTGTTGTCTATGCTCTGCCTTTTGTCATTTTGCCTTTGTGGAGAGCCAATGGGTCTTTATCATTTAACCAAACTTTGTTCCATTTTGTCTGTTTGTCTGTATGAAATCACTCCAGCAATGTTTGTTCCATTTGCCTGGTGTTGCAAAGACGGCACTTGCCCTGAGAGAAGAAGCTGGGCAGGCGCCACCTCCCCCAGGCCCAGCCCCTTGCTCAGCTGGCAGGACTAAGTGAGGTGTGTCTCCTTTACTGCCAGTGACGTAATGCTGGGGCTTCAGCCTTTGATTCCTCAACATCTCAGCTGGGAGTGGAAAGGGAGGCTTTGTTTAGTTCACTGAATTGCATCTAGATGAGTGGTCTGGGCTCACCATATTTTCTGGCATAAAAGCAGCGGGTTGAGTCCTTTTTGGAGCCCAGCCAGAAAACTTGCTTTCATTTTGGGGGACTGATGGAGCTGACCAGCTTGGAGGACGTTTCTAAGCCCTCCGATTCTATCCAATTCCTATCGGCATGCACCACAAAGGCATGGCTAGTTCAGTTGCAGTTTCTCCTGAAAGGACCAGTGTCCCGCTCTGGGCCTCCAGCAATCTCCTTAGCTAAAGCCGAGCGGGTGTGATCATTATCCTCTGACTTGTCACAGCTGGGGCACTTGCGCCAAAGAAGAATCCAAGTCACTCTTTTATGGAGGCCAGCAAATGGCCCTGCCTAGCAAGGCTTTGGTGGCAGGGGCTGTGGAGGGTGGATGGAGAGGGGGCGAGGGAGGGGGCAATTGCCAGGCTGCTTCTGGGAAGCTGAGGGAAGCTTGCCCTTGTCTGATGGAGCCGGTGCAGGTGGGCTTTGGAGGCTACAAAGTATCTGCCTTGCAGTGGGACTTGTTCCAGCTGCCCCCTCAGTTTGCTGGCCAGCGGGTAACAGGCAGGCTGGGAAGGAAGCAAGATTGGGACTGAAGCAAGATTTGCTTTTCCTTAAGGACAGGCAGGAAAGCAGCAAAGCTGCCTGGCTTTTGTCATATCTGGGATCTAGGCGTTAAAACCAATGTGAAGGCCAGCAGTGTGCAAAGGTAATTCTGTTAGTGTTGCTTCCTTAGAGGAATGCCAGAGCCTTTTGGGACAACCACCGAGCTTCTCCAAGGGAGCTGGAAGAGGGATCTAGAAATTCTGCATGAATGTTTGTTAGAGAAATGCCCGTGTGCTGTCCCTGTGTGTGTGTGTGTGTGTGTGTGTGTGTGTGTGTGTCCCCATCAGTTGGCCTGAAAAACATCCTGTTTCTCCAAGTTTCAAGGGAGGAGTGATGAGGTGAGAGACCAGCTCAGAGGCCCAAAGGAGGGAAACCATGCAGTGACATTATTGGGCAGCAAAAGGAGATTTGAGAAAGGGGGCAGGATGAATGCCTCCACTTTGAGAGGAAGCTTTGGAGTTGGCTTTGCGCTGGACAACTTGCAAATTCCAGCTCCTCTCAGAGCTGGAGGAGAGCCAGTGGGAGGAGCCCTTCCGGCTCTCCAGGGCAGGAGATGAGGTCTGGGCCCTTGCACAGAGGCAGGCTCCTGTGCACCTGCAGCTGGAGGCACCTTGCAAAGAAGCACCGGGAAGAGCCAGGGCTGTCCCTGCACTGCTTTTGCCCGTCTCATCAGACGACTGAGGAGAAAAGGCCCAATGGGAAGCTTCTCAGAGCAAACTTGCAGCAGAAGAAGTACAAGGGGCAGAGGCGGCCCATGCCCCTTTCTGTCCCATGGCTCCCCTGGGCTTCTAGATGGAATGTTGGGCTGTGCCCATAGCAACTGTCGTTGTCTCCTGCTCCTGCGGCCCTTGCTGGAACACTGCTGGAGCAGCGCTGGAGCAGCAGCTGCAGGATCAGCTCCTGGGCTGTCCCTGACCAGCCGCCTTCTGCACTCAGCGCCAGACCCGGCCTCTGCACCGACATCCTGGTCTCCTCGTCTGCCTCCGGGCATCCCCAGAGCACTTGGGAACCCTCCAAGGTAAGAAAATCCCCGTTTGCCCTCAAAGCACTAGCACAAGGGCAGGAGGCTCCAGCTGGCTCTCCCACCAAGCACGACACACAGGCTGCGTGCTCACTTTCCCCAGACGAGCTTCCACGTGAAAGCAGGGTGCAGCTTCTGAAGGAATCGTCTTGCCTCCAGGGGAAACACAGACCTTTCCACAGAGGACCTAGAGAGGTGTCCCAGTGCAGTTGCAGATCCTCGTCCACGCATCACCTGATTAAACGTTCTTAGCACCCATTTCAGTCCTCAAACTATCTTGTGCTGACCCCAAAACAAATTGTTCCTGGCTGAGCAGGTCAGGGCTTCAGTGTCAACAAATCCCCTTATGCCCTGACTCTGCTCACACCCGCTCCAAAGCTTCAAACAGCACAATGATGGCACTTCTCCTCTGGCATCCCTGTCGTTCAGGGCATGGAAGCATTTGACTGGGCTTCTCCTCAAACACAGGCTTTCAACTTTAAAAACCATCTGGTATCAGCAATTCTTATCTACTTACCTAGTTTCATTGCTTCTAGATCCATTCTATTTTAAGATCTTTAGAGATTCTTTTTTCAGTGCATGTAGGGCTGGTTCTACCTCATGCTCAGGGGCGGCCGTCAAATGCCATCTCCTCAAGAGCACAATCACAGTAGCACAGAATTTTCTGCCTTGGAAGGGATTCTGAAAGATCACTGAGCCCAACTCCAGGGCCTGCCCGGGGCAGCCTCAACAATCACAGCCAGTGCCCAAGAGCAGTGTCCAAACACTTTTGGAGCTCAGTCAGCCTTGGTGCTGTGCCCCCTTCCCTGGGGAGGCTGTTGCAGTGCCCAAGCAGCCTCTGGCTGAAGAAGCTTTTCCTTCGATCCAACCTAAGCCTGCACTGGCACATCTCCCCTGCCATTCTCTTGGCTCTTCTCCGTGGCCCCGGGAGTGAAGAGAGTAGTGCATGGCCTTCTGCTTGCCCTCCTGAGGAAGCTGCTGACTGCTAGAGGGTCCTGCCTAGGACATTCCATGTCAAAAAGGCGGCAATGACAGCAAAGAGAAAGGAGCTGGGACACAGGAGCTCGGGCTTTGCAATGATGAGGATGAGAAGGAAGGCTACCGACACATCCTTGGCAGAAGGATTTTGAACTGGAGCATTGTTTTGATCTCTTTCAGGTGGAAAGGAGAGGCACAATGAAAAGGAAAGCAAGAGCCCAGATTCAGCCGTGAGTTTTGGCCTAGGGTTAAAGCACAGCAAACTGGAGGAATGGCGAGGAGGAGAACTGCTCTTTCAGAGTCAGGCTGGGATTGGTTCAAGCCTGTGGGTGCACAGCAAGGCTCTCTTGACCACTTGCCTTTCTCACCTCCACCTCCTTCTTCCTTTAGACGCATCAATGTTGGCAGCGACTTTCAGGCTGAGCTCCCAGAGCTGCAGAGCAGAGCACCAAGTGAGGATGAAGAGCCTGCAAGCCTGGTCTGGAAGCCCTGGGGGGAGGATGACTCTGACATGGAAAAACCTGACAGAGGTAGCTTTGCTTCAAGCTTTTCTTCCAGCCCTGAGCTACTTGGGTCTTGAAAAGGCTCCTTTTGCCTAAAAAGGCAGCGTTTTGAAGGCTCTGCTTCTCTCCTTGTCTTGCCCATCTTCCCATGTAGAAGTGTTAGAGACAGGAGAAAGAGCAAGCACCTTGCTCTCCAAATTGGTCAGGGCCGTTTGCCACTGGAAGAGCGGAGATTGGCCCCCACTTCTTCTTACAGAAGCTGCTTTGGAGGGAGAGCCAGCACTGCGTGGGCCCTTGCTTCAGCTGGCCCTGTCTTTGCTCTCCTTTTCATGCTCTCTCTCCAAGCTGCTGTCTTTAGCTGCCGGCCTTTCCTTCTGCCTTGCATGGCAAGCTTTGCCCTTGCTGGCCTCCAGGCTGACTTTCGGTGGGTTTTTTCTTGTGCTTGCAGTAAGAGAACTGTTGGACATGGCCAGCTCCCGTGGCATTCCCGGGGCAGCAGCTAACCTGGAGCGCGCCCTGCACTGCCTGCACCAGGCACGCGGCAGCGTTCCGGTAAGAAGCGGCTGTTTGGGCGCACAGAAGAGGGCACAGGGAATGCAGAAGGCCCGGGCACTGGGACAGCCTTTCCTGGCTGCTCTTGGAAGAAGGGTCTTAACAGGGAGCAGAGCACTTGCTGCCTGCTGGGTCTCCTCCAGCTGCGTCAGGGCTGAGCCCAAAGGGCTCCAGCAGGGAGAATCTCCCTCCTGGAGGCGGCGACGGCGGCGGAAGGTCCTGCTGCCTTGTAAATGGCCTGGAGATTTGGCTTCTCTAAGACATTTGGAGGGGAAATTCCCAGAAGCCTCAGTCAGCTGAGGCCATTCTGGCTGCAGGAGCAGCAAAATCCTCAGCTTGGTGAGCAAAAGGCCTCTCTTGGGGACCAGGATCAAAGGGTTGGGCAGCAAAAACTTCACCCACATGGGATAGAGTCGCTTGAATGTCTGGAGAGGCAAAGGAGCTGAAAGGCAGCACCTGTGATTTTTTGGCTCATTTTAAATGTGCTGGGGCGGCTAAAGTCTTTTCCCTCTTGATCTTGCAGGAGGCTCTGGAGATGCTGCTCTCAGAGGGGCCTGCAACAGCTCAAGGCCATCCCATGGCTGATTATCATTACACAGGTAAGCAAAGCAGAGCTTCTTGCGTCCCTGACAGATGCTGCCGTCCCCTTCATTCTTGTGGCAAGCGTTTCTGCTTCAAGAAATTGTGCTTAACACCAGCACAAGGTCTTGTCTCCTCTGCAGCTGGGGAAAGCACCAGCATCTAGTCCTTCAGCTTTACTTGTTTTCCAATCCTTCTCCCCGGGCAAGGCCTGCTCTTGTCTTCACGACCTTCTGAGGGAGCAGACACGTACACCCACGTGAATGACGGCCTGCGACCGTTTTCTTTCGGCAGCCAGTGGGATCTACTTGGTGTGGATCAAGGGATCCCTTTACTACCCGCTGCTTTTTATTGCCAGGCTCTGATAGATGGACACCTGAGGAGAAGGAGTCCTTCCAAAAGGCTTTCCACACCTACGGCAAGGATTTTCATCTCATCCAGAAGCAGGTAAAGCCACGGGACATTCTTTACCCGAGCAGATCAGCAGCAGGAAAGCTTGGTTATTTCTGGGAACAAGCACCGGGCTTCAGTCTCTCTCTTCTCAAGGAGCAAGTATCTTCAAGTAGTAACAAAAGGGGACATCAAAAGCCTGTGTCAAAAGGATGATCCTGCCTCTCCAGCCCTTTTCTCCAAGCTCTTTTGGAAGATGAAGCTTTATTCTGTCAGACTTGTGGCACAGGTCTGCTGCCGCTTCCACAAGACGCTGTGCTGGCACAACTGGAGTGAAGCGGGGAAAGAAGAACTGTGCTAGATGGATTTGTTGTTGATCTGTGCATTGCGTGTATTAGCACCTAGCATCAGACACGCTTTAAGACATTGCATGATGCCTCTCTTTCCCCATGTTGATTTCATTTTACACCCTACTCCATTTACTTCATGCTTTTACTTCCTAGTTCACTCCATAGTCTACTTTTTCCCCAGTGCACCCGACACCATTTTCGATTCCTTCTTTTTCTCTTCACAACAGATCCAGACTAAGACCGTGGCCCAGTGTGTGGAGTACTACTACTCCTGGAAAAAGGAGCATAAACTTGCCAGCACTCTTGCTCAGGTGAGGGGCAAGAAAATGGAGAGGTGCCAGGAAGGTCGAGAAACTGGGAGAAAAGCTGCTGGCGAGCCATGCCAGACGCCCCTTTGCCAGGATCACATCGTCCCATACGCTGGGAAAGGCACAGCAGATGCTGCCCGGGCCTTCCTTGTGCTGCTGCCCTGAAGTATGCAATTCTGGAGCCTAACTTTGACCCAAGAAAGCAGCACCGCCACCAAAATGGGCTTTGACTCTCTACAGATGGGCTTCTCAAGGGCTGGCACCCTCGCTGACTCCAATCAGACCCCAAATTCCCCACTGCTTGCTGACATCAGCAATCCGGGCTGCCTTTGTGGATATGCTGCAGATTTTCAGGGAGTTTTTCTAGCATGCCAGCATAGTCCCCAAGAAGGAGCTGCTGGTGCTGTGGCTCCCCTAAAACTTTCCTTACTGGCAAAGAGCAATTTGCTTCCCATCATGTGAGAGAGAGAGAGAGAGAGACAGGGAGGGAGATTATTTTGGGGACTAGAAAATGGCTAACCACGTGTCTACCCTAATTGGACTGAATTGAAATGCCATTGCCTAGACATTTGTGGAGGAAAAGCAGAGAGATGTTAGGCAGAAAGGTAGAAATAAGAAATGTAGAGCTCTAAATAGCCAGGTCTTTATCCCGCCCCTTTGGCCTGTAGAAAAGAGGAGTATTTTCCTCCAAGCTCTGGCTTGGCAGCCCACCGCAGCCCATTGGCAAAGACAGCCGGTTTCTCAGCTCTTGAGGCTTTGGAAGGATTTGCTTAGGCCGATAGATTTTTGTGCTGGATGCTCTGATTTCCAGCTTTGTGAGAGGAAGGAAGCATTGATAAGGACTCTTTGATTTCCAGAGTGTGGGCAAAGCAAAGAGGAGCAAAAGCCCTCCCAGAAAGGAGAACGGGGAGCCAGGGAAGAGAAGCCGCAAGAGGGCTCGCAGCGCCGAGTGTCCCTGCTGCCAACCGCGCCAGCCGCCCCCTTCGGCGGGAGGCCCCTTTCCCTGCGGGCAGTGCAAACGGTGCGTAAGTTCCTCCTCTTTCTGCTCAAAGCTGCGCCTTTGGACTAAAAGGGGCTGACCCTTTTCAAAGGCACCGCAGGGGAAGCTGGGGGCACTTGCAGCATCGCCCCCGGCAGCCGTGCTCAAGCTTAACACCCACCTCAAACCCAAAGAGCTTAGGTAAAACCCAGCCTTCACAATGAAACCTTGCCGTGCCCCAACAAGACCCAGTTGATACAAGTAGGAATAGATCCATCAAAGCTTGGTTTGATGCTGCTGATCAAATTCAAAAGAGGATGCAGCAAAAGGAGGAAGACATTTCAAGGCATTGAAAGTAGAACCATCAGACTCATGGTGCTGATCCATTGACAAATGTGCCACTGCCCGAAAAGACAGAAATTCATACTCAAACGGAGATCTCGGCACTTGCTTTCATGGTGTGTACTAGCGTCAGCAATGGATGGTTTGTTTCCTATCTTGCAGGGTGTTTGAAAGCATGAAGGAAAGGAACAAACACAGCAGAAGACATCGGCCTCGGAAGGAAGCAGAGCCTCTCCCCAAGAAGAAAAGACTCTGAAGTTAGACAAGCCTGCAGGTTGTCCAGGGCTAGCAAGAGTTAGGTGTCAATAGGACTAGATAGGAATAGGACTGTTTTTTAAGCTTTTAGGGTAGTTGAATCTTCTACATAGTTAGTGATAGGACATGATAGGAATCTCCTCAATTTAGTAGTTAAGATCCATTAGTATTATTGGAGATTCATCTGTTTGATTAGATTTCTCAATAAATTTCAAAGGTTGGGTGTTGTCTATGCTCTGCCTTTTGTCATTTTGCCTTTGTGGAGAGCCAATGGGTCTTTATCATTTAACCAAACTTTGTTCCATTTTGTCTGTTTGTCTGTATGAAATCACTCCAGCAATGTTTGTTCCATTTGCCTGGTGTTGCAAAGACGGCACTTGCCCTGAGAGAAGAAGCTGGGCAGGCGCCACCTCCCCCAGGCCCAGCCCCTTGCTCAGCTGGCAGGACTAAGTGAGGTGTGTCTCCTTTACTGCCAGTGACGTAATGCTGGGGCTTCAGCCTTTGATTCCTCAACATCTCAGCTGGGAGTGGAAAGGGAGGCTTTGTTTAGTTCACTGAATTGCATCTAGATGAGTGGTCTGGGCTCACCATATTTTCTGGCATAAAAGCAGCGGGTTGAGTCCTTTTTGGAGCCCAGCCAGAAAACTTGCTTTCATTTTGGGGGACTGATGGAGCTGACCAGCTTGGAGGACGTTTCTAAGCCCTCCGATTCTATCCAATTCCTATCGGCATGCACCACAAAGGCATGGCTAGTTCAGTTGCAGTTTCTCCTGAAAGGACCAGTGTCCCGCTCTGGGCCTCCAGCAATCTCCTTAGCTAAAGCCGAGCGGGTGTGATCATTATCCTCTGACTTGTCACAGCTGGGGCACTTGCGCCAAAGAAGAATCCAAGTCACTCTTTTATGGAGGCCAGCAAATGGCCCTGCCTAGCAAGGCTTTGGTGGCAGGGGCTGTGGAGGGTGGATGGAGAGGGGGCGAGGGAGGGGGCAATTGCCAGGCTGCTTCTGGGAAGCTGAGGGAAGCTTGCCCTTGTCTGATGGAGCCGGTGCAGGTGGGCTTTGGAGGCTACAAAGTATCTGCCTTGCAGTGGGACTTGTTCCAGCTGCCCCCTCAGTTTGCTGGCCAGCGGGTAACATGCAGGCTGGGAAGGAAGCAAGATTGGGACTGAAGCAAGATTTGCTTTTCCTTAAGGACAGGCAGGAAAGCAGCAAAGCTGCCTGGCTTTTGTCATATCTGGGATCTAGGCGTTAAAACCAATGTGAAGGCCAGCAGTGTGCAAAGGTAATTCTGTTAGTGTTGCTTCCTTAGAGGAATGCCAGAGCCTTTTGGGACAACCACCGAGCTTCTCCAAGGGAGCTGGAAGAGGGATCTAGAAATTCTGCATGAATGTTTGTTAGAGAAATGCCCGTGTGCTGTCCCTGTGTGTGTGTGTGTGTGTGTGTGTGTGTGTGTGTGTGTGTCCCCATCAGTTGGCCTGAAAAACATCCTGTTTCTCCAAGTTTCAAGGGAGGAGTGATGAGGTGAGAGACCAGCTCAGAGGCCCAAAGGAGGGAAACCATGCAGTGACATTATTGGGCAGCAAAAGGAGATTTGAGAAAGGGGGCAGGATGAATGCCTCCACTTTGAGAGGAAGCTTTGGAGTTGGCTTTGCGCTGGACAACTTGCAAATTCCAGCTCCTCTCAGAGCTGGAGGAGAGCCAGTGGGAGGAGCCCTTCCGGCTCTCCAGGGCAGGAGATGAGGTCTGGGCCCTTGCACAGAGGCAGGCTCCTGTGCACCTGCAGCTGGAGGCACCTTGCAAAGAAGCACCGGGAAGAGCCAGGGCTGTCCCTGCACTGCTTTTGCCCGTCTCATCAGACGACTGAGGAGAAAAGGCCCAATGGGAAGCTTCTCAGAGCAAACTTGCAGCAGAAGAAGTACAAGGGGCAGAGGCGGCCCATGCCCCTTTCTGTCCCATGGCTCCCCTGGGCTTCTAGATGGAATGTTGGGCTGTGCCCATAGCAACTGTCGTTGTCTCCTGCTCCTGCGGCCCTTGCTGGAACACTGCTGGAGCAGCGCTGGAGCAGCAGCTGCAGGATCAGCTCCTGGGCTGTCCCTGACCAGCCGCCTTCTGCACTCAGCGCCAGACCCGGCCTCTGCACCGACATCCTGGTCTCCTCGTCTGCCTCCGGGCATCCCCAGAGCACTTGGGAACCCTCCAAGGTAAGAAAATCCCCGTTTGCCCTCAAAGCACTAGCACAAGGGCAGGAGGCTCCAGCTGGCTCTCCCACCAAGCACGACACACAGGCTGCGTGCTCACTTTCCCCAGACGAGCTTCCACGTGAAAGCAGGGTGCAGCTTCTGAAGGAATCGTCTTGCCTCCAGGGGAAACACAGACCTTTCCACAGAGGACCTAGAGAGGTGTCCCAGTGCAGTTGCAGATCCTCGTCCACGCATCACCTGATTAAACGTTCTTAGCACCCATTTCAGTCCTCAAACTATCTTGTGCTGACCCCAAAACAAATTGTTCCTGGCTGAGCAGGTCAGGGCTTCAGTGTCAACAAATCTCCTTATGCCCTGACTCTGCTCACACCCGCTCCAAAGCTTCAAACAGCACAATGATGGCACTTCTCCTCTGGCATCCCTGTCGTTCAGGGCATGGAAGCATTTGACTGGGCTTCTCCTCAAACACAGGCTTTCAACTTTAAAAACCATCTGGTATCAGCAATTCTTATCTACTTACCTAGTTTCATTGCTTCTAGATCCATTCTATTTTAAGATCTTTAGAGATTCTTTTTTCAGTGCATGTAGGGCTGGTTCTACCTCATGCTCAGGGGCGGCCGTCAAATGCCATCTCCTCAAGAGCACAATCACAGTAGCACAGAATTTTCTGCCTTGGAAGGGATTCTGAAAGATCACTGAGCCCAACTCCAGGGCCTGCCCGGGGCAGCCTCAACAATCACAGCCAGTGCCCAAGAGCAGTGTCCAAACACTTTTGGAGCTCAGTCAGCCTTGGTGCTGTGCCCCCTTCCCTGGGGAGGCTGTTGCAGTGCCCAAGCAGCCTCTGGCTGAAGAAGCTTTTCCTTCGATCCAACCTAAGCCTGCACTGGCACATCTCCCCTGCCATTCTCTTGGCTCTTCTCCGTGGCCCCGGGAGTGAAGAGAGTAGTGCATGGCCTTCTGCTTGCCCTCCTGAGGAAGCTGCTGACTGCTAGAGGGTCCTGCCTAGGACATTCCATGTCAAAAAGGCGGCAATGACAGCAAAGAGAAAGGAGCTGGGACACAGGAGCTCGGGCTTTGCAATGATGAGGATGAGAAGGAAGGCTACCGACACATCCTTGGCAGAAGGATTTTGAACTGGAGCATTGTTTTGATCTCTTTCAGGTGGAAAGGAGAGGCACAATGAAAAGGAAAGCAAGAGCCCAGATTCAGCCGTGAGTTTTGGCCTAGGGTTAAAGCACAGCAAACTGGAGGAATGGCGAGGAGGAGAACTGCTCTTTCAGAGTCAGGCTGGGATTGGTTCAAGCCTGTGGGTGCACAGCAAGGCTCTCTTGACCACTTGCCTTTCTCACCTCCACCTCCTTCTTCCTTTAGACGCATCAATGTTGGCAGCGACTTTCAGGCTGAGCTCCCAGAGCTGCAGAGCAGAGCACCAAGTGAGGATGAAGAGCCTGCAAGCCTGGTCTGGAAGCCCTGGGGGGAGGATGACTCTGACATGGAAAAACCTGACAGAGGTAGCTTTGCTTCAAGCTTTTCTTCCAGCCCTGAGCTACTTGGGTCTTGAAAAGGCTCCTTTTGCCTAAAAAGGCAGCGTTTTGAAGGCTCTGCTTCTCTCCTTGTCTTGCCCATCTTCCCATGTAGAAGTGTTAGAGACAGGAGAAAGAGCAAGCACCTTGCTCTCCAAATTGGTCAGGGCCGTTTGCCACTGGAAGAGCGGAGATTGGCCCCCACTTCTTCTTACAGAAGCTGCTTTGGAGGGAGAGCCAGCACTGCGTGGGCCCTTGCTTCAGCTGGCCCTGTCTTTGCTCTCCTTTTCATGCTCTCTCTCCAAGCTGCTGTCTTTAGCTGCCGGCCTTTCCTTCTGCCTTGCATGGCAAGCTTTGCCCTTGCTGGCCTCCAGGCTGACTTTCGGTGGGTTTTTTCTTGTGCTTGCAGTAAGAGAACTGTTGGACATGGCCAGCTCCCGTGGCATTCCCGGGGCAGCAGCTAACCTGGAGCGCGCCCTGCACTGCCTGCACCAGGCACGCGGCAGCGTTCCGGTAAGAAGCGGCTGTTTGGGCGCACAGAAGAGGGCACAGGGAATGCAGAAGGCCCGGGCACTGGGACAGCCTTTCCTGGCTGCTCTTGGAAGAAGGGTCTTAACAGGGAGCAGAGCACTTGCTGCCTGCTGGGTCTCCTCCAGCTGCGTCAGGGCTGAGCCCAAAGGGCTCCAGCAGGGAGAATCTCCCTCCTGGAGGCGGCGACGGCGGCGGAAGGTCCTGCTGCCTTGTAAATGGCCTGGAGATTTGGCTTCTCTAAGACATTTGGAGGGGAAATTCCCAGAAGCCTCAGTCAGCTGAGGCCATTCTGGCTGCAGGAGCAGCAAAATCCTCAGCTTGGTGAGCAAAAGGCCTCTCTTGGGGACCAGGATCAAAGGGTTGGGCAGCAAAAACTTCACCCACATGGGATAGAGTCGCTTGAATGTCTGGAGAGGCAAAGGAGCTGAAAGGCAGCACCTGTGATTTTTTGGCTCATTTTAAATGTGCTGGGGCGGCTAAAGTCTTTTCCCTCTTGATCTTGCAGGAGGCTCTGGAGATGCTGCTCTCAGAGGGGCCTGCAACAGCTCAAGGCCATCCCATGGCTGATTATCATTACACAGGTAAGCAAAGCAGAGCTTCTTGCGTCCCTGACAGATGCTGCCGTCCCCTTCATTCTTGTGGCAAGCGTTTCTGCTTCAAGAAATTGTGCTTAACACCAGCACAAGGTCTTGTCTCCTCTGCAGCTGGGGAAAGCACCAGCATCTAGTCCTTCAGCTTTACTTGTTTTCCAATCCTTCTCCCCGGGCAAGGCCTGCTCTTGTCTTCACGACCTTCTGAGGGAGCAGACACGTACACCCACGTGAATGACGGCCTGCGACCGTTTTCTTTCGGCAGCCAGTGGGATCTACTTGGTGTGGATCAAGGGATCCCTTTACTACCCGCTGCTTTTTATTGCCAGGCTCTGATAGATGGACACCTGAGGAGAAGGAGTCCTTCCAAAAGGCTTTCCACACCTACGGCAAGGATTTTCATCTCATCCAGAAGCAGGTAAAGCCACGGGACATTCTTTACCCGAGCAGATCAGCAGCAGGAAAGCTTGGTTATTTCTGGGAACAAGCACCGGGCTTCAGTCTCTCTCTTCTCAAGGAGCAAGTATCTTCAAGTAGTAACAAAAGGGGACATCAAAAGCCTGTGTCAAAAGGATGATCCTGCCTCTCCAGCCCTTTTCTCCAAGCTCTTTTGGAAGATGAAGCTTTATTCTGTCAGACTTGTGGCACAGGTCTGCTGCCGCTTCCACAAGACGCTGTGCTGGCACAACTGGAGTGAAGCGGGGAAAGAAGAACTGTGCTAGATGGATTTGTTGTTGATCTGTGCATTGCGTGTATTAGCACCTAGCATCAGACACGCTTTAAGACATTGCATGATGCCTCTCTTTCCCCATGTTGATTTCATTTTACACCCTACTCCATTTACTTCATGCTTTTACTTCCTAGTTCACTCCATAGTCTACTTTTTCCCCAGTGCACCCGACACCATTTTCGATTCCTTCTTTTTCTCTTCACAACAGATCCAGACTAAGACCGTGGCCCAGTGTGTGGAGTACTACTACTCCTGGAAAAAGGAGCATAAACTTGCCAGCACTCTTGCTCAGGTGAGGGGCAAGAAAATGGAGAGGTGCCAGGAAGGTCGAGAAACTGGGAGAAAAGCTGCTGGCGAGCCATGCCAGACGCCCCTTTGCCAGGATCACATCGTCCCATACGCTGGGAAAGGCACAGCAGATGCTGCCCGGGCCTTCCTTGTGCTGCTGCCCTGAAGTATGCAATTCTGGAGCCTAACTTTGACCCAAGAAAGCAGCACCGCCACCAAAATGGGCTTTGACTCTCTACAGATGGGCTTCTCAAGGGCTGGCACCCTCGCTGACTCCAATCAGACCCCAAATTCCCCACTGCTTGCTGACATCAGCAATCCGGGCTGCCTTTGTGGATATGCTGCAGATTTTCAGGGAGTTTTTCTAGCATGCCAGCATAGTCCCCAAGAAGGAGCTGCTGGTGCTGTGGCTCCCCTAAAACTTTCCTTACTGGCAAAGAGCAATTTGCTTCCCATCATGTGAGAGAGAGAGAGAGAGAGACAGGGAGGGAGATTATTTTGGGGACTAGAAAATGGCTAACCACGTGTCTACCCTAATTGGACTGAATTGAAATGCCATTGCCTAGACATTTGTGGAGGAAAAGCAGAGAGATGTTAGGCAGAAAGGTAGAAATAAGAAATGTAGAGCTCTAAATAGCCAGGTCTTTATCCCGCCCCTTTGGCCTGTAGAAAAGAGGAGTATTTTCCTCCAAGCTCTGGCTTGGCAGCCCACCGCAGCCCATTGGCAAAGACAGCCGGTTTCTCAGCTCTTGAGGCTTTGGAAGGATTTGCTTAGGCCGATAGATTTTTGTGCTGGATGCTCTGATTTCCAGCTTTGTGAGAGGAAGGAAGCATTGATAAGGACTCTTTGATTTCCAGAGTGTGGGCAAAGCAAAGAGGAGCAAAAGCCCTCCCAGAAAGGAGAACGGGGAGCCAGGGAAGAGAAGCCGCAAGAGGGCTCGCAGCGCCGAGTGTCCCTGCTGCCAACCGCGCCAGCCGCCCCCTTCGGCGGGAGGCCCCTTTCCCTGCGGGCAGTGCAAACGGTGCGTAAGTTCCTCCTCTTTCTGCTCAAAGCTGCGCCTTTGGACTAAAAGGGGCTGACCCTTTTCAAAGGCACCGCAGGGGAAGCTGGGGGCACTTGCAGCATCGCCCCCGGCAGCCGTGCTCAAGCTTAACACCCACCTCAAACCCAAAGAGCTTAGGTAAAACCCAGCCTTCACAATGAAACCTTGCCGTGCCCCAACAAGACCCAGTTGATACAAGTAGGAATAGATCCATCAAAGCTTGGTTTGATGCTGCTGATCAAATTCAAAAGAGGATGCAGCAAAAGGAGGAAGACATTTCAAGGCATTGAAAGTAGAACCATCAGACTCATGGTGCTGATCCATTGACAAATGTGCCACTGCCCGAAAAGACAGAAATTCATACTCAAACGGAGATCTCGGCACTTGCTTTCATGGTGTGTACTAGCGTCAGCAATGGATGGTTTGTTTCCTATCTTGCAGGGTGTTTGAAAGCATGAAGGAAAGGAACAAACACAGCAGAAGACATCGGCCTCGGAAGGAAGCAGAGCCTCTCCCCAAGAAGAAAAGACTCTGAAGTTAGACAAGCCTGCAGGTTGTCCAGGGCTAGCAAGAGTTAGGTGTCAATAGGACTAGATAGGAATAGGACTGTTTTTTAAGCTTTTAGGGTAGTTGAATCTTCTACATAGTTAGTGATAGGACATGATAGGAATCTCCTCAATTTAGTAGTTAAGATCCATTAGTATTATTGGAGATTCATCTGTTTGATTAGATTTCTCAATAAATTTCAAAGGTTGGGTGTTGTCTATGCTCTGCCTTTTGTCATTTTGCCTTTGTGGAGAGCCAATGGGTCTTTATCATTTAACCAAACTTTGTTCCATTTTGTCTGTTTGTCTGTATGAAATCACTCCAGCAATGTTTGTTCCATTTGCCTGGTGTTGCAAAGACGGCACTTGCCCTGAGAGAAGAAGCTGGGCAGGCGCCACCTCCCCCAGGCCCAGCCCCTTGCTCAGCTGGCAGGACTAAGTGAGGTGTGTCTCCTTTACTGCCAGTGACGTAATGCTGGGGCTTCAGCCTTTGATTCCTCAACATCTCAGCTGGGAGTGGAAAGGGAGGCTTTGTTTAGTTCACTGAATTGCATCTAGATGAGTGGTCTGGGCTCACCATATTTTCTGGCATAAAAGCAGCGGGTTGAGTCCTTTTTGGAGCCCAGCCAGAAAACTTGCTTTCATTTTGGGGGACTGATGGAGCTGACCACCTTGGAGGACGTTTCTAAGCCCTCCGATTCTATCCAATTCCTATCGGCATGCACCACAAAGGCATGGCTAGTTCAGTTTCAGTTTCTCCTGAAAGGACCAGTGTCCCGCTCTGGGCCTCCAGCAATCTCCTTAGCTAAAGCCGAGCGGGTGTGATCATTATCCTCTGACTTGTCACAGCTGGGGCACTTGCGCCAAAGAAGAATCCAAGTCACTCTTTTATGGAGGCCAGCAAATGGCCCTGCCTAGCAAGGCTTTGGTGGCAGGGGCTGTGGAGGGTGGATGGAGAGGGGGCGAGGGAGGGGGCAATTGCCAGGCTGCTTCTGGGAAGCCGAGGGAAGCTTGCCCTTGTCTGATGGAGCCGGTGCAGGTGGGCTTTGGAGGCTACAAAGTATCTGCCTTGCAGTGGGACTTGTTCCAGCTGCCCCCTCAGTTTGCTGGCCAGCGGGTAACATGCAGGCTGGGAAGGAAGCAAGATTGGGACTGAAGCAAGATTTGCTTTTCCTTAAGGACAGGCAGGAAAGCAGCAAAGCTGCCTGGCTTTTGTCATATCTGGGATCTAGGCGTTAAAACCAATGTGAAGGCCAGCAGTGTGCAAAGGTAATTCTGTTAGTGTTGCTTCCTTAGAGGAATGCCAGAGCCTTTTGGGACAACCACCGAGCTTCTCCAAGGGAGCTGGAAGAGGGATCTAGAAATTCTGCATGAATGTTTGTTAGAGAAATGCCCGTGTGCTGTCCCTGTGTGTGTGTGTGTGTGTGTGTCCCCATCAGTTGGCCTGAAAAACATCCTGTTTCTCCAAGTTTCAAGGGAGGAGTGATGAGGTGAGAGACCAGCTCAGAGGCCCAAAGGAGGGAAACCATGCAGTGACATTATTGGGCAGCAAAAGGAGATTTGAGAAAGGGGGCAGGATGAATGCCTCCACTTTGAGAGGAAGCTTTGGAGTTGGCTTTGTGCTGGACAACTTGCAAATTCCAGCTCCTCTCAGAGCTGGAGGAGAGCCAGTGGGAGGAGCCCTTCCGGCTCTCCAGGGCAGGAGATGAGGTCTGGGCCCTTGCACAGAGGCAGGCTCCTGTGCACCTGCAGCTGGAGGCACCTTGCAGAGAAGCACCGGGAAGAGCCAGGGCTGTCCCTGCACTGCTTTTGCCCGTCTCATCAGACGACTGAGGAGAAAAGGCCCAATGGGAAGCTTCTCAGAGCAAACTTGCAGCAGAAGAAGTACAAGGGGCAGAGGCGGCCCATGCCCCTTTCTGTCCCATGGCTCCCCTGGGCTTCTAGATGGAATGTTGGGCTGTGCCCATAGCAACTGTCGTTGTCTCCTGCTCCTGCGGCCCTTGCTGGAACACTGCTGGAGCAGCGCTGGAGCAGCAGCTGCAGGATCAGCTCCTGGGCTGTCCCTGACCAGCCGCCTTCTGCACTCAGCGCCAGACCCGGCCTCTGCACCGACATCCTGGTCTCCTCGTCTGCCTCCGGGCATCCCCAGAGCACTTGGGAACCCTCCAAGGTAAGAAAATCCCCGTTTGCCCTCAAAGCACTAGCACAAGGGCAGGAGGCTCCAGCTGGCTCTCCCACCAAGCACGACACACAGGCTGCGTGCTCACTTTCCCCAGACGAGCTTCCACGTGAAAGCAGGGTGCAGCTTCTGAAGGAATCGTCTTGCCTCCAGGGGAAACACAGACCTTTCCACAGAGGACCTAGAGAGGTGTCCCAGTGCAGTTGCAGATCCTCGTCCACGCATCACCTGATTAAACGTTCTTAGCACCCATTTCAGTCCTCAAACTATCTTGTGCTGACCCCAAAACAAATTGTTCCTGGCTGAGCAGGTCAGGGCTTCAGTGCCAACAAATCCCCTTATGCCCTGACTCTGCTCACACCCGCTCCAAAGCTTCAAACAGCACAATGATGGCACTTCTCCTCTGGCATCCCTGTCGTTCAGGGCATGGAAGCATTTGACTGGGCTTCTCCTCAAACACAGGCTTTCAACTTTAAAAACCATCTGGTATCAGCAATTCTTATCTACTTACCTAGTTTCATTGCTTCTAGATCCATTCTATTTTAAGATCTTTAGAGATTCTTTTTTCAGTGCATGTAGGGCTGGTTCTACCTCATGCTCAGGGGCGGCCGTCAAATGCCATCTCCTCAAGAGCACAATCACAGTAGCACAGAATTTTCTGCCTTGGAAGGGATTCTGAAAGATCACTGAGCCCAACTGCAGGGCCTGCCCGGGGCAGCCTCAACAATCACAGCCAGTGCCCAAGAGCAGTGTCCAAACACTTTTGGAGCTCAGTCAGCCTTGGTGCTGTGCCCCCTTCCCTGGGGAGGCTGTTGCAGTGCCCAAGCAGCCTCTGGCTGAAGAAGCTTTTCCTTCGATCCAACCTAAGCCTGCACTGGCACATCTCCCCTGCCATTCTCTTGGCTCTTCTCAGTGGCCCCGGGAGTGAAGAGAGTAGTGCATGGCCTTCTGCTTGCCCTCCTGAGGAAGCTGCTGACTGCTAGAGGGTCCTGCCTAGGACATTCCATGTCAAAAAGGCGGCAATGACAGCAAAGAGAAAGGAGCTGGGACACAGGAGCTCGGGCTTTGCAATGATGAGGATGAGAAGGAAGGCTACCGACACATCCTTGGCAGAAGGATTTTGAACTGGAGCATTGTTTTGATCTCTTTCAGGTGGAAAGGAGAGGCACAATGAAAAGGAAAGCAAGAGCCCAGATTCAGCCGTGAGTTTTGGCCTAGGGTTAAAGCACAGCAAACTGGAGGAATGGCGAGGAGGAGAACTGCTCTTTCAGAGTCAGGCTGGGATTGGTTCAAGCCTGTGGGTGCACAGCAAGGCTCTCTTGACCACTTGCCTTTCTCACCTCCACCTCCTTCTTCCTTTAGACGCATCAATGTTGGCAGCGACTTTCAGGCTGAGCTCCCAGAGCTGCAGAGCAGAGCACCAAGTGAGGATGAAGAGCCTGCAAGCCTGGTCTGGAAGCCCTGGGGGGAGGATGACTCTGACATGGAAAAACCTGACAGAGGTAGCTTTGCTTCAAGCTTTTCTTCCAGCCCTGAGCTACTTGGGTCTTGAAAAGGCTCCTTTTGCCTAAAAAGGCAGCGTTTTGAAGGCTCTGCTTCTCTCCTTGTCTTGCCCATCTTCCCATGTAGAAGTGTTAGAGACAGGAGAAAGAGCAAGCACCTTGCTCTCCAAATTGGTCAGGGCCGTTTGCCACTGGAAGAGCGGAGATTGGCCCCCACTTCTTCTTACAGAAGCTGCTTTGGAGGGAGAGCCAGCACTGCGTGGGCCCTTGCTTCAGCTGGCCCTGTCTTTGCTCTCCTTTTCATGCTCTCTCTCCAAGCTGCTGTCTTTAGCTGCCGGCCTTTCCTTCTGCCTTGCATGGCAAGCTTTGCCCTTGCTGGCCTCCAGGCTGACTTTCGGTGGGTTTTTTCTTGTGCTTGCAGTAAGAGAACTGTTGGACATGGCCAGCTCCCGTGGCATTCCCGGGGCAGCAGCTAACCTGGAGCGCGCCCTGCACTGCCTGCACCAGGCACGCGGCAGCGTTCCGGTAAGAAGCGGCTGTTTGGGCGCACAGAAGAGGGCACAGGGAATGCAGAAGGCCCGGGCACTGGGACAGCCTTTCCTGGCTGCTCTTGGAAGAAGGGTCTTAACAGGGAGCAGAGCACTTGCTGCCTGCTGGGTCTCCTCCAGCTGCGTCAGGGCTGAGCCCAAAGGGCTCCAGCAGGGAGAATCTCCCTCCTGGAGGCGGCGACGGCGGCGGAAGGTCCTGCTGCCTTGTAAATGGCCTGGAGATTTGGCTTCTCTAAGACATTTGGAGGGGAAATTCCCAGAAGCCTCAGTCAGCTGAGGCCATTCTGGCTGCAGGAGCAGCAAAATCCTCAGCTTGGTGAGCAAAAGGCCTCTCTTGGGGACCAGGATCAAAGGGTTGGGCAGCAAAAACTTCACCCACATGGGATAGAGTCGCTTGAATGTCTGGAGAGGCAAAGGAGCTGAAAGGCAGCACCTGTGATTTTTTGGCTCATTTTAAATGTGCTGGGGCGGCTAAAGCCTTTTCCCTCTTGATCTTGCAGGAGGCTCTGGAGATGCTGCTCTCAGAGGGGCCTGCAACAGCTCAAGGCCATCCCATGGCTGATTATCATTACACAGGTAAGCAAAGCAGAGCTTCTTGCGTCCCTGACAGATGCTGCCGTCCCCTTCATTGTTGTGGCAAGCGTTTCTGCTTCAAGAAATTGTGCTTAACACCAGCACAAGGTCTTGTCTCCTCTGCAGCTGGGGAAAGCACCAGCATCTAGTCCTTCAGCTTTACTTGTTTTCCAATCCTTCTCCCCGGGCAAGGCCTGCTCTTGTCTTCACGACCTTCTGAGGGAGCAGACACGTACACCCACGTGAATGACGGCCTGCGACCGTTTTCTTTCGGCAGCCAGTGGGATCTACTTGGTGTGGATCAAGGGATCCCTTTACTACCCGCTGCTTTTTATTGCCAGGCTCTGATAGATGGACACCTGAGGAGAAGGAGTCCTTCCAAAAGGCTTTCCACACCTACGGCAAGGATTTTCATCTCATCCAGAAGCAGGTAAAGCCACGGGACATTCTTTACCCGAGCAGATCAGCAGCAGGAAAGCTGGGTTATTTCTGGGAACAAGCACCGGGCTTCAGTCTCTCTCTTCTCAAGGAGCAAGTATCTTCAAGTAGTAACAAAAGGGGACATCAAAAGCCTGTGTCAAAAGGATGATCCTGCCTCTCCAGCCCTTTTCTCCAAGCTCTTTTGGAAGATGAAGCTTTATTCTGTCAGACTTGTGGCACAGGTCTGCTGCCGCTTCCACAAGACGCTGTGCTGGCACAACTGCAGTGAAGCGGGGAAAGAAGAACTGTGCTAGATGCATTTGTTGTTGATCTGTGCATTGCGTGTATTAGCACCTAGCATAAGACACGCTTTAAGACATTGCATGATGCCTCTCTTTCCCCATGTTGATTTCATTTTACACCCTACTCCATTTACTTCATGCTTTTACTTCCTAGTTCACTCCATAGTCTACTTTTTCCCCAGTGCACCCGACACCATTTTCGATTCCTTCTTTTTCTCTTCACAACAGATCCAGACTAAGACCGTGGCCCAGTGTGTGGAGTACTACTACTCCTGGAAAAAGGAGCATAAACTTGCCAGCACTCTTGCTCAGGTGAGGGGCAAGAAAATGGAGAGGTGCCAGGAAGGTCGAGAAACTGGGAGAAAAGCTGCTGGCGAGCCATGCCAGACGCCCCTTTGCCAGGATCACATCGTCCCATACGCTGGGAAAGGCACAGCAGATGCTGCCCGGGCCTTCCTTGTGCTGCTGCCCTGAAGTATGCAATTCTGGAGCCTAACTTTGACCCAAGAAAGCAGCACCGCCACCAAAATGGGCTTTGACTCTCTACAGATGGGCTTCTCAAGGGCTGGCACCCTCGCTGACTCCAATCAGACCCCAAATTCCCCACTGCTTGCTGACATCAGCAATCCGGGCTGCCTTTGTGGATATGCTGCAGATTTTCAGGGAGTTTTTCTAGCATGCCAGCATAGTCCCCAAGAAGGAGCTGCTGGTGCTGTGGCTCCCCTAAAACTTTCCTTACTGGCAAAGAGCAATTTGCTTCCCATCATGTGAGAGAGAGAGAGAGAGAGACAGGGAGGGAGATTATTTTGGGGACTAGAAAATGGCTAACCACGTGTCTACCCTAATTGGACTGAATTGAAATGCCATTGCCTAGACATTTGTGGAGGAAAAGCAGAGAGATGTTAGGCAGAAAGGTAGAAATAAGAAATGTAGAGCTCTAAATAGCCAGGTCTTTATCCCACCCCTTTGGCCTGTAGAAAAGAGGAGTATTTTCCTCCAAGCTCTGGCTTGGCAGCCCACCGCAGCCCATTGGCAAAGACAGCCGGTTTCTCAGCTCTTGAGGCTTTGGAAGGAT
Source organism: Agelaius phoeniceus (assembly GCF_051311805.1). Classification (NCBI taxonomy): domain Eukaryota; kingdom Metazoa; phylum Chordata; class Aves; order Passeriformes; family Icteridae; genus Agelaius; species Agelaius phoeniceus. Next base: position 26,788,214 of record NC_135303.1, on the reverse strand, counting down.
TTGCTTAGGCCGATAGATTTTTGTGCTGGATGCTCTGATTTCCAGCTTTGTGAGAGGAAGGAAGCATTGATAAGGACTCTTTGATTTCCAGAGTGTGGGCAAAGCAAAGAGGAGCAAAAGCCCTCCCAGAAAGGAGAACGGGGAGCCAGGGAAGAGAAGCCGCAAGAGGGCTCGCAGCGCCGAGTGTCCCTGCTGCCAACCGCGCCAGCCGCCCCCTTCGGCGGGAGGCCCCTTTCCCTGCGGGCAGTGCAAACGGTGCGTAAGTTCCTCCTCTTTCTGCTCAAAGCTGCGCCTTTGGACTAAAACGGGCTGACCCTTTTCAAAGGCACCGCAGGGGAAGCTGGGGGGGCACTTGCAGCATCGCCCCCGGCAGCCGTGCTCAAGCTTAACACCCACCTCAAACCCAAAGAGCTTAGGTAAAACCCAGCCTTCACAATGAAACCTTGCCGTGCCCCAACAAGACCCAGTTGATACAAGTAGGAATAGATCCATCAAAGCTTGGTTTGATGCTGCTGATCAAATTCAAAAGAGGATGCAGCAAAAGGAGGAAGACATTTCAAGGCATTGAAAGTAGAACCATCAGACTCATGGTGCTGATCCATTGACAAATGTGCCACTGCCCGAAAAGACAGAAATTCATACTCAAACGGAGATCTCGGCACTTGCTTTCATGGTGTGTACTAGCGTCAGCAATGGACGGTTTGTTTCCTATCTTGCAGGGTGTTTGAAAGCATGAAGGAAAGGAACAAACACAGCAGAAGACATCGGCCTCGGAAGGAAGCAGAGCCTCTCCCCAAGAAGAAAAGACTCTGAAGTTAGACAAGCCTGCAGGTTGTCCAGGGCTAGCAAGAGTTAGGTGTCAATAGGACTAGATAGGAATAGGACTGTTTTTTAAGCTTTTAGGGTAGTTGAATCTTCTACATAGTTAGTGATAGGACATGATAGGAATCTCCTCAATTTAGTAGTTAAGATCCATTAGTATTATTGGAGATTCATCTGTTTGATTAGATTTCTCAATAAATTTCAAAGGTTGGGTGTTGTCTATGCTCTGCCTTTTGTCATTTTGCCTTTGTGGAGAGCCAATGGGTCTTTATCATTAAACCAAAGTTTGTTCCATTTTGTCTTTTTGTCTGTCTAAAAACACTCCGGCAATGTTTGTTCCATTTGCCTGGTGTTGCAAAGACGGCACTTGCCCTGAGAGAAGAAGCTGGGCAGGCGCCACCTCCCCCAGGCCCAGCCCCTTGCTCAGCTGGCAGGACTAAGTGAGGTGTGTCTCCTTTACTGCCAGTGACGTAATGCTGGGGCTTCAGCCTTTGATTCCTCAACATCTCAGCTGGGAGTGGAAAGGGAGGCTTTGTTTAGTTCACTGAATTGCATCTAGATGAGTGGTCTGGTCTCCCCATATTTTCTGGCATAAAAGCAGCGGGTTGAGTCCTTTTTGGAGCCCAGCCAGAAAACTTTCTTTCATTTTGGGGGACTGATGGAGCTGACCACCTTGGAGGACGTTTCTAAGCCCTCCGATTCTATCCAATTCCTATCGGCATGCACCACAAAGGCATGGCTAGTTCAGTTGCAGTTTCTCCTGAAAGGACCAGTGTCCCGCTCTGGGCCTCCAGCAATCTCCTTAGCTAAAGCCGAGCGGGTGTGATCATTATCCTCTGACTTGTCACAGCTGGGGCACTTGCGCCAAAGAAGAATCCAAGTCACTCTTTTATTGAGGCCAGCAAATGGCCCTGCCTAGCAAGGCTTTGGTGGCAGGGGCTGTGGAGGGTGGATGGAGAGGGGGCGAGGGAGGGGGCAATTGCCAGGCTGCTTCTGGGAAGCCGAGGGAAGCTTGCCCTTGTCTGATGGAGCCGGTGCAGGTGGGCTTTGGAGGTTACAAAGTATCTGCCTTGCAGTGGGACTTGTTCCAGCTGCCCCCTCAGTTTGCTGGCCAGCGGGTAACATGCAGGCTGGGAAGGAAGCAAGATTGGGACTGAAGCAAGATTTGCTTTTCTTTAAGGACAGGCAGGAAAGCAGCAAAGCTGCCTGGCTTTTGTCATATCTGGGATCTAGGCGTTAAAAGCAATGTGAAGGCCGGCAGTGTGCAAAGGTAATTCTGTTAGTGTTGCTTCCTTAGAGGAATGCCAGAGCCTTTTGGGACAACCACCGAGCTTCTCCAAGGGAGCTGGAAGAGGGATCTAGAAATTCTGCCTGAATGTTTGCTAGAGAAATGCCCGTGTGCTGTCCCTGGGTGTGTGTGTGTGTGTGTGTGTGTGTGTCCCCATCAGTTGGCCTGAAAAACATCCTGTTTCTCCAAGTTTCAAGGGAGGAGTGATGAGGTGAGAGACCAGCTCAGAGGCCCAAAGGAGGGAAACCATGCAGTGACATTATTGGGCAGCAAAAGAAGACTTGAGAAAGGGGGCAGGATGAATGCCTCCACTTTGAGAGGAAGCTTTGGAGTTGGCTTTGCGCTGGACAACTTGCAAATTCCAGCTCCTCTCAGAGCTGGAGGAGAGCCAGTGGGAGGAGCCCTTCCGGCTCTCCAGGGCAGGAGATGAGGTCTGGGCCCTTGCACAGAGGCAGGCTCCTGTGCACCTGCAGCTGGAGGCACCTTGCAGAGAAGCACCGGGAAGAGCCAGGGCTGTCCCTGCACTGCTTTTGCCCGTCTCATCAGACGACTGAGGAGAAAAGGCCCAATGGGAAGCTTCTCAGAGCAAACTTGCAGCAGAAGAAGTACAAGGGGCAGAGGCGGCCCATGCCCCTTTCTGTCCCATGGCTCCCCCGGGGGTTCTAGATGGAATGTTGGGCTGTGCCCATAGCAACTGTCGTTGTCTCCTGCTCCTGCGGCCCTTGCTGGAACGCTGCTGGAGCAGCGCTGGAGCAGCAGCTGCAGGATCAGCTCCTGGGCTGTCCCTGACCAGCCGCCTTCTGCACTCAGCGCCAGACCCGGCCTCTGCACCGACATCCCGGTCTCCTCGTCTGCCTCCGGGCATCCCCAGAGCACTTGGGAACCCTCCAAGGTAAGAAAATCCCCGTTTGCCCTCAAAGCACTAGCACAAGGGCAGGAGGCTCCAGCTGCCTCTCCCACCAAGCACGACACACAGGCTGCGTGCTCACTTTCCCCAGACGAGCTTCCACGTGAAAGCAGGGTGCAGCTTCTGAAGGAATCGTCTTGCCTCCAGGGGAAACACAGACCTTTCCACAGAGGACCTAGAGAGGGGTCCCAGTGCAGTTGCAGATCCTCGTCCACGCATCACCTGATTAAACGTTCTTAGCACCCATTTCAGTCCTCAAACTATCTTGTGCTGACCCCAAAACAAATTGTTCCTGGCTGAGCAGGTCAGGGCTTCAGTGTCAACAAATCCCCTTATGCCCTGACTCTGCTCACACCCGCTCCAAAGCTTCAAACAGCACAATGATGGCACTTCTCCTCTGGCATCCCTGTCGTTCAGGGCATGGAAGCATTTGACTGGGCTTCTCCTCAAACACAGGCTTTCAACTTTAAAAACCATCTGGTATCAGCAATTCTTATCTACTTACCTAGTTTCATCGCTTCTAGATCCATTCTATTTTAAGATCTTTAGAGATTCTTTTTTCAGTGCATGTAGGGCTGGTTCTACCTCATGCTCAGGGGCGGCCGTCAAATGCCATCTCCTCAAGAGCACAATCACAGTAGCACAGAATTTTCTGCCTTGGAAGGGATTCTGAAAGATCACTGAGCCCAACTCCAGGGCCTGCCCGGGGCAGCCTCAACAATCACAGCCAGTGCCCAAGAGCAGTGTCCAAACACTTTTGGAGCTCAGTCAGCCTTGGTGCTGTGCCCCCTTCCCTGGGGAGGCTGTTGCAGTGCCCAAGCAGCCTCTGGCTGAAGAAGCTTTTCCTTCGATCCAACCTAAGCCTGCACTGGCACATCTCCCCTGCCATTCTCTTGGCTCTTCTCCGTGGCCCCGGGAGTGAAGAGAGTAGTGCATGGCCTTCTGCTTGCCCTCCTGAGGAAGCTGCTGACTGCTAGAGGGTCCTGCCTAGGACATTCCATGTCAAAAAGGCGGCAATGACAGCAAAGAGAAAGGAGCTGGGACACAGGAGCTCGGGCTTTGCAATGATGAGGATGAGAAGGAAGGCTACCGACACATCCTTGGCAGAAGGATTTTGAACTGGAGCATTGTTTTGATCTCTTTCAGGTGGAAAGGAGAGGCACAATGAAAAGGAAAGCAAGAGCCCAGATTCAGCCGTGAGTTTTGGCCTAGGGTTAAAGCACAGCAAACTGGAGGAATGGCGAGGAGGAGAACTGCTCTTTCAGAGTCAGGCTGGGATTGGTTCAAGCCTGTGGGTGCACAGCAAGGCTCTCTTGACCACTTGCCTTTCTCACCTCCACCTCCTTCTTCCTTTAGACGCATCAATGTTGGCAGCGACTTTCAGGCTGAGCTCCCAGAGCTGCAGAGCAGAGCACCAAGTGAGGATGAAGAGCCTGCAAGCCTGGTCTGGAAGCCCTGGGGGGAGGATGACTCTGACATGGAAAAACCTGACAGAGGTAGCTTTGCTTCAAGCTTTTCTTCCAGCCCTGAGCTACTTGGGTCTTGAAAAGGCTCCTTTTGCCTAAAAAGGCAGCGTTTTGAAGGCTCTGCTTCTCTCCTTGTCTTGCCCATCTTCCCATGTAGAAGTGTTAGAGACAGGAGAAAGAGCAAGCACCTTGCTCTCCAAATTGGTCAGGGCCGTTTGCCACTGGAAGAGCGGAGATTGGCCCCCACTTCTTCTTACAGAAGCTGCTTTGGAGGGAGAGCCAGCACTGCGTGGGCCCTTGCTTCAGCTGGCCCTGTCTTTGCTCTCCTTTTCATGCTCTCTCTCCAAGCTGCTGTCTTTAGCTGCCGGCCTTTCCTTCTGCCTTGCATGGCAAGCTTTGCCCTTGCTGGCCTCCAGGCTGACTTTCGGTGGGTTTTTTCTTGTGCTTGCAGTAAGAGAACTGTTGGACATGGCCAGCTCCCGTGGCATTCCCGGGGCAGCAGCTAACCTGGAGCGCGCCCTGCACTGCCTGCACCAGGCACGCGGCAGCGTTCCGGTAAGAAGCGGCTGTTTGGGCGCAGAGGAGAGGGCACAGGGAATGCAGAAGGCCCGGGCACTGGGACAGCCTTTCCTGGCTGCTCTTGGAAGAAGGGTCTTAACAGGGAGCAGAGCACTTGCTGCCTGCTGGGTCTCCTCCAGCTGCGTCAGGGCTGAGCCCAAAGGGCTCCAGCAGGGAGAATCTCCCTCCTGGAGGCGGCGACGGCGGCGGAAGGTCCTGCTGCCTTGTAAATGGCCTGGAGATTTGGCTTCTCTAAGACATTTGGAGGGGAAATTCCCAGAAGCCTCAGTCAGCTGAGGCCATTCTGGCTGCAGGAGCAGCAAAATCCTCAGCTTGGTGAGCAAAAGGCCTCTCTTGGGGACCAGGATCAAAGGGTTGGGCAGCAAAAACTTCACCCACATGGGATAGAGTCGCTTGAATGTCTGGAGAGGCAAAGGAGCTGAAAGGCAGCACCTGTGATTTTTTGGCTCATTTTAAATGTGCTGGGGCGGCTAAAGCCTTTTCCCTCTTGATCTTGCAGGAGGCTCTGGAGATGCTGCTCTCAGAGGGGCCTGCAACACCTCAAGGCCATCCCATGGCTGATTATCATTACACAGGTAAGCAAAGCAGAGCTTCTTGCGTCCCTGACAGATGCTGCCGTCCCCTTCATTCTTGTGGCAAGCGTTTCTGCTTCAAGAAATTGTGCTTAACACCAGCACAAGGTCTTGTCTCCTCTGCAGCTGGGGAAAGCACCAGCATCTAGTCCTTCAGCTTTACTTGTTTTCCAATCCTTCTCCCCGGGCAAGGCCTGCTCTTGTCTTCACGACCTTCTGAGGGAGCAGACACGTACACCCACGTGAATGACGGCCTGCGACCGTTTTCTTTCGGCAGCCAGTGGGATCTACTTGGTGTGGATCAAGGGATCCCTTTACTACCCGCTGCTTTTTATTGCCAGGCTCTGATAGATGGACACCTGAGGAGAAGGAGTCCTTCCAAAAGGCTTTCCACACCTACGGCAAGGATTTTCATCTCATCCAGAAGCAGGTAAAGCCACGGGACATTCTTTACCCGAGCAGATCAGCAGCAGGAAAGCTGGGTTATTTCTGGGAACAAGCACTGGGCTTCAGTCTCTCTCTTCTCAAGTACCAAGTATCTTCAAGTAGTAACAAAAGGGGACGTCAAAAGCCTGTGTCAAAAGGATGATCCTGCCTCTCCAGCCCTTTTCAACCAAGCTCTTTTGGAAGATGAAGCTTTATTCTGTCAGACTTGTGGCACAGGTCTGCTGCTGCTTCCACAAGACGCTGTGCTGGCACAACTGGAGTGAAGCGGGGAAAGAAGAACTGTGCTAGATGGATTTGTTGTTGATCTGTGCATTGCGTGTATTAGCACCTAGCATAAGACACGCTTTAAGACATTGCATGATGTCTCTCTTTCCCCATGTTGATTTCATTTTACACCCTACTCCATTTACTTCATGCTTTTACTTCCTAGTTCACTCCATAGTCTACTTTTTCCCCAGTGCACCCGACACCATTTTCGATTCCTTCTTTTTCTCTTCACAACAGATCCAGACTAAGACCGTGGCCCAGTGTGTGGAGTACTACTACTCCTGGAAAAAGGAGCATAAACTTGCCAGCACTCTTGCTCAGGTGAGGGGCAAGAAAATGGAGAGGTGCCAGGAAGGTCGAGAAACTGGGAGAAAAGCTGCTGGCGAGCCATGCCAGACGCCCCTTTGCCAGGATCACATCGTCCCATACGCTGGGAAAGGCACAGCAGATGCTGCCCGGGCCTTCCTTGTGCTGCTGCCCTGAAGTATGCAATTCTGGAGCCTAACTTTGACCCAAGAAAGCAGCACCGCCACCAAAATGGGCTTTGACTCTCTACAGATGGGCTTCTCAAGGGCTGGCACCCTCGCTGACTCCAATCAGACCCCAAATTCCCCACTGCTTGCTGACATCAGCAATCCGGGCTGCCTTTGTGGATATGCTGCAGATTTTCAGGGAGTTTTTCTAGCATGCCAGCATAGTCCCCAAGAAGGAGCTGCTGGTGCTGTGGCTCCCCTAAAACTTTCCTTACTGGCAAAGAGCAATTTGCTTCCCATCATGTGAGAGAGAGAGAGAGAGAGACAGGGAGGGAGATTATTTTGGGGACTAGAAAATGGCTAACCACGTGTCTACCCTAATTGGACTGAATTGAAATGCCATTGCCTAGACATTTGTGGAGGAAAAGCAGAGAGAAATAGATGTTAGGCAGAAAGGTAGAAATAAGAAATGTAGAGCTCCAAATAGCCAGGTATTTATCCCGCCCCTTTGGCCTGTAGAAAAGAGGAGTATTTTCCTCCAAGCTCTGGCTTGGCAGCCCACCGCAGCCCATTGGCAAAGACAGCCGGTTTCTCAGCTCTTGAGGCTTTGGAAGGATTTGCTTAGGCCGATAGATTTTTGTGCTGGATGCTCTGATGTCCAGCTTTGTGAGAGGAAGGAAGCATTGATAAGGACTCTTTGATTTCCAGAGTGTGGGCAAAGCAAAGAGGAGCAAAAGCCCTCCCAGAAAGGAGAACGGGGAGCCAGGGAAGAGAAGCCGCAAGAGGGCTCGCAGCGCCGAGTGTCCCTGCTGCCAACCGCGCCAGCCGCCCCCTTTGGCGGGAGGCCCCTTTCCCTGCGGGCAGTGCAAACGGTGCGTAAGTTCCTCCTCTTTCTGCTCAAAGCTGCGCCTTTGGACTAAAAGGGGCTGACCCTTTTCAAAGGCACCGCAGGGGAAGCTGGGGGCACTTGCAGCATCGCCCCCGGCAGCCGTGCTCAAGCTTAACACCCACCTCAAACCCAAAGAGCTTAGGTAAAACCCAGCCTTCACAATGAAACCTTGCCGTGCCCCAACAAGACCCAGTTGATACAAGTAGGAATAGATCCATCAAAGCTTGGTTTGATGCTGCTGATCAAATTCAAAAGAGGATGCAGCAAAAGGAGGAAGACATTTCAAGGCATTGAAAGTAGAACCATCAGACTCATGGTGCTGATCCATTGACAAATGTGCCACTGCCCGAAAAGACAGAAATTCATACTCAAACGGAGATCTCGGCACTTGCTTTCATGGTGTGTACTAGCGTCAGCAATGGACGGTTTGTTTCCTATCTTGCAGGGTGTTTGAAAGCATGAAGGAAAGGAACAAACACAGCAGAAGACATCGGCCTCGGAAGGAAGCAGAGCCTCTCCCCAAGAAGAAAAGACTCTGAAGTTAGACAAGCCTGCAGGTTGTCCAGGGCTAGCAAGAGTTAGGTGTCAATAGGACTAGATAGGAATAGGACTGTTTTTTAAGCTTTTAGGGTAGTTGAATCTTCTACATAGTTAGTGATAGGACATGATAGGAATCTCCTCAATTTAGTAGTTAAGATCCATTAGTATTATTGGAGATTCATCTGTTTGATTAGATTTCTCAATAAATTTCAAAGGTTGGGTGTTGTCTATGCTCTGCCTTTTGTCATTTTGCCTTTGTGGAGAGCCAATGGGTCTTTATCATTAAACCAAAGTTTGTTCCATTTTGTCTTTTTGTCTGTCTAAAAACACTCCGGCAATGTTTGTTCCATTTGCCTGGTGTTGCAAAGACGGCACTTGCCCTGAGAGAAGAAGCTGGGCAGGCGCCACCTCCCCCAGGCCCAGCCCCTTGCTCAGCTGGCAGGACTAAGTGAGGTGTGTCTCCTTTACTGCCAGTGACGTAATGCTGGGGCTTCAGCCTTTGATTCCTCAACATCTCAGCTGGGAGTGGAAAGGGAGGCTTTGTTTAGTTCACTGAATTGCATCTAGATGAGTGGTCTGGTCTCCCCATATTTTCTGGCATAAAAGCAGCAGGTTGAGTCCTTTTTGGAGCCCAGCCAGAAAACTTTCTTTCATTTTGGGGGACTGATGGAGCTGACCAGCTTGGAGGACGTTTCTAAGCCCTCCGATTCTATCCAATTCCTATCGGCATGCACCACAAAGGCATGGCTAGTTCAGTTGCAGTTTCTCCTGAAAGGACCAGTGTCCCGCTCTGGGCCTCCAGCAATCTCCTTAGCTAAAGCCGAGCGGGTGTGATCATTATCCTCTGACTTGTCACAGCTGGGGCACTTGCGCCAAAGAAGAATCCAAGTCACTCTTTTATTGAGGCCAGCAAATGGCCCTGCCTAGCAAGGCTTTGGTGGCAGGGGCTGTGGAGGGTGGATGGAGAGGGGGCGAGGGAGGGGGCAATTGCCAGGCTGCTTCTGGGAAGCCGAGGGAAGCTTGCCCTTGTCTGATGGAGCCGGTGCAGGTGGGCTTTGGAGGTTACAAAGTATCTGCCTTGCAGTGGGACTTGTTCCAGCTGCCCCCTCAGTTTGCTGGCCAGCGGGTAACATGCAGGCTGGGAAGGAAGCAAGATTGGGACTGAAGCAAGATTTGCTTTTCTTTAAGGACAGGCAGGAAAGCAGCAAAGCTGCCTGGCTTTTGTCATATCTGGGATCTAGGCGTTAAAAGCAATGTGAAGGCCGGCAGTGTGCAAAGGTAATTCTGTTAGTGTTGCTTCCTTAGAGGAATGCCAGAGCCTTTTGGGACAACCACCGAGCTTCTCCAAGGGAGCTGGAAGAGGGATCTAGAAATTCTGCCTGAATGTTTGCTAGAGAAATGCCCGTGTGCTGTCCCTGGGGGTGTGTGTGTGTGTGTGTGTGTGTGTCCCCATCAGTTGGCCTGAAAAACATCCTGTTTCTCCAAGTTTCAAGGGAGGAGTGATGAGGTGAGAGACCAGCTCAGAGGCCCAAAGGAGGGAAACCATGCAGTGACATTATTGGGCAGCAAAAGAAGACTTGAGAAAGGGGGCAGGATGAATGCCTCCACTTTGAGAGGAAGCTTTGGAGTTGGCTTTGCGCTGGACAACTTGCAAATTCCAGCTCCTCTCAGAGCTGGAGGAGAGCCAGTGGGAGGAGCCCTTCCGGCTCTCCAGGGCAGGAGATGAGGTCTGGGCCCTTGCACAGAGGCAGGCTCCTGTGCACCTGCAGCTGGAGGCACCTTGCAGAGAAGCACCGGGAAGAGCCAGGGCTGTCCCTGCACTGCTTTTGCCCGTCTCATCAGACGACTGAGGAGAAAAGGCCCAATGGGAAGCTTCTCAGAGCAAACTTGCAGCAGAAGAAGTAGAAGGGGCAGAGGCGGCCCATGCCCCTTTCTGTCCCATGGCTCCCCCGGGGGTTCTAGATGGAATGTTGGGCTGTGCCCATAGCAACTGTCGTTGTCTCCTGCTCCTGCGGCCCTTGCTGGAACACTGCTGGAGCAGCGCTGGAGCAGCAGCTGCAGGATCAGCTCCTGGGCTGTCCCTGACCAGCCGCCTTCTGCACTCAGCGCCAGACCCGGCCTCTGCACCGACATCCTGGTCTCCTCGTCTGCCTCCGGGCATCCCCAGAGCACTTGGGAACCCTCCAAGGTAAGAAAATCCCCGTTTGCCCTCAAAGCACTAGCACAAGGGCAGGAGGCTCCAGCTGCCTCTCCCACCAAGCACGACACACAGGCTGCGTGCTCACTTTCCCCAGACGAGCTTCCACGTGAAAGCAGGGTGCAGCTTCTGAAGGAATCGTCTTGCCTCCAGGGGAAACACAGACCTTTCCACAGAGGACCTAGAGAGGGGTCCCAGTGCAGTTGCAGATCCTCGTCCACGCATCACCTGATTAAACGTTCTTAGCACCCATTTCAGTCCTCAAACTATCTTGTGCTGACCCCAAAACAAATTGTTCCTGGCTGAGCAGGTCAGGGCTTCAGTGTCAACAAATCCCCTTATGCCCTGACTCTGCTCACACCCGCTCCAAAGCTTCAAACAGCACAATGATGGCACTTCTCCTCTGGCATCCCTGTCGTTCAGGGCATGGAAGCATTTGACTGGGCTTCTCCTCAAACACAGGCTTTCAACTTTAAAAACCATCTGGTATCAGCAATTCTTATCTACTTACCTAGTTTCATCGCTTCTAGATCCATTCTATTTTAAGATCTTTAGAGATTCTTTTTTCAGTGCATGTAGGGCTGGTTCTACCTCATGCTCAGGGGCGGCCGTCAAATGCCATCTCCTCAAGAGCACAATCACAGTAGCACAGAATTTTCTGCCTTGGAAGGGATTCTGAAAGATCACTGAGCCCAACTGCAGGGCCTGCCCGGGGCAGCCTCAACAATCACAGCCAGTGCCCAAGAGCAGTGTCCAAACACTTTTGGAGCTCAGTCAGCCTTGGTGCTGTGCCCCCTTCCCTGGGGAGGCTGTTGCAGTGCCCAAGCAGCCTCTGGCTGAAGAAGCTTTTCCTTCGATCCAACCTAAGCCTGCACTGGCACATCTCCCCTGCCATTCTCTTGGCTCTTCTCCGTGGCCCCGGGAGTGAAGAGAGTAGTGCATGGCCTTCTGCTTGCCCTCCTGAGGAAGCTGCTGACTGCTAGAGGGTCCTGCCTAGGACATTCCATGTCAAAAAGGCGGCAATGACAGCAAAGAGAAAGGAGCTGGGACACAGGAGCTCGGGCTTTGCAATGATGAGGATGAGAAGGAAGGCTACCGACACATCCTTGGCAGAAGGATTTTGAACTGGAGCATTGTTTTGATCTCTTTCAGGTGGAAAGGAGAGGCACAATGAAAAGGAAAGCAAGAGCCCAGATTCAGCCGTGAGTTTTGGCCTAGGGTTAAAGCACAGCAAACTGGAGGAATGGCGAGGAGGAGAACTGCTCTTTCAGAGTCAGGCTGGGATTGGTTCAAGCCTGTGGGTGCACAGCAAGGCTCTCTTGACCACTTGCCTTTCTCACCTCCACCTCCTTCTTCCTTTAGACGCATCAATGTTGGCAGCGACTTTCAGGCTGAGCTCCCAGAGCTGCAGAGCAGACCAGCAAGTGAGGATGAAGAGCCTGCAAGCCTGGTCTGGAAGCCCTGGGGGGAGGATGACTCTGACATGGAAAAACCTGACAGAGGTAGCTTTGCTTCAAGCTTTTCTTCCAGCCCTGAGCTACTTGGGTCTTGAAAAGGCTCCTTTTGCCTAAAAAGGCAGCCTTTTGAAGGCTCTGCTTCTCTCCTTGTCTTGCCCATCTTCCCATGTAGAAGTGTTAGAGACAGGAGAAAGAGCAAGCACCTTGCTCTCCAAATTGGTCAGGGCCGTTTGCCACTGGAAGAGCGGAGATTGGCCCCCACTTCTTCTTACAGAAGCTGCTTTGGAGGGAGAGCCAGCACTGCGTGGGCCCTTGCTTCAGCTGGCCCTGTCTTTGCTCTCCTTTTCATGCTCTCTCTCCAAGCTGCTGTCTTTAGCTGCCGGCCTTTCCTTCTGCCTTGCATGGCAAGCTTTGCCCTTGCTGGCCTCCAGGCTGACTTTCGGTGGGTTTTTTCTTGTGCTTGCAGTAAGAGAACTGTTGGACATGGCCAGCTCCCGTGGCATTCCCGGGGCAGCAGCTAACCTGGAGCGCGCCCTGCACTGCCTGCACCAGGCACGCGGCAGCGTTCCGGTAAGAAGCGGCTGTTTGGGCGCACAGAAGAGGGCACAGGGAATGCAGAAGGCCCGGGCACTGGGACAGCCTTTCCTGGCTGCTCTTGGAAGAAGGGTCTTAACAGGGAGCAGAGCACTTGCTGCCTGCTGGGTCTCCTCCAGCTGCGTCAGGGCTGAGCCCAAAGGGCTCCAGCAGGGAGAATCTCCCTCCTGGAGGCGGCGGCGGTGGCGGAAGGTCCTGCTGCCTTGTAAATGGCCTGGAGATTTGGCTTCTCTAAGACATTTGGAGGGGAAATTCCCAGAAGCCTCAGTCAGCTGAGGCCATTCTGGCTGCAGGAGCAGCAAAATCCTCAGCTTGGTGAGCAAAAGGCCTCTCTTGGGGACCAGGATCAAAGGGTTGGGCAGCAAAAACTTCACCCACATGGGATAGAGTCGCTTGAATGTCTGGAGAGGCAAAGGAGCTGCAAGGCAGCACCTGTGATTTTTTGGCTCATTTTAAATGTGCTGGGGCGGCTAAAGCCTTTTCCCTCTTGATCTTGCAGGAGGCTCTGGAGATGCTGCTCTCAGAGGGGCCTGCAACACCTCAAGGCCATCCCATGGCTGATTATCATTACGCAGGTAAGCAAAGCAGAGCTTCTTGCGTCCCTGACAGATGCTGCCGTCCCCTTCATTCTTGTGGCAAGGGTTTCTGCTTCAAGAAATTGTGCTTAACACCAGCACAAGGTCTTGTCTCCTCTGCAGCTGGGGAAAGCACCAGCATCTAGTCCTTCAGCTTTACTTGTTTTCCAATCCTTCTCCCCGGGCAAGGCCTGCTCTTGTCTTCACGACCTTCTGAGGGAGCAGACACGTACACCCACGTGAATGACGGCCTGCGACCGTTTTCTTTCGGCAGCCAGTGGGATCTACTTGGTGTGGATCAAGGGATCCCTTTACTACCCGCTGCTTTTTATTGCCAGGCTCTGATAGATGGACACCTGAGGAGAAGGAGTCCTTCCAAAAGGCTTTCCACACCTACGGCAAGGATTTTCATCTCATCCAGAAGCAGGTAAAGCCACGGGACATTCTTTACCCGAGCAGATCAGCAGCAGGAAAGCTGGGTTATTTCTGGGAACAAGCACCGGGCTTCAGTCTCTCTCTTCTCAAGTACCAAGTATCTTCAAGTAGTAACAAAAGGGGACGTCAAAAGCCTGTGTCAAAAGGATGATCCTGCCTCTCCAGCCCTTTTCAACCAAGCTCTTTTGGAAGATGAAGCTTTATTCTGTCAGACTTGTGGCACAGGTCTGCTGCTGCTTCCACAAGACGCTGTGCTGGCACAACTGGAGTGAAGCGGGGAAAGAAGAACTGTGCTAGATGCATTTGTTGTTGATCTGTGCATTGCGTGTATTAGCACCTAGCATAAGACACGCTTTAAGACATTGCATGATGTCTCTCTTTCCCCATGTTGATTTCATTTTACACCCTACTCCATTTACTTCATGCTTTTACTTCCTAGTTCACTCCATAGTCTACTTTTTCCCCAGTGCACCCGACACCATTTTCGATTCCTTCTTTTTCTCTTCACAACAGATCCAGACTAAGACCGTGGCCCAGTGTGTGGAGTACTACTACTCCTGGAAAAAGGAGCATAAACTTGCCAGCACTCTTGCTCAGGTGAGGGGCAAGAAAATGGAGAGGTGCCAGGAAGGTCGAGAAACTGGGAGAAAAGCTGCTGGCGAGCCATGCCAGACGCCCCTTTGCCAGGATCACATCGTCCCATACGCTGGGAAAGGCACAGCAGATGCTGCCCGGGCCTTCCTTGTGCTGCTGCCCTGAAGTATGCAATTCTGGAGCCTAACTTTGACCCAAGAAAGCAGCACCGCCACCAAAATGGGCTTTGACTCTCTACAGATGGGCTTCTCAAGGGCTGGCACCCTCGCTGACTCCAATCAGACCCCAAATTCCCCACTGCTTGCTGACATCAGCAATCCGGGCTGCCTTTGTGGATATGCTGCAGATTTTCAGGGAGTTTTTCTAGCATGCCAGCATAGTCCCCAAGAAGGAGCTGCTGGTGCTGTGGCTCCCCTAAAACTTTCCTTACTGGCAAAGAGCAATTTGCTTCCCATCATGTGAGAGAGAGAGAGAGAGAGACAGGGAGGGAGATTATTTTGGGGACTAGAAAATGGCTAACCACGTGTCTACCCTAATTGGACGTAATTGAAATGCCATTGCCTAGACATTTGTGGAGGAAAAGCAGAGAGAAATAGATGTTAGGCAGAAAGGTAGAAATAAGAAATGTAGAGCTCCAAATAGCCAGGTATTTATCCCGCCCCTTTGGCCTGTAGAAAAGAGGAGTATTTTCCTCCAAGCTCTGGCTTGGCAGCCCACCGCAGCCCATTGGCAAAGACAGCCGGTTTCTCAGCTCTTGAGGCTTTGGAAGGATTTGCTTAGGCCGATAGATTTTTCTGCTGGATGCTCTGATGTCCAGCTTTGTGAGAGGAAGGAAGCATTGATAAGGACTCTTTGATTTCCAGAGTGTGGGCAAAGCAAAGAGGAGCAAAAGCCCTCCCAGAAAGGAGAACGGGGAGCCAGGGAAGAGAAGCCGCAAGAGGGCTCGCAGCGCCGAGTGTCCCTGCTGCCAACCGCGCCAGCCGCCCCCTTTGGCGGGAGGCCCCTTTCCCTGCGGGCAGTGCAAACGGTGCGTAAGTTCCTCCTCTTTCTGCTCAAAGCTGCGCCTTTGGACTAAAAGGGGCTGACCCTTTTCAAAGGCACCGCAGGGGAAGCTGGGGGCACTTGCAGCATCGCCCCCGGCAGCCGTGCTCAAGCTTAACACCCACCTCAAACCCAAAGAGCTTAGGTAAAACCCAGCCTTCACAATGAAACCTTGCCGTGCCCCAACAAGACCCAGTTGATACAAGTAGGAATAGATCCATCAAAGCTTGGTTTGATGCTGCTGATCAAATTCAAAAGAGGATGCAGCAAAAGGAGGAAGACATTTCAAGGCATTGAAAGTAGAACCATCAGACTCATGGTGCTGATCCATTGACAAATGTGCCACTGCCCGAAAAGACAGAAATTCATACTCAAACGGAGATCTCGGCACTTGCTTTCATGGTGTGTACTAGCGTCAGCAATGGACGGTTTGTTTCCTATCTTGCAGGGTGTTTGAAAGCATGAAGGAAAGGAACAAACACAGCAGAAGACATCGGCCTCGGAAGGAAGCAGAGCCTCTCCCCAAGAAGAAAAGACTCTGAAGTTAGACAAGCCTGCAGGTTGTCCAGGGCTAGCAAGAGTTAGGTGTCAATAGGACTAGATAGGAATAGGACTGTTTTTTAAGCTTTTAGGGTAGTTGAATCTTCTACATAGTTAGTGATAGGACATGATAGGAATCTCCTCAATTTAGTAGTTAAGATCCATTAGTATTATTGGAGATTCATCTGTTTGATTAGATTTCTCAATAAATTTCAAAGGTTGGGTGTTGTCTATGCTCTGCCTTTTGTCATTTTGCCTTTGTGGAGAGCCAATGGGTCTTTATCATTAAACCAAAGTTTGTTCCATTTTGTCTTTTTGTCTGTCTAAAAACACTCCGGCAATGTTTGTTCCATTTGCCTGGTGTTGCAAAGACGGCACTTGCCCTGAGAGAAGAAGCTGGGCAGGCGCCACCTCCCCCAGGCCCAGCCCCTTGCTCAGCTGGCAGGACTAAGTGAGGTGTGTCTCCTTTACTGCCAGTGACGTAATGCTGGGGCTTCAGCCTTTGATTCCTCAACATCTCAGCTGGGAGTGGAAAGGGAGGCTTTGTTTAGTTCACTGAATTGCATCTAGATGAGTGGTCTGGTCTCCCCATATTTTCTGGCATAAAAGCAGCAGGTTGAGTCCTTTTTGGAGCCCAGCCAGAAAACTTTCTTTCATTTTGGGGGACTGATGGAGCTGACCAGCTTGGAGGACGTTTCTAAGCCCTCCGATTCTATCCAATTCCTATCGGCATGCACCACAAAGGCATGGCTAGTTCAGTTGCAGTTTCTCCTGAAAGGACCAGTGTCCCGCTCTGGGCCTCCAGCAATCTCCTTAGCTAAAGCCGAGCGGGTGTGATCATTATCCTCTGACTTGTCACAGCTGGGGCACTTGCGCCAAAGAAGAATCCAAGTCACTCTTTTATTGAGGCCAGCAAATGGCCCTGCCTAGCAAGGCTTTGGTGGCAGGGGCTGTGGAGGGTGGATGGAGAGGGGGCGAGGGAGGGGGCAATTGCCAGGCTGCTTCTGGGAAGCCGAGGGAAGCTTGCCCTTGTCTGATGGAGCCGGTGCAGGTGGGCTTTGGAGGTTACAAAGTATCTGCCTTGCAGTGGGACTTGTTCCAGCTGCCCCCTCAGTTTGCTGGCCAGCGGGTAACATGCAGGCTGGGAAGGAAGCAAGATTGGGACTGAAGCAAGATTTGCTTTTCTTTAAGGACAGGCAGGAAAGCAGCAAAGCTGCCTGGCTTTTGTCATATCTGGGATCTAGGCGTTAAAAGCAATGTGAAGGCCGGCAGTGTGCAAAGGTAATTCTGTTAGTGTTGCTTCCTTAGAGGAATGCCAGAGCCTTTTGGGACAACCACCGAGCTTCTCCAAGGGAGCTGGAAGAGGGATCTAGAAATTCTGCCTGAATGTTTGCTAGAGAAATGCCCGTGTGCTGTCCCTGGGGGTGTGTGTGTGTGTGTGTGTGTGTGTCCCCATCAGTTGGCCTGAAAAACATCCTGTTTCTCCAAGTTTCAAGGGAGGAGTGATGAGGTGAGAGACCAGCTCAGAGGCCCAAAGGAGGGAAACCATGCAGTGACATTATTGGGCAGCAAAAGAAGACTTGAGAAAGGGGGCAGGATGAATGCCTCCACTTTGAGAGGAAGCTTTGGAGTTGGCTTTGCGCTGGACAACTTGCAAATTCCAGCTCCTCTCAGAGCTGGAGGAGAGCCAGTGGGAGGAGCCCTTCCGGCTCTCCAGGGCAGGAGATGAGGTCTGGGCCCTTGCACAGAGGCAGGCTCCTGTGCACCTGCAGCTGGAGGCACCTTGCAGAGAAGCACCGGGAAGAGCCAGGGCTGTCCCTGCACTGCTTTTGCCCGTCTCATCAGACGACTGAGGAGAAAAGGCCCAATGGGAAGCTTCTCAGAGCAAACTTGCAGCAGAAGAAGTACAAGGGGCAGAGGCGGCCCATGCCCCTTTCTGTCCCATGGCTCCCCCGGGGGTTCTAGATGGAATGTTGGGCTGTGCCCATAGCAACTGTCGTTGTCTCCTGCTCCTGCGGCCCTTGCTGGAACACTGCTGGAGCAGCGCTGGAGCAGCAGCTGCAGGATCAGCTCCTGGGCTGTCCCTGACCAGCCGCCTTCTGCACTCAGCGCCAGACCCGGCCTCTGCACCGACATCCTGGTCTCCTCGTCTGCCTCCGGGCATCCCCAGAGCACTTGGGAACCCTCCAAGGTAAGAAAATCCCCGTTTGCCCTCAAAGCACTAGCACAAGGGCAGGAGGCTCCAGCTGGCTCTCCCACCAAGCACGACACACAGGCTGCGTGCTCACTTTCCCCAGACGAGCTTCCACGTGAAAGCAGGGTGCAGCTTCTGAAGGAATCGTCTTGCCTCCAGGGGAAACACAGACCTTTCCACAGAGGACCTAGAGAGGGGTCCCAGTGCAGTTGCAGATCCTCGTCCACGCATCACCTGATTAAACGTTCTTAGCACCCATTTCAGTCCTCAAACTATCTTGTGCTGACCCCAAAACAAATTGTTCCTGGCTGAGCAGGTCAGGGCTTCAGTGTCAACAAATCCCCTTATGCCCTGACTCTGCTCACACCCGCTCCAAAGCTTCAAACAGCACAATGATGGCACTTCTCCTCTGGCATCCCTGTCGTTCAGGGCATGGAAGCATTTGACTGGGCTTCTCCTCAAACACAGGCTTTCAACTTTAAAAACCATCTGGTATCAGCAATTCTTATCTACTTACCTAGTTTCATCGCTTCTAGATCCATTCTATTTTAAGATCTTTAGAGATTCTTTTTTCAGTGCATGTAGGGCTGGTTCTACCTCATGCTCAGGGGCGGCCGTCAAATGCCATCTCCTCAAGAGCACAATCACAGTAGCACAGAATTTTCTGCCTTGGAAGGGATTCTGAAAGATCACTGAGCCCAACTCCAGGGCCTGCCCGGGGCAGCCTCAACAATCACAGCCAGTGCCCAAGAGCAGTGTCCAAACACTTTTGGAGCTCAGTCAGCCTTGGTGCTGTGCCCCCTTCCCTGGGGAGGCTGTTGCAGTGCCCAAGCAGCCTCTGGCTGAAGAAGCTTTTCCTTCGATCCAACCTAAGCCTGCACTGGCACATCTCCCCTGCCATTCTCTTGGCTCTTCTCCGTGGCCCCGGGAGTGAAGAGAGTAGTGCATGGCCTTCTGCTTGCCCTCCTGAGGAAGCTGCTGACTGCTAGAGGGTCCTGCCTAGGACATTCCATGTCAAAAAGGCGGCAATGACAGCAAAGAGAAAGGAGCTGGGACACAGGAGCTCGGGCTTTGCAATGATGAGGATGAGAAGGAAGGCTACCGACACATCCTTGGCAGAAGGATTTTGAACTGGAGCATTGTTTTGATCTCTTTCAGGTGGAAAGGAGAGGCACAATGAAAAGGAAAGCAAGAGCCCAGATTCAGCCGTGAGTTTTGGCCTAGGGTTAAAGCACAGCAAACTGGAGGAATGGCGAGGAGGAGAACTGCTCTTTCAGAGTCAGGCTGGGATTGGTTCAAGCCTGTGGGTGCACAGCAAGGCTCTCTTGACCACTTGCCTTTCTCACCTCCACCTCCTTCTTCCTTTAGACGCATCAATGTTGGCAGCGACTTTCAGGCTGAGCTCCCAGAGCTGCAGAGCAGACCAGCAAGTGAGGATGAAGAGCCTGCAAGCCTGGTCTGGAAGCCCTGGGGGGAGGATGACTCTGACATGGAAAAACCTGACAGAGGTAGCTTTGCTTCAAGCTTTTCTTCCAGCCCTGAGCTACTTGGGTCTTGAAAAGGCTCCTTTTGCCTAAAAAGGCAGCCTTTTGAAGGCTCTGCTTCTCTCCTTGTCTTGCCCATCTTCCCATGTAGAAGTGTTAGAGACAGGAGAAAGAGCAAGCACCTTGCTCTCCAAATTGGTCAGGGCCGTTTGCCACTGGAAGAGCGGAGATTGGCCCCCACTTCTTCTTACAGAAGCTGCTTTGGAGGGAGAGCCAGCACTGCGTGGGCCCTTGCTTCAGCTGGCCCTGTCTTTGCTCTCCTTTTCATGCTCTCTCTCCAAGCTGCTGTCTTTAGCTGCCGGCCTTTCCTTCTGCCTTGCATGGCAAGCTTTGCCCTTGCTGGCCTCCAGGCTGACTTTCGGTGGGTTTTTTCTTGTGCTTGCAGTAAGAGAACTGTTGGACATGGCCAGCTCCCGTGGCATTCCCGGGGCAGCAGCTAACCTGGAGCGCGCCCTGCACTGCCTGCACCAGGCACGCGGCAGCGTTCCGGTAAGAAGCGGCTGTTTGGGCGCACAGAAGAGGGCACAGGGAATGCAGAAGGCCCGGGCACTGGGACAGCCTTTCCTGGCTGCTCTTGGAAGAAGGGTCTTAACAGGGAGCAGAGCACTTGCTGCCTGCTGGGTCTCCTCCAGCTGCGTCAGGGCTGAGCCCAAAGGGCTCCAGCAGGGAGAATCTCCCTCCTGGAGGCGGCGGCGGTGGCGGAAGGTCCTGCTGCCTTGTAAATGGCCTGGAGATTTGGCTTCTCTAAGACATTTGGAGGGGAAATTCCCAGAAGCCTCAGTCAGCTGAGGCCATTCTGGCTGCAGGAGCAGCAAAATCCTCAGCTTGGTGAGCAAAAGGCCTCTCTTGGGGACCAGGATCAAAGGGTTGGGCAGCAAAAACTTCACCCACATGGGATAGAGTCGCTTGAATGTCTGGAGAGGCAAAGGAGCTGCAAGGCAGCACCTGTGATTTTTTGGCTCATTTTAAATGTGCTGGGGCGGCTAAAGCCTTTTCCCTCTTGATCTTGCAGGAGGCTCTGGAGATGCTGCTCTCAGAGGGGCCTGCAACACCTCAAGGCCATCCCATGGCTGATTATCATTACGCAGGTAAGCAAAGCAGAGCTTCTTGCGTCCCTGACAGATGCTGCCGTCCCCTTCATTCTTGTGGCAAGGGTTTCTGCTTCAAGAAATTGTGCTTAACACCAGCACAAGGTCTTGTCTCCTCTGCAGCTGGGGAAAGCACCAGCATCTAGTCCTTCAGCTTTACTTGTTTTCCAATCCTTCTCCCCGGGCAAGGCCTGCTCTTGTCTTCACGACCTTCTGAGGGAGCAGACACGTACACCCACGTGAATGACGGCCTGCGACCGTTTTCTTTCGGCAGCCAGTGGGATCTACTTGGTGTGGATCAAGGGATCCCTTTACTACCCGCTGCTTTTTATTGCCAGGCTCTGATAGATGGACACCTGAGGAGAAGGAGTCCTTCCAAAAGGCTTTCCACACCTACGGCAAGGATTTTCATCTCATCCAGAAGCAGGTAAAGCCACGGGACATTCTTTACCCGAGCAGATCAGCAGCAGGAAAGCTGGGTTATTTCTGGGAACAAGCACCGGGCTTCAGTCTCTCTCTTCTCAAGTACCAAGTATCTTCAAGTAGTAACAAAAGGGGACGTCAAAAGCCTGTGTCAAAAGGATGATCCTGCCTCTCCAGCCCTTTTCAACCAAGCTCTTTTGGAAGATGAAGCTTTATTCTGTCAGACTTGTGGCACAGGTCTGCTGCTGCTTCCACAAGACGCTGTGCTGGCACAACTGGAGTGAAGCGGGGAAAGAAGAACTGTGCTAGATGCATTTGTTGTTGATCTGTGCATTGCGTGTATTAGCACCTAGCATAAGACACGCTTTAAGACATTGCATGATGTCTCTCTTTCCCCATGTTGATTTCATTTTACACCCTACTCCATTTACTTCATGCTTTTACTTCCTAGTTCACTCCATAGTCTACTTTTTCCCCAGTGCACCCGACACCATTTTCGATTCCTTCTTTTTCTCTTCACAACAGATCCAGACTAAGACCGTGGCCCAGTGTGTGGAGTACTACTACTCCTGGAAAAAGGAGCATAAACTTGCCAGCACTCTTGCTCAGGTGAGGGGCAAGAAAATGGAGAGGTGCCAGGAAGGTCGAGAAACTGGGAGAAAAGCTGCTGGCGAGCCATGCCAGACGCCCCTTTGCCAGGATCACATCGTCCCATACGCTGGGAAAGGCACAGCAGATGCTGCCCGGGCCTTCCTTGTGCTGCTGCCCTGAAGTATGCAATTCTGGAGCCTAACTTTGACCCAAGAAAGCAGCACCGCCACCAAAATGGGCTTTGACTCTCTACAGATGGGCTTCTCAAGGGCTGGCACCCTCGCTGACTCCAATCAGACCCCAAATTCCCCACTGCTTGCTGACATCAGCAATCCGGGCTGCCTTTGTGGATATGCTGCAGATTTTCAGGGAGTTTTTCTAGCATGCCAGCATAGTCCCCAAGAAGGAGCTGCTGGTGCTGTGGCTCCCCTAAAACTTTCCTTACTGGCAAAGAGCAATTTGCTTCCCATCATGTGAGAGAGAGAGAGAGAGAGACAGGGAGGGAGATTATTTTGGGGACTAGAAAATGGCTAACCACGTGTCTACCCTAATTGGACGTAATTGAAATGCCATTGCCTAGACATTTGTGGAGGAAAAGCAGAGAGAAATAGATGTTAGGCAGAAAGGTAGAAATAAGAAATGTAGAGCTCCAAATAGCCAGGTATTTATCCCGCCCCTTTGGCCTGTAGAAAAGAGGAGTATTTTCCTCCAAGCTCTGGCTTGGCAGCCCACCGCAGCCCATTGGCAAAGACAGCCGGTTTCTCAGCTCTTGAGGCTTTGGAAGGATTTGCTTAGGCCGATAGATTTTTCTGCTGGATGCTCTGATGTCCAGCTTTGTGAGAGGAAGGAAGCATTGATAAGGACTCTTTGATTTCCAGAGTGTGGGCAAAGCAAAGAGGAGCAAAAGCCCTCCCAGAAAGGAGAACGGGGAGCCAGGGAAGAGAAGCCGCAAGAGGGCTCGCAGCGCCGAGTGTCCCTGCTGCCAACCGCGCCAGCCGCCCCCTTTGGCGGGAGGCCCCTTTCCCTGCGGGCAGTGCAAACGGTGCGTAAGTTCCTCCTCTTTCTGCTCAAAGCTGCGCCTTTGGACTAAAAGGGGCTGACCCTTTTCAAAGGCACCGCAGGGGAAGCTGGGGGCACTTGCAGCATCGCCCCCGGCAGCCGTGCTCAAGCTTAACACCCACCTCAAACCCAAAGAGCTTAGGTAAAACCCAGCCTTCACAATGAAACCTTGCCGTGCCCCAACAAGACCCAGTTGATACAAGTAGGAATAGATCCATCAAAGCTTGGTTTGATGCTGCTGATCAAATTCAAAAGAGGATGCAGCAAAAGGAGGAAGACATTTCAAGGCATTGAAAGTAGAACCATCAGACTCATGGTGCTGATCCATTGACAAATGTGCCACTGCCCGAAAAGACAGAAATTCATACTCAAACGGAGATCTCGGCACTTGCTTTCATGGTGTGTACTAGCGTCAGCAATGGACGGTTTGTTTCCTATCTTGCAGGGTGTTTGAAAGCATGAAGGAAAGGAACAAACACAGCAGAAGACATCGGCCTCGGAAGGAAGCAGAGCCTCTCCCCAAGAAGAAAAGACTCTGAAGTTAGACAAGCCTGCAGGTTGTCCAGGGCTAGCAAGAGTTAGGTGTCAATAGGACTAGATAGGAATAGGACTGTTTTTTAAGCTTTTAGGGTAGTTGAATCTTCTACATAGTTAGTGATAGGACATGATAGGAATCTCCTCAATTTAGTAGTTAAGATCCATTAGTATTATTGGAGATTCATCTGTTTGATTAGATTTCTCAATAAATTTCAAAGGTTGGGTGTTGTCTATGCTCTGCCTTTTGTCATTTTGCCTTTGTGGAGAGCCAATGGGTCTTTATCATTAAACCAAAGTTTGTTCCATTTTGTCTTTTTGTCTGTCTAAAAACACTCCGGCAATGTTTGTTCCATTTGCCTGGTGTTGCAAAGACGGCACTTGCCCTGAGAGAAGAAGCTGGGCAGGCGCCACCTCCCCCAGGCCCAGCCCCTTGCTCAGCTGGCAGGACTAAGTGAGGTGTGTCTCCTTTACTGCCAGTGACGTAATGCTGGGGCTTCAGCCTTTGATTCCTCAACATCTCAGCTGGGAGTGGAAAGGGAGGCTTTGTTTAGTTCACTGAATTGCATCTAGATGAGTGGTCTGGTCTCCCCATATTTTCTGGCATAAAAGCAGCAGGTTGAGTCCTTTTTGGAGCCCAGCCAGAAAACTTTCTTTCATTTTGGGGGACTGATGGAGCTGACCAGCTTGGAGGACGTTTCTAAGCCCTCCGATTCTATCCAATTCCTATCGGCATGCACCACAAAGGCATGGCTAGTTCAGTTGCAGTTTCTCCTGAAAGGACCAGTGTCCCGCTCTGGGCCTCCAGCAATCTCCTTAGCTAAAGCCGAGCGGGTGTGATCATTATCCTCTGACTTGTCACAGCTGGGGCACTTGCGCCAAAGAAGAATCCAAGTCACTCTTTTATTGAGGCCAGCAAATGGCCCTGCCTAGCAAGGCTTTGGTGGCAGGGGCTGTGGAGGGTGGATGGAGAGGGGGCGAGGGAGGGGGCAATTGCCAGGCTGCTTCTGGGAAGCCGAGGGAAGCTTGCCCTTGTCTGATGGAGCCGGTGCAGGTGGGCTTTGGAGGTTACAAAGTATCTGCCTTGCAGTGGGACTTGTTCCAGCTGCCCCCTCAGTTTGCTGGCCAGCGGGTAACATGCAGGCTGGGAAGGAAGCAAGATTGGGACTGAAGCAAGATTTGCTTTTCTTTAAGGACAGGCAGGAAAGCAGCAAAGCTGCCTGGCTTTTGTCATATCTGGGATCTAGGCGTTAAAAGCAATGTGAAGGCCGGCAGTGTGCAAAGGTAATTCTGTTAGTGTTGCTTCCTTAGAGGAATGCCAGAGCCTTTTGGGACAACCACCGAGCTTCTCCAAGGGAGCTGGAAGAGGGATCTAGAAATTCTGCCTGAATGTTTGCTAGAGAAATGCCCGTGTGCTGTCCCTGTGTGTGTGTGTGTGTGTGTGTGTGTGTGTCCCCATCAGTTGGCCTGAAAAACATCCTGTTTCTCCAAGTTTCAAGGGAGGAGTGATGAGGTGAGAGACCAGCTCAGAGGCCCAAAGGAGGGAAACCATGCAGTGACATTATTGGGCAGCAAAAGAAGACTTGAGAAAGGGGGCAGGATGAATGCCTCCACTTTGAGAGGAAGCTTTGGAGTTGGCTTTGCGCTGGACAACTTGCAAATTCCAGCTCCTCTCAGAGCTGGAGGAGAGCCAGTGGGAGGAGCCCTTCCGGCTCTCCAGGGCAGGAGATGAGGTCTGGGCCCTTGCACAGAGGCAGGCTCCTGTGCACCTGCAGCTGGAGGCACCTTGCAGAGAAGCACCGGGAAGAGCCAGGGCTGTCCCTGCACTGCTTTTGCCCGTCTCATCAGACGACTGAGGAGAAAAGGCCCAATGGGAAGCTTCTCAGAGCAAACTTGCAGCAGAAGAAGTACAAGGGGCAGAGGCGGCCCATGCCCCTTTCTGTCCCATGGCTCCCCCGGGGGTTCTAGATGGAATGTTGGGCTGTGCCCATAGCAACTGTCGTTGTCTCCTGCTCCTGCGGCCCTTGCTGGAACACTGCTGGAGCAGCGCTGGAGCAGCAGCTGCAGGATCAGCTCCTGGGCTGTCCCTGACCAGCCGCCTTCTGCACTCAGCGCCAGACCCGGCCTCTGCACCGACATCCTGGTCTCCTCGTCTGCCTCCGGGCATCCCCAGAGCACTTGGGAACCCTCCAAGGTAAGAAAATCCCCGTTTGCCCTCAAAGCACTAGCACAAGGGCAGGAGGCTCCAGCTGGCTCTCCCACCAAGCACGACACACAGGCTGCGTGCTCACTTTCCCCAGACGAGCTTCCACGTGAAAGCAGGGTGCAGCTTCTGAAGGAATCGTCTTGCCTCCAGGGGAAACACAGACCTTTCCACAGAGGACCTAGAGAGGGGTCCCAGTGCAGTTGCAGATCCTCGTCCACGCATCACCTGATTAAACGTTCTTAGCACCCATTTCAGTCCTCAAACTATCTTGTGCTGACCCCAAAACAAATTGTTCCTGGCTGAGCAGGTCAGGGCTTCAGTGTCAACAAATCCCCTTATGCCCTGACTCTGCTCACACCCGCTCCAAAGCTTCAAACAGCACAATGATGGCACTTCTCCTCTGGCATCCCTGTCGTTCAGGGCATGGAAGCATTTGACTGGGCTTCTCCTCAAACACAGGCTTTCAACTTTAAAAACCATCTGGTATCAGCAATTCTTATCTACTTACCTAGTTTCATCGCTTCTAGATCCATTCTATTTTAAGATCTTTAGAGATTCTTTTTTCAGTGCATGTAGGGCTGGTTCTACCTCATGCTCAGGGGCGGCCGTCAAATGCCATCTCCTCAAGAGCACAATCACAGTAGCACAGAATTTTCTGCCTTGGAAGGGATTCTGAAAGATCACTGAGCCCAACTCCAGGGCCTGCCCGGGGCAGCCTCAACAATCACAGCCAGTGCCCAAGAGCAGTGTCCAAACACTTTTGGAGCTCAGTCAGCCTTGGTGCTGTGCCCCCTTCCCTGGGGAGGCTGTTGCAGTGCCCAAGCAGCCTCTGGCTGAAGAAGCTTTTCCTTCGATCCAACCTAAGCCTGCACTGGCACATCTCCCCTGCCATTCTCTTGGCTCTTCTCCGTGGCCCCGGGAGTGAAGAGAGTAGTGCATGGCCTTCTGCTTGCCCTCCTGAGGAAGCTGCTGACTGCTAGAGGGTCCTGCCTAGGACATTCCATGTCAAAAAGGCGGCAATGACAGCAAAGAGAAAGGAGCTGGGACACAGGAGCTCGGGCTTTGCAATGATGAGGATGAGAAGGAAGGCTACCGACACATCCTTGGCAGAAGGATTTTGAACTGGAGCATTGTTTTGATCTCTTTCAGGTGGAAAGGAGAGGCACAATGAAAAGGAAAGCAAGAGCCCAGATTCAGCCGTGAGTTTTGGCCTAGGGTTAAAGCACAGCAAACTGGAGGAATGGCGAGGAGGAGAACTGCTCTTTCAGAGTCAGGCTGGGATTGGTTCAAGCCTGTGGGTGCACAGCAAGGCTCTCTTGACCACTTGCCTTTCTCACCTCCACCTCCTTCTTCCTTTAGACGCATCAATGTTGGCAGCGACTTTCAGGCTGAGCTCCCAGAGCTGCAGAGCAGACCAGCAAGTGAGGATGAAGAGCCTGCAAGCCTGGTCTGGAAGCCCTGGGGGGAGGATGACTCTGACATGGAAAAACCTGACAGAGGTAGCTTTGCTTCAAGCTTTTCTTCCAGCCCTGAGCTACTTGGGTCTTGAAAAGGCTCCTTTTGCCTAAAAAGGCAGCCTTTTGAAGGCTCTGCTTCTCTCCTTGTCTTGCCCATCTTCCCATGTAGAAGTGTTAGAGACAGGAGAAAGAGCAAGCACCTTGCTCTCCAAATTGGTCAGGGCCGTTTGCCACTGGAAGAGCGGAGATTGGCCCCCACTTCTTCTTACAGAAGCTGCTTTGGAGGGAGAGCCAGCACTGCGTGGGCCCTTGCTTCAGCTGGCCCTGTCTTTGCTCTCCTTTTCATGCTCTCTCTCCAAGCTGCTGTCTTTAGCTGCCGGCCTTTCCTTCTGCCTTGCATGGCAAGCTTTGCCCTTGCTGGCCTCCAGGCTGACTTTCGGTGGGTTTTTTCTTGTGCTTGCAGTAAGAGAACTGTTGGACATGGCCAGCTCCCGTGGCATTCCCGGGGCAGCAGCTAACCTGGAGCGCGCCCTGCACTGCCTGCACCAGGCACGCGGCAGCGTTCCGGTAAGAAGCGGCTGTTTGGGCGCACAGAAGAGGGCACAGGGAATGCAGAAGGCCCGGGCACTGGGACAGCCTTTCCTGGCTGCTCTTGGAAGAAGGGTCTTAACAGGGAGCAGAGCACTTGCTGCCTGCTGGGTCTCCTCCAGCTGCGTCAGGGCTGAGCCCAAAGGGCTCCAGCAGGGAGAATCTCCCTCCTGGAGGCGGCGGCGGTGGCGGAAGGTCCTGCTGCCTTGTAAATGGCCTGGAGATTTGGCTTCTCTAAGACATTTGGAGGGGAAATTCCCAGAAGCCTCAGTCAGCTGAGGCCATTCTGGCTGCAGGAGCAGCAAAATCCTCAGCTTGGTGAGCAAAAGGCCTCTCTTGGGGACCAGGATCAAAGGGTTGGGCAGCAAAAACTTCACCCACATGGGATAGAGTCGCTTGAATGTCTGGAGAGGCAAAGGAGCTGCAAGGCAGCACCTGTGATTTTTTGGCTCATTTTAAATGTGCTGGGGCGGCTAAAGCCTTTTCCCTCTTGATCTTGCAGGAGGCTCTGGAGATGCTGCTCTCAGAGGGGCCTGCAACACCTCAAGGCCATCCCATGGCTGATTATCATTACGCAGGTAAGCAAAGCAGAGCTTCTTGCGTCCCTGACAGATGCTGCCGTCCCCTTCATTCTTGTGGCAAGCGTTTCTGCTTCAAGAAATTGTGCTTAACACCAGCACAAGGTCTTGTCTCCTCTGCAGCTGGGGAAAGCACCAGCATCTAGTCCTTCAGCTTTACTTGTTTTCCAATCCTTCTCCCCGGGCAAGGCCTGCTCTTGTCTTCACGACCTTCTGAGGGAGCAGACACGTACACCCACGTGAATGACGGCCTGCGACCGTTTTCTTTCGGCAGCCAGTGGGATCTACTTGGTGTGGATCAAGGGATCCCTTTACTACCCGCTGCTTTTTATTGCCAGGCTCTGATAGATGGACACCTGAGGAGAAGGAGTCCTTCCAAAAGGCTTTCCACACCTACGGCAAGGATTTTCATCTCATCCAGAAGCAGGTAAAGCCACGGGACATTCTTTACCCGAGCAGATCAGCAGCAGGAAAGCTGGGTTATTTCTGGGAACAAGCACCGGGCTTCAGTCTCTCTCTTCTCAAGTACCAAGTATCTTCAAGTAGTAACAAAAGGGGACGTCAAAAGCCTGTGTCAAAAGGATGATCCTGCCTCTCCAGCCCTTTTCAACCAAGCTCTTTTGGAAGATGAAGCTTTATTCTGTCAGACTTGTGGCACAGGTCTGCTGCTGCTTCCACAAGACGCTGTGCTGGCACAACTGGAGTGAAGCGGGGAAAGAAGAACTGTGCTAGATGGATTTGTTGTTGATCTGTGCATTGCGTGTATTAGCACCTAGCATAAGACACGCTTTAAGACATTGCATGATGTCTCTCTTTCCCCATGTTGATTTCATTTTACACCCTACTCCATTTACTTCATGCTTTTACTTCCTAGTTCACTCCATAGTCTACTTTTTCCCCAGTGCACCCGACACCATTTTCGATTCCTTCTTTTTCTCTTCACAACAGATCCAGACTAAGACCGTGGCCCAGTGTGTGGAGTACTACTACTCCTGGAAAAAGGAGCATAAACTTGCCAGCACTCTTGCTCAGGTGAGGGGCAAGAAAATGGAGAGGTGCCAGGAAGGTCGAGAAACTGGGAGAAAAGCTGCTGGCGAGCCATGCCAGACGCCCCTTTGCCAGGATCACATCGTCCCATACGCTGGGAAAGGCACAGCAGATGCTGCCCGGGCCTTCCTTGTGCTGCTGCCCTGAAGTATGCAATTCTGGAGCCTAACTTTGACCCAAGAAAGCAGCACCGCCACCAAAATGGGCTTTGACTCTCTACAGATGGGCTTCTCAAGGGCTGGCACCCTCGCTGACTCCAATCAGACCCCAAATTCCCCACTGCTTGCTGACATCAGCAATCCGGGCTGCCTTTGTGGATATGCTGCAGATTTTCAGGGAGTTTTTCTAGCATGCCAGCATAGTCCCCAAGAAGGAGCTGCTGGTGCTGTGGCTCCCCTAAAACTTTCCTTACTGGCAAAGAGCAATTTGCTTCCCATCATGTGAGAGAGAGAGAGAGAGAGACAGGGAGGGAGATTATTTTGGGGACTAGAAAATGGCTAACCACGTGTCTACCCTAATTGGACGTAATTGAAATGCCATTGCCTAGACATTTGTGGAGGAAAAGCAGAGAGAAATAGATGTTAGGCAGAAAGGTAGAAATAAGAAATGTAGAGCTCCAAATAGCCAGGTATTTATCCCGCCCCTTTGGCCTGTAGAAAAGAGGAGTATTTTCCTCCAAGCTCTGGCTTGGCAGCCCACCGCAGCCCATTGGCAAAGACAGCCGGTTTCTCAGCTCTTGAGGCTTTGGAAGGATTTGCTTAGGCCGATAGATTTTTGTGCTGGATGCTCTGATGTCCAGCTTTGTGAGAGGAAGGAAGCATTGATAAGGACTCTTTGATTTCCAGAGTGTGGGCAAAGCAAAGAGGAGCAAAAGCCCTCCCAGAAAGGAGAACGGGGAGCCAGGGAAGAGAAGCCGCAAGAGGGCTCGCAGCGCCGAGTGTCCCTGCTGCCAACCGCGCCAGCCGCCCCCTTTGGCGGGAGGCCCCTTTCCCTGCGGGCAGTGCAAACGGTGCGTAAGTTCCTCCTCTTTCTGCTCAAAGCTGCGCCTTTGGACTAAAAGGGGCTGACCCTTTTCAAAGGCACCGCAGGGGAAGCTGGGGGCACTTGCAGCATCGCCCCCGGCAGCCGTGCTCAAGCTTAACACCCACCTCAAACCCAAAGAGCTTAGGTAAAACCCAGCCTTCACAATGAAACCTTGCCGTGCCCCAACAAGACCCAGTTGATACAAGTAGGAATAGATCCATCAAAGCTTGGTTTGATGCTGCTGATCAAATTCAAAAGAGGATGCAGCAAAAGGAGGAAGACATTTCAAGGCATTGAAAGTAGAACCATCAGACTCATGGTGCTGATCCATTGACAAATGTGCCACTGCCCGAAAAGACAGAAATTCATACTCAAACGGAGATCTCGGCACTTGCTTTCATGGTGTGTACTAGCGTCAGCAATGGACGGTTTGTTTCCTATCTTGCAGGGTGTTTGAAAGCATGAAGGAAAGGAACAAACACAGCAGAAGACATCGGCCTCGGAAGGAAGCAGAGCCTCTCCCCAAGAAGAAAAGACTCTGAAGTTAGACAAGCCTGCAGGTTGTCCAGGGCTAGCAAGAGTTAGGTGTCAATAGGACTAGATAGGAATAGGACTGTTTTTTAAGCTTTTAGGGTAGTTGAATCTTCTACATAGTTAGTGATAGGACATGATAGGAATCTCCTCAATTTAGTAGTTAAGATCCATTAGTATTATTGGAGATTCATCTGTTTGATTAGATTTCTCAATAAATTTCAAAGGTTGGGTGTTGTCTATGCTCTGCCTTTTGTCATTTTGCCTTTGTGGAGAGCCAATGGGTCTTTATCATTAAACCAAAGTTTGTTCCATTTTGTCTTTTTGTCTGTCTAAAAACACTCCGGCAATGTTTGTTCCATTTGCCTGGTGTTGCAAAGACGGCACTTGCCCTGAGAGAAGAAGCTGGGCAGGCGCCACCTCCCCCAGGCCCAGCCCCTTGCTCAGCTGGCAGGACTAAGTGAGGTGTGTCTCCTTTACTGCCAGTGACGTAATGCTGGGGCTTCAGCCTTTGATTCCTCAACATCTCAGCTGGGAGTGGAAAGGGAGGCTTTGTTTAGTTCACTGAATTGCATCTAGATGAGTGGTCTGGTCTCCCCATATTTTCTGGCATAAAAGCAGCAGGTTGAGTCCTTTTTGGAGCCCAGCCAGAAAACTTTCTTTCATTTTGGGGGACTGATGGAGCTGACCACCTTGGAGGACGTTTCTAAGCCCTCCGATTCTATCCAATTCCTATCGGCATGCACCACAAAGGCATGGCTAGTTCAGTTGCAGTTTCTCCTGAAAGGACCAGTGTCCCGCTCTGGGCCTCCAGCAATCTCCTTAGCTAAAGCCGAGCGGGTGTGATCATTATCCTCTGACTTGTCACAGCTGGGGCACTTGCGCCAAAGAAGAATCCAAGTCACTCTTTTATTGAGGCCAGCAAATGGCCCTGCCTAGCAAGGCTTTGGTGGCAGGGGCTGTGGAGGGTGGATGGAGAGGGGGCGAGGGAGGGGGCAATTGCCAGGCTGCTTCTGGGAAGCCGAGGGAAGCTTGCCCTTGTCTGATGGAGCCGGTGCAGGTGGGCTTTGGAGGTTACAAAGTATCTGCCTTGCAGTGGGACTTGTTCCAGCTGCCCCCTCAGTTTGCTGGCCAGCGGGTAACATGCAGGCTGGGAAGGAAGCAAGATTGGGACTGAAGCAAGATTTGCTTTTCTTTAAGGACAGGCAGGAAAGCAGCAAAGCTGCCTGGCTTTTGTCATATCTGGGATCTAGGCGTTAAAAGCAATGTGAAGGCCGGCAGTGTGCAAAGGTAATTCTGTTAGTGTTGCTTCCTTAGAGGAATGCCAGAGCCTTTTGGGACAACCACCGAGCTTCTCCAAGGGAGCTGGAAGAGGGATCTAGAAATTCTGCCTGAATGTTTGCTAGAGAAATGCCCGTGTGCTGTCCCTGTGTGTGTGTGTGTGTGTGTGTGTGTGTGTCCCCATCAGTTGGCCTGAAAAACATCCTGTTTCTCCAAGTTTCAAGGGAGGAGTGATGAGGTGAGAGACCAGCTCAGAGGCCCAAAGGAGGGAAACCATGCAGTGACATTATTGGGCAGCAAAAGAAGACTTGAGAAAGGGGGCAGGATGAATGCCTCCACTTTGAGAGGAAGCTTTGGAGTTGGCTTTGCGCTGGACAACTTGCAAATTCCAGCTCCTCTCAGAGCTGGAGGAGAGCCAGTGGGAGGAGCCCTTCCGGCTCTCCAGGGCAGGAGATGAGGTCTGGGCCCTTGCACAGAGGCAGGCTCCTGTGCACCTGCAGCTGGAGGCACCTTGCAGAGAAGCACCGGGAAGAGCCAGGGCTGTCCCTGCACTGCTTTTGCCCGTCTCATCAGACGACTGAGGAGAAAAGGCCCAATGGGAAGCTTCTCAGAGCAAACTTGCAGCAGAAGAAGTACAAGGGGCAGAGGCGGCCCATGCCCCTTTCTGTCCCATGGCTCCCCCGGGGGTTCTAGATGGAATGTTGGGCTGTGCCCATAGCAACTGTCGTTGTCTCCTGCTCCTGCGGCCCTTGCTGGAACACTGCTGGAGCAGCGCTGGAGCAGCAGCTGCAGGATCAGCTCCTGGGCTGTCCCTGACCAGCCGCCTTCTGCACTCAACACCAGACCCGGCCTCTGCACCGACATCCCGGTCTCCTCGTCTGCCTCCGGGCATCCCCAGAGCACTTGGGAACCCTCCAAGGTAAGAAAATCCCCGTTTGCCCTCAAAGCACTAGCACAAGGGCAGGAGGCTCCAGCTGGCTCTCCCACCAAGCACGACACACAGGCTGCGTGCTCACTTTCCCCAGACGAGCTTCCACGTGAAAGCAGGGTGCAGCTTCTGAAGGAATCGTCTTGCCTCCAGGGGAAACACAGACCTTTCCACAGAGGACCTAGAGAGGGGTCCCAGTGCAGTTGCAGATCCTCGTCCACGCATCACCTGATTAAACGTTCTTAGCACCCATTTCAGTCCTCAAACTATCTTGTGCTGACCCCAAAACAAATTGTTCCTGGCTGAGCAGGTCAGGGCTTCAGTGTCAACAAATCCCCTTATGCCCTGACTCTGCTCACACCCGCTCCAAAGCTTCAAACAGCACAATGATGGCACTTCTCCTCTGGCATCCCTGTCGTTCAGGGCATGGAAGCATTTGACTGGGCTTCTCCTCAAACACAGGCTTTCAACTTTAAAAACCATCTGGTATCAGCAATTCTTATCTACTTACCTAGTTTCATTGCTTCTAGATCCATTCTATTTTAAGATCTTTAGAGATTCTTTTTTCAGTGCATGTAGGGCTGGTTCTACCTCATGCTCAGGGGCGGCCGTCAAATGCCATCTCCTCAAGAGCACAATCACAGTAGCACAGAATTTTCTGCCTTGGAAGGGATTCTGAAAGATCACTGAGCCCAACTCCAGGGCCTGCCCGGGGCAGCCTCAACAATCACAGCCAGTGCCCAAGAGCAGTGTCCAAACACTTTTGGAGCTCAGTCAGCCTTGGTGCTGTGCCCCCTTCCCTGGGGAGGCTGTTGCAGTGCCCAAGCAGCCTCTGGCTGAAGAAGCTTTTCCTTCGATCCAACCTAAGCCTGCACTGGCACATCTCCCCTGCCATTCTCTTGGCTCTTCTCCGTGGCCCCGGGAGTGAAGAGAGTAGTGCATGGCCTTCTGCTTGCCCTCCTGAGGAAGCTGCTGACTGCTAGAGGGTCCTGCCTAGGACATTCCATGTCAAAAAGGCGGCAATGACAGCAAAGAGAAAGGAGCTGGGACACAGGAGCTCGGGCTTTGCAATGATGAGGATGAGAAGGAAGGCTACCGACACATCCTTGGCAGAAGGATTTTGAACTGGAGCATTGTTTTGATCTCTTTCAGGTGGAAAGGAGAGGCACAATGAAAAGGAAAGCAAGAGCCCAGATTCAGCCGTGAGTTTTGGCCTAGGGTTAAAGCACAGCAAACTGGAGGAATGGCGAGGAGGAGAACTGCTCTTTCAGAGTCAGGCTGGGATTGGTTCAAGCCTGTGGGTGCACAGCAAGGCTCTCTTGACCACTTGCCTTTCTCACCTCCACCTCCTTCTTCCTTTAGACGCATCAATGTTGGCAGCGACTTTCAGGCTGAGCTCCCAGAGCTGCAGAGCAGACCAGCAAGTGAGGATGAAGAGCCTGCAAGCCTGGTCTGGAAGCCCTGGGGGGAGGATGACTCTGACATGGAAAAACCTGACAGAGGTAGCTTTGCTTCAAGCTTTTCTTCCAGCCCTGAGCTACTTGGGTCTTGAAAAGGCTCCTTTTGCCTAAAAAGGCAGCCTTTTGAAGGCTCTGCTTCTCTCCTTGTCTTGCCCATCTTCCCATGTAGAAGTGTTAGAGACAGGAGAAAGAGCAAGCACCTTGCTCTCCAAATTGGTCAGGGCCGTTTGCCACTGGAAGAGCGGAGATTGGCCCCCACTTCTTCTTACAGAAGCTGCTTTGGAGGGAGAGCCAGCACTGCGTGGGCCCTTGCTTCAGCTGGCCCTGTCTTTGCTCTCCTTTTCATGCTCTCTCTCCAAGCTGCTGTCTTTAGCTGCCGGCCTTTCCTTCTGCCTTGCATGGCAAGCTTTGCCCTTGCTGGCCTCCAGGCTGACTTTCGGTGGGTTTTTTCTTGTGCTTGCAGTAAGAGAACTGTTGGACATGGCCAGCTCCCGTGGCATTCCCGGGGCAGCAGCTAACCTGGAGCGCGCCCTGCACTGCCTGCACCAGGCACGCGGCAGCGTTCCGGTAAGAAGCGGCTGTTTGGGCGCACAGAAGAGGGCACAGGGAATGCAGAAGGCCCGGGCACTGGGACAGCCTTTCCTGGCTGCTCTTGGAAGAAGGGTCTTAACAGGGAGCAGAGCACTTGCTGCCTGCTGGGTCTCCTCCAGCTGCGTCAGGGCTGAGCCCAAAGGGCTCCAGCAGGGAGAATCTCCCTCCTGGAGGCGGCGGCGGGTGGCGAAGGTCCTGCTGCCTTGTAAATGGCCTGGAGATTTGGCTTCTCTAAGACATTTGGAGGGGAAATTCCCAGAAGCCTCAGTCAGCTGAGGCCATTCTGGCTGCAGGAGCAGCAAAATCCTCAGCTTGGTGAGCAAAAGGCCTCTCTTGGGGACCAGGATCAAAGGGTTGGGCAGCAAAAACTTCACCCACATGGGATAGAGTCGCTTGAATGTCTGGAGAGGCAAAGGAGCTGCAAGGCAGCACCTGTGATTTTTTGGCTCATTTTAAATGTGCTGGGGCGGCTAAAGCCTTTTCCCT
Source organism: Agelaius phoeniceus (assembly GCF_051311805.1). Taxonomy (NCBI): domain Eukaryota; kingdom Metazoa; phylum Chordata; class Aves; order Passeriformes; family Icteridae; genus Agelaius; species Agelaius phoeniceus. Next base: position 26,752,922 of record NC_135303.1, on the reverse strand, counting down.
CTTGATCTTGCAGGAGGCTCTGGAGATGCTGCTCTCAGAGGGGCCTGCAACACCTCAAGGCCATCCCATGGCTGATTATCATTACGCAGGTAAGCAAAGCAGAGCTTCTTGCGTCCCTGACAGATGCTGCCGTCCCCTTCATTCTTGTGGCAAGCGTTTCTGCTTCAAGAAATTGTGCTTAACACCAGCACAAGGTCTTGTCTCCTCTGCAGCTGGGGAAAGCACCAGCATCTAGTCCTTCAGCTTTACTTGTTTTCCAATCCTTCTCCCCGGGCAAGGCCTGCTCTTGTCTTCACGACCTTCTGAGGGAGCAGACACGTACACCCACGTGAATGACGGCCTGCGACCGTTTTCTTTCGGCAGCCAGTGGGATCTACTTGGTGTGGATCAAGGGATCCCTTTACTACCCGCTGCTTTTTATTGCCAGGCTCTGATAGATGGACACCTGAGGAGAAGGAGTCCTTCCAAAAGGCTTTCCACACCTACGGCAAGGATTTTCATCTCATCCAGAAGCAGGTAAAGCCACGGGACATTCTTTACCCGAGCAGATCAGCAGCAGGAAAGCTGGGTTATTTCTGGGAACAAGCACCGGGCTTCAGTCTCTCTCTTCTCAAGTACCAAGTATCTTCAAGTAGTAACAAAAGGGGACGTCAAAAGCCTGTGTCAAAAGGATGATCCTGCCTCTCCAGCCCTTTTCAACCAAGCTCTTTTGGAAGATGAAGCTTTATTCTGTCAGACTTGTGGCACAGGTCTGCTGCTGCTTCCACAAGACGCTGTGCTGGCACAACTGGAGTGAAGCGGGGAAAGAAGAACTGTGCTAGATGGATTTGTTGTTGATCTGTGCATTGCGTGTATTAGCACCTAGCATAAGACACGCTTTAAGACATTGCATGATGTCTCTCTTTCCCCATGTTGATTTCATTTTACACCCTACTCCATTTACTTCATGCTTTTACTTCCTAGTTCACTCCATAGTCTACTTTTTCCCCAGTGCACCCGACACCATTTTCGATTCCTTCTTTTTCTCTTCACAACAGATCCAGACTAAGACCGTGGCCCAGTGTGTGGAGTACTACTACTCCTGGAAAAAGGAGCATAAACTTGCCAGCACTCTTGCTCAGGTGAGGGGCAAGAAAATGGAGAGGTGCCAGGAAGGTCGAGAAACTGGGAGAAAAGCTGCTGGCGAGCCATGCCAGACGCCCCTTTGCCAGGATCACATCGTCCCATACGCTGGGAAAGGCACAGCAGATGCTGCCCGGGCCTTCCTTGTGCTGCTGCCCTGAAGTATGCAATTCTGGAGCCTAACTTTGACCCAAGAAAGCAGCACCGCCACCAAAATGGGCTTTGACTCTCTACAGATGGGCTTCTCAAGGGCTGGCACCCTCGCTGACTCCAATCAGACCCCAAATTCCCCACTGCTTGCTGACATCAGCAATCCGGGCTGCCTTTGTGGATATGCTGCAGATTTTCAGGGAGTTTTTCTAGCATGCCAGCATAGTCCCCAAGAAGGAGCTGCTGGTGCTGTGGCTCCCCTAAAACTTTCCTTACTGGCAAAGAGCAATTTGCTTCCCATCATGTGAGAGAGAGAGAGAGAGAGACAGGGAGGGAGATTATTTTGGGGACTAGAAAATGGCTAACCACGTGTCTACCCTAATTGGACTGAATTGAAATGCCATTGCCTAGACATTTGTGGAGGAAAAGCAGAGAGAAATAGATGTTAGGCAGAAAGGTAGAAATAAGAAATGTAGAGCTCCAAATAGCCAGGTATTTATCCCGCCCCTTTGGCCTGTAGAAAAGAGGAGTATTTTCCTCCAAGCTCTGGCTTGGCAGCCCACCGCAGCCCATTGGCAAAGACAGCCGGTTTCTCAGCTCTTGAGGCTTTGGAAGGATTTGCTTAGGCCGATAGATTTTTCTGCTGGATGCTCTGATGTCCAGCTTTGTGAGAGGAAGGAAGCATTGATAAGGACTCTTTGATTTCCAGAGTGTGGGCAAAGCAAAGAGGAGCAAAAGCCCTCCCAGAAAGGAGAACGGGGAGCCAGGGAAGAGAAGCCGCAAGAGGGCTCGCAGCGCGAGTGTCCCTGCTGCCAACCGCGCCAGCCGCCCCTTTGGCGGGAGGCCCCTTTCCTGCGGGCAGTGCAAACGGTGCGTAAGTTCCTCCTCTTTCTGCTCAAAGCTGCGCCTTTGGACTAAAAGGGGCTGACCCTTTTCAAAGGCACCGCAGGGGAAGCTGGGGGCACTTGCAGCATCGCCCCGGCAGCCGTGCTCAAGCTTAACACCCACCTCAAACCCAAAGAGCTTAGGTAAAACCCAGCCTTCACAATGAAACCTTGCCGTGCCCCACAAGACCCAGTTGATACAAGTAGGATAGATCCATCAAAGCTTGGTTTGATGCTGCTGATCAAATTCAAAGAGGATGCAGCAAAAGGAGGAAGACATTTCAAGGCATTGAAAGTAGAACCATCAGACTCATGGTGCTGATCCATTGACAAATGTGATGCACTGCCCGAAAAGACAGAAATTCATACTCAAACGGAGATCTCCGGCACTTGCTTTCATGGTGTGTACTAGCGTCAGCAATGGACGGTTTGTTTCCTATCTTGCAGGGTGTTTGAAAGCATGAAGGAAAGGAACAAACACAGCAGAAGACATCGCGCTCGGAAGGAAGCAGAGCCTCTCCCAAGAAGAAAAGACTCTGAAGTTAGACAAGCTGCAGGTTGTCCAGGGCTAGCAAGAGTTAGTGTCAATAGGACTAGATAGGAATAGGACTGTTTTTTAAGCTTTTAGGGTAGTTGTAATCTTCTACATAGTTAGTGATAGGACATGATAGGAATCTCCTCAATTTAGTAGTTAAGATCCATTAGTATTATTGGAGATTCATCTGTTTGATTAGATTTCTCAATAAATTTCAAGGTTGGGTGTTTGTCTATGCTCTGCCTTTTGTCATTTTGCCTTTGTGGAGAGCCATGGGTCTTTATCATTAAACCAAAGTTTGTTCCATTTTGTCTTTTTGTCTGTCTAAAAACACTCCGGCAATGTTTGTTCCATTTGCCTGGTGTTGCAAAGACGGCACTTGCCCTGAGAGAAGAAGCTGGGCAGGCGCCACCTCCCCCCAGGCCCAGCCCCTTGCTCAGCTGGCAGGACTAAGTGAGGTGTGTCTCCTTTACTGCCAGTGACGTAATGCTGGGGCTTCAGCCTTGATTCCTCAACATCTCAGCTGGGAGTGGAAAGGGAGGCTTTGTTTAGTTCACTGAATTGCATCTAGATGAGTGTCTGGTCTCCCCATATTTTCTGGCATAAAAGCAGCAGGTTGAGTCCTTTTTGGAGCCAGCCAGAAAACTTTCTTTCATTTTGGGGACTGATGGAGCTGACCAGCTTGGAGGGACGTTCTAAGCCTCCGATTCATCCAATTCCTATCGGCATGCACCACAAAGGCATGGCTAGTTCAGTTGCAGTTTCTCCTGAAAGGACCAGTGTCCCGCTCTGGGCCTCCAGCAATCTCCTTAGCTAAAGCCGAGCGGGTTGTGATCATTATCCTCTGACTTGTCACAGCTGGGGCACTTGCGCAAAGAAGAATCCAAGTCACTCTTTATTGAGGCCAGCAAATGGCCCTGCCTAGCAAGGCTTTGGTGGCAGGGGCTGTGGAGGGTGGATGGAGAGGGGGCGAGGGAGGGGGCAATTGCCAGGCTGCTTCTGGGAAGCCGAGGGAAGCTTGCCCTTGTCTGATGGAGCCGGTGCAGGTGGGCTTTGGAGGTTACAAGTATCTGCCTTGCAGTGGGACTTGTTCCAGCTGCCCCCTCAGTTTGCTGGCCAGCGGGTAACATGCAGGCTGGGAAGGAAGCAAGATTGGGACTGAAGCAAGATTTGCTTTTCTTTAAGGACAGGCAGGAAAGCAGCAAAGCTGCCTGGCTTTTGTCATATCTGGGATCTAGGCGTTAAAAGCAATGTGAAGGCCAGCAGTGTGCAAAGGTAATTCTGTTAGTGTTGCTTCCTTAGAGGAATGCCAGAGCCTTTTGGGACAACCACCGAGCTTCTCCAAGGGAGCTGGAAGAGGGATCTAGAAATTCTGCCTGAATGTTTGCTAGAGAAATGCCCGTGTGCTGTCCCTGGGTGTGTGTGTGTGTGTGTGTGTGTGTGTCCCCATCAGTTGGCCTGAAAAACATCCTGTTTCTCCAAGTTTCAAGGGAGGAGTGATGAGGTGAGAGACCAGCTCAGAGGCCCAAAGGAGGGAAACCATGCAGTGACATTATTGGGCAGCAAAAGAAGACTTGAGAAAGGGGGCAGGATGAATGCCTCCACTTTGAGAGGAAGCTTTGGAGTTGGCTTTGCGCTGGACAACTTGCAAATTCCAGCTCCTCTCAGAGCTGGAGGAGAGCCAGTGGGAGGAGCCCTTCCGGCTCTCCAGGGCAGGAGATGAGGTCTGGGCCCTTGCACAGAGGCAGGCTCCTGTGCACCTTCAGCTGGAGGCACCTTGCAAAGAAGAACCGGGAAGAGCCAGGCGGTCCCTGCACTGCTTTTGCCCGTCTCATCAGACGACTGAGGAGAAAAGGCCCAATGGGAAGCTTCTCAGAGCAAACTTGCAGCAGAAGAAGTACAAGGGGCAGAGGCGGCCCATGCCCCTTTCTGTCCCATGGCTCCCCCGGGGGTTCTAGATGGAATGTTGGGCTGTGCCCATAGCAACTGTCGTTGTCTCCTGCTCCTGGCGGCCCTTGCTGGAACACTGCTGGAGCAGGCCTGGAGCAGCAGCTGCTAGGATCAGCTCCTGGGCTGTCCCTGACCAGCCGCCTTCTGCACTCAACACCAGACCCGGCCTCTGCACCGACATCCAGGTCTCCTCGTCTGCCTCCGGGCATCCCCAGAGCACTTGGGAAACCTCCAAGGTAAGAAAATCCCCGTTTGCCCTCAAAGCACTAGCAACAAGGGCAGAGGCTCCAGCTGGCTCTCCACCAAGCACGACACACAGGCTGCGTGCTCACTTTCCCAGACGAGCTTCCACGTGAAGCCAGGTGCAGCTTCTGAAGGAATCGTCTTGCCTCCAGGGGGAAACACAGACCTTTCCACAGAGGACCTAGAGAGGGGTCCCAGTGCAGTTGCAGATCCTCGTCCACGCATCACCTGATTAAACGTTCTTAGCACCCATTTCAGTCCTCAAACTATCTTGTGCTGACCCCAAAACAAATTGTTCCTGGCTGAGCAGGTCAGGGCTTCAGTGTCAACAAATCCCCTTATGCCCTGACTCTGCTCACACCCGCTCCAAAGCTTCAAACAGCACAATGTTGGCACTTCTCCTCTGGCATCCCTGTCGGTTCAGGGCATGGAAGCATTTGACTGGGCTTCTCCTCAAACACAGGCTTTCAACTTTAAAAACCATCTGGTATCAGCAATCTTATCTACTTACCTAGTTTCATTGCTTCTAGATCCATTCTATTTAAGATCTTTAGAGATTCTTTTTTCAGTGCATGTAGGGCTGGTTCTACCTCATGCTCAGGGGCGGCCGTCAAATGCCATCTCCTCAAGAGCACAATCACAGTAGCACAGAATTTTCTGCCTTGGAAGGGATTCTGAAAGATCACTGAGTCCCAACTCCAGGGCCTGCCCGGGGCAGCCTCAACAATCACAGCCAGTGCCCAAGAGCAGTGTCCAAACACTTTTGGAGCTCAGTCAGCCTTGGTGCTGTGCCCCCTTCCCTGGGGAGCTGTTGCAGTGCCCAAGCAGCCTCTGCTGAAGAAGCTTTTCCTTCGATCCAACCTAAGCCTGCACTGGCACATCTCCCCTGCCATTCTCTTGGCTCTTCTCCGTGGCCCCGGGAGTGAAGAGAGTAGTGCATGGCCTCTGCTTGCCCTCCTGAGGAAGCTGCTGACTGCTAGAGGTCCTGCCTAGGACATTCCATGTCAAAAAGGCGGCAATGACAGCAAAGAGAAAGGAGCTGGGACACAGGAGCTCGGGCTTTGCAATGATGAGGATGAGAAGGAAGGCTACCGACAATCCTTGGCAGAAGGATTTTGAACTGGAGCATTGTTTTGATCTCTTTCAGGTGGAAAGGAGAGGCACAATGAAAAGGAAAGCAAGAGCCAGATTCAGCCTGTGAGTTTTGGCCTAGGGTTAAAGCACAGCAAACTGGAGGAATGGCGAGGAGGAGAACTGCTCTTTCAGAGTCAGGCTGGGATTGGTTCAAGCCTGTGGGTGCACAGCAAGGCTCTCTTGACCACTTGCCTTCTCACCTCCACCTCCTTCTTCCTTTAGACGCATCAATGGTGGCAGCGCTTTCAGGCTGAGCTCCCAGAGCTGCAGAGCAGACCAGCAAGTGAGGATGAAGAGCCTGCAAAGCTGGTCTGGAAGCCCTGGGGGGAGGATGACTCTGACATGGAAAAACCTGACAGAGGTAGCTTTGCTCAAGCTTTTCTTCCAGCCTCTGAGCTACTTGGGTCCTTGAAAAGGCTCCTTTTGCCTAAAAGGCAGCCTTTTGAAGGCTCTGCTTCTCTCCTTGTCTTGCCCATCTTCCCATGTAGAAGTGTTAGAGACAGGAGAAAGAGAGCAAGCACCTTGCTCTCCAAATTGGTCAGGGCCGTTTGCCACTGGAAGAGCGGAGATTGGCCCCCACTTCTTCTTACAGAAGCTGCTTTGGAGGGAGAGCCAGCACTGCGTGGGCCCTTGCTTCAGCTGGCCCTGTCTTTGCTCCTCCTTTTCATGCTCTCTCTCCAAGCTGCTGTCTTTAGCTGCCGGCCTTTCCTTCTGCCTTGCATGGCAAGCTTTGCCCTTGCTGGCCTCCAGGCTGACTTTCGGTGGGTTTTTCTTGTGCTTGCAGTAAGAGAACTGTTGGACATGGCCAGCTCCCGTGGCATTCCCGGGGCAGCAGCTAACCTGGAGCGCGCCCTGCACTGCCTGCACCAGGCACGCGGCAGCGTTCCGGTAAGAAGCGGCTGTTTGGGCGCACAGAAGAGGGCACAGGGATGCAGAAGGCCCGGGCACTGGGACAGCCTTTCCTGGCTGCTCTTGGAAGAAGGGTCCTTAACAGGGAGCAGAGCACTTGCTGCCTGCTGGGTCTCCTCCAGCTGCGTCAGGGCTGAGCCCAAAGGGCTCCAGCAGGGAGAATCTACCTCCTGGAGGCGGCGGCGGTGGCGGAAGGTCCTGCTGCCTTGTAAATGGCCTGGAGATTTGGCTTCTCTAAGACATTTGGAGGGGAAATTCCCAGAAGCCTCAGTCAGCTGAGGCCATTCTGGCTGCAGGAGCAGCAAAATCCTCAGCTTGGTGAGCAAAAGGCCTCTCTTGGGGACCAGGATCAAAGGGTTGGGCAGCAAAAACTTCACCCACATGGATAGAGTCGCTTGAATGTCTGGAGAGGCAAAGGAGCTGCAAGGCAGCACCTGTGATTTTTTGGCTCATTTTAAATGTGCTGGGGGCGGGCTAAAGCCTTTTCCCTCTTGATCTTGCAGGAGGCTCTGGAGATGCTGCTCTCAGAGGGGCCTGCAACACCTCAAGGCCATCCCATGGCTGATTATCATTACGCAGGTAAGCAAAGCAGAGCTTCTTGCGTCCCTGGACAGATGCTGCCGTCCCCTTCATTCTTGTGGCAAGCGTTTCTGCTTCAAGAATTGTGCTTAACACCAGCACAAGGTCTTGTCTCCTCTGCAGCTGGGGAAAGCACCAGCATCTAGTCCTTCAGCTTTACTTGTTTTCCAATCCTTCTCCCCGGGCAAGGCCTGCTCTTGTCTTCACGACCTTCTGAGGAGCAGACACGTACACCCACGTGAATGACGGCCTTGCGACCGTTTTCTTCGGCAGCAGTGGATCTACTTGGTGTGGATCAAGGGATCCCTTTACTACCCGCTGCTTTTTATTGCCAGGCTCTGATAGATGGACACCTGAGGAGAAGGAGTCCTTCCAAAAGGCTTTCCACACTACGGCAAGGATTTTCATCTCATCCAGAGCAGGTAAAGCCACGGGACATTCTTTACCCGAGCAGATCACAGCAGGAAAGCTGGGTTATTTCTGGGAACAAGCACCGGGCTTCAGTCTCTCTCTTCTCAAGTACCAAGTATCTTCAAGTAGTAACAAAAGGGGACGTCAAAAGCCTGTGTCAAAAGGATGATCCTGCCTCTCCAGCCCTTTTCAACCAAGCTCTTTTGGAGATGAAGCTTTATTCTGTCAGACTTGTGCACAGGTCTGCTGCATGCTTCCACAAGACGCTGTGCTGGCACAACTGGAGTGAAGCGGGAAAGAAGAACTGTGCTAGATGGATTTGTTGTTGATCTGTGCATTGCGTGTATTAGCACCTAGCATAAGACACGCTTTTAAGACATTGCATGATGTCTCTCTTTCCCATGTTGATTTCATTTTACACCCTACTCCATTTACTTCATGCTTTTACTTCCTAGTTCACTCCATAGTCTACTTTTTCCCCAGTGCACCCGACACCATTTTCGATTCCTTCTTTTCTCTTCACAACAGATCCAGACTAAGACCGTGGCCCCAGTGTGTGGAGTACTACTACCCTGGAAAAAGGAGCATAAACTTGCCAGCACTCTTGCTCAGGTGAGGGGCAAGAAAATGGAGAGGTGCCAGGAAGGTCGAGAAACTGGGAGAAAAGCTGCTGGCGAGCCATGCCAGACGCCCCTTTGCAGGATCACATCGTCCCATACGCTGGGAAAGGCACAGCAGATGCTGCCCGGGCCTTCCTTGTGCTGCTGCCCTGAAGTATGCAATTCTGGAGCCTAACTTTGACCCAAGAAAGCAGCACCGCCACCAAAATGGGCTTTGACTCTCTACAGATGGGCTTCTCAAGGGCTGGCACCCTCGCTGACTCCAATCAGACCCCAAATTCCCCACTGCTTGCTGACATCAGCAATCCGGCTGCCTTTGTGGATATGCTGCAGATTTTCAGGGAGTTTTTCTAGCATGCCAGCATAGTCCCAAGAAGGAGCTGCTGGTGCTGTGGCTCCCTAAAACTTTCCTTACTGGCAAAGAGCAATTTGCTTCCCATCATGTGAGAGAGAGAGAGAGAGAGACAGGGGAGGGAGATTATTTTGGGGACTAGAAATGGCTAACCACGTGTCTACCCTAATTGGACTGAATTGAAATGCATTGCCTAGACATTTGTGGAGGAAAAGCAGAGAGAAATAGATGTTAGGCAGAAAGGTAGAATAAGAAATGTAGAGCTCCAAATAGCCAGGTATTTATCCCGCCCCTTTGGCCTGTAGAAAAGAGGAGTATTTTCCTCCAAGCTCTGGCTTGGCAGCCCACCGCAGCCCATTGGCAAAGGACAGCCGGTTTCTCAGCTCTTGAGGCTTTGGAAGGATTTGCTTAGGCCGATAGATTTTTTCTGCTGGATGCTCTGATGTCTCTAGCTTGTGAGAGGAAGGAAGCATTGATAAGGACTCTTTGATTTCCAGAGTTGTGGGCAAAGCAAAGAGGAGCAAAAGCCCTCCCAGAAAGGAGAACGGGGAGCCAGGGAAGAGAAGCCGCTAAGAGGGCTCGCAGCGCCGAGTGTCCCTGCTGCCAACCGCGCCAGCCGCCCCTTTGGCGGGAGGCCCCTTTCCTGCGGGGCAGTGCAAACGGTGCGTAAGTTCCTCCTCTTTCTGCTCAAAGCTGCGCCTTTGGACTAAAAGGGGCTGACCCTTTTCAAAGGCACCGCAGGGAAGCTGGGGGCACTTGCAGCATCGCCCCCGGCAGCCGTGCTCAAGCTTAACACCCACCTCAAACCCAAGAGCTTAGGTAAACCCAGCCTTCACAATGAAACCTTGCGTGCCCCAACAAGACCCAGTTGATACAAGTAGGAATAGATCCATCAAAGCTTGGTTTGATGCTGCTGATCCAAATTCAAAGAGGATGCAGCAAAAGGAGGAAGACATTTCAAGGCATTGAAAGTAGAACCATCAGACTCATGGTGCTGATCCATTGACAAATGTGCCACTGCCCGAAAAGACAGAAATTCATACTCAAACGGAGATCTCGGCACTTGCTTTCATGGTGTGTACTAGCGTCAGCAATGGACGGTTTGTTTCCCTATCTTGCAGGGTGTTTGAAAGCATGAAGGAAAGGAACAAACACAGCAGAAGACATCGGCCTCGGAAGGAGCAGAGCCTCTCCCCAAGAGAAAAGACTCTGAAGTTAGACAAGCCTGCAGGTTGTCCAGGGCTAGCAAGAGTTAGTGTCAATAGGACTAGATAGGAATAGGACTGTTTTTTAAGCTTTTAGGGTAGTTGAATCTTCTACATAGTTAGTGATAGGACATGATAGGAATCTCCTCAATTTAGTAGTTAAGATCATTAGTATTGTTCAAGATTCATTCGTTTCATTAGATTTCTCAATAAATTTCAAAGGTTGGGTGTTGTCTATGCTCTGCCTTTTGTCATTTTGCCTTTGTGGAGAGCCAATGGTCTTTATCATTAAACCAATTTGTTCCATTTTGTCTTTTTGTCTGTCTAAAAACACTCCGGCAATGTTTGTTCCATTTGCCTGGTGTTGCAAAGACGGCACTTGCCCTGAGAGAAGAAGCTGGGCAGGCGCCACCTCCCCCAGGCCCAGCCCCTTGCTCAGCTGGCAGGACTAAGTGAGGTGTGTCCTCCTTTACTGCCAGTGACGAATGCTGGGCTTCAGCCTTTGATTCCTCAACATCTCAGCTGGGAGTGGAAAGGGAGGCTTTGTTTAGTTCACTGAATTGCATCTAGATGAGTGGTCTGGTCTCCCCATATTTCTGGCATAAAAGCAGCAGGTTGAGTCCTTTTTTGGAGCCAGCCAGAAAACTTTCTTTCATTTTGGGGACTGATGGAGCTGACCAGCTTGGAGGACGTTTCTAAGCA